>NW_027480456.1:1957926-2610568 GCF_051401765.1 Calliopsis andreniformis | reverse complement strand
TGGCTATGGCTGCTATGGATTTGGCTATGGCTATGGCTGCTATGCCTATCGCTTCTATCGCTATGGCTTTTATGTCTATCGCTATGGCTATGGCTGCTATGGCAATGGCTATGGCTATGGCTGCTATGGCTATGGCCATGGCTATGGCTGCTATGGCTATGGCTATGGCTATGGTTGCTATGGCTATGGCTGCTATGGCTATGCCTGCTATGGCTATGGCAATGGCTGCGATGGCTATGTATGCTATGGCTATGGCAATGGCTATGGCTGCTATGGCTATGGCTGCTACGGCTATGGCTATGGCTGCTATGGCTATGGCTGCTATGCCTATGGCAATGGCTACGGCTGCTATGGCTATGTCTTCTATGGCTACGACTACTATGGCTATCGCTATGTCTATGACTGCTATGGCTATGGCTATGGCTACGGCTATGGCAATGGCTGCGATGGCTATGGCTATGGCTGCAGCTGCTATGGCTATGGCTGCTATGGCTATGGCTATGGCTATGGCTGCTATGGCTATGGCTGCTATGGCTATGGCTGCTATGGCTATGACTATGGCTGCGATGGCTATGGCTTCTATGGCTATGGCTTCTAAGGCTATCGCTATGGCTATGACTGCTATGGCTATGGCTACGGCTATGGCTGCTATGGCTATGGATATGGCTGCTATGGCTGTGTCTATGGCTGCTATGGCCATGTCTATGGCTGCTATGGCTATGGCTATGGCTGCTATGGCTATGTCTATGTCTGCTATGGCTATGGCTATGTCTACTATGGCTGCTATGGCTACGACTATGGCTACTATGGCTATGGATACGGCTGCTATGGCTATGGCTGCTATGGCTGTGGCTATGGCTATGGTTGCTATGGCTATGGCTGCTATGGCTATGGCTGCTATGGCTATGGCTATGGCTATGGCTATGGCTGCGATGGCTACGGCTATGGCTGCGGCTGCTATGTCTATGGCTGCTATGGCTACGGATATGTCTGCTATGGCTGTGTCTATGGCTGCTATGGCTATGTCTATGGCTGCTATGGCTATGGCTACGGCTGCTATGGCTATGGCTGCTATGGCTGTGGCTATGGCTGCTATGGCTATGGCTGCTATGGCTATGGCTATGGCTATGGCTGCTATGCCTATCGCTTCTATCGCTATGGCTTTTATGGCTATCGCTGTTCCTATGACTGCTATGGCTATGGCTACGGCTATGGCTGCTATGGCTATGGATATGGCTGCTATGGCTGTGTCTATGGCTGCTATGGCTATGTCTATGGCTGCTATGGCTATGGCAATGGCTGCGATGGCTCTGGCTATGGCTGCGGCTGCTACGTCTATGGCTGCTATGGCTACGGATATGGCTGCTATGGCTGTGACTATGCCTGCTATGGCTATGTCTATGGCGTCTGTGGCTATGGCTATGGCTGCTATGGCTATGGCTGCTATGGCTGTGGCTATGGCTATGGTTGCTATGGCTATGGCTGCTATGGCTATGGCTGCTATGGCTATGGCTATGGCTGCGATGGCTATGGTTTCTATGGCTATGGCTTCTATGGCTATCGCTATGGCTATGACTGCTATGGCTATGGCTATGGCTATGGCTGCTATGGCTCTGGCTATGGCTATGGCTATGGCTGCTATAGCTATGGTTATGGTGGCTATGGCTATTGCGTCTATAAGCTATGGCTATGGCTATGTCTATGACTGCTATGGCTATGGCTGCTATGGCTGCTATGGCTATGGCTATGGCTATGGCTGCTATGGCTATGGTTATGGCTGCTATGACTATGGCTATGGGTATGGCTGCTATGGCTATGGCTTTGGCTGCTATGGCTATGGCTATGGCTGCTATGGCTATGGCAATGGCTACTATGGCCATGGCTATGACTGCTATGGCTATGGCTATGGCTGCTATGGCTGTGGGTATGGCTATAACTGCTGTAGCAATGGCTATGTCTGCTATGGCTATGGCTGCTATGGCTTTGGCTATGGCTTGTATTGGCTATAGCTATGGCTATGGCTACTATGGCTGTGGCTATGTTTATGGGTGCTATGGCTATGGCTATGACTATTGCTGCTATGGCTATGGCTATGGCTATGGCTGCTATGGCTATGGCTATGGCTATGGCTATGGCTGCTATGGCTATGCCTGCTATGGCTGTGGCTATGGCTACGATGGCTATGTATGCTATGGCTATGGCAATGGCTATGGCTGCTATGGCTATGGCTGCTATGGCTATGGCTATGGCTATGACTATTGCTGCTATGGCTATGTCTATGGCTATGGCTGCTATGGCTTTGGCTGCTATGGCTATGGCTATGGCTGCTATGGCTATGGCAATGGCTACTATGGCCATGGCTATGACTGCTATGGCTATGGCTATGGCTGCTATGTCTATGGCTATGGCTGCTATGGCTATGGCTACGTCTGTGGTTGCTATGGCTGTGGCTGCTGTGGCTTTGGCTATGGCTGCGATGGCTATGTATGCTATGGCTATGGCAATGGCTATGGCTGCTATGGCTATGGCTGCTATGGCTATGGCTATGGCTGCTATGGCTATGGCTGCTATGGCTGTGGCAATTGCTATGGCTGCTATGGCTATGGCTATGGCTCTAATGGCTATGGCTACGTCTGTGGCTGCTATGGCTATGGCTGCTATGGCTCTGGACATGGCTATGGCTATGGCTACTATGGCTCTGGCTATGTCTATGACTGCTATGGCTATGGCTATGTCTATTGCGACTATGGCTATGGCTATGGTTGCTATGGCTATTGCGTCCATCTGCTATGGCTATGGCTATTGCTATGGCTTCTATGGCTATGTCTATGGCTAAGGCTGCTATGGTTATGGCTATGGCTGCTATGGCTATGGTTATGGCTATAGCTGCTATGGCAAAGGCTATGGCTGCTATGGCTATGGCTGCTATGGCTATGGCAATGGCTGCTATGGCTATGGCTGCTATGGCTATGGCTATGGCTATGGCTGCTATGCCTATCGCTTCTATCGCTATGGCTTTTATGGCTATCGCAGTGGCTATGGCTGCTATGGCAATGGCTATGGTTATGGCTGCTATGGCTATGGCCATGGCTATGGCTGCTATGGCTATGGCTATGGCTATGGCTGCTATGGCTATGGCTGCTATGGCTATGGCTGCTATGGCTATGACTATGGCTGCGATGGCTATGGCTTCTATGGCTATGGCTTCTAAGGCTATCGCTATGGCTATGACTGCTATGGCTATGGCTACGGCTATGGCTGCTATGGCTATGGATATGGCTGCTATGGCTGTGTCTATGGCTGCTATGGCCATGTCTATGGCTGCTATGGCTATGGCTATGGCTGCTATGGCTATGTCTATGTCTGCTATGGCTATGGCTATGTCTACTATGGCTGCTATGGCTACGACTATGGCTACTATGGCTATGGATACGGCTGCTATGGCTATGGCTGCTATGGCTGTGGCTATGGCTATGGTTGCTATGGCTATGGCTGCTATGGCTATGGCTGCTATGGCTATGGCTATGGCTGCGATGGCTATGGTTTCTATGGCTATGGCTTCTATGGCTATCGCTATGGCTATGACTGCTATGGCTATGGCTATGGCTATGTCTACTATGGCTGCTATGGCTACGACTATGGCTACTATGGCTATGGATACGGCTGCTATGGCTATGGCTGTTTCTGCTATGGCTATGGCTGCTATGGCTATGGCTATGGCTGCTACGGCTATGGCTGCTATGGCTGTGGCTGCTATGGCTATGGCTATGGCTATGGCTGCTATGGCTATGGTTGCTATGGCTATGGCTGCTATGGCTATGGCTATGGCTATGGCTATGGCTTCTATGGCTATGGCTATGACTCCTATGGCTATGGCTATGCCTGCTATGGCAATGGTTATGGCTATAGCTGCTATGCCTATGGCTATGGCTGCTATGGCTATGGCTCCGGCTACAATGGCTATGGCAATGGCTAGTATGGCCATGGCTATGGCTGCTATGGCTATGGCTATGGCTGCTATGGCTGTGGGTATGGCTATAGCTGCTGTGGCTATGTCTATGGCTGATATGGCTATGGCTATGGCTATGGCTGCTATGGCTATGGCTGCTATGGCTATGGCTATGGCTATGGCTACTGTGGCTATGGCTATGGCTGATATGGCTATGGCTGCTATGGCGATGGCTATGGCTTCTATGGCTATGGCTATGACTCCTATGGATATGGCTATGGCTTCTATGGCTATGTCTATGGCTAAGGCTGCTATGGCTATGGCTATGTCTGCTTTGGCTATGGCTATAGCTGCATTGGCTGCTATGGCTATGGTTATGGCTATAACTGCTATGGCTATGGCTATGGCTGCTATGGCTATGGCTACGTCTGTGGTTGCTATGGCTGTGGCTGCTGTGGCTTTGGCTATGGCTTCTATGGCTATGGCTTCTATGGCTATGGTTATGGCTATAGCTGCTATGCCTATGGCTATGGCTATGGCTTCTATGGCTATGGCTATGACTCCTATGGCTATGGCTATGGCTGCTATGGCTATGGTTATGGCTATAGCTGCTATGCCTGTGGCTATGGCTGCTATGGCTATGGCTACGGCTGCAATGGCTATGGCAATGGCTAGTATGGTCATGGCTATGGCTGCTATGGCTATGGCTATGGCTGCTATGGCTGTGGCTGTGGCTGCTATGGCTGTGGCTGCTATGGCTATGGCAATGGCTGCTATGGCTATGGCTGCAATGGCTATGGCCATGGCTATGGCTGCTATGGCTATGGCTATGGCTATGGTTGCTATGGCTATGGCTGCTATGGCTATGGCTATGGCTATGACTATTGCTGCTGTGGCTATGGCTATGGCTATGGCTGCTATGGCTTTGGCTGCTATGGCTGCTATGGCTATGGCTCTGGCTATGGCTGCTATGGCTATGGTTATGGCTGCTATGACTATGGCTATGGGTATGGCTGCTATGGCTATGGCTTTGGCTGCTATGGCTATGGCTATGGCTGCTATGGCTATGGCAATGGCTACTATGGCCATGGCTATGACTGCTATGGCTATGGCTATGGCTGCTATGGCTGTGGGTATGGCTATAACTGCTGTAGCAATGGCTATGTCTGCTATCGCTATGGCTGCTATGGCTTTGGCTATGGCTTGTATTGGCTATAGCTATGGCTATGGCTACTATGGCTGTGGCTATGTTTATGGGTGCTATGGCTATGGCTATGACTATTGCTGCTATGGCTATGGCTATGGCTATGGCTGCTATGGCTATGGCTATGGCTATGGCTATGGCTGCTATGGCTATGCCTGCTATGGCTGTGGCTATGGCTACGATGGCTATGTATGCTATGGCTATGGCAATGGCTATGGCTGCTATGGCTATGGCTGCTATGGCTATGGCTATGGCTATGACTATTGCTGCTATGGCTATGTCTATGGCTATGGCTGCTATGGCTTTGGCTGCTATGGCTATGGCTATGGCTGCTATGGCTATGGCAATGGCTACTATGGCCATGGCTATGACTGCTATGGCTATGGCTATGGCTGCTATGTCTATGGCTATGGCTGCTATGGCTATGGCTACGTCTGTGGTTGCTATGGCTGTGGCTGCTGTGGCTTTGGCTATGGCTGCGATGGCTATGTATGCTATGGCTATGGCAATGGCTATGGCTGCTATGGCTATGGCTGCTATGGCTATGGCTATGGCTGCTATGGCTATGGCTGCTATGGCTGTGGCAATTGCTATGGCTGCTATGGCTATGGCTATGGCTCTAATGGCTATGGCTACGTCTGTGGCTGCTATGGCTATGGCTGCTATGGCTCTGGACATGGCTATGGCTATGGCTACTATGGCTCTGGCTATGTCTATGACTGCTATGGCTATGGCTATGTCTATTGCGACTATGGCTATGGCTATGGTTGCTATGGCTATTGCGTCCATCTGCTATGGCTATGGCTATTGCTATGGCTTCTATGGCTATGTCTATGGCTAAGGCTGCTATGGTTATGGCTATGGCTGCTATGGCTATGGTTATGGCTATAGCTGCTATGGCAAAGGCTATGGCTGCTATGGCTATGGCTGCTATGGCTATGGCAATGGCTGCTATGGCTATGGCTGCTATGGCTATGGCTATGGCTATGGCTGCTATGCCTATCGCTTCTATCGCTATGGCTTTTATGGCTATCGCAGTGGCTATGGCTGCTATGGCAATGGCTATGGTTATGGCTGCTATGGCTATGGCCATGGCTATGGCTGCTATGGCTATGGCTATGGCTATGGCTGCTATGGCTATGGCTGCTATGGCTATGGCTGCTATGGCTATGACTATGGCTGCGATGGCTATGGCTTCTATGGCTATGGCTTCTAAGGCTATCGCTATGGCTATGACTGCTATGGCTATGGCTACGGCTATGGCTGCTATGGCTATGGATATGGCTGCTATGGCTGTGTCTATGGCTGCTATGGCCATGTCTATGGCTGCTATGGCTATGGCTATGGCTGCTATGGCTATGTCTATGTCTGCTATGGCTATGGCTATGTCTACTATGGCTGCTATGGCTACGACTATGGCTACTATGGCTATGGATACGGCTGCTATGGCTATGGCTGCTATGGCTGTGGCTATGGCTATGGTTGCTATGGCTATGGCTGCTATGGCTATGGCTGCTATGGCTATGGCTATGGCTGCGATGGCTATGGTTTCTATGGCTATGGCTTCTATGGCTATCGCTATGGCTATGACTGCTATGGCTATGGCTATGGCTATGTCTACTATGGCTGCTATGGCTACGACTATGGCTACTATGGCTATGGATACGGCTGCTATGGCTATGGCTGTTTCTGCTATGGCTATGGCTGCTATGGCTATGGCTATGGCTGCTACGGCTATGGCTGCTATGGCTGTGGCTGCTATGGCTATGGCTATGGCTATGGCTGCTATGGCTATGGTTGCTATGGCTATGGCTGCTATGGCTATGGCTATGGCTATGGCTATGGCTTCTATGGCTATGGCTATGACTCCTATGGCTATGGCTATGCCTGCTATGGCAATGGTTATGGCTATAGCTGCTATGCCTATGGCTATGGCTGCTATGGCTATGGCTCCGGCTACAATGGCTATGGCAATGGCTAGTATGGCCATGGCTATGGCTGCTATGGCTATGGCTATGGCGGCTATGGCTGTGGGTATGGCTATAGCTGCTGTGGCTATGGCTATGGCTGATATGGCTATGGCTATGGCTATGGCTGCTATGGCTATGGCTGCTATGGCTATGGCTATGGCTATGGCTACTGTGGCTATGGCTATGGCTGATATGGCTATGGCTGCTATGGCTATGGCTATGGCTTCTATGGCTATGGCTATGACTCCTATGGATATGGCTATGGCTTCTATGGCTATGTCTATGGCTAAGGCTGCTATGGCTATGGCTATGTCTGCTTTGGCTATGGCTATAGCTGCATTGGCTGCTATGGCTATGGTTATGGCTATAACTGCTATGGCTATGGCTATGGCTGCTATGGCTATGGCTACGTCTGTGGTTGCTATGGCTGTGGCTGCTGTGGCTTTGGCTATGGCTTCTATGGCTATGGCTTCTATGGCTATGGTTATGGCTATAGCTGCTATGCCTATGGCTATGGCTATGGCTTCTATGGCTATGGCTATGACTCCTATGGCTATGGCTATGGCTGCTATGGCTATGGTTATGGCTATAGCTGCTATGCCTGTGGCTATGGCTGCTATGGCTATGGCTACGGCTGCAATGGCTATGGCAATGGCTAGTATGGTCATGGCTATGGCTGCTATGGCTATGGCTATGGCTGCTATGGCTGTGGCTGTGGCTGCTATGGCTGTGGCTGCTATGGCTATGGCAATGGCTGCTATGGCTATGGCTGCAATGGCTATGGCCATGGCTATGGCTGCTATGGCTATGGCTATGGCTATCGTTGCTACGGCTATGGCTGCTATGGCTATGGCTATGGCTATGACTATTGCTGCTATGGCTATGGCTATGGCTATGGCTGCTATGGCTTTGGCTGCTATGGCTGCTATGGCTATGGCTATGGCTATGGCTGCTATGGCTATGGTTATGGCTGCTATGACTATGGCTATGGGTATGGCTGCTATGGCTATGGCTTTGGCTGCTATGGCTATGGCTATGGCTGCTATGGCTATGGCAATGGCTACTATGGCCATGGCTATGACTGCTATGGCTATGGCTATGGCTGCTATGGCTGTGGGTATGGCTATAACTGCTGTAGCTATGGCTATGTCTGCTATGGCTATGGCTGCTATGGCTTTGGCTATGGCTTGTATTGGCTATAGCTATGGCTATGGCTACTATGGCTGTGGCTATGTTTATGGGTGCTATGGCTATGGCTATGACTATTGCTGCTATGGCTATGGCTATGGCTATGGCTGCTATGGCTATGGCTATGGCTATGGCTATGGCTGCTATGGCTATGCCTGCTATGGCTGTGGCTATGGCTACGATGGCTATGTATGCTATGGCTATGGCAATGGCTATGGCTGCTATGGCTATGGCTGCTATGGCTATGGCTATGGCTATGACTATTGCTGCTATGGCTATGGCTATGGCTATGGCTGCTATGGCTTTGGCTGCTATGGCTATGGCTATGGCTGCTATGGCTATGGCAATGGCTACTATGGCCATGGCTATGACTGCTATGGCTATGGCTATGGCTGCTATGTCTATGGCTATGGCTGCTATGGCTATGGCTACGTCTGTGGTTGCTATGGCTGTGGCTGCTGTGGCTTTGGCTATGGCTGCGATGGCTATGTATGCTATGGCTATGGCAATGGCTATGGCTGCTATGGCTATGGCTGCTATGGCTATGGCTATGGCTGCTATGGCTATGGCTGCTATGGCTGTGGCAATGGCTATGGCTGCTATGGCTATGGCTATGGCTCTAATGGCTATGGCTACGTCTGTGGCTGCTATGGCTATGGCTGCTATGGCTCTGGATATGGCTATGGCTATGGCTACTATGGCTCTGGCTATGTCTATGACTGCTATGGCTATGGCTATGTCTATTGCGACTATGGCTATGGCTATGGTTGCTATGGCTATTGCGTCCATCTGCTATGGCTATGGCTATTGCTATGGCTTCTATGGCTATGTCTATGGCTAAGGCTGCTATGGTTATGGCTATGGCTGCTATGGCTATGGTTATGGCTATAGCTGCTATGGCAAAGGCTATGGCTGCTATGGCTATGGCTGCTATGGCTATGGCAATGGCTGCTATGGCTATGGCTGCTATGGCTATGGCTATGGCTATGGCTGCTATGCCTATCGCTTCTATCGCTATGGCTTTTATGGCTATCGCTGTGGCTATGGCTGCTATGGCAATGGCTATGGTTATGGCTGCTATGGCTATGGCTATGGCTGCTATGGCTATGGCTGCTATGGCTATGGCTGCTATGGCTATGACTATGGCTGCGATGGCTATGGCTTCTATGGCTATGGCTTCTAAGGCTATCGCTATGGCTATGACTGCTATGGCTATGGCTACGGCTATGGCTGCTATGGCTATGGATATGGCTGCTATGGCTGTGTCTATGGCTGCTATGGCCACGTCTATGGCTGCTATGGCTACGGATATGTCTGCTATGGCTGTGTCTATGGCTGCTATGGCTATGTCTATGGCTGCTATGGCTATGGCTACGGCTGCTATGGCTATGGCTGCTATGGCTGTGGCTATGGCTGCTATGGCTATGGCTGCTATGGCTATGGCTATGGCTATGGCTGCTATGCCTATCGCTTCTATCGCTATGGCTTTTATGGCTATCGCTGTTCCTATGACTGCTATGGCTATGGCTACGGCTATGGCTGCTATGGCTATGGATATGGCTGCTATGGCTGTGTCTATGGCTGCTATGGCTATGTCTATGGCTGCTATGGCTATGGCAATGGCTGCGATGGCTCTGGTTATGGCTGCGGCTGCTACGTCTATGGCTGCTATGGCTACGGATATGGCTGCTATGGCTGTGACTATGCCTGCTATGGCTATGTCTATGGCGTCTGTGGCTATGGCTATGGCTGCTATGGCTATGGCTGCTATGGCTGTGGCTATGGCTATGGTTGCTATGGCTATGGCTGCTATGGCTATGGCTGCTATGGCTATGGCTATGGCTGCGATGGCTATGGTTTCTATGGCTATGGCTTCTATGGCTATCGCTATGGCTATGACTGCTATGGCTATGGCTATGGCTATGGCTGCTATGGCTCTGGCTATGGCTATGGCTATGGCTGCTATAGCTATGGTTATGGTGGCTATGGCTATTGCGTCTATAAGCTATGGCTATGGCTATGTCTATGACTGCTATGGCTATGGCTGCTATGGCTGCTATGGCTATGGCTATGGCTATGGCTGCTATGGCTATGGTTATGGCTGCTATGACTATGGCTATGGGTATGGCTGCTATGGCTATGGCTTTGGCTGCTATGGCTATGGCTATGGCTGCTATGGCTATGGCAATGGCTACTATGGCCATGGCTATGACTGCTATGGCTATGGCTATGGCTGCTATGGCTGTGGGTATGGCTATAACTGCTGTAGCAATGGCTATGTCTGCTATGGCTATGGCTGCTATGGCTTTGGCTATGGCTTGTATTGGCTATAGCTATGGCTATGGCTACTATGGCTGTGGCTATGTTTATGGGTGCTATGGCTATGGCTATGACTATTGCTGCTATGGCTATGGCTATGGCTATGGCTGCTATGGCTATGGCAATGGCTACTATGGCCATGGCTATGACTGCTATGGCTATGGCTATGGCTGCTATGGCTGTGGGTATGGCTATAACTGCTGTAGCAATGGCTATGTCTGCTATGGCTATGGCTGCTATGGCTTTGGCTATGGCTTGTATTGGCTATAGCTATGGCTATGGCTACTATGGCTGTGGCTATGTTTATGGGTGCTATGGCTATGGCTATGACTATTGCTGCTATGGCTATGGCTATGGCTATGGCTGCTATGGCTATGGCTATGGCTATGGCTATGGCTGCTATGGCTATGCCTGCTATGGCTGTGGATATGGCTACGATGGCTATGTATGCTATGGCTATGGCAATGGCTATGGCTGCTATGGCTATGGCTGCTATGGCTATGGCTATGGCTATGACTATTGCTGCTATGGCTATGTCTATGGCTATGGCTGCTATGGCTTTGGCTGCTATGGCTATGGCTATGGCTATGGCTGCTATGGCTATGGCTGCTATGGCTATGGCTATGGCTATGACTATTGCTGCTATGGCTATGGCTATGGCTATGGCTGCTATGCCTATCGCTTCTATCGCTATGGCTTTTATGGCTATCGCAGTGGCTATGGCTGCTATGGCAATGGCTATGGTTATGGCTGCTATGGCTATGGCCATGGCTATGGCTGCTATGGCTATGGCTATGGCTATGGCTGCTATGGCTATGGCTGCTATGGCTATGGCTGCTATGGCTATGACTATGGCTGCGATGGCTATGGCTTCTATGGCTATGGCTTCTAAGGCTATCGCTATGGCTATGACTGCTATGGCTATGGCTACGGCTATGGCTGCTATGGCTATGGATATGGCTGCTATGGCTGTGTCTATGGCTGCTATGGCCATGTCTATGGCTGCTATGGCTATGGCTATGGCTGCTATGGCTATGTCTATGTCTGCTATGGCTATGGCTATGTCTACTATGGCTGCTATGGCTACGACTATGGCTACTATGGCTATGGATACGGCTGCTATGGCTATGGCTGCTATGGCTGTGGCTATGGCTATGGTTGCTATGGCTATGGCTGCTATGGCTATGGCTGCTATGGCTATGGCTATGGCTGCGATGGCTATGGTTTCTATGGCTATGGCTTCTATGGCTATCGCTATGGCTATGACTGCTATGGCTATGGCTATGGCTATGTCTACTATGGCTGCTATGGCTACGACTATGGCTACTATGGCTATGGATACGGCTGCTATGGCTATGGCTGTTTCTGCTATGGCTATGGCTGCTATGGCTATGGCTATGGCTGCTACGGCTATGGCTGCTATGGCTGTGGCTGCTATGGCTATGGCTATGGCTATGGCTGCTATGGCTATGGTTGCTATGGCTATGGCTGCTATGGCTATGGCTATGGCTATGGCTATGGCTTCTATGGCTATGGCTATGACTCCTATGGCTATGGCTATGCCTGCTATGGCAATGGTTATGGCTATAGCTGCTATGCCTATGGCTATGGCTGCTATGGCTATGGCTCCGGCTACAATGGCTATGGCAATGTCTAGTATGGCCATGGCTATGACTGCTATGGCTATGGCTATGGCTGCTATGGCTGTGGGTATGGCTATAACTGCTGTAGCTATGGCTATGTCTGCTATGGCTATGGCTGCTATGGCTTTGGCTATGGCTTGTATTGGCTATAGCTATGGCTATGGCTACTATGGCTGTGGCTATGTTTATGGGTGCTATGGCTATGGCTATGACTATTGCTGCTATGGCTATGGCTATGGCTATGGCTGCTATGGCTATGGCTATGGCTATGGCTATGGCTGCTATGGCTATGCCTGCTATGGCTGTGGCTATGGCTACGATGGCTATGTATGCTATGGCTATGGCAATGGCTATGGCTGCTATGGCTATGGCTGCTATGGCTATGGCTATGGCTATGACTATTGCTGCTATGGCTATGGCTATGGCTATGGCTGCTATGGCTTTGGCTGCTATGGCTATGGCTATGGCTGCTATGGCTATGGCAATGGCTACTATGGCCATGGCTATGACTGCTATGGCTATGGCTATGGCTGCTATGTCTATGGCTATGGCTGCTATGGCTATGGCTACGTCTGTGGTTGCTATGGCTGTGGCTGCTGTGGCTTTGGCTATGGCTGCGATGGCTATGTATGCTATGGCTATGGCAATGGCTATGGCTGCTATGGCTATGGCTGCTATGGCTATGGCTATGGCTGCTATGGCTATGGCTGCTATGGCTGTGGCAATGGCTATGGCTGCTATGGCTATGGCTATGGCTCTAATGGCTATGGCTACGTCTGTGGCTGCTATGGCTATGGCTGCTATGGCTCTGGATATGGCTATGGCTATGGCTGCTATGGCTTTGGCTATGGCTTGTATTGGCTATAGCTATGGCTATGGCTACTATGGCTGTGGCTATGTTTATGGGTGCTATGGCTATGGCTATGACTATTGCTGCTATGGCTATGGCTATGGCTATGGCTGCTATGGCTATGGCTATGGCTATGGCTATGGCTGCTATGGCTATGCCTGCTATGGCTGTGGCTATGGCTACGATGGCTATGTATGCTATGGCTATGGCAATGGCTATGGCTGCTATGGCTATGGCTGCTATGGCTATGGCTATGGCTATGACTATTGCTGCTATGGCTATGTCTATGGCTATGGCTGCTATGGCTTTGGCTGCTATGGCTATGGCTATGGCTATGGCTGCTATGGCTATGGCTGCTATGGCTATGGCTATGGCTATGACTATTGCTGCTATGGCTATGGCTATTGCTATGGCTGCTATGCCTATCGCTTCTATCGCTATGGCTTTTATGGCTATCGCAGTGGCTATGGCTGCTATGGCAATGGCTATGGTTATGGCTGCTTTGGCTATGGCCATGGCTATGGCTGCTATGGCTATGGCTATGGCTATGGCTGCTATGGCTATGGCTGCTATGGCTATGGCTGCTATGGCTATGACTATGGCTGCGATGGCTATGGCTTCTATGGCTATGGCTTCTAAGGCTATCGCTATGGCTATGACTGCTATGGCTATGGCTACGGCTATGGCTGCTATGGCTATGGATATGGCTGCTATGGCTGTGTCTATGGCTGCTATGGCCATGTCTATGGCTGCTATGGCTATGGCTATGGCTGCTATGGCTATGTCTATGTCTGCTATGGCTATGGCTATGTCTACTATGGCTGCTATGGCTACGACTATGGCTACTATGGCTATGGATACGGCTGCTATGGCTATGGCTGCTATGGCTGTGGCTATGGCTATGGTTGCTATGGCTATGGCTGCTATGGCTATGGCTGCTATGGCTATGGCTATGGCTGCGATGGCTATGGTTTCTATGGCTATGGCTTCTATGGCTATCGCTATGGCTATGACTGCTATGGCTATGGCTATGGCTATGTCTACTATGGCTGCTATGGCTACGACTATGGCTACTATGGCTATGGATACGGCTGCTATGGCTATGGCTGTTTCTGCTATGGCTATGGCTGCTATGGCTATGGCTATGGCTGCTACGGCTATGGCTGCTATGGCTGTGGCTGCTATGGCTATGGCTATGGCTATGGCTGCTATGGCTATGGTTGCTATGGCTATGGCTGCTATGGCTATGGCTATGGCTATGGCTATGGCTTCTATGGCTATGGCTATGACTCCTATGGCTATGGCTATGCCTGCTATGGCAATGGTTATGGCTATAGCTGCTATGCCTATGGCTATGGCTGCTATGGCTATGGCTCCGGCTACAATGGCTATGGCAATGTCTAGTATGGCCATGGCTATGACTGCTATGGCTATGGCTATGGCTGCTATGGCTGTGGGTATGGCTATAACTGCTGTAGCTATGGCTATGTCTGCTATGGCTATGGCTGCTATGGCTTTGGCTATGGCTTGTATTGGCTATAGCTATGGCTATGGCTACTATGGCTGTGGCTATGTTTATGGGTGCTATGGCTATGGCTATGACTATTGCTGCTATGGCTATGGCTATGGCTATGGCTGCTATGGCTATGGTTGCTATGGCTATGACTGCTATGGCTATGGCTATGGCTGCTATGTCTATGGCTATGGCTGCTATGGCTATGGCTACGTCTGTGGTTGCTATGGCTGTGGCTGCTGTGGCTTTGGCTATGGCTGCGATGGCTATGTATGCTATGGCTATGGCAATGGCTATGGCTACTATGGCTCTGGCTATGTCTATGACTGCTATGGCTATGGCTATGTCTATTGCGACTATGGCTATGGCTATGGTTGCTATGGCTATTGCGTCCATCTGCTATGGCTATGGCTATTGCTATGGCTTCTATGGCTATGTCTATGGCTAAGGCTGCTATGGTTATGGCTATGGCTGCTATGGCTATGGTTATGGCTATAGCTGCTATGGCAAAGGCTATGGCTGCTATGGCTATGGCTGCTATGGCTATGGCAATGGCTGCTATGGCTATGGCTGCTATGGCTATGGCTATGGCTATGGCTGCTATGCCTATCGCTTCTATCGCTATGGCTTTTATGGCTATCGCTGTGGCTATGGCTGCTATGGCAATGGCTATGGTTATGGCTGCTATGGCTATGGCTATGGCTGCTATGGCTATGGCTGCTATGGCTATGGCTGCTATGGCTATGACTATGGCTGCGATGGCTATGGCTTCTATGGCTATGGCTTCTAAGGCTATCGCTATGGCTATGACTGCTATGGCTATGGCTACGGCTATGGCTGCTATGGCTATGGAAATGGCTGCTATGGCTGTGTCTATGGCTGCTATGGCCACGTCTATGGCTGCTATGGCTATGGCTATGGCTGCTATGGCTATGTCTATGTCTGCTATGGCTATGGCTATGTCTACTATGGCTGCTATGGCTACGACTATGGCTACTATGGCTATGGATACGGCTGCTATGGCTATGGCTGTTTCTGCTATGGCTATGGCTGCTATGGCTATGGCTATGGCTGCTACGGCTATGGCTGCTATGGCTGTGGCTGCTATGGCTATGGCTATGGCTATGGCTGCTATGGCTATGGTTGCTATGGCTATGGCAATGGCTACTATGGCCATGGCTATGACTGCTATGGCTATGGCTATGGCTGCTATGTCTATGGCTATGGCTGCTATGGCTATGGCTACGTCTGTGGTTGCTATGGCTGTGGCTGCTGTGGCTTTGGCTATGGCTGCGATGGCTATGTATGCTATGGCTATGGCAATGGCTATGGCTGCTATGGCTATGGCTGCTATGGCTATGGCTATGGCTGCTATGGCTATGGCTGCTATGGCTGTGGCAATGGCTATGGCTGCTATGGCTATGGATATGGCTCTAATGGCTATGGCTACGTCTGTGGCTGCTATGGCTATGGCTGCTATGGCTCTGGATATGGCTATGGCTATGGCTACTATGGCTCTGGCTATGTCTATGACTGCTATGGCTATGGCTATGTCTATTGCGACTATGGCTATGGCTATGGTTGCTATGGCTATTGCGTCCATCTGCTATGGCTATGGCTATTGCTATGGCTTCTATGGCTATGTCTATGGCTAAGGCTGCTATGGTTATGGCTATGGCTGCTATGGCTATGGTTATGGCTATAGCTGCTATGGCAAAGGCTATGGCTGCTATGGCTATGGCTGCTATGGCTATGGCAATGGCTGCTATAGCTATGGCTGCTATGGCTATGGCTATGGCTATGGCTGCTATGCCTATCGCTTCTATCGCTATGGCTTTTATGGCTATCGCTGTGGCTATGGCTGCTATGGCAATGGCTATGGTTATGGCTGCTATGGCTATGGCTATGGCTGCTATGGCTATGGCTGCTATGGCTATGGCTGCTATGGCTATGACTATGGCTGCGATGGCTATGGCTTCTATGGCTATGGCTTCTAAGGCTATCGCTATGGCTATGACTGCTATGGCTATGGCTACGGCTATGGCTGCTATGGCTATGGATATGGCAGCTATGGCTGTGTCTATGACTGCTATGGCCACGTCTATGGCTGCTATGGCTATGGCTATGGCTGCTATGGCTATGTCTATGTCTGCTATGGCTATGGCTATGTCTACTATGGCTGCTATGGCTACGACTATGGCTACTATGGCTATGGATACGGCTGCTATGGCTATGGCTGTTTCTGCTATGGCTATGGCTGCTATGGCTATGGCTATGGCTGCTACGGCTATGGCTGCTATGGCTGTGGCTGCTATGGCTATGGCTATGGCTATGGCTGCTATGGCTATGGTTGCTATGGCTATGGCTGCTATGGCTATGGCTATGGCTATGGCTATGGCTTCTATGGCTATGGCTATGACTCCTATGGCTATGGCTATGCCTGCTATGGCAATGGTTATGGCTTCTATGGCTATGGCTATGACTCCTATGGCTATGGCTATGCCTGCTATGGCAATGGTTATGGCTATAGCTGCTATGCCTATGGCTATGGCTGCTATGGCTATGGCTCCGGCTACAATGGCTATGGCAATGGCTAGTATGGCCATGGCTATGGCTGCTATGGCTATGGCTATGGCTATGGCTTCTATGGCTATGGCTATGACTCCTATGGCTATGGCTATGCCTGCTATGGCTATGGCTATGGCTTCTATGGCTATGGCTATGACTCCTATGGCTATGGCTATGCCTGCTATGGCAATGGTTATGGCTATAGCTGCTATGCCTATGGCTATGGCTGCTATGGCTATGGCTCCGGCTACAATGGCTATGGCAATGGCTAGTATGGCCATGGCTATGGCTGCTATGGCTATGGCTATGGCTGCTATGGCTGTGGGTATGGCTATAGCTGCTGTGGCTATGGCTATGGCTGATATGGCTATGGCTATTGCTATGGCTGCTATGGCTATGGCTGCTATGGCTATGGCTATGGCTATGGCTACTGTGGCTATGGCTATGGCTGATATGGCTATGGCTGCTATGGCTATGGCTATGGCTTCTATGGCTATGGCTATGACTCCTATGGATATGGCTATGGCTTCTATGGCTATGTCTATGGCTAAGGCTGCTATGGCTATGGCTATGTCTGCTTTGGCTATGGCTATAGCTGCATTGGCTGCTATGGCTATGGTTATGGCTATAACTGCTATGGCTATGGCTATGGCTGCTATGGCTATGGCTACGTCTGTGGTTGCTATGGCTGTGGCTGCTGTGGCTTTGGCTATGGCTTCTATGGCTATGGCTTCTATGGCTATGGTTATGGCTATAGCTGCTATGCCTATGGCTATGGCTATGGCTGCTATGGCTGTGGTTACGGCTTCTATGGCTATGTCTATGGCTGCTCTGGCTATGGCTATGTCTGCTATGGCCATGGCTATGGCTGCTCTGGCTTCGGCTATGGCTACTATGGCTGTTATTGCTATGGCTATGGCTACTATGGCTATGGCTATCCCTGCTCTGGCTTTGGCTATGGCTACTATGGCTGTTATTGCTATGGCTATGGCTACTATGGCTATGGATACGGCTGCTCTGGCTATGGCCATGGCTATGTCTGCTATGGCTATGGCTATGGCTGCCATGGCTGTGCCTTTTGTGGCTATGGCTTCTATGGCTGTCGCTATGGCTATGGCTGCTTTGGCTATGGCTTTAGCTACATTGGCTGCTGTGGCTATGGCTATGTCTATGGCTGCTATGGCTGTGGCTATGGCTATGGCTGCTATGGCTATGGCTATTGCTGCTATGGCTATGGCTATAGCTACATTGGCTGCTGTGGCTATGGCTATGTCTATGGCTGCTATGGCTGTGGTTATGGCTACGGCTTCTATGGAAATAGCTATGGCGGATATCGCTATGGCTATAGCTGCATCGGCTGCTATGGCTATGGCTATGTCTATGGCTGCTATGGCTGTGGTTATGGCTATGGCTGCTATGGAAATATCTATGGCGGCTATGGCTCTGGCTATAGCTGCTATGGCTATGGCTATGGCTATGGCTATGGCTGCTGTGGCTGTGGCTATTGCTGATATGGCTATGGCTAAGGCTATGGCTGCTATGGCTGCTATGGCTATGGCTATGGCTGCTATGTCTATGGCTATGGCTGCTATGGCAATGGCTACGTCTGTGGCTGCTTTGGCTATGGCTGCTGTGGCTTTGCCTATGGCTGCTATGGCTATGGCTATGGCTGCTATGGCTATGGCTATGGATATAGCTGCTATGGCTATGGCTATGGCTGCTATGGCTATGGCTATGGCTGCTTTGGCTATGGCTATAGCTGCATTGGCTGCTGTGGCTATGGCTATGTCTATGGCTGCTATGGCTGTGGCTATGGCTGTTCTGACTATGGCTACGTCTGTGGCTGCTATGGCTATGGCTGCTATGGCTTTGCCTATGGCTGCTATGGCTATGGCTATGGCTATGGCTGCTATGGCTATGGCTATGGCTGCTCTGGCTATAGCTATGGCTGCTATGGCTATGGCTATGGCTGCTGTGGCTTTGGCTGTGGCTACGATGGCTGCTATGGCTATGGCTATGGCTGCTATGGCTATGCCAATGGATTTGGCTGCTATGGCCACGGCTATGTATGGTATGGCCATGGCTATGGCTGCTATGGCTATGGTTATGGCTATGGCTGCTATGGCTATGCCTATGGCTGCTATGGATATCGCTATGGCTATGGCTATGGCTTCTATGGCTATGTCTATGGCTAAGGCTGCTATGGCTTGGCTATGGCTGCTATGGCTATGGCTATGGCTGCTCTGGCTATGGCTATGGCTGCTATGGCTATGGCTATGGCTGCTATGGCTATGGCTATGGCTTCTATGGCTATGGCTACTATGGCTATGGATACGGCTGCTATGGCTACTACTGTGGCTGTGGCTATAGGTTCTATGGCCGCCTCTATGGCTGCTATGGCTATGTCTACGTCTGCAATGGCTATGGCTATCGCTGCGTCTGCTATAGGTATGGCTGCTATGGCTATGGCTATGGCCGCCATGACAATGGCTATGCGTGCTATGGCTATGGCCGTGACTGGTTTGGATATGGCTATAGCTGCTATGGCTATGGCTATGGCTATTGCTGCTATGGCTATGGCAACGGCTATGGCTGCTGTGGCTATGTCTTCTATGGCTATGGCTATGGCTATGGCTGCAATGGCTATGGCTGCTATGGCTACTATGGCTATGGCTATGGCTTTGGCTGCTATGTCTATGGCTATGGCTGCTATGGCCATTGCTGCTATGCCTATGGCTGCTATGGCTATGGTTGCTATGGCTATGGCTATGGCTGCTATGGCTATATATGCTATGGCTATGGCCATGGCTGCTATGGCTATGCCTATGGCTGCTATGGCTATCGCTATGGATACTGCTATGGCTGCTATGGCTATGAAAATATCTATGGCTGCTATGGCTATGGCTATGGCTGCTATGGCTATGGCTATCGGTGCTTCGGCTATGGCTATAGCTGCGGCTGCTATGGCTATGGCTGCTATGGCTATGGCTATGGCTGCTTTCGCCAGGGCTATAGCTGCATTGGCTGCTGTGGCTATGGCTATGTCTATGGCTGCTATGGCTGTGGCTCTGGCTATGGCTGCTATGGATATAGCTATGGCAGCTATGGCTATGACTATGCGTGCTATGGATATAGCTATGGCAGGTATGGCAATGGCTATGGCTATGGCTATGGCTGCTATGGCTTTGGCTATGGCTGATATGGCTATGGCTATGGGTATGGCTGCTATGGCTATGGCAATGGCTACTATGGCCATGGCTTTGACTGCTATGGCTATGGCTATGGCTGCTATGGCTATGGCTGCTAGTGCTATGGCTATGGCTGCTATTGCTCTGGCTGCTATCGCTATGACAATGGCTGTGGCTGCTGTGGCTATGGCCGCTGTGGCTATGGCTATGGCTGCTATGGCTGTGGTTACTGCTGCTATGGCTATGGCTATGGCTGCTCTGGCTATGGCTATGGCTGCTATGGCTATGGCTATGGCTGCTGTGGCTTTGGCTATTGCTACTATGGCTGTTATTGCTATGGCTATGGCTACTATGGCTATGGATACGGCTGCTCTGGCTATGGTTATGGCTATGTCTGCAATGGCTATGGCTATGGCTGCCATGGCTATGCCTTTTATGGCTATGGCTTCTATGGCTATCGCTATGGCTGTGGCTGCTTTGGCTATGGCTTTAGCTGCATTGGCTGCTGTGGCTATGGCTATGTCTATGGCTGCTATGGCTGTGGCTATGGCTATGGCTGCTATGGAAATAGCTATGGCAGCAACGGCTATGGCAATGGCTGCTATGGCTATGGCTATGGCTGATATGGCTATGGCTATGTCTATGGCTGCTATGGCTATGGCAATGGCTACTATGGCTATGGTTATGACTGCTATGGCTATGGCTATGTCTGCTATCGCTATGGTTATGGCTATAGCTGCTATGGCTATAGCTATGTCTGCTATGGCTATGGCTACGTCTGTGGCTGCTATGGCTATGGCTGCTATGGCTTTGGCTATGGCTGCTATGGCTATGGCGATGGCTATGGCTGTGGCTGCTATGGCTATGGCTATGTCTATGGCTGCTATGGCTACGGCTATGGCTATTGCTACTATGGCTATGGCTATGGTTGCTATGGCTATTGCGTCTATCTGCTATGGCTATGGCTATGGCAGCTATGGCTATGGCTGCTATGGCTACTATGGCTATGGCTATGGCTTTGGCTGCTATGGCTGCGGCTATGGCTGCTATGGCTATGGCTATGTCTGCTATGGCTATGGCTATGTCTACTATGGCTGCTATGGCTATGACTATGGCAACTATGGCTATGGATACGGCTGCTATGGCTATGGCTATGGCTGCTATGGCTATGTCTGCTATGGCTATGGCTATGGCTGCTTTGGCTATGGCTGTAGCTGCATTGGCTGCTGTGGCTATGGCTATGTATATGGCTGCTATGGCTGTGGCTATCGCTATGTCTGCTATAAAATTAGCTATGGCGGCTAAGGCTACGGCTATGGCTATGGCTATGGCTGCTATGGCTATGGATATGGCTGCCATGGCTATGCCTTTTATGGCTATGGCTTCTATGGCTATCGCTATGGCTATGACTGCTGTGGCTATGGCTACGGCTGCTGTGGCTCTCGCTATGGCTGCTATGGCTATGGCTATGGCTAAGGCTGCTGTGGCTATGGCTATGGCTGCATTGGCTACGGCTATAGCTGCATTGGCTGCTGTGGCTATGGCTATGTCTATGGCTGCTATGGCTGTGGCTCTGGCTGCTTTGGCTATGGCTATAGCTGGATTGGCTGCTGTGGCTATGTCCATGTCTATGGCTGCTATGGCTGTGGCTATCGCTATGGCTGCTATAGAAATAGCTATGATGGCTAAGACTATGGCTATGGCTGCAATGGCTATGGCTATGGGTATGGCTGCTGCGGCTATGGCAATGGCTGATATGGCAATGGCTATGGCTATGGCTGCTATGGCTATGGCTATGGCTTCGGCTATGTCTGCTATGGCTATGGTTATGGCTGCTATGGCTATGGCTATGGGTATGGCTGCTATGGCAATGGCTTTGGCTGCTATGGCTATGGCTATGGCTGCTATGGCTATGGCAATGGCTACTATGGCCATGGCTATGACTGCTATGGCTATGGCTATGGCTGCTATGGCTGTGGGTATGGCTATAGCTGCTGTGGCTATGGCTATGGCTGCTATGGCTATGGCTATGGCTGCTATGGCTATGTATGCTATGGCTATGGCAATGGCTATGGCTGCTATGGTTATGGCTGCTATGGCTATTGCTATGGCTGCTATGGCTACCGCCATGGCTACAGCTATGGCTGCTATGGCTATGACCATGGCTATGGCTGCTATGGCTATGGCTATGGCTGCTATGGCTATGGTTATGGCTGATATGGCTATGGCTTGGCTATGGCTGCTATGGCTATGGCTATGGCTGCGGCTGCTATGGCTATGGCTTTTATGGCTATCGCTACGGCTATGACTGCTATGGCTATTGCTATGGCTATGGCTGGTATGGCTATGGCTACGGCTATGGCTGCTATGGCTATGGCACTGGCTGCTATGGCTATGGCTGCTATGGCTACTATGGCTATTGCTATGGCTATGGCTGCTATGGCTATGGCTTCTATCGCTATGGCTATGAGTGCTATGGCTATGAATATGGCTATGGCTGCTATGGCTTTGGCTATGGCTATGGCTATGGCTGCTATGGCTATGGCTATGGCTTCTATGGCTATGGCTATGACTCCTATGGATATGGCTATGGCTTCTATGGCTATGTCTATGGCTAAGGCTGCTATGGCTATGGCTATGTCTGCTTTGGCTATGGCTATAGCTGCATTGGCTGCTGTGGCTATGGCTATGTCTATCGCTGCTATGGCTGTGCCTATGGCTACGGCTGCCATGGAAATAGCTATGGCTGCTATGGCTATGGCTATGGCTATGGCTATGGCTGCTATAGCTATGGCTATGTCTGCTATGGCTATGGCTATGGCTACGGCTATGGCAATGGCTGCGATGGCTATGGCTATGGCTGCGGCTGCTATGGCTGTGGTTATGGCTACGGCTTCTATGGAAATAGCTATGGCGGATATCGCTATGGCTACAGCTGCATCGGCTGCTATGGCTATGGCTATGTCTATGGCTGCTATGGCTGTGGTTATGGCTATGGCTGCTATGGAAATATCCATGGCGGCTATGGCTCTGGCTATAGCTGCTATGGCTATGGCTATGGCTATGGCTATGGCTGCTGTGGCTGTGGCTATTGCTGATATGGCTATGGCTAAGGCTATGGCTGCTATGGCTATGGCTATGGCTGCTATGTCTATGGCTATGGCTGCTATGGCAATGGCTACGTCTGTGGCTGCTTTGGCTATGGCTGCTGTGGCTTTGCCTATGGCTGCTATTGCTATGGCTATGGCTGCTATGGCTATGGCTATGGATATGGCTGCTATGGCTATGGCTATGGCTGCTATGGCTATGGCTATGGCTGCTTTGGCTATGGCTATAGCTGCATTGGCTGCTGTGGCTATGGCTATGTCTATGGCTGCTATGGCTGTGGCTATGGCTGTTCTGACTATGGCTACGTCTGTGGCTGCTATGGCTATGGCTGCTATGGCTATGGCTATGGCTATGGCTGCTATGGCTATGGCTATGGGTGCTTCGGCTATGGCTATAGCTGCGGCTGCTATGGCTATGGCTGCTATGGCTATGGCTATGGCTGCTTTCGCCAGGGCTATAGCTGCATTGGCTGCTGTGGCTATGGCTATGTCTATGGCTGCTATGGCTGTGGCTCTGGCTATGGCTGCTATGGATATAGCTATGGCAGCTATGGCTATGACTATGCGTGCTATGGATATAGCTATGGCAGGTATGGCAATGGCTATGGCTATGGCTATGGCTGCTATGGCTTTGGCTATGGCTGATATGGCTATGGCTATGGGTATGGCTGCTATGGCTATGGCAATGGCTACTATGGCCATGGCTTTGACTGCTATGGCTATGGCTATGGCTGCTATGGCTATGGCTGCTAGTGCTATGGCTATGGCTGCTATTGCTCTGGCTGCTATCGCTATGACAATGGCTCTGGCTGCTGTGGCTATGGCTGCTGTGGCTATGGCTGCTGTGGCTATGGCTATGGCTGCTATGGCTGTGGTTACTGCTGCTATGGCTATGGCTATGGCTGCTCTGGCTATGGCTATGGCTGCTATGGCTATGGCTATGGCTGCTGTGGCTTTGGCTATTGCTACTATGGCTGTTATTGCTATGGCTATGGCTACTATGGCTATGGATACGGCTGCTCTGGCTATGGCTATGGGTATGGCTGCTATGGCTATGGCAATGGCTACTATGGCCATGGCTTTGACTGCTATGGCTATGGCTATGGCTATGGCTATGGCTGCTGTGGCTGTGGCTATTGCTGATATGGCTATGGCTAAGGCTATGGCTGCTATGGCTATGGCTATGGCTGCTATGTCTATGGCTATGGCTGCTATGGCAATGGCTACGTCTGTGGCTGCTTTGGCTATGGCTGCTGTGGCTTTGCCTATGGCTGCTATTGCTATGGCTATGGCTGCTATGGCTATGGCTATGGATATGGCTGCTATGGCTATGGCTATGGCTGCTATGGCTATGGCTATGGCTGCTTTGGCTATGGCTATAGCTGCATTGGCTGCTGTGGCTATGGCTATGTCTATGGCTGCTATGGCTGTGGCTATGGCTGTTCTGACTATGGCTACGTCTGTGGCTGCTATGGCTATGGCTGCTATGGCTTTGCCTATGGCTGCTATGGCTATGGCTATGGCTATGGCTGCTATGGCTATGGCTATGGGTGCTTCGGCTATGGCTATAGCTGCGGCTGCTACGGCTATGGCTGCTATGGCTATGGCTATGGCTGCTTTCGCCAGGGCTATAGTTGCATTGGCTGCTGTGGCTATGGCTATGTCTATGGCTGCTATGGCTGTGGCTCTGGCTATGGCTGCTATGGATATAGCTATGGCAGCTATGGCTATGACTATGCGTGCTATGGATATAGCTATGGCAGGTATGGCAATGGCTATGGCTATGGCTATGGCTGCTATGGCTTTGGCTATGGCTGATATGGCTATGGCTATGGGTATGGCTGCTATGGCTATGGCAATGGCTACTATGGCCATGGCTTTGACTGCTATGGCTATGGCTATGGCTGCTATGGCTATGGCTATGGCTATGGCTGCTATGGCTATGCCTATGTCTGCTATGGCTATGGCTATGTCTACTATGGCTGCTATGGCAATGACTATGGCTACTATGGCTATGGATACGGCTGCTATGGCTATGGCTATGGCTGCTATGGCTATGTCTGCTATGGCTATGGCTGTGGCTGCTATGGCTATGGTTGTGGTTGCAATGGCTATTGCTTCTATCTGCTATGGCTATGGCTGTGGATATGGCTTCTATGGCTATGTCTATGGCTAAGGCTGCTATGGATTGGCTATGGCTGCTATGGCTTGGCTATGGCTGCTATGGCTATGGCTATAGCTACATTGGCTGCTGTGGCTATGGCTATGTCTATGGCTGCTATGGCTGTGGTTATGACTATGGCTTCTATGGAAATAACTATGGCGGATATCGCTATGGCTATAGCTGCATTGGCTGCTATGGCTACGGCTATGTCTATGGCTGCTATGGCTGTGGCTATGGCTATGTCTGCTATGGAAATATCTATGGCGGCTATGGCTATGGCTATAGCTGCTATGGCTATGGCTATTGCTATGGCTGCTGTGGCTGTGGCTATTTCTGATATGGCTATGGCTAAGTCTATGGCTGGTATGGCCATGGCCATGGCTGCTGTGGCTATTGCTATGGCTGCTTTGGCAATGGCTATGGCTACGGCTATGGCTGCTAGGGCCACCATGGCTAAGGCAATGGCTGCTATGGCTATGGCTATGGCTGCGGCTGCAATGGCTATGGCTGCTTTGGCTATGGTTATGGCTTCTATGGCTATGGCTTTTATGGCTTTCGCTATGGCTATGACTGCTATGGCTATTGCTATGGCTATAGCTGCTGTGGCTTTGGCTATGGCTACTATGGCTGCTATGGCTATGGCTATGGCTGCTATTGCTATGGCTATGGATATGGCTGCTATGGCTACGGCTATGTCTGGTATGGCCATGGCTATGTCTGCTATGGCTATGGCTATGGCTGCTATGGCTATGGCTATGGCTGCTATGGCTTTGGCTATGGCTGCTACGGCTACCGCGAGGACTGCTATGGCTATCGCTATGGCTCTGGCTGCTATGGCTATTGCTATGGCTATGGCTGCTATGGCTATGTCTACGTCTGCTATGGCTATGGCTATCGCTGCGTCTGCTATGGCTATGGCTGCTATGGCTATGGCTATAGCCGCCATGACAATGGCTACGCGTGCTATGGCTATGGCCGTGACTGGTTTGGCTATGGCTATAGCTGCTATGGCTATGGCTATGGCTATGGCTGCTATGGCTGTGGCTATCGCTATGGCTGCTATAGAAATAGCTATGATGGCTAAGACTATGGCTATGGCTGCAGTGGCTATGGCTATGTGTATGGCTGCTGTGGCTATGGCAATGGCTGATATGGCAATGGCTATGGCTATGGCTGCTATGGCTATGGCTATGGCTTCGGCTATGTCTGCTATGGCTATGGTTATGGCTGCTATGGCTATGGCTATGGGTATGGCTGCTATGGCAATGGCTTTGGCTGCTATGGCTATGGCTATGGCTGCTATGGCTATGGCAATGGCTACTATGGCCATGGCTATGACTGCTATGGCTATGGCTATGGCTGCTATGGCTGTGGGTATGGCTATAGCTGCTGTGGCTATGGCTATGGCTGCTATGGCTATGGCTATGGCTGCTATGGCTATGTATGCTATGGCTATGGCAATGGCTATGGCTGCTATGGTTATGGCTGCTATGGCTATGGCTATGGCTGCTATGGCTACCGCCATGGCTACAGCTATGGCTGCTATGGCTATGACCATGGCTATGGCTGCTATGGCTATGGCTATGGCTGCTATGGCTATGGTTATGGCTGATATGGCTATGGCTTGGCTATGGCTGCTATGGCTATGGCTATGGCTGCGGCTGCTATGGCTATGGCTTTTATGGCTATCGCTACGGCTATGACTGCTATGGCTATTGCTATGGCTATGGCTGGTATGGCTATGGCTACGGCTATGGCTGCTATGGCTATGGCACTGGCTGCAATGGCTATGGCTGCTATGGCTACTATGGCTATTGCTATGGCTATGGCTGCTATGGCTATGGCTTCTATCGCTATGGCTATGAGTGCTATGGCTATGACTATGGCTATGGCTGCTATGGCTTTGGCTATGGCTATGGCTATGGCTGCTATGGCTATGGCTATGGCTTCTATGGCTATGGCTATGACTCCTATGGATATGGCTATGGCTTCTATGGCTATGTCTATGGCTAAGGCTGCTATGGCTATGGCTATGTCTGCTTTGGCTATGGCTATAGCTGCATTGGCTGCTGTGGCTATGGCTATGTCTATCGCTGCTATGGCTGTGCCTATGGCTACGGCTGCCATGGAAATAGCTATGGCTGCTATGGCTATGGCTATGGCTATGGCTATGGCTGCTATAGCTATGGCTATGTCTGCTATGGCTATGGCTATGGCTACGGCTATGGCAATGGCTGCGATGGCTATGGCTATGGCTGCGGCTGCTATGGCTGTGGTTATGGCTACGGCTTCTATGGAAATAGCTATGGCGAATATCGCTATGGCTATAGCTGCATCGGCTGCTATGGCTATGGCTATGTCTATGGCTGCTATGGCTGTGGTTATGGCTATGGCTGCTATGGAAATATCTATGGCGGCTATGGCTCTGGCTATAGCTGCTATGGCTATGGCTATGGCTATGGCTATGGCTGCTGTGGCTGTGGCTATTGCTGATATGGCTATGGCTAAGGCTATGGCTGCTATGGCTATGGCTATGGCTGCTATGTCTATGGCTATGGCTGCTATGGCAATGGCTACGTCTGTGGCTGCTTTGGCTATGGCTGCTGTGGCTTTGCCTATGGCTGCTATTGCTATGGCTATGGCTGCTATGGCTATGGCTATGGATATGGCTGCTATGGCTATGGCTATGGCTGCTATGGCTATGGCTATGGCTGCTTTGGCTATGGCTATAGCTGCATTGGCTGCTGTGGCTATGGCTATGTCTATGGCTGCTATGGCTGTGGCTATGGCTGTTCTGACTATGGCTACGTCTGTGGCTGCTATGGCTATGGCTGCTATGGCTTTGCCTATGGCTGCTATGGCTATGGCTATGGCTATGGCTGCTATGGCTATGGCTATGGCTGCTCTGGCTATAGCTATGGCTGCTATGGCTATGGCTATGGCTGCTGTGGCTTTGGCTGTGGCTACGATGGCTGCTATGGCTATGGCTATGGCTGCTATGGCTATGGCAATGGATTTGGCTGCTATGGCCACGGCTATGTATGGTATGGCCATGGCTATGGCTGCTATGGCTATGGTTATGGCTATGGCTGCTATGGCTATGCCTATGGCTGCTATGGATATGGTTGCTATGGCTATGGCTATGGCTGCTATGGCTATATATGCTATGGCTATGGCCATGGCTGCTATGGCTATGCCTATGGCTGCAATGGCTATCGCTATGGAT
The DNA here is from genome assembly GCF_051401765.1 of Calliopsis andreniformis. NCBI lineage: Eukaryota > Metazoa > Arthropoda > Insecta > Hymenoptera > Andrenidae > Calliopsis > Calliopsis andreniformis. The sequence continues at coordinate 2,581,679 of NW_027480456.1, read as the reverse complement.
ACTGCTATGGCTGCTATGGCTATGAAAATATCTATGGCTGCTATGGCTATGGCTATGTCTGCTATGGCTATGGCTATGGGTGCTTCGGCTATGGCTATAGCTGCGGCTGCTATGGCTATGGCTGCTATGGCTATGGCTATGGCTGCATTCGCCAGGGCTATAGCTGCGTTGGCTGCTGTGGCTATGGCTATGTCTATGGCTGCTATGGCTGTGGCTCTGGCTATGGCTGCTATGGATATAGCTATGGCAGCTATGGCTATGACTATGCGTGCTATGGATATAGCTATGGCAGGTATGGCAATGGCTATGGCTATGGCTATGGCTGCTATGGCTTTGGCTATGGCTGATATGGCTATGGCTATGGGTATGGCTGCTATGGCTATGGCAATGGCTACTATGGCAATGGCTTTGTCTGCTATGGCTATGGCTATGGCTGCTATGGCTATGGCTGCTAGTGCTATGGCTATGGCTGCTATTGCTCTGGCTGCTATCGCTATGACAATGGCTGTGGCTGCTGTGGCTATGGCTGCTGTGGCTATGGCTATGGCTGCTATGGCTGTGGTTACTGCTGCTATGGCTATGGCTATGGCTGCTCTGGCTATGGCTATGGCTGCTATGGCTATGGCTATGGCTGCTGTGGCTTTGGCTATTGCTACTATGGCTGTTATTGCTATGGCTATGGCTACTATGGCTATGGATACGGCTGCTCTGGCTATGGCTATGGCTATGTCTGCAATGGCTATGGCTATGGCTGCCATGGCTATGCCTTTTATGGCTATGGCTTCTATGGCTATCGCTATGGCTATGGCTGCTTTGGCTATGGCTTTAGCTGCATTGGCTGCTGTGGCTATGGCTATGTCTATGGCTGCTATGGCTGTGGCTATGGCTATGGCTGTTATGGAAATAGCTATGGCAGCAACGGCTATGGCAATGGCTGCTATGGCTATGGCTATGGCTGATATGGCTATGGCTATGTCTATGGCTGCAATGGCTATGGCAATGGCTACTATGGCTATGGTTATGACTGCTATGGCTATGGCTATGTCTGCTATCGCTATGGTTATGGCTATAGCTGCTATGGCTATAGCTATGTCTGCTATGGCTATGTCTGCTATCGCTATGGTTATGGCTATAGCTGCTATGGCTATAGCTATGTCTGCTATGGCTATGGCTACGTCTGTGGCTGCTATGGCTATGGCTGCTATGGCTTTGGCTATGGCTGCTATGGCTATGGCGATGGGTATGGCTGTGGCTGCTATGGCTATGGCTATGTCTATGGCTGCTATGGCTACGGCTGTGGCTATTGCTACTATGGCTATGGCTATGGTTGCTATGGCTATTGCGTCTATCTGCTATGGCTATGGCTATGGCTGCTATGGCTATGGCTGCTATGGCTACTATGGCTATGGCTATGGCTTTGGCTGCTATGGCTGCGGCTATGGCTGCTATGGCTATGGCTATGTCTGCTATGGCTATGGCTTTGTCTACTATGGCTGCTATGGCTATGACTATGGCTACTATGGCTATGGATACGGCTGCTATGGCTATGGCTATGGCTGCTATGGCTATGGCTGCTATGGCTATGGCTATGGCTGCTTTGGCTATGGCTGTAGCTGCATTGGCTGCTGTGGCTATGGCTATGTATATGGCTGCTATGGCTGTGGCTATCGCTATGTCTGCTATAGAATTAGCTATGGCGGCTAAGGCTACGGCTATGGCTATGGCTATGGCTGCTATGGCTATGGCTATGGCTATGGCTGCTATGGCTATGCCTATGTCTGCTATGGCTATGGCTATGTCTACTATGGCTGCTATGGCAATGACTATGGCTACTATGGCTATGGATACGGCTGCTATGGCTATGGCTATGGCTGCTATGGCTATGTCTGCTATGGCTATGGCTGTGGCTGCTATGGCTATGGTTGTGGTTGCAATTGCTATTGCTTCTATCTGCTATGGCTATGGCTGTGGATATGGCTTCTATGGCTATGTCTATGGCTAAGGCTGCTATGGATTGGCTATGGCTGCTATGGCTTGGCTATGGCTGCTATGGCTATGGCTATAGCTACATTCGCTGCTGTGGCTATGGCTATGTCTATGGCTGCTATGGCTGTGGTTATGACTATGGCTTCTATGGAAATAACTATGGCGGATATCGCTATGGCTATAGCTGCATTGGCTGCTATGGCTATGGCTATGTCTATGGCTGCTATGGCTGTGGCTATGGCTATGTCTGCTATGGAAATATCTATGGCGGCTATGACTATGGCTATAGCTGCTATGGCTATGGCTATTGCTATGGCTGCTGTGGCTGTGGCTATTTCTGATATGGCTATGGCTAAGTCTATGGCTGGTATGGTCATGGCCATGGCTGCTGTGGCTATTGCTATGGCTGCTATGGCAATGGCTATGGCTACGGCTATGGCTGCTAGGGCCACCATGGCTAAGGCAATGGCTGCTATGGCTATGGCTATGGCTGCGGCTGCAATGGCTATGGCTGCTTTGGCTATGGTTATGGCTTCTTTGGCTATGGCTTTTATGGCTTTCGCTATGGCTATGACTGCTATGGCTATTGCTATGGCTATAGCTGCTGTGGCTTTGGCTATGTCTACTATGGCTGCTATGGCTATGGCTATGGCTGCTATTGCTATGGCTATGGATATGGCTGCTATGGCTACGGCTATGTCTGGTATGGCCATGGCTATGTCTGCTATGGCTATGGCTATGGCTGCTATGGCTATGGCTATGGCTGCTATGGCTTTGGCTATGGCTGCTACGGCTACCGCGAGGACTGCTATGGCTATGGCTATGGCTCTGGCTGCTATGGCTATTGCTATGGCTATGGCTGCTATGGCTATGTCTACGTCTGCTATGGCTATGGCTGTCGCTGCGTCTGCTATGGCTATGGCTGCTATGGCTATGGCTATAGCCGCCATGACAATGGCTACGCGTGCTATGGCTATGGCCGTGACTGCTATGGCTATGGCTATGACTGCTATGGCTATGTATGCTATGACTATGGCCATGGCTGCTATGGCTATGCCTATGGCTGCTATGGCTATCGCTATTGCTACTGCTATGGCTGCTATGGGTATGAAAATGTCTATGGCTGCAATGGCTATGGCTATGGCTGCTATGGCTATGGTTATGGCTATGGCTGCTATGGCCATGCCTATAGCTGCTATGGATATCGCTATGGCTATGGCTATGGCTGCTATGGCTATGGCTATGGCTGCTATGGCTATGTCTATGGCTGCTATGGCTACCGCCATGGCTACAGCTATGGCTGCTATGGCTATGACCATGGCTATGGCTGCTATGGCTATGGCTATGGCTGCTATGGCTATGGTTATGGCTGATATGGCTATGGCTTGGCTATGGCTGCTATGGCTATGGCTATGGCTGCGGCTGCTATGGCTATGGCTTTTATGGCTATCGCTACGGCTATGACTGCTATGGCTATTGCTATGGCTATGGCTGGTATGGCTATGGCTACGGCTATGGCTGCTATGGCAATGGCACTGGCTGCTATGGCTATGGCTGCTATGGCTACTATGGCTATTGCTATGGCTATGGCTGCTATGGCTATGGCTTCTATCGCTATGGCTATGAGTGCTATGGCTATGACTATGGCTATGGCTGCTATGGCTTTGGCTATGGCTATGGCTATGGCTGCTATGGCTATGGCTATGGCTTCTATGGCTATGGCTATGACTCCTATGGATATGGCTATGGCTTCTATGGCTATGTCTATGGCTAAGTCTGCTATGGCTATGGCTATGTCTGCTTTGGCTATGGCTATAGCTGCATTGGCTGCAGTGGCTATGTCTATGTCTATCGCTGCTATGGCTGTGCCTATGGCTACGGCTGCCATGGAAATAGCTATGGCTGCTATGGCTATGGCTATGGCTATGGCTATGGCTGCTATAGCTATGGCTATGTCTGCTATGGCTATGGCTATGGCTACGGCTATGGCAATGGCTGCGATGGCTATGGCTATGGCTGCGGCTGCTACGTCTATGGCTGCTATGGCTACGGATATGGCTGCTATGGCTGTGACTAAGCCTGCTATGGCTATGTCTATGGCGTCTGTGGCTATGGCTATGGCTGCTATGTCTATGGCTGCTATGGCTGTGGCTATCGCTGCTATGGCTATGGCTGCTATGGCTATGGCTATGGCTATGGCTGCTATGCCTATCGCTTCTATCGCTATGGCTTTTATGGCTATCGCTATGGCTATGGCTGCTATGGCAATGGCTATGGTTATGGCTGCTATGGCTATGGCCATGGCTATGGCTGTTATGGCTATGGCTATGGCTATGGTTGCTATGGCTATGGCTGCTATGGCTATGGCTGCTATGGCTATGGCTATGGCTGGGATGGCTATGGTTTCTATGGCTATGGCTTCTATGGCTATCGCTATGGCTATGACTGCTATGGCTATGGCTATGGCTATGGCTGCTATGGCTCTGGCAATGGCTATGGCTATGGCTGCTATAGCTATGGTTATGGTGGCTATGGCTATTGCGTCTATAAGCTATGGCTATGGCTATGTCTATGACTGCTATGGCTATGGCTGCTATGGCTGCTATGGCTATGGCTATGGCTATGGCTGCTATGGCTATGGTTATGGCTGCTATGACTATGGCTATGGGTATGGCTGCTATGGCTATGGCTTTGGCTGCTATGGCTATGGCTATGGCTGCTATGGCTATGGCAATGGCTACTATGGCCATGGCTATGACTGCTATGGCTATGGCTATGGCTGTTATGGCTGTGGGTATGGCTATAACTGCTGTAGCTATGGCTATGTCTGCTATGGCTATGGCTGCTATGGCTTTGGCTATGGCTTGTATTGGCTATAGCTATGGCTATGGCTACTATGGCTGTGGCTATGTTTATGGGTGCTATGGCTATGGCTATGACTATTGCTGCTATGGCTATGGCTATGGCTATGGCTGCTATGGCTATGGCTATGGCTATGGCTATGGCTGCTATGGCTATGCCTGCTATGGCTGTGGCTATGGCTATGATGGCTATGTATGCTATGGCTATGGCAATGGCTATGGCTGCTATGGCTATGGCTGCTATGGCTATGGCTATGGCTATGACTATTGCTGCTATGGCTATGGCTATGGCTATGGCTGCTATGGCTTTGGCTGCTATGGCTATGGCTATGGCTGCTATGGCTATGGCAATGGCTACTATGGCCATGGCTATGACTGCTATGGCTATGGCTATGGCTATGGCTGCTATGGCTTTGGCTGCTATGGCTATGGCTATGGCTGCTATGGCTATGGCAATGGCTACTATGGCCATGGCTATGACTGCTATGGCTATGGCTATGGCTGCTATGGCTATGGCTATGGCTCTAATGGCTATGGCTACGTCTGTGGCTGCTATGGCTATGGCTGCTATGGCTCTGGATATGGCTATGGCTATGGCTACTATGGCTCTGGCTATGTCTATGACTGCTATGCCTATGGCTATGTCTATTGCGACTATGGCTATGGCTATGGTTGCTATGGCTATTGCGTCCATCTGCTATGGCTATGGCTATTGCTATGGCTTCTATGGCTATGTCTATGGCTAAGGCTGCTATGGTTATGGCTATGGCTGCTATGGCTATGGTTATGGCTATAGCTGCTATGGCAAAGGCTATGGCTGCTATGGCTATGGCTGCTATGGCTATGGCAATGGCTGCTATGGCTATGGCTGCTATGGCTATGGCTATGGCTATGGCTGCTATGCCTATCGCTTCTATCGCTATGGCTTTTATGGCTATCGCTGTGGCTATGGCTGCTATGGCAATGGCTATGGTTATGGCTGCTATGGCTATGGCTATGGCTGCTATGGCTATGGCAATGGCTGCTATAGCTATGTTTATGGCTATATCTGCTATGGCTATGGCTATGGCTGCTATGGCTATTGTTACGTCTGTGGCTGCTATGGCTATGGCTGCTATGGCAATGGCTATGGCTATGGCTGCTATGGCTATGGCCATGGCTATGGCTGCTATGGCTATGGCTATGGCTATGGTTGCTATGGCTATGGCTGCTATGGCTATGCCTGCTATGGCTATGGCTATGGCTGCGATGGCTATGTATGCTATGGCTATGGCAATGGCTATGGCTGCTATGGCTATGGCTGCTACGGCTATGGCTATGGCTGCTATGGCTATGGCTGCTATGCCTATGGCAATGGCTACGGCTGCTATGGCTATGTCTTCTATGGCTACGACTACTATGGCTATCGCTATGGCTATGACTGCTATGGCTATGGCTATGGCTACGGCTATGGCAATGGCTGCGATGGCTATGGCTATGGCTGCAGCTGCTATGGCTATGGCTGCTATGGCTATGGCTATGCCTATGGTTGCTATGGCTATGGCTGCTATGGCTATGGCTGCTATGGCTATGACTATGGCTGCGATGGCTATGGCTTCTATGGCTATGGCTTCTAATGCTATCGCTATGGCTATGACTGCTATGGCTATGGCTACGGCTATGGCTGCTATGGCAATGGATATGGCTGCTATGGCTGTGTCTATGGCTGCTATGGCTATGTCTATGGCTGCTATGGCTATGGCTATGGCTGCTATGGCTACGTCTATGTCTGCTATGGCTATGGCTATGTCTACTATGACTGCTATGGCTACGACTATGGCTACTATGGCTATGGGTACGGCTGCTATGGCTATGGCTGTTTCTGCTATGGCTATGGCTGCTATGGCTATGGCTATGGCTGCTACGGCTATGGCTGCTATGGCTATGGCTGCTATGGCTATGGCTATGGCTATGGCTGCTATGGCTATGGTTGCTATGGCTATGGCTGCTATGGCTATGGCTATGGCTGCTATGGCTATGGCTATGGCTGCTATGGCTATGGCAATGGCTAGTATGGCCATGGCTATGGCTGCTATGGCAATGGCTATGGCTGCTATGGCTGTGGGTGTGGCTATAGCTGCTATGGCTATGGCTGCTATGGCTATGGCTACGGCTGCTATGGCTATGGCTCTGGCTATGGCCGCTATGCCTATCGCTTCTATCGCTATGGCTTTTATGGCTATCGCTATGGCTATGGCTGCTCTGGCAATGGCTATGGCTATGACTGCTATGGCTATGGCCATGGCTATGGCTGCTATGGCTATGGCTATTTTTGCTATGGCTATGGCTGCTATGGCTATGGCTATGGCTGCGATGGCTATGTATGCGATGGCTATGGCTATGGCTATGGATATGGCTGCTATGGCTATGGCTATGGCTGGTATGGCTATGGCAATGGCTACTATGGCCATGGCTATGGCTGCTATGGCTATGGCAATGGCTGCTATAGCTATGTTTATGGCTATAGCTGCTATGGCTACGGCTATGGCTGGTATGGCTATGGCAATGGCTACTACGGCCATGGCTATGGCTGCTATGGCTATGGCAATGGCTGCTATAGCTATGTTTATGGCTATAGCTGCTATGGCTATGGCTATGGCTGCTATGGCTATGGCTGCTATGGCTATGGCTATGGCTGCTATGGCTATGGCTATGGCTATGGCCGCTATGCCTATCGCTTCTATCGCTATGGCTTTTATGGCTATCGCTATGGCTATGGCTGCTCTGGCAATGGCTATGGCTATGACTGCTATGGCTATGGCCATGGCTATGGCTGCTATGGCTATGGCTATGGTTGCTATGGCTATGGCTGCTATGGCTATGGCTATGGCTGCGATGGCTATGTATGCGATGGCTATGGCTATGGCTATGGCTATGGCTGCTATGGCTATGGCTATGGCTGGTATGGCTATGGCAATGGCTACTATGGCCATGGCTATGGCTGCTATGGCTACGGCTATGGCTGCTATGGCAATGGATATGGCTGCTATGGCTGTGTCTATGGCTGCTATGGCTATGTCTATGGCTGCTATGGCTATGGCTATGGCTGCTATGGCTACGTCTATGTCTGCTATGGCTATGGCTATGTCTACTATGACTGCTATGGCTACGACTATGGCTACTATGGCTATGGGTACGGCTGCTATGGCTATGGCTGTTTCTGCTATGGCTATGGCTGCTATGGCTATGGCTATGGCTGCTACGGCTATGGCTGCTATGGCTATGGCTGCTATGGCTATGGCTATGGCTATGGCTGCTATGGCTATGGTTGCTATGGCTATGGCTGCTATGGCTATGGCTATGGCTGCTATGGCTATGGCTATGGCTGCTATGGCTATGGCAATGGCTAGTATGGCCATGGCTATGGCTGCTATGGCAATGGCTATGGCTGCTATGGCTGTGGGTGTGGCTATAGCTGCTATGGCTATGGCTGCTATGGCTATGGCTACGGCTGCTATGGCTATGGCTCTGGCTATGGCCGCTATGCCTATCGCTTCTATCGCTATGGCTTTTATGGCTATCGCTATGGCTATGGCTGCTCTGGCAATGGCTATGGCTATGACTGCTATGGCTATGGCCATGGCTATGGCTGCTATGGCTATGGCTATTTTTGCTATGGCTATGGCTGCTATGGCTATGGCTATGGCTGCGATGGCTATGTATGCGATGGCTATGGCTATGGCTATGGATATGGCTGCTATGGCTATGGCTATGGCTGGTATGGCTATGGCAATGGCTACTATGGCCATGGCTATGGCTGCTATGGCTATGGCAATGGCTGCTATAGCTATGTTTATGGCTATAGCTGCTATGGCTACGGCTATGGCTGGTATGGCTATGGCAATGGCTACTACGGCCATGGCTATGGCTGCTATGGCTATGGCAATGGCTGCTATAGCTATGTTTATGGCTATAGCTGCTATGGCTATGGCTATGGCTGCTATGGCTATGGCTGCTATGGCTATGGCTATGGCTGCTATGGCTATGGCTATGGCTATGGCCGCTATGCCTATCGCTTCTATCGCTATGGCTTTTATGGCTATCGCTATGGCTATGGCTGCTCTGGCAATGGCTATGGCTATGACTGCTATGGCTATGGCCATGGCTATGGCTGCTATGGCTATGGCTATGGTTGCTATGGCTATGGCTGCTATGGCTATGGCTATGGCTGCGATGGCTATGTATGCGATGGCTATGGCTATGGCTATGGCTATGGCTGCTATGGCTATGGCAATGGCTGCTATAGCTATGGTTATGGCTATAGCTGCTATGGCTATGGCTATGGCTGCTATGGCTATGGCTACGTCTGTGGCTGCTGTGGCTATGGCTGCTATGGATTTGGCTGTGGCTGCTATGGCTATGGCTGGTATGGCTATGGCTGCAATGGCTATGGCTATGGCTATGGCTGCTATGCCTGTCGCTTCTATCGCTATGGCTTTTATGTCTATCGCTATAGCTATGGCTGCTATGGCAATGGCTATGGCTATGGCTGCTATGGCTATGGCCATGGCTATGGCTGCTATGGCTATGGCTATGGCTATGGTTGCTATGGCTATGGCTGCTATGGCTATGCCTGCTATGGCAATGGCTATGGCTGCTATGGCTATGGCTTCTACGGCTATGGCTTTTATGGCTATCGCTATGGCTATGACTGCTATGGCTATTGCTATGGCTATGGCTGCTATGGATGTGGCTATGGCTATGGCTGCTAAGGAAATATCTATGGCGGCTATGGCTATGGCTATAGCTGCTATGGCTATGGCAATGGCTATGGCTGCTGTGGCTGTGGCTATTGCTGATATGGCTATGGCTAAGGCTATGGCTGCTATGGCTATGGCCATGGCTGCTATGGCTATTGCTATGGCTGCTATGGCAATGGCTATGGCTACGGCTATGGCTGCTAGGGCCACCATGGCTAAGGCAATGGCTGCTATGGCTATGGCTATGGCTGCGGCTGCAATGGCTATGGCTGCTTTGGCTATGGTTATGGTGGCTATGGCTATGGCTATGGATATGGCTGCTATGGCTATGGCTGCATTAGCTATGGCTATAGCTGCATTGGCTGCTGTGGCTATGGCTATGTCTATGGCTGCTATGGCTGTGGCTATGGCTGCTATGGAAATAGTTATGGCAGCAATGGCTATGGCTATGGCTGCTATGGCTATGGCTATGTCTGCTATGGCCACCATGGCTATGTCTATGGCTGCTATGGCTGTGGCTCTGGCTATGGCTGCTATGGATATAGCTATAGCAGCTATAGCTATGACTATGCCTGCTATGGATATAGCTATGGCAGGTATGGCTATGGCTATGGCTGATATGGCAATGTCTATGTCTATGGCTGCTATGGCTTTGGCTATGGCTGATATGTCTATGCCTACGTGTATGGCTGCTATGGCTATGGCAATGGCTACTATGGCCATGGCTATGACCGCTATGGCTATGGCTATGGCTGCTATAGCTATGGCTTCTAGGGCTATGGCTATGGCTGCTATTGCTCTGGCTGCAATGGCTATGGCAATGGCTATGGCTGCTATGGCTATGGCTGCTGTGGCTATGGCTATGGCTGCTATGGCTGTGGTTACGGCTTCTATGGCTATGTCTATGGCTGCTCTGGCTATGGCTATGTCTGCTATGGCTATGGCTATGGCTGCTCTGGCTTTGGCTATGGCTACTATGGCTGTTATTGCTATGGCTATGGCTACTATGGCTATGGCTATCCCTGCTCTGGCTTTGGCTATGGCTACTATGGCTGTTATTGCTATGGCTATGGCTACTATGGCTATGGATACGGCTGCTCTGGCTATGGCTATGGCTATGGCTGCTATGGCTGTGGCTATGGCTATGGCTGCTATGGAAATAGCTATGGCAGCAATGGCTATGGCTATTTCTGCTATGGCTATGGCTATGGCTGCTATGGCCACCATGGCCATGGCAATGGCTGCTATGGCTATGGCTATGGCTGCTATGGCTATGGCTATTGCTGCTATGGCTATGGCTATGGCTACGGCCATGACTGCTATCGCCACCGTTGCTATGGCAATGCCTGCTATGGCTATGGCTATGGCTGGGGCTGCTATGGCTATGGCTTTTATGGCTATCGCTATGGGTATGACTGCTATGGCTATGGCTATGGCTGCTATTGTTATGTATGCTATGGCTATGGCAATGGCTATGGCTGCTATGGCTATGGCAGCTATGGCTATGGCCATGGCTGCTATGGCTATGGCTATGGCTGCTATGGCTATGGTTATGGCTATAGCTGCTATGGCTATGGCTATGGCTTCTATGGCTATGTCTATGGCTAAGGCTGCTATGGCTATTGCTATGGCTGCTTTGGATATGGCTATAGCTGCATTGGCTGCTGTGTCTATGGCTATGGCTGCATTGGCTATGGCTATAGCTGCATTCGCTGCTGTGGCTATGGCTATGTCTATGGCTGCTATGTCTGTGGCCCTGGCTGCTTTGTCTATGGCTATAGCTGCATTGTCTGCTGAGGCTATGTCAATGTCTATGGCTGCTTTGGCTGTGGCTATGGCTATGGCTGCAAAGGAAGTAGCTATGGCAGCTATGGCTATGGCTATGGCTGCTATGGCTATGGCTATGGCTATGGCTGCTACGGCTAAGGCAATGGCTGCTATGGCTATGGCAATGGCTGCTATGGCTATGGCTGCTATGGCTATGGTTATGGCTATAGCTGCTATGCCTATGGCTATGGCTGCTATGGCTATGGCTACGGCTGCAATGGCTATGGCAATGGCTAGTATGGTCATGGCTATGGCTGCTATGGCTATGGCTATGGCTGCTATGGCTGTGGCTGTGGCCGCTATGGCTGTGGCTGCTATGGCTATGGCTATGGCTGCTATGTCTATGGCTATGGCTGCTATGGCAATGGCTACGTCTGTGGCTGCTTTGGCTATGGCTGCTGTGGCTTTGCCTATGGCTGCTATTGCTATGGCTATGGCTGCTATGGCTATGGCTATGGATATGGCTGCTATGGCTATGGCTATGGCTGCTATGGCTATGGCTATGGCTGCTTTGGCTATGGCTATAGCTGCATTGGCTGCTGTGGCTATGGCTATGTCTATGGCTGCTATGGCTGTGGCTATGGCTGTTCTGACTATGGCTACGTCTGTGGCTGCTATGGCTATGGCTGCTATGGCTTTGCCTATGGCTGCTATGGCTATGGCTATGGCTATGGCTGCTATGGCTATGGCTATGGCTGCTCTGGCTATAGCTATGGCTGCTATGGCTATGGCTATGGCTGCTGTGGCTTTGGCTGTGGCTACGATGGCTGCTATGGCTATGGCTATTGCTGCTATGGCTATGGCAATGGATTTGGCTGCTATGGCCACGGCTATGTATGGTATGGCCATGGCTATGGCTGCTATGGCTATGGTTATGGCTATGGCTGCTATGGCTATGCCTATGGCTGCTATGGATATGGTTGCTATGGCTATGGCTATGGCTGCTATGGCTATATATGCTATGGCTATGGCCATGGCTGCTATGGCTATGCCTATGGCTGCAATGGCTATCGCTATGGATACTGCTATGGCTGCTATGGCTATGAAAATATCTATGGCTGCTATGGCTATGGCTATGGCTGCTATGGCTATGGCTATGGGTGCTTCGGCTATGGCTATAGCTGCGGCTGCTATGTCTATGGCTGCTATGGCTATGGCTATGGCTGCATTCGCCAGGGCTATAGCTGCATTGGCTGCTGTGGCTATGGCTATGTCTATGGCTGCTATGGCTGTGGCTCTGGCTATGGCTGCTATGGATATAGCTATGGCAGCTATGGCTATGACTATGCGTGCTATGGATATAGCTATGGCAGGTATGGCAATGGCTATGGCTATGGCTATGGCTGCTATGGCTTTGGCTATGGCTGATATGGCTATGGCTATGGGTATGGCTGCTATGGCTATGGCAATGGCTACTATGGCAATGGCTTTGTCTGCTATGGCTATGGCTATGGCTGCTATGGCTATGGCTGCTAGTGCTATGGCTATGGCTGCTATTGCTCTGGCTGCTATCGCTATGACAATGGCTGTGGCTGCTGTGGCTATGGCTGCTGTGGCTATGGCTATGGCTGCTATGGCTGTGGTTACTGCTGCTATGGCTATGGCTATGGCTGCTCTGGCTATGGCTATGGCTGCTATGGCTATGGCTATGGCTGCTGTGGCTTTGGCTATTGCTACTATGGCTGTTATTGCTATGGCTATGGCTACTATGGCTATGGATACGGCTGCTCTGGCTATGGCTATGGCTATGTCTGCAATGGCTATGGCTATGGCTGCCATGGCTATGCCTTTTCTGGCTATGGCTTCTATGGCTATCGCTATGGCTATGGCTGCTTTGGCTATGGCTTTAGCTGCATTGGCTGCTGTGGCTATGGCTATGTCTATGGCTGCTATGGCTGTGGCTATGGCTATGGCTGCTATGGAAATAGCTATGGCAGCAACGGCTATGGCAATGGCTGCTATGGCTATGGCTATGGCTGATATGGCTATGGCTATGTCTATGGCTGCAATGGCTATGGCAATGGCTACTATGGCTATGGTTATGACTGCTATGGCTATGGCTATGTCTGCTATCGCTATGGTTATGGCTATAGCTGCTATGGCTATAGCTATGTCTGCTATGGCTATGACTACGTCTGTGGCTGCTATGGCTATGGCTGCTATGGCTTTGGCTATGGCTGCTATGGCTATGGCGATGGCTATGGCTGTGGCTGCTATGGCTATGGCTATGTCTATGGCTGCTATGGCTACGGCTGTGGCTATTGCTACTATGGCTATGGCTGTGGTTGCTATGGCTATTGCGTCTATCTGCTATGGCTATGGCTATGGCTGCTATGGCTATGGCTGCTATGGCTACTATGGCTATGGCTATGGCTTTGGCTGCTATGGCTGCGGCTATGGCTGCTATGGCTATGGCTATGTCTGCTATGGCTATGGCTTTGTCTACTATGGCTGCTATGGCTATGACTATGGCTACTATGGCTATGGATACGGCTGCTATGGCTATGGCTATGGCTGCTATGGCTATGGCTGCTATGGCTTTGGCTATGGCTGCTATGGCTATGGCGATGACTATGGCTATAGCTGCTATGGCTATGGCTATTGCTATGGCTGCTGTGGCTGTGGCTATTTCTGATATGGCTATGGCTAAGTCTATGGCTGGTATGGCCATGGCCATGGCTGCTGTGGCTATTGCTATGGCTGCTATGGCAATGGCTATGGCTACGGCTATGGCTGCTAGGGCCACCATGGCTAAGGCAATGGCTGCTATGGCTATGGCTATGGCTGCTATTGCTCTGGCTGCTATCGCTATGACAATGGCTGTGGCTGCTGTGGCTATGGCTGCTGTGGCTATGGCTATGGCTGCTATGGCTGTGGTTACTGCTGCTATGGCTATGGCTATGGCTGCTCTGGCTATGGCTATGGCTGCTATGGCTATGGCTATGGCTGCTGTGGCTTTGGCTATTGCTACTATGGCTGTTATTGCTATGGCTATGGCTACTATGGCTATGGATACGGCTGCTCTGGCTATGGCTCTGGCTATGTCTGCAATGGCTATGGCTATGGCTGCCATGGCTATGCCTTTTCTGGCTATGGCTTCTATGGCTATCGCTATGGCTATGGCTGCTTTGGCTATGGCTTTAGCTGCATTGGCTGCTGTGGCTATGGCTATGTCTATGGCTGCTATGGCTGTGGCTATGGCTATGGCTGCTATGGAAATAGCTATGGCAGCAACGGCTATGGCAATGGCTGCTATGGCTATGGCTATGGCTGATATGGCTATGGCTATGTCTATGGCTGCAATGGCTATGGCAATGGCTACTATGGCTATGGTTATGACTGCTATGGCTATGGCTATGTCTGCTATCGCTATGGTTATGGCTATAGCTGCTATGGCTATAGCTATGTCTGCTATGGCTATGACTACGTCTGTGGCTGCTATGGCTATGGCTGCTATGGCTTTGGCTATGGCTGCTATGGCTATGGCGATGGCTATGGCTGTGGCTGCTATGGCTATGGCTATGTCTATGGCTGCTATGGCTACGGCTGTGGCTATTGCTACTATGGCTATGGCTGTGGTTGCTATGGCTATTGCGTCTATCTGCTATGGCTATGGCTATGGCTGCTATGGCTATGGCTGCTATGGCTACTATGGCTATGGCTATGGCTTTGGCTGCTATGGCTGCGGCTATGGCTGCTATGGCTATGGCTATGTCTGCTATGGCTATGGCTTTGTCTACTATGGCTGCTATGGCTATGACTATGGCTACTATGGCTATGGATACGGCTGCTATGGCTATGGCTATGGCTGCTATGGCTATGGCTGCTATGGCTTTGGCTATGGCTGCTATGGCTATGGCGATGACTATGGCTATAGCTGCTATGGCTATGGCTATTGCTATGGCTGCTGTGGCTGTGGCTATTTCTGATATGGCTATGGCTAAGTCTATGGCTGGTATGGCCATGGCCATGGCTGCTGTGGCTATTGCTATGGCTGCTATGGCAATGGCTATGGCTACGGCTATGGCTGCTAGGGCCACCATGGCTAAGGCAATGGCTGCTATGGCTATGGCTATGGCTGCGGCTGCAATGGCTATGGCTGCTTTGGCTATGGTTATGGCTTCTATGGCTATGGCTTTTATGGCTTTCGCTATGGCTATGACTGCTATGGCTATTGCTATGGCTATAGCTGCTGTGGCTTTGGCTATGTCTACTATGGCTGCTATGGCTATGGCTATGGCTGCTATTGCTATGGCTATGGATATGGCTGCTATGGCTACGGATATGGCTGCTATGGCTGTGACTAAGCCTGCTATGGCTATGTCTATGGCGTCTGTGGCTATGGCTATGGCTGCTATGTCTATGGCTGCTATGGCTGTGGCTATCGCTGCTATGGCTATGGCTGCTATGGCTATGGCTATGGCTATGGCTGCTATGCCTATCGCTTCTATCGCTATGGCTTTTATGGCTATCGCTATGGCTATGGCTGCTATGGCAATGGCTATGGTTATGGCTGCTATGGCTATGGCCATGGCTATGGCTGCTATGGCTATGGCTATGGCTATGGTTGCTATGGCTATGGCTGCTATGGCTATGGCTGCTATGGCTATGGCTATGGCTGGGATGGCTATGGTTTCTATGGCTATGGCTTCTATGGCTATCGCTATGGCTATGACTGCTATGGCTATGGCTATGGCTATGGCTGCTATGGCTCTGGCAATGGCTATGGCTATGGCTGCTATAGCTATGGTTATGGTGGCTATGGCTATTGCGTCTATAAGCTATGGCTATGGCTATGTCTATGACTGCTATGGCTATGGCTGCTATGGCTGCTATGGCTATGGCTATGGCTATGGCTGCTATGGCTATGGTTATGGCTGCTATGACTATGGCTATGGGTATGGCTGCTATGGCTATGGCTTTGGCTGCTATGGCTATGGCTATGGCTGCTATGGCTATGGCAATGGCTACTATGGCCATGGCTATGACTGCTATGGCTATGGCTATGGCTGCTATGGCTGTGGGTATGGCTATAACTGCTGTAGCTATGGCTATGTCTGCTATGGCTATGGCTGCTATGGCTTTGGCTATGGCTTGTATTGGCTATAGCTATGGCTATGGCTACTATGGCTGTGGCTATGTTTATGGGTGCTATGGCTATGGCTATGACTATTGCTGCTATGGCTATGGCTATGGCTATGGCTGCTATGGCTATGGCTAAGGCTATGGCTATGGCTGCTATGGCTATGCCTGCTATGGCTGTGGCTATGGCTATGATGGCTATGTATGCTATGGCTATGGCAATGGCTATGGCTGCTATGGCTATGGCTGCTATGCCTATCGCTTCTATCGCTATGGCTTTTATGGCTATCGCTGTGGCTATGGCTGCTATGGCAATGGCTATGGTTATGGCTGCTATGGCTATGGCTATGGCTGCTATGGCTATGGCAATGGCTGCTATAGCTATGTTTATGGCTATATCTGCTATGGCTATGGCTATGGCTGCTATGGCTATTGTTACGTCTGTGGCTGCTATGGCTATGGCTGCTATGGCAATGGCTATGGCTATGGCTGCTATGGCTATGGCCATGGCTATGGCTGCTATGGCTATGGCTATGGCTATGGTTGCTATGGCTATGGCTGCTATGGCTATGCCTGCTATGGCTATGGCTATGGCTGCGATGGCTATGTATGCTATGGCTATGGCAATGGCTATGGCTGCTATGGCTATGGCTGCTACGGCTATGGCTATGGCTGCTATGGCTATGGCTGCTATGCCTATGGCAATGGCTACGGCTGCTATGGCTATGTCTTCTATGGCTACGACTACTATGGCTATCGCTATGGCTATGACTGCTATGGCTATGGCTATGGCTACGGCTATGGCAATGGCTGCGATGGCTATGGCTATGGCTGCAGCTGCTATGGCTATGGCTGCTATGGCTATGGCTATGCCTATGGTTGCTATGGCTATGGCTGCTATGGCTATGGCTGCTATGGCTATGACTATGGCTGCGATGGCTATGGCTTCTATGGCTATGGCTTCTAATGCTATCGCTATGGCTATGACTGCTATGGCTATGGCTACGGCTATGGCTGCTATGGCAATGGATATGGCTGCTATGGCTGTGTCTATGGCTGCTATGGCTATGTCTATGGCTGCTATGGCTATGGCTATGGCTGCTATGGCTACGTCTATGTCTGCTATGGCTATGGCTATGTCTACTATGACTGCTATGGCTACGACTATGGCTACTATGGCTATGGGTACGGCTGCTATGGCTATGGCTGTTTCTGCTATGGCTATGGCTGCTATGGCTATGGCTATGGCTGCTACGGCTATGGCTGCTATGGCTATGGCTGCTATGGCTATGGCTATGGCTATGGCTGCTATGGCTATGGTTGCTATGGCTATGGCTGCTATGGCTATGGCTATGGCTGCTATGGCTATGGCTATGGCTGCTATGGCTATGGCAATGGCTAGTATGGCCATGGCTGTGGCTGCTATGGCAATGGCTATGGCTGCTATGGCTGTGGGTGTGGCTATAGCTGCTATGGCTATGGCTGCTATGGCTATGGCTACGGCTGCTATGGCTATGGCTCTGGCTATGGCCGCTATGCCTATCGCTTCTATCGCTATGGCTTTTATGGCTATCGCTATGGCTATGGCTGCTCTGGCAATGGCTATGGCTATGACTGCTATGGCTATGGCCATGGCTATGGCTGCTATGGCTATGGCTATTTTTGCTATGGCTATGGCTGCTATGGCTATGGCTATGGCTGCGATGGCTATGTATGCGATGGCTATGGCTATGGCTATGGATATGGCTGCTATGGCTATGGCTATGGCTGGTATGGCTATGGCAATGGCTACTATGGCCATGGCTATGGCTGCTATGGCTATGGCAATGGCTGCTATAGCTATGTTTATGGCTATAGCTGCTATGGCTACGGCTATGGCTGGTATGGCTATGGCAATGGCTACTACGGCCATGGCTATGGCTGCTATGGCTATGGCAATGGCTGCTATAGCTATGTTTATGGCTATAGCTGCTATGGCTGTGGCTATGGCTGCTATGGCTATGGCTGCTATGGCTATGGCTATGGCTGCTCTGGCAATGGCTATGGCTATGACTGCTATGGCTATGGCCATGGCTATGGCTGCTATGGCTATGGCTATGGTTGCTATGGCTATGGCTGCTATGGCTATGGCTATGGCTGCGATGGCTATGTATGCGATGGCTATGGCTATGGCTATGGCTATGGCTGCTATGGCTATGGCTATGGCTGGTATGGCTATGGCAATGGCTACTATGGCCATGGCTATGGCTGCTATGGCTATGGCAATGGCTGCTATAGCTATGGTTATGGCTATAGCTGCTATGGCTATGGCTATGGCTGCTATGGCTATGGCTACGTCTGTGGCTGCTGTGGCTATGGCTGCTATGGATTTGGCTGTGGCTGCTATGGCTATGGCTGGTATGGCTATGGCTGCAATGGCTATGGCTATGGCTATGGCTGCTATGCCTGTCGCTTCTATCGCTATGGCTTTTATGTCTATCGCTATAGCTATGGCTGCTATGGCAATGGCTATGGCTATGGCTGCTATGGCTATGGCCATGGCTATGGCTGCTATGGCTATGGCTATGGCTATGGTTGCTATGGCTATGGCTGCTATGGCTATGCCTGCTATGGCAATGGCTATGGCTGCTATGGCTATGGCTTCTACGGCTATGGCTTTTATGGCTATCGCTATGGCTATGACTGCTATGGCTATTGCTATGGCTATGGCTGCTATGGATGTGGCTATGGCTATGGCTGCTAAGGAAATATCTATGGCGGCTATGGCTATGGCTATAGCTGCTATGGCTATGGCAATGGCTATGGCTGCTGTGGCTGTGGCTATTGCTGATATGGCTATGGCTAAGGCTATGGCTGCTATGGCTATGGCCATGGCTGCTATGGCTATTGCTATGGCTGCTATGGCAATGGCTATGGCTACGGCTATGGCTGCTAGGGCCACCATGGCTAAGGCAATGGCTGCTATGGCTATGGCTATGGCTGCGGCTGCAATGGCTATGGCTGCTTTGGCTATGGTTATGGTGGCTATGGCTATGGCTATGGATATGGCTGCTATGGCTATGGCTGCATTAGCTATGGCTATAGCTGCATTGGCTGCTGTGGCTATGGCTATGTCTATGGCTGCTATGGCTGTGGCTATGGCTGCTATGGAAATAGTTATGGCAGCAATGGCTATGGCTATGGCTGCTATGGCTATGGCTATGTCTGCTATGGCCACCATGGCTATGTCTATGGCTGCTATGGCTGTGGCTCTGGCTATGGCTGCTATGGATATAGCTATAGCAGCTATAGCTATGACTATGCCTGCTATGGATATAGCTATGGCAGGTATGGCTATGGCTATGGCTGATATGGCAATGTCTATGTCTATGGCTGCTATGGCTTTGGCTATGGCTGATATGTCTATGCCTACGTGTATGGCTGCTATGGCTATGGCAATGGCTACTATGGCCATGGCTATGACCGCTATGGCTATGGCTATGGCTGCTATAGCTATGGCTTCTAGGGCTATGGCTATGGCTGCTATTGCTCTGGCTGCAATGGCTATGGCAATGGCTATGGCTGCTATGGCTATGGCTGCTGTGGCTATGGCTATGGCTGCTATGGCTGTGGTTACGGCTTCTATGGCTATGTCTATGGCTGCTCTGGCTATGGCTATGTCTGCTATGGCTATGGCTATGGCTGCTCTGGCTTTGGCTATGGCTACTATGGCTGTTATTGCTATGGCTATGGCTACTATGGCTATGGCTATCCCTGCTCTGGCTTTGGCTATGGCTACTATGGCTGTTATTGCTATGGCTATGGCTACTATGGCTATGGATACGGCTGCTCTGGCTATGGCTATGGCTATGGCTGCTATGGCTGTGGCTATGGCTATGGCTGCTATGGAAATAGCTATGGCAGCAATGGCTATGGCTATTTCTGCTATGGCTATGGCTATGGCTGCTATGGCCACCATGGCCATGGCAATGGCTGCTATGGCTATGGCTATGGCTGCTATGGCTATGGCTATTGCTGCTATGGCTATGGCTATGGCTACGGCCATGACTGCTATCGCCACCGTTGCTATGGCAATGCCTGCTATGGCTATGGCTATGGCTGGGGCTGCTATGGCTATGGCTTTTATGGCTATCGCTATGGGTATGACTGCTATGGCTATGGCTATGGCTGCTATTGTTATGTATGCTATGGCTATGGCAATGGCTATGGCTGCTATGGCTATGGCAGCTATGGCTATGGCCATGGCTGCTATGGCTATGGCTATGGCTGCTATGGCTATGGTTATGGCTATAGCTGCTATGGCTATGGCTATGGCTTCTATGGCTATGTCTATGGCTAAGGCTGCTATGGCTATTGCTATGGCTGCTTTGGATATGGCTATAGCTGCATTGGCTGTTGTGTCTATGGCTATGGCTGCATTGGCTATGGCTATAGCTGCATTCGCTGCTGTGGCTATGGCTATGTCTATGGCTGCTATGTCTGTGGCTCTGGCTATGGCTGCTATGGATATAGCTATAGCAGCTATAGCTATGACTATGCCTGCTATGGATATAGCTATGGCAGGTATGGCTATGGCTATGGCTGATATGGCTATGTCTATGTCTATGGCTGCTAAGGCTTTGGCTATGGCTGATATGTCTATGCCTACGTGTATGGCTGCTATGGCTATGGCAATGGCTACTATGGCCATGGCTATGACTGCTATGGCTATGGCTATGGCTGCTATAGCTATGGCTTCTAGGGCTATGGCTATGGCTGCTATTGCTCTGGCTGCAATGGCTATGGCCATGGCTATGGCTGCTATGGCTATGGCTGCTGTGGCTATGGCTATGGCTGCTATGGCTGTGGTTACGGCTTCTATGGCTATGTCTATGGCTGCTCTGGCTATGGCTATGTCTGCTATGGCCATGGCTATGGCTGCTCTGGCTTCGGCTATGGCTACTATGGCTGTTATTGCTATGGCTATGGCTACTATGGCTATGGCTATCCCTGCTCTGGCTTTGGCAATGGCTACTATGGCTGTTATTGCTATGGCTATGGCTACTATGGCTATGGATACGGCTGCTCTGGCTATGGCTATGGCTATGTCTGCTATGGCTATGTCTATGGCTGCCATGGCTGTGCCTTTTGTGGCTATGGCTTCTATGGCTGTCGCTATGGCTATGGCTGCTTTGGCTATGGCTTTAGCTACATTGGCTGCTGTGGCTATGGCTATGTCTATGGCTGCTATGGCTGTGGCTATGGCTATGGCTGCTATGGCTATGGCTATTGCTGCTATGGCTATGGCTATGGCTGCTATGGCTATCGCTATGGCTACGGCTATGGCAGCTATGGCTATGGCTATGGCTATGGCTGCTATGGCTATGGCAATGGCTATGTCTGCTACGGCTATGGCTATGACTGCTATGGCTATGGTTGTGGTTGCAATGGCTATTGCGTCTATCTGCTATGGCTATGGCTGTGGATATGGCTTCTATGGCTATGTCTATGGCTAAGGCTGCTATGGCTTGGCTATGGCTGCTATGGCTATGGCTATAGCTACATTGGCTGCTGTGGCTATGGCTATGTCTATGGCTGCTATGGCTGTGGTTATGGCTACGGCTTCTATGGAAATAGCTATGGCGGATATCGCTATGGCTATAGCTGCATCGGCTGCTATGGCTATGGCTATGTCTATGGCTGCTATGGCTGTGGCTATGGCTATGGCTGCTATGGAAATATCTATGGCGGCTATGGCTCTGGCTATAGCTGCTATGGCTATGGCTATGGCTATGGCTATGGCTGCTATGGCTATGGCTATGGCTGCTATGTCTATGGCTATGGCTGCTATGGCAATGGCTACGTCTGTGGCTGCTTTGGCTATGGCTGCTGTGGCTTTGCCTATGGCTGCTATGGCTATGGCTATGGCTGCTATGGCTATGGCTATGGATATGGCTGCTATGGCAATGGCTATGGCTGCTATGGCTATGGCTATGGCTGCTTTGGCTATGGCTATAGCTGCATTGGCTGCTGTGGCTATGGCTATGTCTATGGCTGCTATGGCTGTGGCTATGGCTGTTCTGACTATGGCTACGTCTGTGGCTGCTATGGCTATGGCTGCTATGGCTTTGCCTATGGCTGCTATGGCTATGGCTATGGCTGCTATGGCTATGGTTATGGCTATAGCTGCTATGGCAAAGGCTATGGCTGCTATGGCTATGGCTGCTATGGCTATGGCAATGGCTGCTATGGCTATGGCTGCTATGGCTATGGCTATGGCTATGGCTGCTATGCCTATCGCTTCTATCGCTATGGCTTTTATGGCTATCGCTGTGGCTATGGCTGCTATGGCAATGGCTATGGTTATGGCTGCTATGGCTATGGCTATGGCTGCTATGGCTATGGCAATGGCTGCTATAGCTATGTTTATGGCTATATCTGCTATGGCTATGGCTATGGCTGCTATGGCTATTGTTACGTCTGTGGCTGCTATGGCTATGGCTGCTATGGCAATGGCTATGGCTATGGCTGCTATGGCTATGGCCATGGCTATGGCTGCTATGGCTATGGCTATGGCTATGGTTGCTATGGCTATGGCTGATATGGCTATGCCTGCTATGGCTATGGCTATGGCTGCGATGGCTATGTATGCTATGGCTATGGCAATGGCTATGGCTGCTATGGCTATGGCTGCTACGGCTATGGCTATGGCTGCTATGGCTATGGCTGCTATGCCTATGGCAATGGCTACGGCTGCTATGGCTATGTCTTCTATGGCTACGACTACTATGGCTATCGCTATGGCTATGACTGCTATGGCTATGGCTATGGCTACGGCTATGGCAATGGCTGCGATGGCTATGGCTATGGCTGCAGCTGCTATGGCTATGGCTGCTATGGCTATGGCTATGCCTATGGTTGCTATGGCTATGGCTGCTATGGCTATGGCTGCTATGGCTATGACTATGGCTGCGATGGCTATGGCTTCTATGGCTATGGCTTCTAATGCTATCGCTATGGCTATGACTGCTATGGCTATGGCTACGGCTATGGCTGCTATGGCAATGGATATGGCTGCTATGGCTGTGTCTATGGCTGCTATGGCTATGTCTATGGCTGCTATGGCTATGGCTATGGCTGCTATGGCTACGTCTATGTCTGCTATGGCTATGGCTATGTCTACTATGACTGCTATGGCTACGACTATGGCTACTATGGCTATGGGTACGGCTGCTATGGCTATGGCTGTTTCTGCTATGGCTATGGCTGCTATGGCTATGGCTATGGCTGCTACGGCTATGGCTGCTATGGCTATGGCTGCTATGGCTATGGCTATGGCTATGGCTGCTATGGCTATGGTTGCTATGGCTATGGCTGCTATGGCTATGGCTATGGCTGCTATGGCTATGGCTATGGCTGCTATGGCTATGGCAATGGCTAGTATGGCCATGGCTATGGCTGCTATGGCAATGGCTATGGCTGCTATGGCTGTGGGTGTGGCTATAGCTGCTATGGCTATGGCTGCTATGGCTATGGCTACGGCTGCTATGGCTATGGCTCTGGCTATGGCCGCTATGCCTATCGCTTCTATCGCTATGGCTTTTATGGCTATCGCTATGGCTATGGCTGCTCTGGCAATGGCTATGGCTATGACTGCTATGGCTATGGCCATGGCTATGGCTGCTATGGCTATGGCTATGGTTGCTATGGCTATGGCTGCTATGGCTATGGCTATGGCTGCGATGGCTATGTATGCGATGGCTATGGCTATGCCTATGGCTATGGCTGCTATGGCTATGGCTATGGCTGGTATGGCTATGGCAATGGCTACTATGGCCATGGCTATGGCTGCTATGGCTATGGCAATGGCTGCTATAGCTATGGTTATGGCTATAGCTGCTATGGCTATGGCTATGGCTGCTATGGCTATGGCTACGTCTGTGGCTGCTGTGGCTATGGCTGCTATGGATTTGGCTGTGGCTGCTATGGCTATGGCTGGTATGGCTATGGCTGCAATGGCTATGGCTATGGCTATGGCTGCTATGCCTGTCGCTTCTATCGCTATGGCTTTTATGTCTATCGCTATAGCTATGGCTGCTATGGCAATGGCTATGGCTATGGCTGCTATGGCTATGGCCATGGCTATGGCTGCTATGGCTATGGCTATGGCTATGGTTGCTATGGCTATGGCTGCTATGGCTATGCCTGCTATGGCAATGGCTATGGCTGCTATGGCTATGGCTTCTACGGCTATGGCTTTTATGGCTATCACTATGGCTATGACTGCTATGGCTATTGCTATGGCTATGGCTGCTATGGATGTGGCTATGGCTATGGCTGCTAAGGAAATATCTATGGCGGCTATGGCTATGGCTATAGCTGCTATGGCTATGGCAATGGCTATGGCTGCTGTGGCTGTGGCTATTGCTGATATGGCTATGGCTAAGGCTATGGCTGCTATGGCTATGGCCATGGCTGCTATGGCTATGGCCATGGCTGCTATGGCTATTGCTATGGCTGCTATGGCAATGGCTATGGCTACGGCTATGGCTGCTAGGGCCACCATGGCTAAGGCAATGGCTGCTATGGCTATGGCTATGGCTGCGGCTGCAATGGCTATGGCTGCTTTGGCTATGGTTATGGTGGCTATGGCTATGGCTATGGATATGGCTGCTATGGCTATGGCTGCATTAGCTATGGCTATAGCTGCATTGGCTGCTGTGGCTATGGCTATGTCTATGGCTGCTATTGCTGTGGCTATGGCTGCTATGGAAATAGTTATGGCAGCAATGGCTATGGCTATGGCTGCTATGGCTATGGCTATGTCTGCTATGGCCACCATGGCTATGTCTATGGCTGCTATGGCTGTGGCTCTGGCTATGGCTGCTATGGATATAGCTATAGCAGCTATAGCTATGACTATGCCTGCTATGGATATAGCTATGGCAGGTATGGCTATGGCTATGGCTGATATGGCAATGTCTATGTCTATGGCTGCTATGGCTTTGGCTATGGCTGATATGTCTATGCCTACGTGTATGGCTGCTATGGCTATGGCAATGGCTACTATGGCCATGGCTATGACCGCTATGGCTATGGCTATGGCTGCTATAGCTATGGCTTCTAGGGCTATGGCTATGGCTGCTATTGCTCTGGCTGCAATGGCTATGGCAATGGCTATGGCTGCTATGGCTATGGCTGCTGTGGCTATGGCTATGGCTGCTATGGCTGTGGTTACGGCTTCTATGGCTATGTCTATGGCTGCTCTGGCTATGGCTATGTCTGCTATGGCTATGGCTATGGCTGCTCTGGCTTTGGCTATGGCTACTATGGCTGTTATTGCTATGGCTATGGCTACTATGGCTATGGCTATCCCTGCTCTGGCTTTGGCTATGGCTACTATGGCTGTTATTGCTATGGCTATGGCTACTATGGCTATGGATACGGCTGCTCTGGCTATGGCTATGGCTATGGCTGCTATGGCTGTGGCTATGGCTATGGCTGCTATGGAAATAGCTATGGCAGCAACGGCTATGGCAATCGCTGCTATGGCTATGGCTATGGCTGATATGGCTATGGCTATGTCTATGTCTGCTATGGCTATGGCAATGGCTACTATGGTTATGGTTATGACTGCTATGGCTATGGCTATGTCTGCTATCGCTATGGTTATGGCTATAGCTGCTATGGCTATAGCTATGTCTGCTATGGCTATGGCTACGTCTGTGGCTGCTATGGCTATGGCTGCTATGGCTTTGGCTATGGCTGCTATGGCTATGGCGATGGCTATGGCTGTGGCTGCTATGGCTATGGCTATGTCTATGGCTGCTATGGCTACGGCTATGGCTATTGCTACTATGGCTATGGCTATGGTTGCTATGGCTATTGCGTCTATCTGCTATGGCTATGGCTATGGCTGCTATGGCTATGGCTGCTATGGCTACTATGGCTATGGCTATGGCTTTGGCTGCTATGGCTGCGGCTATGGCTGCTATGGCTATGGCTATGTCTGCTATGGCTATGGCTATGTCTACTATGGCTGCTATGGCTATGACTATGGCTACTATGGCTATGGATACGGCTGCTATGGCTATGGCTATGGCTGCTATGGCTATGGCTGCTATGGCTATGGCTATGGCTGCTTTGGCTATGGCTGTAGCTGCATTGGCTGCTGTGGCTATGGCTATGTATATGGCTGCTATGGCTGTGGCTATCGCTATGTCTGCTATAGAATTAGCTATGGCGGCTAAGGCTACGGCTATGGCTATGGCTATGGCTGCTATGGCTATGGCTATGGCTATGGCTGCTATGGCTTTGGCTATGGCTGCTACGGCTACCGCGAGGACTGCTATGGCTATGGCTATGGCTCTGGCTGCTATGGCTATGGCTATAGGCGCCATGACAATGGCTACGCGTGCTATGGCTATGGCCGTGACTGGTTTGGCTATGGTTATAGCTGCTATGGCTATGGCTATGGCTATGGCTGCTATGGCTATGGCAATGGCCATGGCTGCTATGGCTATGGCTTCTATGGCTATGGCTACGGCTATGGCTATGGCTGCTATGGCTATGGCTGCTATGGCTACTAAGGCTATGGCTATGGCTTTGGCTGCCATGGCTATGGCTATGGCTGCAATGGCCATTGCTGCTATGGCTATGGCTGCTATGGCTATGGCTGCTATGGCTATGGCTATGACTGCTATGGCTATGTATGCTATGACTATGGCCATGGCTGCTATGGCTATGCCTATGGCTGCTATGGCTATCGCTATTGCTACTGCTATGGCTGCTATGGGTATGAAAATGTCTATGGCTGCAATGGCTATGGCTATGGCTGCTATGGCTATGGTTATGGCTATGGCTGCTATGGCCATGCCTATAGCTGCTATGGATATCGCTATGGCTATGGCTATGGCTGCTATGGCTATGGCTATGGCTGCTATGGCTATGGCTATGGCTGCTATGGCTATGGCTATGGCTGCTATGGCTATGGCTATGGCTGCTATGGCTGTGGCTATTGCTATGGCTGCATTGGCTACGGCTATAGCTGCATTGGCTGCTGTGGCTATGGCTATGTCTATGGCTGCTATGGCTGTGGCTCTGGCTGCTTTGGCTATGGCTATAGCTGGATTGGCTGCTGTGGCTATGTCTATGTCTATGGCTGCTATGGCTGTGGCTATCGCTATGGCTGCTATAGAAATAGCTATGATGGCTAAGACTATGGCTATGGCTGCAATGGCTATGGCTATGGGTATGGCTGCTGTGGCTATGGCAATGGCTGATATGGCAATGGCTATGGCTATGGCTGCTATGGCTATGGCTATGGCTTCGGCTATGTCTGCTATGGCTATGGTTATGGCTGCTATGGCTATGGCTATGTGTATGGCTGCTATGGCAATGGCTTTGGCTGCTATGGCTATGGCTATGGCTGCTATGGCTATGGCAATGGCTACTATGGCAATGGCTATGGCTATGGCTGCTATGGCTATGGCTATGGCTTCTATGGCTATGGCTATGACTCCTATGGATATGGCTATGGCTTCTATGGCTATGTCTATGGCTAAGGCTGCTATGGCTATGGCTATGTCTGCTTTGGCTATGGCTATAGCTGCATTGGCTGCTGTGGCTATGGCTATGTCTATCGCTGCTATGGCTGTGCCTATGGCTACGGCTGCCATGGAAATAGCTACGGCAGCTATGGCTATGGCTATGGCTGCTATGGCTATGGCTATGGCTATGGCTACTGTGGCTATGGCTATGGCTGATATGGCTATGGCTATGGCTATGGCTGCTACGGCTATGGCTGCTGTGGCTATGGCTATGGCTGCTATGGCTATGGCTACGTCTGTGGTTGCTATGGCTGTGGCTGCTGTGGCTTTGGCTATGGCTTCTATGGCTATGGCTTCTATGGCTATGGTTATGGCTATAGCTGCTATGCCTATGGCTATGGCTATGGCTTCTATGGCTATGGCTATGACTCCTATAGCTATGGCTATGGCTGCTATGGCTATGGTTATGGCTATAGCTGCTATGCCTATGGCTATGGCTGCTATGGCTATGGCTACGGCTGCAATGGCTATGGCAATGGCTAGTATGGCCACGGCTATGGCTGCTATGGCTATGGCTATGGCTATGGGTATGGCTGCTATAGCTATGGCTATGTCTGCTATGGCTATGGCTATGGCTACGGCTATGCCAATGGCTGCGATGGCTATGGCTATGGCTGTGGCTGCTACGTCTATGGCTGCTATGGCTACGGATATGGCTGCTATGGCTGTGACTATGCCTGCTATGGCAATGTCTATGGCGTCTGTGGCTATGGCTATGGCTGCTATGGCTATGGCTGCTATGGCTGTGGTTATGGCTATCGTTGCTATGGTTATGGCTGCTATGGCTATGGCCATGGCTATGGCTGCTATGGCTATGGCTGCTATGGCTGCTATGGCTATGGCTGCTATGGCTATGGCTGCTATGGCTATGGCTGCTATGGCTATGACTATGGCTGCGATGGCTATGGCTTCTATGGCTATGGCTTCTAAGGCTATCGCTATGGCTATGACTGCTATGGCTATGGCTACGGCTATGGCTGCTATGGCTATGGATATGGCTGCTATGGCTGTGTCTATGGCTGCTATGGCCATGTCTATGGCTGCTATGGATATGGCTATGGCTGCTATGGCTATGTCTATGTCTGCTATGGCTATGGCTATGTCTACTATGGCTGCTATGGCTACGACTATGGGTACTATGGCTATGGATACGGCTGCTATGGCTATGGCTGTTTCTGCTATGGCTATGGCTGCTATGGCTATGGCTATGGCTGCTACGGCTATGGCTGCTATGGCTGTGGCTGCTATGGCTATGGCTATGGCTATGGCTGCTATGGCTATGGTTGCTATGGCTATGGCTGCTATGGCTATGGCTATGGCTATGGCTATGGCTTCTATGGCTATGGCTATGACTCCTATGGCTATGGCTATGCCTGCTATGGCAATGGTTATGGCTATAGCTGCTATGGCTATGGCTATGGCTGCTATGGCTATGGCTCCGGCTACAATGGCTATGGCAATGGCTAGTATGGCCATGGCTATGGCTGCTATGGCTATGGCTATGGCTGCTATGGCTGTGGGTATGGCTATAGCTGCTGTGGCTATGGCTATGGCTGATATGGCTATGGCTATGGCTATGGCTGCTATGGCTATGGCTGCTATGGCTATGGCCATGGCTATGGCTGCTATGGCTATGGCTATGGTTGCTATGGCTATGGCTGCGATGGCTATGTATGCGATGGCTATGGCTATGGCTATGGCTATGGCTGCTATGGCTATGGCTATGGATGGTATGGCTATGGCAATGGCAACTATGGCCATGGCTATGGCTGCTATGGCTATGGCTATGGTTGCTATGGCTATGGCTGCGATGGCTATGTATGCGATGGCTATGGCTATGGCTATGGCTATGGCTGCTATGGCTATGGCTATGGATGGTATGGCTATGGCAATAGCAACTATGGCCATGGCTATGGCTGCTATGGCTATGGCAATGGCTGCTATAGCTATGTTTATGGCTATATCTGCTATGGCTATGGCTATGGCTGCTATGGCTATTGTTACGTCTGTGGCTGCTATGGCTATGGCTGCTATGGATTTGGCTATGGCTATGGCTAATATGCCTATCGCTTCTATCGCTATGGCTTTTATGTCTATCGCTATGGCTATGGCTGCTATGGCAATGGCTATGGCTATGGCTGCTATGGCTATGGCCATGGCTATGGCTGCTATGGCTATGGCTATGGCTATGGTTGCTATGGCTATGGCTGCTATGGCTATGCCTGCTATGGCTATGGCTATGGCTGCGATGGCTATGTATGCTATGGCTATGGCAATGGCTATGGCTGCTATGGCTATGGCTGCTACGGCTATGGCTATGGCTGCTATGGCTATGGCTGCTATGCCTATGGCAATGGCTACGGCTGCTATGGCTATGTCTTCTATGGCTACGACTACTATGGCTATCGCTATGGCTATGACTATTATGGCTGTGGCTATGGCTACGGCTATGGCAATGGCTGCGATGGCTATGGCTATGGCTGCAGCTGCTATGGCTATGGCTGCTATGGCTATGGCTATGGCTATGGTTGCTATGGCTATGGCTGCTATGGCTATGGCTGCTATGGCTATGACTATGGCTGCGATGGCTATGGCTTCTATGGCTATGGCTTCTAAGGCTATCGCTATGGCTATGACTGCTATGGCTATGGCTACGGCTATGGCTGCTATGGCAATGGATATGGCTGCTATGGCTGTGTCTATGGCTGCTATGGCTATGTCTATGGCTGCTATGGCTATGGCTATGGCTGCTATGGCTACGTCTATGTCTGCTATGGCTATGGCTATGGCTGCTATGGCTATGGCAATGGCTAGTATGGCCATGGCTATGGCTGCTATCGCAATGGCTATGGCTGCTATGGCTGTGGGTGTGGCTATAGCTGCTATGACTATGGCTGCTATGGCTATGGCTATGGCTATGACTGCTATGGCTATGGCCATGGCTATGGCTGCTATGGCTATGGCTATTTTTGCTATGGCTATGGCTGCTCTGGCAATGGCTATGGCTATGACTGCTATGGCTATGGCCATGGCTATGGCTGCTATGGCTATGGCTATTTTTGCTATGGCTATGGCTGCTATGGCTATGGCTATGGCTGCGATGGCTATGTATGCGATGGCTATGGCTATGGCTATGGATATGGCTGCTATGGCTATGGCTATGGCTGGTATGGCTATGGCAATGGCTACTATGGCCATGGCTATGGCTGCTATGGCTATGGCAATGGCTGCTATAGCTATGTTTATGGCTATAGCTGCTATGGCTATGGCTATGGCTGGTATGGCTATGGCAATGGCTACTACGGCCATGGCTATGGCTGCTATGGCTATGGCAATGGCTGCTATAGCTATGTTTATGGCTATAGCTGCTATGGCTATGGCTATGGCTGCTATGGCTATGGCTGCTATGGCTATGGCTATGGCTGCTATGGCTATGGCTATGCCCGCTATGCCTATCGCTTCTATCGCTATGGCTTTTATGGCTATCGCTATAGCTATGGCTGCTCTGGCAATGGCTATGGCTATGACTGCTATGGCTATGGCCATGGCTATGGCTGCTATGGCTATGGCTATGGTTGCTATGGCTATGGCTGCTATGGCTATGGCTATGGCTGCGATGGCTATGTATGCGATGGCTATGGCTATGGCTATGGCTATGGCTGCTATGGCTATGGCTACGGCTGGTATGGCTATGGCAATGGCTACTATGGCCATGGCTATGGCTGCTATGGCTATGGCAATGGCTGCTATAGCTATGGTTATGGCTATAGCTGCTATGGCTATGGCTATGGCTGCTATGGCTATGGCTACGTCTGTGGCTGCTATGGCTATGGCTGCTATGGATTTGGCTATGGCTGCTATGGCTATGGCTGGTATGGCTATGGCTGCAATGGCTATGGCTATGGCTATGGCTGCTATGCCTGTCGCTTCTATCGCTATGGCTTTTATGTCTATCGCTATAGCTATGGCTGCTATGGCAATGGCTATGGCTATGGCTGCTATGGCTATGGCCATGGCTATGGCTGCTATGGCTATGGCTATGGCTATGGTTGATATGGCTATGGCTGCTATGGCTATGCCTGCTATGGCTATGGCTATGGCTGCGATGGCTATGTATGCTATGGCTATGGCAATGCCTATGGCTGCTATGGCTATGGCTGCTACGGCTATGGATATGGCTGCTATGGCTATGGCTGCTATGCCTATGGCAATGGCTACGACTACTATGGCTATCGCTATGGCTATGACTGCTATGGCTATGGCTATGGCTATGGCTGCTATGGCCATGGCTATGACTGCTATGGCTATGGCTATGGCTGCTATGGCTGTGGGTATGGCTATAGCTGCTGTGGCTATGGCTATGTCTGCTATGGCTATGGCTGCTATGGCTTTGGCTATGGCTTGTATTGGCTATAGCTATGGCTATGGCTACTATGGCTGTGGCTATGTTTATGGCTGCTATGGCTATGGCTATTGCTATTGCTGCTATGGCTATGGCTATGGCTATGGCTGCTATGGCTATGGCTATGGCTATGGCTATGGCTGCGATGGCTACGGCTATGGCTGCGGCTGCTATGTCTATGGCTGCTATGGCTACGGATATGTCTGCTATGGCTGTGTCTATGGCTGCTATGGCTATGTCTATGGCTGCTATGGCTCTGGCTACGGCTGCTATGGCTATGGCTGCTATGCCTGTGGCTATGGCTGCTATGGCTATGGCTGCTATGGCTATGGCTATGGCTATGGCTGCTATGCCTATCGCTTCTATCGCTATGGCTTTTATGGCTATCGCTGGTCCTATGACTGCTATGGCTATGGCTACGGCTATGGCTGCTATGGCTATGGATATGGCTGCTATGGCTGTGTCTATGGCTGCTATGGCTATGTCTATGGCTGCTATGGCTATGGCAATGGCTATGGCTGCTATGGCTTTGGCTGCTATGGCTATGGCTATGGCTGCTATGGCTATGGCAATGGCTACTATGGCCATGTCTATGACTGCTATGGCTATGGCTATGGCTGCTATGTCTATGGCTATGGCTGGTATGGCTATGGCTACGTCTGTGGTTGCTATGGCTGTGGCTGCTGTGGCTTTGGCTATGGCTGCGATGGCTATGTATGCTATGGCTATGGCAATGGCTATGGCTGCTATGGCTATGGCTGCTATGGCTATGGCTATGGCTGCTATGGCTATGGCTGCTATGGCTGTGGCAATGGCTATGGCTGCTATGGCTATGGCTATGGCTCTAATGGCTATGGCTACGTCTGTGGCTGCTATGGCTATGGCTGCTATGGCTCTGGACATGGCTATGGCTATGGCTACTATGGCTCTGGCTATGTCTATGACTGCTATGGCTATGGCTATGTCTATTGCGACTATGGCTATGGCTATGGTTGCTATGGCTATTCCGTCCATCTGCTATGGCTATGGCTATTGCTATGGCTTCTATGGCTATGTCTATGGCTAAGGCTGCTATGGTTATGGCTATGGCTGCTATGGCTATGGTTATGGCTATAGCTGCTATGGCAAAGGCTATGGCTGCTATGGCTATGGCTGCTATGGCTATGACAATGGCTGCTATGGCTGTGTCTATGTCTGCTATGGCTATGGCTGTGTCTACTATGGCTGCTATGGCTACGACTATGGCTACTATGGCTATGGATACGGCTGCTATGGCTATGGCTATTTCTGCTATGGTTATGGCTGCTATGGCTATGGCTATGGCTGCTACGGCTATGGATGCTATCGCTATGGCTGCTATGGCTATGGCTATGGCTATGGCTGCTATGGCTATGGCTGCTATGGCTATGGCTGCTATGGCTATGGCTATCGCTGCTATGGCTATGGCTGCTATGGCTATGGCAATGGCTATGGCTGCTATGGCTATGGCTTGTATGGCTATGGTTATGGCTATGGCTGCTATGGCTATGGCTGCTATGGCTGCTATGGCTATGGCTATGGCTATGGCTGCTATGGCTATGGTTATGGTGGCTATGGCTATTGCGTCTATAAGCTATGGCTATGGCTATGTCTATGACTGCTATGGCTATGACTATGGCTGCTATAGCTTTGGCTGTATCTGCTATGGCTATGGCTATGGCTACTATGGCCATGGCTATGACTGCTATGGCTATGGCTATGGCTGCTATGGCTGTGGGTATGGCTATAGCTGCTGTGGCTATGGCTATGGCTATGGCTGCTATGGCTATGGCTATGGCTATGGCTATGGCTGCTATGGCTATGCCTGCTATGGCTGTGGCTATGGCTACGATGGCTATGTATGCTATGGCTATGGCAATGGCTATGGCTGCTATGGCTATGGCTGCTATGGCTATGGCTATGGCTATGACTATTGCTGCTATGGCTATGGCTATGGCTATGGCTGCTATGGCTTTGGCTGCTATGGCTATGGCTATGGCTGCTATGGCTATGGCAATGGCTACTATGGCCATGGCTATGACTGCTATGGCTATGGCTATGGCTGCTATGTCTATGGCTATGGCTGGTATGGCTATGGCTACGTCTGTGGTTGCTATGGCTGTGGCTGCTGTGGCTTTGGCTATGGCTGCGATGGCTATGTATGCTATGGCTATGGCAATGGCTATGGCTGCTATGGCTATGGCTGCTATGGCTATGGCTATGGCTGCTATGGCTATGGCTGCTATGGCTGTGGCAATGGCTATGGCTGCTATGGCTATGGCTATGGCTCTAATGGCTATGGCTACGTCTGTGGCTGCTATGGCTATGGCTGCTATGGCTCTGGACATGGCTATGGCTATGGCTACTATGGCTCTGGCTATGTCTATGACTGCTATGGCTATGGCTATGTCTATTGCGACTATGGCTATGGCTATGGTTGCTATGGCTATTCCGTCCATCTGCTATGGCTATGGCTATTGCTATGGCTTCTATGGCTATGTCTATGGCTAAGGCTGCTATGGTTATGGCTATGGCTGCTATGGCTATGGTTATGGCTATAGCTGCTATGGCAAAGGCTATGGCTGCTATGGCTATGGCTGCTATGGCTATGGCAATGGCTGCTATGGCTATGGCTGCTATGGCTATGGCTATGGCTATGGCTGCTATGCCTATCGCTTCTATCGCTATGGCTTTTATGGCTATCGCTGTGGCTATGGCTGCTATGGCAATGGCTATGGTTATGGCTGCTATGGCTATGGCCATGGCTATGGCTGCTATGGCTATGGCTATGGCTATGGCTGCTATGGCTATGGCTGCTATGGCTATGGCTGCTATGGCTATGACTATGGCTGCGATGGCTAAGGCTTCTATGGCTATGGCTTCTAAGGCTATCGCTATGGCTATGACTGCTATGGCTATGGCTACGGCTATGGCTGCTATGGCTATGGATATGGCTGCTATGGCTGTGTCTATGGCTACTATGGCCATGTCTATGGCTGCTATGGCTATGGCTATGGCTGCTATGGCTATGACTATGTCTGCTATGGCTATGGCTATGTCTACTATGGCTGCTATGGCTACGACTATGGCTACTATGGCTATGGATACGGCTGCTATGGCTATGGCTGCTATGGCTGTGGCTATGGCTATGGTTGCTATGGCTATGGCTGCTATGGCTATGGCTGCTATGGCTATGGCTATGGCTGCGATGGCTATGGTTTCTATGGCTATGGCTTCTATGGCTATCGCTATGGCTATGACTGCTATGGCTATGGCTATGGCTATGGCTGCTATGGCTCTGGCTATGGCTATGGCTATGGCTGCTATAGCTATGGTTATGGTGGCTATGGCTATTGCGTCTATAAGCTATGGCTATGGCTATGTCTATGACTGCTATGGCTATGGCTGCTATGGCTGCTATGGCTATGGCTATGGCTATGGCTGCTATGGCTATGGTTATGGCTGCTATGACTATGGCTATGGGTATGGCTGCTATGGCTATGGCTTTGGCTGCTATGGCTATGGCTATGGCTGCTATGGCTATGGCAATAGCTACTATGGCCATGGCTATGACTGCTATGGCTATGGCTATGGCTGCTATGGCTGTGGGTATGGCTATAACTGCTGTAGCTATGGCTATGTCTGCTATGGCTATGGCTGCTATGGCTTTGGCTATGGCTTGTATTGGCTATAGCTATGGCTATGGCTACTATGGCTGTGGCTATGTTTATGGGTGCTATGGCTATGGCTATGACTATTGCTGCTATGGCTATGGCTATGGCTATGGCTGCTATGGCTATGGCTATGGCTATGGCTATGGCTGCTATGGCTATGCCTGCTATGGCTGTGGCTATGGCTACGATGGCTATGTATGCTATGGCTATGGCAATGGCTATGGCTGCTATGGCTATGGCTGCTATGGCTATGGCTATGGCTATGACTATTGCTGCTATGGCTATGGCTATGGCTATGGTTGCTATGGCTTTAGCTGCTATGGCTATGGCTATGGCTGCTATGGCTATGGCAATGGCTACTATGGCCATGGCTATGACTGCTATGGCTATGGCTATGGCTGCTATGTCTATGGCTATGGCTGCTATGGCTATGGCTACGTCTGTGGTTGCTATGGCTGTGGCTGCTGTGGCTTTGGCAATGGCTACGGCTGCTACGGCTATTTCTTCTATGGATATGACTACTATGGCTATCGCTATGGCTATGACTGCTAGGGCTATGGCTATGGCTGCGATGGCTATGGCTTCAATCGCTATGGCTTCTATGGCTATCGCAATGGCTATGAGTGCTATGGCTATGGCTATGGCTATGGCTGATATGGCTATGGCTATGGCTACGGCTATGGCTGCTATAGCTATGGCTATGTCTGCTATGGCTATGGCTATGGCTACGGCTATGGCTGCTATGGCCACCATGGCTATGGCAATGGCTGCGATGGCTGTGGCTATGGCTGCGGCTGCTATGGCTGTGGCTGCTATGGCTATGGATATGGCTGCTATGGCTGTGTCTATGTCTGCTATGGCTATGGCTGTGTCTACTATGGCTGCTATGGCTACGACTATGGCTACTATGGCTATGGATACGGCTGCTATGGCTATGGCTATTTCTGCTATGGTTATGGCTGCTATGGCTATGGCTATGGCTGCTACGGCTATGGATGCTATCGCTATGGCTGCTATGGCTATGGCTATGGCTATGGCTGCTATGGCTATGGCTGCTATGGCTATGGCTGCTATGGCTATGGCTATCGCTGCTATGGCTATGGCTGCTATGGCTATGGCAATGGCTATGGCTGCTATGGCTATGGCTTGTATGGCTATGGTTATGGCTATGGCTGCTATGGCTATGGCTGCTATGGCTGCTATGGCTATGGCTATGGCTATGGCTGCTATGGCTATGGTTATGGTGGCTATGGCTATTGCGTCTATAAGCTATGGCTATGGCTATGTCTTTGACTGCTATGGCTATGACTATGGCTGCTATAGCTTTGGCTGTATCTGCTATGGCTATGGCTATGGCTACTATGGCCATGGCTATGACTGCTATGGCTATGGCTATGGCTGCTATGGCTGTGGGTATGGCTATAGCTGCTGTGGCTATGGCTATGTCTGCTATGGCTATGGCTGCTATGGCTTTGGCTATGGCTTGTATTGGCTATAGCTATGGCTATGGCTACTATGGCTGTGGCTATGTTTATGGCTGCTATGGCTATGGCTATTGCTATTGCTGCTATGGCTATGGCTATGGCTATGGCTGCTATGGCTATGGCTATGGCTATGGCTATGGCTGCGATGGCTACGGCTATGGCTGCGGCTGCTATGTCTATGGCTGCTATGGCTACGGATATGTCTGCTATGGCTGTGTCTATGGCTGCTATGGCTATGTCTATGGCTGCTATGGCTCTGGCTACGGCTGCTATAGCTATGGCTGCTATGGCTGTGGCTATGGCTGCTATGGCTATGGCTGCTATGGCTATGGCTATGGCTATGGCTGCTATGGCTATGGCAATGGCTGCGATGGCTCTGGCTATGGCTGCGGCTGCTACGTCTATGGCTGCTATGGCTACGGATATGGCTGCTATGGCTGTGACTATGCCTGCTATGGCTATGTCTATGGCGTCTGTCGCTATGGCTATGGCTGCTATGGCTATGGCTGCTATGGCTATGGCTGCTATGGCTATGACTATGGCTGCGATGGCTAAGGCTTCTATGGCTATGGCTTCTAAGGCTATCGCTATGGCTATGACTGCTATGGCTATGGCTACGGCTATGGCTGCTATGGCTATGGATATGGCTGCTATGGCTGTGTCTATGGCTACTATGGCCATGTCTATGGCTGCTATGGCTATGGCTATGGCTGCTATGGCTATGACTATGTCTGCTATGGCTATGGCTATGTCTACTATGGCTGCTATGGCTACGACTATGGCTACTATGGCTATGGATACGGCTGCTATGGCTATGGCTGCTATGGCTGTGGCTATGGCTATGGTTGCTATGGCTATGGCTGCTATGGCTATGGCTGCTATGGCTATGGCTATGGCTGCGATGGCTATGGTTTCTATGGCTATGGCTTCTATGGCTATCGCTATGGCTATGACTGCTATGGCTATGGCTATGGCTATGGCTGCTATGGCTCTGGCTATGGCTATGGCTATGGCTGCTATAGCTATGGTTATGGTGGCTATGGCTATTGCGTCTATAAGCTATGGCTATGGCTATGTCTATGACTGCTATGGCTATGGCTGCTATGGCTGCTATGGCTATGGCTATGGCTATGGCTGCTATGGCTATGGTTATGGCTGCTATGACTATGGCTATGGGTATGGCTGCTATGGCTATGGCTTTGGCTGCTATGGCTATGGCTATGGCTGCTATGGCTATGGCAATGGCTACTATGGCCATGGCTATGACTGCTATGGCTATGGCTATGGCTGCTATGGCTGTGGGTATGGCTATAACTGCTGTAGCTATGGCTATGTCTGCTATGGCTATGGATGCTATGGCTTTGGCTATGGCTTGTATTGGCTATAGCTATGGCTATGGCTACTATGGCTGTGGCTATGTTTATGGGTGCTATGGCTATGGCTATGACTGTTGCTGCTATGGCTATGGCTATGGCTATGGCTGCTATGGCTATGGCTATGGCTATGGCTATGGCTGCTATGGCTATGCCTGCTATGGCTGTGGCTATGGCTACGATGGCTATGTATGCTATGGCTATGGCAATGGCTATGGCTGCTATGGCTATGGCTGCTATGGCTATGGCTATGGCTATGACTATTGCTGCTATGGCTATGGCTATGGCTATGGCTGCTATGGCTTTAGCTGCTATGGCTATGGCTATGGCTGCTATGGCTATGGCAATGGCTACTATGGCCATGGCTATGACTGCTATGGCTATGGCTATGGCTGCTATGTCTATGGCTATGGCTGCTATGGCTATGGCTACGTCTGTGGTTGCTATGGCTGTGGCTGCTGTGGCTTTGGCTATGGCTGCGATGGCTATGTATGCTATGGCTATGGCAATGGCTATGGCTGCTATGGCTATGGCTGCTATGGCCATGGCTATGGCTGCTATGGCTATGGCTGCTATGGCTGTGGCAATGGCTATGGCTGCTATGGCTATGGCTATGGCTCTAATGGCTATGGCTACGTCTGTGGCTGCTATGGCTATGGCTGCTATGGCTCTGGATATGGCTATGGCTATGGCTACTATGGCTCTGGCTATGTCTATGACTGCTATGGCTATGGCTATGTCTATTGCGACTATGGCTATGGCTATGGTTGCTATGGCTATTGCGTCCATCTGCTATGGCTATGGCTATTGCTATGGCTTCTATGGCTATGTCTATGGCTAAGGCTGCTATGGTTATGGCTATGGCTGCTATGGCTATGGTTATGGCTATAGCTGCTATGGCAAAGGCTATGGCTGCTATGGCTATGGCTGCTATGGCTATGGCAATGGCTGCTATGGCTATGGCTGCTATGGCTATGGCTATGGCTATGGCTGCTATGCCTATCGCTTCTATCGCTATGGCTTTTATGGCTATCGCTGTGGCTATGGCTGCTATGGCAATGGCTATGGTTATGGCTGCTATGGCTATGGCCATGGCTATGGCTGCTATGGCTATGGCTATGGCTATGGCTGCTACGGCTATGGCTGCTATGGCTATGGCTGCTATGGCTATGACTATGGCTGCGATGGCTATGGCTTCTATGGCTATGGCTTCTAAGGCTATCGCTATGGCTATGACTGCTATGGCTATGGCTACGGCTATGGCTGCTATGGCTATGGATATGGCTGCTATGGCTGTGTCTATGGCTGCTATGGCCATGTCTATGGCTGCTATGGCTATGGCTATGGCTGCTATGGCTATGTCTATGTCTGCTATGGCTATGGCTATGTCTACTATGGCTGCTATGGCTACGACTATGGCTACTATGGCTATGGATACGGCTGCTATGGCTATGGCTGTTTCTGCTATGGCTATGGCTGCTATGGCTATGGCTATGGCTGCTACGGCTATGGCTGCTATGGCTGTGGCTGCTATGGCTATGGCTATGGCTATGGCTGCTATGGCTATGGTTGCTATGGCTATGGCTGCTATGGCTATGGCTATGGCTATGGCTATGGCTTCTATGGCTATGGCTATGACTCCTATGGCTATGGCTATGCCTGCTATGGCAATGGTTATGGCTATAGCTGCTATGCCTATGGCTATGGCTGCTATGGCTATGGCTCCGGCTACAATGGCTATGGCAATGGCTAGTATGGCCATGGCTATGGCTGCTATGGCTATGGCTATGGCTGCTATGGCTGTGGGTATGGCTATAGCTGCTGTGGCTATGGCTATGGCTGATATGGCTATGGCTATGGCTATGGCTGCTATGGCTATGGCTGCTATGGCTATGGCCATGGCTATGGCTGCTATGGCTATGGCTATGGTTGCTATGGCTATGGCTGCGATGGCTATGTATGCGATGGCTATGGCTATGGCTATGGCTATGGCTGCTATGGCTATGGCTATGGATGGTATGGCTATGGCTATGGCTACTATGGCTATGGGTACGGCTGCTATGGCTATGGCTGTTTCTGCTATGGCTATGGCTGCTATGGCTATGGCTATGGCTGCTACGGCTATGGCTGCTATGGCTATGGCTGCTATGGCTATGGCTATGGCTATGGCTGCTATGGCTATGGTTGCTATGGCTATGGCTGCTATGGCTATGGCTATGGCTGCTATGGCTATGGCTATGGCTGCTATGGCTATGGCAATGGCTAGTATGGCCATGGCTATGGCTGCTATGGCAATGGCTATGGCTGCTATGGCTGTGGGTGTGGCTATAGCTGCTATGGCTATGGCTGCTATGGCTATGGCTACGGCAGCTATGGCTATGGCTATGGCTATGGCCGCTATGCCTATCGCTTCTATCGCTATGGCTTTTATGGCTATCGCTATGGCTATGGCTGCTCTAGCAATGGCTATGGCTATGACTGCTATGGCTATGGCCATGGCTATGGCTGCTATGGCTATGGCTATTTTTGCTATGGCTATGGCTGCTATGGCTATGGCTATGGCTGCGATGGCTATGTATGCGATGGCTATGGCTATGGCTATGGATATGGCTGCTATGGCTATGGCTATGGCTGGTATGGCTATGGCAATGGCTACTATGGCCATGGCTATGGCTGCTATGGCTATGGCAATGGCTGCTATAGCTATGTTTATGGCTATAGCTGCTATGGCTATGGCTATGGCTGGTATGGCTATGGCAATGGCTACTACGGCCATGGCTATGGCTGCTATGGCTATGGCAATGGCTGCTATAGCTATGTTTATGGCTATAGCTGCTATGGCTATGGCTATGGCTGCTATGGCTATGGCTGCTATGGCTATGGCTATGGCTGCTATGGCTATGGCTATGGCTATGGCCGCTATGCCTATCGCCTCTATCGCTATGGCTTTTATGGCTATCGCTATGGCTATGGCTGCTCTGGCAATGGCTATGGCTATGACTGCTATGGCTATGGCCATGGCTATGGCTGCTATGGCTATGGCTATGGTTGCTATGGCTATGGCTGCTATGGCTATGGCTATGGCTGCGATGGCTATGTATGCGATGGCTATGGCTATGGCTATGGCTGCTATGGCTATGGCTATGGCTGGTATGGCTATGGCAATGGCTACTATGGCCATGGCTATGGCTGCTATGGCTATGGCAATGGCTGCTATAGCTATGGTTATGGCTATAGCTGCTATGGCTATGGCTATGGCTGCTATGGCTATGGCTACGTCTGTTGCTGCTATGGCTATGGCTGCTATGGATTTGGCTATGGCTGCTATGGCTATGGCTGGTATGGCTATGGCTGCAATGGCTATGGCTATGGCTATGGCTGCTATGCCTGTCGCTTCTATCGCTATGGCTTTTATGTCTATCGCTATAGCTATGGCTGCTATGGCAATGGCTATGGCTATGGCTGCTATGGCTATGGCCATGGCTATGGCTGCTATGGCTATGGCTATGGCTATGGTTGCTATGGCTATGGCTGCTATGGCTATGCCTGCTATGGCTATGGCTATGGCTGCGATGGCTATGTATGCTATGGCTATGGCAAAGCCTATGGCTGCTATGGCTATGGCTGCTACGGCTATGGCTATGGCTATCGCTATGGCTATGACTGCTATGGCTATGGCTATGGCTATGGCTGCTATGGCTATGGCTTCTATGGCTATGGTTATGGCTATGGCTGCTATGGCTATGGCTGCTATGGCTGCTATGGCTATGGCTATGGCTATGGCTGCTATGGCTATGGTTATGGTGGCTATGGCTATTGCGTCTATAAGCTATGGCTATGGCTATGTCTATGACTGCTATGACTATGACTATGGCTGCTATAGCTTTGGCTGTATCTGCTATGGCTATGGCTATGGCTACTATGGCCATGCCTATGACTGCTATGGCTATGGCTATGGCTGCTATGGCTGTGGGTATGGCTATAGCTGCTGTGGCTATGGCTATGTCTGCTATGGCTATGGCTGCTATGGCTTTGGCTATGGCTTGTATTGGCTATAGCTATGGCTATGGCTACTATGGCTGTGGCTATGTTTATGGCTGCTATGGCTATGGCTATTGCTATTGCTGCTATGGCTATGGCTATGGCTATGGCTGCTATGGCTATGGCTATGGCTATGGCTATGGCTGCGATGGCTACGGCTATGGCTGCGGCTGCTATGTCTATGGCTGCTATGGCTACGGATATGTCTGCTATGGCTGTGTCTATGGCTGCTATGGCTATGTCTATGGCTGCTATGGCTATGGCTACGGCTGCTATGGCTATGGCTGCTATGGCTGTGGCTATGGCTGCTATGGCTATGGCTGCTATGGCTATGGCTATGGTTATGGCTGCTATGCCTATCGCTTCTATCGCTATGGCTTTTATGGCTA
Source organism: Calliopsis andreniformis (assembly GCF_051401765.1). NCBI lineage: Eukaryota > Metazoa > Arthropoda > Insecta > Hymenoptera > Andrenidae > Calliopsis > Calliopsis andreniformis. The sequence goes on along the minus strand of NW_027480456.1, from coordinate 2,538,215 downwards.
TCGCTGTGGCTATGACTGCTATGGCTATGGCTACGGCTATGGCTGCTATGGCTATGGATATGGCTGCTATGGCTGTGTCTATGGCTGCTATGGCTATGTCTATGGCTGCTATGGCTATGGCTATGGCTGCTATGGCTATGGCCATGCCTGCTATGGCTATGGCTATGTCTACTATGGCTATGTCTGCTATGGCTATGGCTATGTCTACTATGGCTATGTCTGCTATGGCTATGGCTATGTCTACTATGGCTGCTATGGCTACGACTATGGCTTCTATGGCTATGGCTATAACTCCTATGGCTATGGCTATGCCTGCTATGGCTATGGTTATGGCTATAGCTGCTATCCCTATGGCTATGGCTGCTATGGCTATGGCTGCGATGGCTATGTATGCGATGGCTATGGCTATGGCTATGGCTATGGCTGCTATGGCTATGGCTATGGATGGTATGGCTATGGCTATGGCTACTATGGCTATGGGTACGGCTGCTATGGCTATGGCTGTTTCTGCTATGGCTATGGCTGCTATGGCTATGGCTATGGCTGCTACGGCTATGGCTGCTATGGCTATGGCTGCTATGGCTATGGCTATGGCTATGGCTGCTATGGCTATGGTTGCTATGGCTATGGCTGCTATGGCTATGGCTATGGCTGCTATGGCTATGGCTATGGCTGCTATGGCTATGGCAATGGCTAGTATGGCCATGGCTATGGCTGCTATGGCAATGGCTATGGCTGCTATGGCTGTGGGTGTGGCTATAGCTGCTATGGCTATGGCTGCTATGGCTATGGCTACGGCAGCTATGGCTATGGCTATGGCTATGGCCGCTATGCCTATCGCTTCTATCGCTATGGCTTTTATGGCTATCGCTATGGCTATGGCTGCTCTAGCAATGGCTATGGCTATGACTGCTATGGCTATGGCCATGGCTATGGCTGCTATGGCTATGGCTAGTTTTGCTATGGCTATGGCTGCTATGGCTATGGCTATGGCTGCGATGGCTATGTATGCGATGGCTATGGCTATGGCTATGGATATGGCTGCTATGGCTATGGCTATGGCTGGTATGGCTATGGCAATGGCTACTATGGCCATGGCTATGGCTGCTATGGCTATGGCAATGGCTCCTATAGCTATGTTTATGGCTATAGCTGCTATGGCTATGGCTATGGCTGGTATGGCTATGGCAATGGCTACTACGGCCATGGCTATGGCTGCTATGGCTATGGCAATGGCTGCTATAGCTATGTTTATGGCTATAGCTGCTATGGCTATGGCTATGGCTGCTATCGCTATGGCTGCTATGGCTATGGCTATGGCTGCTATGGCTATGGCTATGGCTATGGCCGCTATGCCTATCGCTTCTATCGCTATGGCTTTTATGGCTATCGCTATGGCTATGGCTGCTCTGGCAATGGCTATGGCTATGACTGCTATGGCTATGGCCATGGCTATGGCTGCGATGGCTATGGCTATGGTCGCTATGGCTATGGCTGCTATGGCTATGGCTATGGCTGCGATGGCTATGTATGCGATGGCTATGGCTATGGCTATGGCTATGGCTGCTATGGCTATGGCTATGGCTGGTATGGCTATGGCAATGGCTACTATGGCCATGGCTATGGCTGCTATGGCTATGGCAATGGCTGCTATAGCTATGGTTATGGCTATAGCTGCTATGGCTATGGCTATGGCTGCTATGGCTATGGCTACGTCTGTTGCTGCTATGGCTATGGCTGCTATGGATTTGGCTATGGCTGCTATGGCTATGGCTGGTATGGCTATGGCTGCAATGGCTATGGCTATGGCTATGGCTGCTATGCCTGTCGCTTCTATCGCTATGGCTTTTATGTCTATCGCTATAGCTATGGCTGCTATGGCAATGGCTATGGCTATGGCTGCTATGGCTATGGCCATGGCTATGGCTGCTATGGCTATGGCTATGGCTATGGTTGCTATGGCTATGGCTGCTATGGCTATGCCTGCTATGGCTATGGCTATGGCTGCGAAGGCTATGTGTGCTATGGCTATGGCAATGCCTATGGCTGCTATGGCTATGGCTGCTACGGCTATGGCTATGGCTGCTATGGCTATGGCTGCTATGCCTATGGCAATGGCTACGGCTGCTATGGCTATGTCTTCTATGGCTACGACTACTATGGCTATCGCTATGGCTATGACTGCTATGGCTATGGCTATGGCTATGGCTGCTATGGCTATGGCTTCTATGGCTATGGTTATGGCTATGGCTGCTATGGCTATGGCTGCTATGGCTGCTATGGCTATGGCTATGGCTATGGCTGCTATGGCTATGGTTATGGTGGCTATGGCTATTGCGTCTATAAGCTATGGCTATGGCTATGTCTATGACTGCTATGGCTATGACTATGGCTGCTATAGCTTTGGCTGTATCTGCTATGGCTATGGCTATGGCTGCTATGGCTATGGTTATGGCTGCTATGACTATGGCTATGGGTATGACTGCTATGGCTATGGCTTTGGCTGCTATGGCTATGGCTATGGCTGCTATGGCTATGGCAATGGCTACTATGGCCATGGCTATGACTGCTATGGCTATGACTATGGCTGATATAGCTATGGCTGTATCTGCTATGGCTATGGCTATGGCTGCTATGGCTATGGTTATGGCTGCTATGACTATGGCTATGGGTATGGCTGCTATGGCTATGGCTTTGGCTGCTATGGCTATGGCTATGGCTGCTATGGCTATGGCAATGGCAACTATGGCCATGGCTATGACTGCTATGGCTATGGCTATGGCTGCTATGGCTATGGCTATGGCTGCTATGGCTATGGCTACGTCTGTGGTTGCTATGGCTGTGGCTGCTGTGGCTTTGGCTATGGCTTCTATGGCTATAGGTTCTATGGCTATCGCTCTGGCTATGAGTGCTATGGCTATGGCTATGGCTATGGCTGCTATGGCTATGGCTATGGCTATGGCTATGGCTTCTATGGCTATGGCTATAACTCCTATGGCTATGGCTATGCCTGCTATGGCTATGGTTATGGCTATAGCTGCTATGCCTATGGCTATGGCTGCTATGGCTATGGCTACGGCTACAATGGCTATGGCAATGGCTAGTATGGCCATGGCTATGGCTGCTATGGCTATGGCGATGGCTGCTATGGCTGTGGGTATGTCTATAGCTGCAGTGCCTATGGCTATGGCTGCTATGGATATGGCTGCTATGGCTTTGGCTATGGCTTGTATTGGGTATGGCTATGGCTATGGCCGCTATTGCTGTGGCTATGTCTATGGCTGCTATGGAAATAGCTATGGCGGCTATGGCTATGGCTATGGCTGCTATGGCTATGGCTATGGGTATGGCTGCTGTGGCTATGGCTATGGCTATGGCCGCTATGCCTATCGCTTCTATCGCTATGGCTTTTATGGCTATCGCTATGGCTATGGCTGCTCTGGCAATGGCTATGGCTATGACTGCTATGGCTATGGCTATGGCAATGGCTGCTATGGCTATGGCTATGGCTATGGCTATGGCTTCTATGGCTATGGCTGTAACTCCTATGGCTATGGCTATGGCTGCTATGGCTATGGCTATGGCTATGGCTATGGCTGCGATGGCTATGGCTATGGCTGCGGCTGCTATGTCTATGGCTGCTATGGCTACGGATATGTCTGCTATGGCTGTGTCTATGGCTGCTATGGCTACGTCTATGGCTGCTATGGCTATGGCTACGGCTGCTATGGCTATGGCTGCTATGGCTGTGGCTATGGCTGCTATGGCTATGGCTGCTATGGCTATGGCTATGACTATGGCTGCTATGCCTATCGCTTCTATCGCTATGGCTTTTATGGCTATCGCTGTGGCTATGGCTGCTATGGCTATGGCAATGGCTATGGCTGCTGTGGCTGTGGCTTCTATGGCTATGGTTATGGCTATGGCTGCTATGACTATGGCTGCTATGGCTGCTATGGCTATGGCTATGGCTATGGCAGCTATGGCTATGGTTATGGTGGCTATGGCTATTGCGTCTATAAGCTATGGCTATGGCTATGTCTATGACTGCTATGGCTATGACTATGGCTGCTATAGCTATGGCTGTATCTGCTATGGCTATGGCTATGGCTGCTATGGCTATGGTTATGGCTGCTATGACTATGGCTATGGGTATGGCTGCTATGGCTATGGCTTTGGCTGCTATGGCTATGGCTATGGCTGCTATGGCTATGGCAATGGCTACTATGGCCATGGCTATGACTGCTATGGCTATGGCTATGGCTGCTATGGCTATGGCTATGGCTGCTATGGCTATGGCTACGTCTGTGGTTGCTATGGCTGTGGCTGCTGTGGCTTTGGCTATGGCTTCTATGGCTATGGGTTCTATGGCTACGGCTACAATGGCTATGGCAATGGCTAGTATGGCCATGGCTATGGCTGCTATGGCTATGGCTATGGCTGCTATGGCTGTGGGTATGGCTATAGCTGCTGTGGCTATGGCTATGGCTGCTATGGCTATGGCTGCTATGGCTTTGGCTATGGCTTGTATTGGGTATGGCTATGGCTATGGCCGCTATTGCTGTGGCTATGTCTATGGCTGCTATGGAAATAGCTATGGCGGCTATGGCTATGGCTATGGCTGCTATGGCTATGGCTATTGGTATGGCTGCTGTGGCTATGGCTATGGCTGATATGGCTATGGCTATGGCTATGGCTGCAATGGCTATGGCTGCTATGGCTATGGCTATGGCTGCTATGGCTACGGCTATGGCTATGGCCGCTATACCTATCGCTTCTATCGCTATGGCTTTTATGGCTATCGCTATGGCTATGGCTGCTCTGGCAATGGCTATGGCTATGACTGCTATGGCTATGGCCATGGCTATGGCTGCTATGGCTATGGCTATGGTTGCTATGGCTATGGCTGCTATGGCTATGGCTATGGCTGCGATGGCTATGTATGCGATGGCTACGGCTATGGCTATGGCTATGGCTGCTATGGCTATGGCTATGGCTGGTATGGCTATGGCAATGGCTACTATGGCCATGGCTATGGCTGCTATGGCTATGGCAATGGCTGCTATAGCTATGGTTATGGCTATAGCTGCTATGGCTATGGCTATGGCTGCTATGGCTATGGCTACGTCTGTGGCTGCTATGGCTATGGCTGCTATGGATTTGGCTATGGCTGCTATGGCTATGGCTGGTATGGCTATGGCTGCAATGGCTATGGCTATGGCTATGGCTGCTATGCCTGTCGCTTCTATCGCTATGGCTTTTATGTCTATCGCTATGGCTATGGCTGCTATGGCAATGGCTATGGCTATGGCTGCTATGGCTATGGCCATGGCTATGGCTGCTATGGCTATGTCTATGGCTATGGTTGCTATAGCTATGGCTGCTATGGCTATGCCTGCTATGGCTATGGCTATGGCTGCGATGGCTATGTATGCTATGGCTATGGCAATGCCTATGGCTGCTATGGCTATGGCTGCTACGGCTATGGCTATGACTGCTATGGCTATGGCTATGGCAATGGCTGCTATGGCTATGGCTATGTCTATGGCTATGGCTGCTATGCCTATGGCTATGGCTATGGTTGCTATGGCTATGGCTGCTATGGCTATGCCTGCTATGGCCATGGCTATGGCTGCTATGGCTGTGGGTATGGCTATAGCTGCTGTGGCTATGGCTATGTCTGCTATGGCTATGGCTGCTATGGCTTTGGCTATGGCTTGTATTGGCTATAGCTATGGCTATGGCTACTATGGCTGTGGCTATGTTTATGGCTGCTATGGCTATGGCTATTGCTATTGCTGCTATGGCTATGGCTATGGCTATGGCTGCTATGGCTATGGCTATGGCTATGGCTGCTATGGCTATGGCTGCTATGGCTATGGCTGCTATTTCTATGGCTATCGCTGCTATGGCTATGGCTGCTATGGCTATGGCAATGGCTATGGCTGCTATGGCAATGGCTTCTATGGCTATGGTTATGGCTATGGCTGCTATGGCTATGGCTGCTATGGCTATGGCTATGGCTGCGATGGCTATGGCTTCAATCGCTATGGCTTCTATGGCTATCGCTATGGCTATGACTGCTATGGCTATGGCTACGGCTATGGCTGCTATGGCCACGATGGCTATGGCAATGGCTGCGATGGCTGTGGCTATGGCTGCGGCTGCTATGGCTATGGCTGCTATGGCTATGGATATGGCTGCTATGGCTGTGTCTATGTCTGCTATGGCTATGGCTATGTCTACTATGGCTGCTATGGCTACGACTATGGCTACTATGGCTATGGATACGGCTTCTATGGCTATGGCTTTTTCTGCTATGGTTAAGGCTGCTATGGCTATGGCTATGGCTGCTACGGCTATGGCTGCTATGGCTATGGCTGCTATGGCTATGGCTATGGCTGCTATGGCTATGGCTGCTATTGCTATGGCTGCTATGGCTATGGCTATCGCTGCTATGGCTATGGCTGCTATGGCTATGGCAATGGCTATGGCTGCTATGGCTATGGCTTCTATGGCTATGGTTATGGCTATGGCTGCTATGGCTATGGCTGCTATGGCTGCTATGGCTATGGCTATGGCTGCTATGGCTATGGTTATGGTGGCTATGGCTATTGCGTCTATAAGCTATGGCTACGGCTATGTCTATGACTGCTATGGCTATGACTATGGCTGCTATAGCTTTGGCTGTATCTGCTATGGCTATGGCTATGGCTACTATGGCTATGGCTACTATGGCCATGGCTATGACTGCTATGGCTATGGCTATGGCTGCTATGGCTGTGGGTATGGCTATAGCTGCTGTGGCTATGGCTATGTCTGCTATGGCTATGGCTGCTATGGCTTTGGCTATGGCTTGTATTGGCTATAGCTATGGCTATGGCTACTATGGCTGTGGCTATGTTTATGGCTGCTATGGCTATGGCTATTGCTATTGCTGCTATGGCTATGGCTATGGCTATGGCTGCTATGGCTATGGCTATGGTTATGGCTATGGCTGCGATGGCTACGGCTATGGCTGCGGCTGCTATGTCTATGGCTGCTATGGCGATCGATATGTCTGCTATGGCTGTGTCTATGGCTGCTATGGCTATGTCTATGGCTGCTATGGCTATGGCTACGGCTGCTATGGCTATGGCTGCTATGGCTGTGGCTATGGCTGCTATGGCTATGGCTACTATGGCTCTGGCTATGTCTATGGCTGCTATGGCTATGGCTATGTCTATTGCGACTATGGCTATGGCTATGGTTGCTATGGCTATTCCGTCTATCTGCTATGGCTATGGCTATTGCTATGGCTTCTATGGCTATGTCTATGGCTAAGACTGCTATGATTATGGCTATGTCTGCTATGGCTATGGTTATGGCTATAGCTGCTATGGCAAAGGCTATGGCTGCTATGGCTATGGCTGCTATGGCTATTTCAATGGCTGCTATGGCTATGGCTGCTATGCCTATCGCTTCTATCGCTATGGCTTTAATGTCTATAGCTGTGGCTATGGCTGCTATGGCAATGGCTATGGTTATGGCTGCTATGGCTATGGCCATGCCTATGGCTGCTATGGCTATGGCTATGGCTATGGTTGCTATGGCTATGGCTGCTATGGCTATGGGTGCTATGGCTATGGCTATGGTTGCGATGGCTATGGCTTCTATGGCTATGGCTTCTATGGCTATCGCCATGGCTATGACTGCTATGGCTATGGCTACGGCTATGGCTGCTATGGCTATGGATATGGCTGCTATGGCTGTGTCTATGGCTGCTATGGCTATGTCTATGGCTGCTATGGCTATGGCTATGGCTGCTATGGCTATGGCTGCTATGGCTGCTATGGCTATGGCTATGGCTGCTATGGCTATGGTTATGGTGGCTATGGCTATTGCGTCTATAAGCTATGGCTATGGCTATGTCTATGACTGCTATGGCTATGACTATGGCTGCTATAGCTTTGGCTGTATCTGCTATGGCTATGGCTATGGCTACTATGGCCATGGCTATGACTGCTATGGCTATGGCTATGGCTGCTATGGCTGTGGGTATGGCTATAGCTGCTGTGGCTATGGCTATGTCTGCTATGGCTATGGCTGCTATGGCTTTGGCTATGGCTTGTATTGGCTATAGCTATGGCTATGGCTACTATGGCTGTGGCTATGTTTATGGCTATGGCTATGGCTAAGGCTGCTGTGGCTATGGCAATGGCTGCATTGGCTGCGGCTATAGCTGCATTGGCTGCTGTGGCTATGGCTATGTCTATGGCTGCTATGGCTGTGGCTATCGCTATGGCTGCTATAGAAATAGCTATGGCGGCTAAGGCTATGGCTATGGCTGCAATGGCTATGGCTAAGGGTATGGCTGCTGTGGCTATTGCAATGGCTGATATGGCTATGGCTATGGCTATGGCTGCTATGGCTATGGCTATGGCTGCTATGGCCATGGCTATGTCTTCTATTGCTATGGCTATGGCTGCTATGCCTATGGCTGCTATGGTTATGGCTATGGCTATGACTGCAGTGGCTATGGCTATGGCTATGGCTGCTATGGCTGTGGTTATGACTATGGCTTCTATGGAAATAACTATGGCGGATATCGCTATGGCTATAGCTGCATTGGTTGCTATGGCTATGGCTATGTCTATGGCTGCTATGGCTGTGGCTATGGCTATGGCTGCTATGGAAATATCTATGGCGGCTGTGGCTATGGCTATAGCTGCTATGGCTATGGCTATGGCTATGGCTGCTGTGGCTGTGGCTATTGCTGATATGGCTATGGCTAAGGCTATGGCTGGTATGGCCATGGCCATGGCTGCTATGGCTATTGCTATGGCTCCTATGGCAATGGCTATGGCTACGTCTATGGCTGCTAGGGCCACCATGGCTAAGGCAATGGCTGCTATGTCTATGGCTATGGCTGCGGCTGCAATGGCTATGGCTGCTTTGGCTATTGTTATGGCTGCTATGGCTATGGCTATGGATATGGCTGCTACGGCAATGGCTACGACTGCTATGGCTATGGCTATGGCTGCTGTGGCTTTGGCTATGGCTACTATGGCTTCTATGGCTATGGCTATGGCTGCTATGTCTATGGCTATGGATATGGCTGCTATGGCTACGGCTATGTCTGGTATGGCCATGGCTATGGCTGCTATGGCTATGGCTATGGCTGCTATGGCTTTGGCTATGGCTGCTACGGCTACTGCGATGACTGCTATGGCTATGGCTATGGCTATGGCTGCTATGGCTACTATGGCTATTGCTATGGCTATGGCTGCTATGGCTATGGATATGGCTGCGGCTGCTATGGCTATGGCTTTTATGGCTATCGCTACGACTATGACTGCTATGGCTATTGCTATGGCTATGGCTGCTATGGCTATGGCTATGGCTATGGCTGCTATGGCTACTATGGCTATTGCTATGGCTATGGCTGCTATGGCTATGGTTATGGCTATGGCTGCTATGGCTATGACTATGCCTTTTATGGCTATGGCTTCTATGGCTATCGCTGTGGCTACAGCTGCTATGGCTATGGATACGGCTGCTATGGCTATGCCCTTCATGGCTATGGCTTCTATGGCTACCGCTATGGCTATGACTGCTCTGGCTATGGCTACGGCTGCTGTGGCTCTCGCTATGGCTGCTATGGCTATGGCTATGGCTAAGGCTGCTGTGGCTATGGCAATGGCTGCATTGGCTACGGCTATAGCTGCATTGGCTGCTGTGGCTATGGCTATGTCTATGGCTGCTATGGCTGTGGCTATCGCTATGGCTGCTATAGAAATAGCTATGGCGGCTAAGGCTATGGCTATGGCTGCAATGGCTATGGCTATGGGTATGGCTGCTGTGGCTATTGCAATGGCTGATATGGCTATGGCTATGGCTATGGCTGCTATGGCTATGGCTATGGCTGCTATGGCCATGGCTATGTCTTCTATGGCTATGGCTATGGCTGCTATGCCTATGGCTGCTATGGTTATGGCTACGGCTATGACTGCAGTGGCTAAGGCTATGGCTATGGCTGCTATGGCTGTGGTTATGACTATGGCTTCTATGGAAATAACTATGGCGGATATCGCTATGGCTATAGCTGCATTGGTTGCTATGGCTATGGCTATGTCTATGGCTGCTATGGCTGTGGCTATGGCTATGGCTGCTATGGAAATATCTATGGCGGCTGTGGCTATGGCTATAGCTGCTATGGCTATGGCTATGGCTATTGCTGCTGTGGCTGTGGCTATTGCTGATATGGCTATGGCTAAGGCTATGGCTGGTATGGCCATGGCCATGGCTGCTATGGCTATTGCTATGGCTCCTATGGCAATGGCTATGGCTACGTCTATGGCTGCTAGGGCCACCATGGCTAAGGCAATGCCTGCTATGGCTATGGCTATGGCTGCGGCTGCAATGGCTATGGCTGCTTTGGCTATTGTTATGGCTGCTATGGCTATGGCTATGGATATGGCTGCTACGGCAATGGCTACGACTGCTATGGCTATGGCTATGGCTGCTGTGGCTTTGGCTATGGCTACTATGGCTGCTATGGCTATGGCTATAGCTGCTATGGCTATGGCTATGGATATGGCTGCTATGGCTACGGCTATGTCTGGTATGGCCATGGCTATGGCTGCTATGGCTATGGCTATGGCTGCTATGGCTTTGGCTATGGCTGCTACGGCCACTGCGATGACTGCTATGGCTATGGCTATGGCTATGGCTGCTATGGCTACTATGGCTATTGCTATGGCTATGGCTGCTATGGCTATGGTTATGGCTATGGCAGCTATGCCTATGGCTATGGCTGCTATGGCTATGGCTATGAATATGGCTTCTATGGCTATGTCTATGCCAAAGGCTGCTATGGCTTGGCTGTGGCTGCTATGGCTATGGCTATAGCTGCATTGGCTGCTGTGGCTATGGCTATGTCTATGGCTGCTATGGCTGTGGCTATGTCTGCTATGGCTATGGCTATGGCTACGGCTATGGCTGCTGTGGCTATGGCTATGGCTGCTATGGCTATGGCTATGGCTATGGCTGCTATGGCTTTGACTATGGCTGATATGGCAATGGCTGTGGCTATGGCTGCTATGGCTATGGCTATGGCTTCGGCTATGTCTGCCATGGCTATGGTTATGGCTGCTATGACTATGGCTATGGGTATGGCTGCTATGGCAATGGCTTTGGCTGCTATGGCTATGGCTATGGCTTCTATGGCTATGGCAATGGCTACTATGGCCATGGCTATGACTGCTACGGCTATGGCTATGGCTGCTATGGCTGTGGGTATGGCTATAGATGCTGTGGCTATGGCAATGGCTGCTATGGCCATGGCTATGACGGCTATGGCTATGGCTATGGCTGCTATGGCTGTGGGTATGGCTGTAGCTGCTGTGGCTACGGCTACGGCTGCTATGGCTATGGCTATGGCTGCTATGGCTATGTACCCTATGGCTATGGCAATGGCTATGGCTGCTATGGTTATGGCTGCTATGGCTATGGCTATGGCTGCTATGGCTACCGCTATGGCTACAGCTATGGCTGCTATGGCTATGACCATGGCTATGGCTGCTATGGCTATGGCTATGACTGCTATGGCTATGGTTATGGCCGATATGGCTATGGCTTGGCTATGGCTGCTATGGCTATGGCTATGGCTGCGGCTGCTATGGCTATGGCTTTTATGGCTATCGCTACGGCTATGACTGCTATGGCTATGGCTATGGCTTCTATGGCTATGTCTAAGGCTAAGGCTGCTATGGCTTGGTTATGGCTGCTATGGCTATGGCTATAGCTGCATTGGCTGCTGTGGCTATGGCTATGTCTATAGCTGCTATGGCTGTGGCTATGGCTCGGATGCTATGGAAATAGCTATGGCGGCTATGGCTAGGGCTATAGCTGCTATGGCTATGACTATGGCTATGGCTGCTGTGGCTGTGGCTATGGCTAAGACTGCTGTGGCTATGTCTATGGCTGCTATGGCTGTGGCTCTTGCTGCTTTGGCTATGGCTATAGCTGGATTGGCTGCTGTGGCTATGTCTATGTCTATGGCTGCTATGGCTATGGATATGGCTGCGGCTGCTATGGCTATGGCTTTTATGGCTATCGCTACGACTATGACTGCTATGGCTATTGCTATGGCTATGGCTGCTATGGCTATGGCTATGGCTATGGCTGCTATGGCTACTATGGCTATTGCTATGGCTATGGCTGCTATGGCTATGGTTATGGCTATGGCTGCTATGGCTATGGCTATGCCTTTTATGGCTATGGCTTCTATGGCTATCGCTATGGCTACAGCTGCTATGGCTATGGATACGGCTGCAATGGCTATGCCCTTCATGGCTATGGCTTCTATGGCTACCGCTATGGCTATGACTGCTCTGGCTATGGCTACGGCTGCTGTGGCTCTCGCTATGGCTGCTATGGCTATGGCTATGGCTGCTATGGCTTTGGCTATGGCTGCTACGGCCACTGCGATGACTGCTATGGCTATGGCTATGGCTATGGCTGCTATGGCTACTATGGCTATTGCTATGGCTATGGCTGCTATGGCTATGGTTATGGCTATGGCAGCTATGCCTATGGCTATGGCTGCTATGGCTATGGCTATGAATATGGCTTCTATGGCTATGTCTATGCCAAAGGCTGCTATGGCTTGGCTGTGGCTGCTATGGCTATGGCTATAGCTGCATTGGCTGCTGTGGCTATGGCTATGTCTATGGCTGCTATGGCTGTGGTTATGGCTATGGCTTCTATGGAAATAACTATCGCGGATATCGGTATGGCTATAGCTGCATTGGCTGCTATGGCTATGGCTATGTCTATGGCTGATATGGCTATGGCTAAGGCTATGGCTGCTATGGCTATGGCCATGGCTGCTATGGCTATTGCTATGGCTGCTATGGCAATGGCTATGGATACGGCTATGTCTGCTAGGGCCACCATGGCTAAGGCAATGGCTGCTATGGCTATGGCTATGTCTGCGGCTGCAATGGCTATGGCTGCTTTGGCTATGGTTATGGCTGCTATTGCTATGGCTATGGATACGGCTGCTCTGGCTATGGTTATGGCTATGTCTGCTATGGCTATGGCTATGGCTGCCATGGCTATGCCTTTTGTGGCTATGGCTTCTATGGCTATCGCTATGGCTATGGCTGCTTTGGCTAAGGCTTTAGCTGCATTGGCTGCTGTGGCTATGGCTATGTCTATGGCTGCTATGGCTGTGGCTATGGCTATGGCTGCTATGGAAATAGCTATGGCGGCTATGGCTAGGGCTATGGCTACTATGGCTATGGCTATGGCTATGGCTGCTGTGGCTGTGGCTATGGCTGATATGGCTATGGCTTGGCTATGGCTGCTATGGCTATGGCTATGGCTGCGGCTGCTATGGCTATGGCTTTTATGGCTATCGCTACGGCTATGACTGCTATGGCTATTGCTATGGCTATGGCTAATTATGGCTATGGCTATGGCTATGGCTGCTATGGCTACGGTTGCTATGGCTATGGCTATGGCTGCTATGGCTATGGCTATGTCTGCTATGGCTATGGCTATGGCTACGGCTATGGCTGCTATGGCCACCATGGCTATGGCAATGGCTGCTATGGCTGTGGCTATGGCTATGGCTGCTATGGCTATGGCTATGGCTATGGCTGCTATGGCTTTGACTATGGCTGATATGGCTATAGCTATGGCTATGTCTGCTATGGCTATGGCAATAGCTACTATGGCTATGGTTATGACTGCTATGGCTATGGCTATGGATGCTGATGCTATGGTTATGGCAATAGCTGCTATGGCTATAGCTATGTCTGCTATGGCTATGGCTACGTCTGTGGCAGCTATGGCTATGGCTGCTATGGCTTTGGCTGTGGCTGCTATGGCTATGGCTATTGCTATGGCTATGGCTGCTATGGCTATGGCTATGTCTATGGCTGCTATGGCTACGGCTATGGCTATTGCTGCTATGGCTATGGCTATGGTTGCTATGGCTGTTGCGTCTATCTGCTATGGCTATGGCTATGGCTGCTATGGCCATGGCTGCTACGGCTACTATGGCTATGGCTATGGCTTTGGCTGCTATGGCAGAGGCTATGGCTGCTATGGCTATGGCTATGTCTGCTATTGCTATGGCTATGTCTACTATGGCTGCTATGGCTATGACTGAGGCTACTATGGCTATCGATACGGCTGCTATGGCTATGGCTATGGCAGCTATGGCTATGGCTGCTATGGCTATGGCTATGGCTGCTTTGGCTATGGCTATAGCTGGATTGGCTGCTGTGGCTATGTCTATGTCTATGGCTGCTATGGCTGTGGCTATCGCTATGGCTGCTATAGAAATAGCTATGGCGGCTAAGGCTATGGCTATGGCTGCAATGGCTATGGCTATGGGTATGGCTGCTGTGGTTATGGCAATGGCTGATATGGCAATGGCTGTGGCTATGGCTGCTATGGCTATGGCTATGGCTTCGGCTATGTCTGCTATGGCTATGGTTATGGCTGCTATGACTATGGCTATGGGTATGGCTGCTATGGCAATGGCTTTGGCTGCTATGGCTATGGCTATGGCTTCTATGGCTATGGCAATGGCTACTATGGCCATGGCTATGACTGCTACGGCTATGGCTATGGCTGCTATGGCTGTGGGTATGGCTATAGCTGCTGTGGCTATGGCTATGGCTGCAATGGCTATGGCTGCTATGGCTATGGCTATGGCTGCTATGGCTATGTATGCTATGGCTATGGCGATGGCTGTGGCTGCTATGGTTATGGCTGCTATGGCTATGGCTATGGCTGCTATGGCTACCGCTATGGCTACAGCTATGGCTGCTATGGCTATGACCATGGCTATGGCTGCTATGGCCATGGTTATGGCTATGGCTGCTATGGCTATGCCTATGGCTGCTATGGATATCGCTATGACTATGGCTATGGCTTCTATGGCTATGTCTATGGCTATAGCTGCTATGGCTTCTCTATGGCTGCTATGGCTATGGCAATGGCTACTATGGCCATGGCTATGACGGCTATGGCTATGGCTACGGCTGCTATGGCTGTGGGTATGGCTGTAGCTGCTGTGGCTATGGCTACGGCTGCTATGGCTATGGCTATGGCTGCTATGGCTTTGTGCCCTATGGCTATGGCAATGGCTGTGGCTGCTATGGTTATGGCTGCTATGGCTATGGCTATGGCTGCTATGGCTACCGCTATGGCTACAACTATGGCTGCTATGGCTATGACCATGGCTATAGCTGCTATGGCTATGGCTATGGCTGCTATGGCTATGGTTATGGCCGATATGGCTATGGCTTGGCTATGGCTGCTATGGCTATGGCTATGGCTGCGGCTGCTATGGCTATGGCTTTTATGGCTATCGCTACGGCTATGACTGCTATGGCTATTGCTATGGCTATGGCTGCTATGGCTATGGCTATGGCTATGGCTGCTATGGCTATGGCACTGGCTGCTATGGCTATGGCTGCTATGGCTATGGCTATGGCAATGGCTATGGCTAATTATGGCTATGGCTATGGCTATGGCTGCTATGGCTACGGTTGCTATGGCTACGGCTATGGCTGCTATGGCCACCATGGCTATGGCAATGGCTGCTATGGCTGTGGCTATGGCTATGGCTGCTATGGCTATGGCTATGGCTATGGCTGCTATGGCTTTGACTATGGCTGATATGGCTATAGCTATGGCTATGTCTGCTATGGCTATGGCAATGGCTACTATGGCTATGGTTATGACTGCTATGGCTATGGCTATGGATGCTGATGCTATGGTTATGGCAATAGCTGCTATGGCTATAGCTATGTCTGCTATGGCTATGGCTACGTCTGTGGCTGCTATGGCTATGGCTGCTATGGCTTTGGCTGTGGCTGCTATGGCTATGGCTATGGCGATGGCTATGGCTGCTATGGCTATGGCTATGTCTATGGCTGCTATGGCTACGGCTATGGCTATTGCTGCTATGGCTATGGCTATGGACATGGCTGCTACGGCTACTATGGCTATGGCTATGGCTTTGGCTGCTATGGCAGCGGCTATGGCTGCTATGGCTATGGCTATGTCTGCTATTGCTATGGCTATGTCTACTATGGCTGCTATGGCTATGACTGAGGCTACTATGGCTATCGATACGGCTGCTATGGCTATGGCTATGGCAGCTATGGCTATGGCTGCTATGGCTATGGCTATGGCTGCTTTGGCTATGGCTATAGCTGGATTGGCTGCTGTGGCTATGTCTATGTCTATGGCTGCTATGGCTGTGGCTATCGCTATGGCTGCTATAGAAATAGCTATGGCGGCTAAGGCTATGGCTATGGCTGCAATGGCTATGGCTATGGGTATGGCTGCTGTGGTTATGGCAATGGCTGATATGGCAATGGCTGTGGCTATGGCTGCTATGGCTATGGCTATGGCTTCGGCTATGTCTGCTATGGCTATGGTTATGGCTGCTATGACTATGGCTATGGGTATGGCTGCTATGGCAATGGCTTTGGCTGCTATGGCTATGGCTATGGCTTCTATGGCTATGGCAATGGCTACTATGGCCATGGCTATGACTGCTACGGCTATGGCTATGGCTGCTATGGCTGTGGGTATGGCTATAGCTGCTGTGGCTATGGCTATGGCTGCAATGGCTATGGCTGCTATGGCTATGGCTATGGCTGCTATGGCTATGTATGCTATGGCTATGGCGATGGCTGTGGCTGCTATGGTTATGGCTGCTATGGCTATGGCTATGGCTGCTATGGCTACCGCTATGGCTACAGCTATGGCTGCTATGGCTATGACCATGGCTATGGCTGCTATGGCCATGGTTATGGCTATGGCTGCTATGGCTATGCCTATGGCTGCTATGGATATCGCTATGTCTATGGCTATGGCTTCTATGGCTATGTCTATGGCTATAGCTGCTATGGCTTCTCTATGGCTGCTATGGCTATGGCAATGGCTACTATGGCCATGGCTATGACGGCTATGGCTATGGCTATGGCTGCTATGGCTGTGGGTATGGCTGTAGCTGCTGTGGCTATGGCTACGGCTGCTATGGCTATGGCTATGGCTGCTATGGCTTTGTGCCCTATGGCTATGGCAATGGCTGTGGCTGCTATGGTTATGGCTGCTATGGCTATGGCTATGGCTGCTATGGCTACCGCTATGGCTACAACTATGGCTGCTATGGCTATGACCATGGCTATGGCTGCTATGGCTATGGCTATGGCTGCTATGGCTATGGTTATGGCCGATATGGCTATGGCTTGGCTATGGCTGCTATGGCTATGGCTATGGCTGCGGCTGCTATGGCTATGGCTTTTATGGCTATCGCTACGGCTATGACTGCTATGGCTATTGCTATGGCTATGGCTGCTATGGCTATGGCTATGGCTATGGCTGCTATGGCTATGGCACTGGCTGCTATGGCTATGGCTGCTATGGCTATGGCTATGGCAATGGCTATGGCTAATTATGGCTATGGCTATGGCTATGGCTGCTATGGCTACGGTTGCTATGGCTACGGCTATGGCTGCTATGGCCACCATGGCTATGGCAATGGCTGCTATGGCTGTGGCTATGGCTATGGCTGCTATGGCTATGGCTATGGCTATGGCTGCTATGGCTTTGACTATGGCTGATATGGCTATAGCTATGGCTATGTCTGCTATGGCTATGGCAATGGCTACTATGGCTATGGTTATGACTGCTATGGCTATGGCTATGGATGCTGATGCTATGGTTATGGCAATAGCTGCTATGGCTATAGCTATGTCTGCTATGGCTATGGCTACGTCTGTGGCTGCTATGGCTATGGCTGCTATGGCTTTGGCTGTGGCTGCTATGGCTATGGCTATGGCGATGGCTATGGCTGCTATGGCTATGGCTATGTCTATGGCTGCTATGGCTACGGCTATGGCTATTGCTGCTATGGCTATGGCTATGGCTGCGGCTGCTATGGCTATGGCTTTTATGGCTATCGCTACGGCTATGACTGCTATGGCTATTGCTATGGCTATGTCTGCTATTGCTATGGCTATGTCTACTATGGCTGCTATGGCTATGACTGAGGCTACTATGGCTATCGATACGGCTGCTATGGCTATGGCTATGGCAGCTATGGCTATGGCTGCTATGGCTATGGCTATGGCTGCTTTGGCTATGGCTGTAGCTGCATTGGCTGCTGTGGCTATGGCTATGTATATGGCTGCTATGGCTGTGGCTATCTCTATGTCTGCTATAGAAATAGCTATGGCGGCTAAGGCTATGGCTATGGCTGCAATGGCTATGGCTATGGGTATGTCTGCTGAGGCTATAGCAATGGCAGATATGGCTATGGCTATGGCTATGGCTGCTATGCCTATGGCTATGGCGACGGCTATGTCTGCTATGGCTATGGCTGCTATGGCTATGGCTATGGCTGCTATGGCTATGTATGCTATGGCTATGGCGATGGCTGTGGCTGCTATGGTTATGGCTGCTATGGCTATGGCTATGGCTGCTATGGCTACCGCTATGGCTACAGCTATGGCTGCTATGGCTATGACCATGGCTATGGCTGCTATGGCTATGGTTATGGCTATGGCTGCTATGGCTATGCCCATGGCTGCTATGGATATCGCTATGACTATGGCTATGGCTTCTATGGCTATGTCTATGGCTATAGCTGCTATGGCTTGTCTATGGCTGCTATGGCTATGGCAATGGCTACTATGGCCATGGCTATGACGGCTATGGCTATGGCTATGGCTGCTATGGCTGTGGGTATGGCTGTAGCTGCTGTGGCTATGGCTACGGCTGCTATGGCTATGGCTATGGCTGCTATGGCTATGTTCCCTATGGCTATGGCAATGGCTGTGGCTGCTATGGTTATGGCTATTATGGCTATGGCTATGGCTGCTATGGCTACCGCTATGGCTACAGCTATGGCTGCTATGGCTATGACCATGGCTATGGCTGCTATGGCTATGGCTATGGCTGCTATGGCTATGGTTATGGCCGATATGGCTATGGCTTGGCTATGGCTGCTATGGCTATGGCTATGGCTGCGGCTGCTATGGCTATGGCTTTTATGGCTATCGCTACGGCTATGACTGCTATGGCTATGGCTATGGCTTCTATGGCTATGTCTAAGGCTAAGGCTGCTATGGCTTGGTTATGGCTGCTATGGCTATGGCTATAGCTGCATTGGCTGCTGTGGCTATGGCTATGTCTATAGCTGCTATGGCTGTGGCTATGGCTCGGCTGCTATGGAAATAGCTATGGCGGCTATGGCTAGGGCTATAGCTGCTATGGCTATGACTATGGCTATGGCTGCTGTGGCTGTGGCTATGGCTAAGACTGCTGTGGCTATGTCTATGGCTGCTATGGCTGTGGTTCTGGCTGCTTTGGCTATGGCTATTGCTGGATTGGCTGCTGTGGCTATGTCTATGCCTATGGCTGCTATGGCTTTGGCTGTGGCTGCTATGGCTATGGATATGGCGATGGCTATGGCTGCTATGGCTATGGCTATGTCTATGGCTGCTATGGCTACGGCTATGGCTATTGCTGCTATGGCTATGGCTATGGCTGCGGCTGCTATGGCTATGGCTTTTATGGCTATCGCTACGGCTATGACTGCTATGGCTATTGCTATGGCTATGTCTGCTATTGCTATGGCTATGTCTACTATGGCTGCTATGGCTATGACTGAGGCTACTATGGCTATCGATACAGCTGCTATGGCTATGGCTATGGCAGCTATGGCTATGGCTGCTATGGCTATGGCTATGGCTGCTTTGGCTATGGCTGTAGCTGCATTGGCTGCTGTGGCTATGGCTATGTATATGGCTGCTATGGCTGTGGCTATCTCTATGTCTGCTATAGAAATAGCTATGGCGGCTAAGGCTATGGCTATGGCTGCAATGGCTATGGCTATGGGTATGGCTGCTGAGGCTATTGCAATGGCAGATATGGCTATGGCTATGGCTATGGCTGCTATGCCTATGGCTATGGCGACGGCTATGTCTGCTATAGCTATGGTTATGGCTGCTATGACTATGGCTATGCGTATCGCTGCTATGGCTATGGCTTTGGCTGCTATGGCTATGGCTATGTCTGCTATGGCTATGGCAATGGCTACTATGGCCGTGGCTATGACTGCTATGGCTATGGCTATGGCTGCTATGGCTGTGGGTATGGCTATAGCTGCTGTGGCTATGGCTGTGGCTGCTATGGCTATGGCTGCTATGGCTATGGCTATGGCTGCTATGGCTATGTATGCTATGGCTATGGCAAAGGCTATGGCTGCTATGGTTATAGCTGCTATGGCTATGGCTATGGCTGCTGTGGCTATGGCTGCTATGGCTATGGCAATGGCTACGGCTGCTATGGCTGTGGCTTCTATGGCATTGGCTTCTATGGCTATCGCTATGGCTATGACTGCTATGGCTATGGCTATGGCTATGGCTACGGCTGCTATGCCTATGGCTTCTATCGCTATGGCTTTTATGGCTATCGCTATGGCTATGGCTGCTATGGCTATGGCTATGGCTATGGCTGCTATGGCTATGGCTATGGCCGCTATGGCTATGGCTGCTATGGCTATGGCAATGGCTATGGCTGCTATGGCTATGGCTTCTATGGCTATGGCTTTTATGGCTATCGCTATGGCTATGACTGCTATGGCTATTCCTATGGCTATGGCTGCTATGGCTGTGGCTATGGCTATGGCTGCTAAGGAAATATCTATGGCGGCTATGGCTATGGCTATAGCTGCTATGGCTATGGCTATGGCTATGGCTGCTGTGGCTGTGGCTATTGCTGATATGGCTATGGCTAAGGCTATGGCTGCTATGGCTATGGCTATGGCTGCTATGGCTTTGTGCCCTATGGCTATGGCAATGGCTGTGGCTGCTATGGTTATGGCTGCTATGGCTATGGCTATGGCTGCTATGGCTACCGCTATGGCTACAACTATGGCTGCTATGGCTATGACCATGGCTATGGCTGCTATGGCTATGGCTATGGCTGCTATGGCTATGGTTATGGCCGATATGGCTATGGCTTGGCTATGGCTGCTATGGCTATGGCTATGGCTGCGGCTGCTATGGCTATGGCTTTTATGGCTATCGCTACGGCTATGACTGCTATGGCTATTGCTATGGCTATGGCTGCTATGGCTATGGCTATGGCTATGGCTGCTATGGCTATGGCACTGGCTGCTATGGCTATGGCTGCTATGGTTATGGCTATGGCAATGGCTATGGCTAATTATGGCTATGGCTATGGCTATGGCTGCTATGGCTACGGTTGCTATGGCTACGGCTATGGCTGCTATGGCCACCATGGCTATGGCAATGGCTGCTATGGCTGTGGCTATGGCTATGGCTGCTATGGCTATGGCTATGGCTATGGCTGCTATGGCTTTGACTATGGCTGATATGGCTATAGCTATGGCTATGTCTGCTATGGCTATGGCAATGGCTACTATGGCTATGGTTATGACTGCTATGGCTATGGCTATGGATGCTGATGCTATGGTTATGGCAATAGCTGCTATGGCTATAGCTATGTCTGCTATGGCTATGGCTACGTCTGTGGCTGCTATGGCTATGGCTGCTATGGCTTTGGCTGTGGCTGCTATGGCTATGGCTATGGCGATGGCTATGGCTGCTATGGCTATGGCTATGTCTATGGCTGCTATGGCTACGGCTATGGCTATTGCTGCTATGGCTATGGCTATGGCCATGGCTGCTACGGCTACTATGGCTATGGCTATGGCTTTGGCTGCTATGGCAGCGGCTATGGCTGCTATGGCTATGGCTATGTCTGCTATTGCTATGGCTATGTCTACTATGGCTGCTATGGCTATGACTGAGGCTACTATGGCTATCGATACGGCTGCTATGGCTATGGCTATGGCAGCTATGGCTATGGCTGCTATGGCTATGGCTATGGCTGCTTTGGCTATGGCTATAGCTGGATTGGCTGCTGTGGCTATGTCTATGTCTATGGCTGCTATGGCTGTGGCTATCGCTATGGCTGCTATAGAAATAGCTATGGCGGCTAAGGCTATGGCTATGGCTGCAATGGCTATGGCTATGGGTATGGCTGCTGTGGTTATGGCAATGGCTGATATGGCAATGGCTGTGGCTATGGCTGCTATGGCTATGGCTATGGCTTCGGCTATGTCTGCTATGGCTATGGTTATGGCTGCTATGACTATGGCTATGGGTATGGCTGCTATGGCAATGGCTTTGGCTGCTATGGCTATGGCTATGGCTTCTATGGCTATGGCAATGGCTACTATGGCCATGGCTATGACTGCTACGGCTATGGCTATGGCTGCTATGGCTGTGGGTATGGCTATAGCTGCTGTGGCTATGGCTATGGCTGCAATGGCTATGGCTGCTATGGCTATGGCTATGGCTGCTATGGCTATGTATGCTATGGCTATGGCGATGGCTGTGGCTGCTATGGTTATGGCTGCTATGGCTATGGCTATGGCTGCTATGGCTACCGCTATGGCTACAGCTATGGCTGCTATGGCTATGACCATGGCTATGGCTGCTATGGCCATGGTTATGGCTATGGCTGCTATGGCTGTGGCTATGGCTATGGCTGCTAAGGAAATATCTATGGCGGCTATGGCTATGGCTATAGCTGCTATGGCTATGGCTATGGCTATGGCTGCTGTGGCTGTGGCTATTGCTGATATGGCTATGGCTAAGGCTATGGCTGCTATGGCTATGGCCATGGCTGCTATGGCTATTGCTATGGCTGCTATGGCAATGGCTATGGCTACGGCTATGGCTGCTAGGGCCACCATGGCTAAGGCAATGGCTGCTATGGCTATGGCTATGGCTGCGGCTGCAATGGCTATGGCTGCTTTGGCTATGGTTATGGCTGCTATGGCTATGGCTATGGATATGGCTGCTATGGCTATGGCTGCATTGGCTATGGCTATAGCTGCATTGGCTGCTGTGGCTATGGCTATGTCTATGGCTGCTATGGCTGTGGCTCTGGCTGCTTTGTCTATGGCTATAGCTGCATTGGCTGATGTGGCTATGTCTATGTCTATGGCTGCTATGGCTGTGGCTATGGCTATGGCTGCAATGGAAGTAGCTATGGTAGCTATGGCTATGGCTATGGCTGCTATGGCTATGGCTATGGCTATGGCTGCTATGGCTATGGCAATGATTGCTATGGCTATGGCTATGGCTGCTATGGGTATGGCTGCTATGGCTATGGCTATGGCTGCTATGGCTATGGCTATGGATATGGCTGCTATGGCTATGGCTGCATTGGCTATGGCTATAGCTGCATTGGCTGCTGTGGCTATGGCTATGTCTATGGCTGCTATGGCTGTGGCTCTGGCTGCTTTGTCTATGGCTATAGCTGCATTGGCTGATGTGGCTATGTCTATGTCTATGGCTGCTATGGCTGTGGCTATGGCTATGGCTGCAATGGAAGTAGCTATGGTAGCTATGGCTATGGCTATGGCTGCTATGGCTATGGCTATGGCTATGGCTGCTATGGCTATGGCAATGATTGCTATGGCTATGGCTATGGCTGCTATGGGTATGGCTGCTATGGCTATGGCTATGGCTGCTATGGCTATGGCTGCTATGGCTATGGCTATGGCTATGGCTGCTATGGCTATGGCTATAGCTGCATTGGCTGCTGTGGCTATGGCTATGTCTATGGCTGCTATGGCTGTGGTTATGGCTATGGCTTCTATGGAAATAACTATGGCGGATATCGCTATGGCTATAGCTGCATTGGCTGCTATGGCTATGGCTATGTCTATGGCTGATATGGCTATGGCTAAGGCTATGGCTGCTATGGCTATGGCCATGGCTGCTATGGCTATGGCTATGGCTGCTATGTCTACGTCTGCTATGGCTATGGCTATCGCTGCGTCTCCTATGGCTATGGCTGCTATGGCTATGGCTATGGCCGCCATGACAATGGCTACGCGTGCTATTGCTATGGCCGTGACTGGTTTGGCTATGGCAATAGCTGCTATGGCTATGGCTATGGCTATGGCTGCTATGGCTATGGTTGCTATGGCTATGGCTATGGCTGCTATGGCTATGTATGCTATGGCTATGGCCATGGCTGCTATGGCTATGCCTATGGCTGCTATGGCTGTCGCTATGGCTACTGCTATGGCTGCTATGGCTATGGCTATAGCTACATTGGCTGCTGTGGCTATGGCTATGTGTATAGCTGCTATGGCTGTGGCTATGGCTCGTCTGCTATGGAAATAGCTATGGCGGCTATGGCTAGGGCTATGGCTGCTATGGCTATGACTATGGCTATTGCTGCTGTGGCTGTGGCTATGGCTGATATGGCTATGGCTATGGCTACGGCTGCTATGGCTATGGCTATGTCTGCTGTGGCTATGGCTATGTCTACTATGGCTGCTATGGCTATGACTATGGCTACTATGGCTATGGATACGGCTGCTATGGCTATGGCTATGGCTGCTATGGCTATGGCTGCTATGGCTATGGCTATGGCTGCTTTGGCTATGGCTGTAGCTGCATTGGCTGCTGTGGCTATAGCTATGTATATGGCTGGTATGGCTGTGGCTATCGCTATGTCTGCTATAGAATTAGCTATGGCGGCTATGGCTATGGCTATGGCTGCAATGGCTTTGGCTATGGGTACGGCTGCTGTGGCTATTGCAATTGCTGATATGGCTATGGCTATGGCTATGGCTGCTATGGCTATGGCTATGGCTGCGGCTGCTATGGCTATGGCTTTTATGGCTATCGCTACCGCTATGTCTGCTATGGCTATTGCTATGGCTATGGCTGCTATGGCTACGGTTATGGCTGTGGCTGCTAGGGCTATGGCTATGGCTGCTATGGCCATTGCTGCTATGGCTATGGCTGCTATGGCTATGGTTGCTATGGCTATGGCTATGGGTGCTATGGCTATGTATGCTACAGCTATGCCCATGGCTGCTATGGCTATGCCTATGGCTGCTATGGCTGTCGCTATGGCTACTGCTATGGCTGCTATGGCTATGGCTATAGCTACATTGGCTGCTGTGGCTATGGCTATGTGTATAGCTGCTATGGCTGTGGCTATGGCTCGGCTGCAATGGAAATAGCTATGGCGGCTATGGCTAGGGCTATGGCTGCTATGGCTATGACTATAGCTACTGCTGCTGTGGCTGTGGCTATGGCTGATATGGCTATGACTATGGCTACGGCTGCTATGGCTATGGCTATCTCTGATGTGGCTATGGCTATGTCTACTATGGCTGCTATGGCTATGACTATGGCTACTATGGCTATGGATACAGCTGCTATGGCTATGGCTATGGCTGCTATGGCTATGGCTGCTATGGCTATGGCTATGGCTGCTTTGGCTATGGCTGTAGCTGCATTGGCTGCTGTGGCTATGGCTATGTATATGGCTGGTATGGCTGTGGCTATCGCTATGTCTGCTATAGAATTAGCTATGGCGGCTAAGGCTATGGCTATGGCTGCAATGGCTATGGCTATGGGTATGGCTGCTGTGGCTATTGCAATCGCTGATATGGCTATGGTCATGGCTATGGCTATGACTGCAGTGGCTATGGCTATGGCTATGGCTGCTATGGCTATGGCTATGGCTATGGCTGCTGTGGCTATGGCTATGGCTGCTATGGCTATGGCTATAGCTATGGCTGCTATGGCTATGGCTATGTGTGCTTTGGCTATGGCTATAGCAGCATTGGCTGCTGTGTCTATGGCTATGTCTATGGCTGCTATGGCTGTGGCTCTGGCTATGGCTGCTATGGATATAGCTATGGCAGCTATGGCTATGGCTATGCCTGCTATGGATATAGCTATGGCAGCTATGGCTAAGGCTATGGCTGCTATGGCTATGGCTATGGCTATGTCTGCTATGGCTATGGCCGCTATGGCTATGGCTATAGCCGCCATGACAATGGCTACGCGTGCTATGGCTATGGCCGTGACTGGTTTGGCTATGGCTATAGCTGCTATGGCTATGGCAATGGCTATGGCTGCTATGGCTATGGCAATGGCCATGGCTGCTATGGCTATGGCTTCTATGGCTATGGCTATGGCTATGGCTGCTATGGCTATGGCTATGGCTGCTATGGCTTTGGCTATGGCTGCTACGGCTACCGCGAGGACTGCTATGGCTATGGCTATGGCTCTGGCTGCTATGGCTATTGCTATGGCTATGGCTGCTATGGCTATGTCTACGTCTGCTATGGCTATGGCTATCGCTGCGTCTGCTATGGCTATGGCTGCTATGGCTATGGCTATAGCCGCCATGACAATGGCTACGCGTGCTATGGCTATGGCCGTGACTGGTTTGGCTATGGCTATGGCTATGGCTATGGCTGCAATGGCTATGGCAATGGCCATGGCTGCTATGGCTATGGCTTCTATGGCTATGGCTATGGCTATGGCTGCTATGGCTGTGGCTGCTATGGCTACTATGGCTATGGCTATGGCTTTGGCTGCTATGTCTATGGCTATGGCTTCTATGGCCATTGCTGCTATGCCTATGGCTGCTATGGCTATGGTTGCTATGGCTATGGCTATGGCTGCTACGGCTATATATGCTATGGCTATGGCCATGGCTGCTATGGCTATGCCCATGGCTGCTATGGCTATCGCTATGGATACTGCTATGGCTGCTATGGCTATGAAAATATCTATGGCTGCTATGGCTATGGCTATGGCTGCTATGGCTATGGCTACGGGTGCTTTGGCTATGGCTATAGCTGCGGCTGCTATGGCTATGGCTGCTATGGCTATGGCTATGGCTGCTTTCGCCAGTGCTATAGCTGCATTGGCTGCTGTGGCTATGGCTATGTCTATGGCTGCTATGGCTGTGGCTCTGGCTATGGCTGCTATGGATATAGCTATGGCAGCTATGGCTATGACTATGCGTGCTATGGATATAGCTACGGCAGGTATGGCAATGGCTATGGCTGCTATGGCTATGGCTATGGCTATGGCTGCTATGGCTTTGGCTATTGCTGATGTGGCTATGGCTATGGGTATGGCTGCTATGGCTATGGCAATGGCTACTATGGCCATGGCTTTGACTGCTATGGCTATGGCTATGGCTGCTATGGCTATGGCTGCTAGTGCTATGGCTATGGCTGCTATTGCTCTGGCTGCTATCGGTATGACAATGGCTGTGGCTGCTATGGCTATGGCTGCTGTGGCTATGGCTATGGCTGCTATGGCTGTGGTTACTGCTGCTATGGCTATGGCTATGGCTGCTCTGGCTATGGCTATGGCTGCTATGGCTATGGATATGTCTGCTATGGCTATGGCTATGGCTGCTATGGCTATGGCTATGGCTGCTATGGCTTTGGCTATGGCTGCTACGGCTACCGCGAGGACTGCTATGGCTATGGCTATGGCTCTGGCTGCTATGGCTATTGCTATGGCTATGGCTGCTATGGCTATGTCTACGTCTGCTATGGCTATGGCTATCGCTGCGTCTGCTATGGCTATGGCTGCTATGGCTATGGCTATAGCCGCCATGACAATTGCTACGCGTGCTATGGCTATTGCCGTGACTGGTTTGGCTATGGCTATAGCTGCTATGGCTATGGCTATGGCTATGGCTGCTATGGCTATGGCAATGGCCATGGCTGCTATGGCTATGGCTTCTATGGCTATGGCCATGGCTATGGCTGTTATGGCTATGGCTGCTATGGCTACTATGGATATGGCTATGGCTTTGGCTGCCATGGCTATGGCTATGGCTGCTATGGCCATTGCTGCTATGGCTATGGCTGCTATGGCTATGGCTATGGCTGCTATGGCTATGGCAATGGCTACTATGGCCATGGCTATGACTGCTATGGCTATGGCTATGGCTGCTATGGCTGTGGGTATGGCTATAGCTGCTGTGGCTATGGCTAAGGCTGCTATGGCTTGGCTATGGCTGCTATGGCTACGTATATGGCTGCGGCTGCAATGGCTATGGCTGCTTTGGCTATGGTTATGGCTGCTATGGCTATGGCTATGGATATGGCTGCTACGGCTATGGCTACGACTGCTATGGCTATGGCTATGGCTGCTGTGGCTTTGGCTATGGCTACTATGGCTGCTATGGCTATGGCTATGGCTGCTATGGCTATGGCTATGGATATGGCTGCTATGGATGCGGCTATGTCTGGTATGGCCATGGCTATGGCTGCTATGGCTATGGCTATGGCTGCTATGGCTTTGGCTATGGCTGCTACGGCTACCGCGATGACTGCTATGGCTATGGCTATGGCTATGGCTGCTATGGCTATGGCTATGGCTGCTATGGGTATGGCACTGGCTGCTATGGCTATGGCTGCTATGGCTGCAATGGCTATGGCTATGGCTAAGGCTGCTGTGGCTATGGCTATGGCTGCATTGGCTACGGCTATAGCTGCATGGGCTGCTGTGGCTATGGCTATGGGTATGGCTGCTGTGGCTATGGCAATGGCTGATATGGCAATGGCTATGGCTATGGCTGCTATGGCTATGGCTATGGCTTCGGCTATGTCTGCTATGGCTATGGTTATGGCTGCTATGACTATGGCTATGGGTATGGCTGCTATGGCATGGCTTTGGCTGCTATGGCTATGGCTGTGGCTGCTATGGCTATGGCAATGGCTACTATGGCCATGGCTATGACTGCTATGGCTATGGCTATGGCTGCTATGGCTGTGGGTATGGCTATAGCTGCTGTGGCTATGGCTAAGGCTGCTATGGCTTGGCTATGGCTGCTATGGCTACGTATATGGCTGCGGCTGCAATGGCTATGGCTGCTTTGGCTATGGTTATGGCTGCTATGGCTATGGCTATGGATATGGCTGCTACGGCTATGGCTACGACTGCTATGGCTATGGCTATGGCTGCTGTGGCTTTGGATATGGCTACTATGGCTGCTATGGCTATGGCTATGGCTGCTATGGCTATGGCTATGGATATGGCTGCTATGGATGCGGCTATGTCTGGTATGGCCATGGCTATGGCTGCTATGGCTATGGCTATGGCTGCTATGGCTTTGGCTATGGCTGCTACGGCTACCGCGATGACTGCTATGGCTATGGCTATGGCTATGGCTGCTATGGCTATGGCTATGGCTGCTATGGGTATGGCACTGGCTGCTATGGCTATGGCTGCTATGGCTACGTATATGGCTGCGGCTGCAATGGCTATGGCTGCTTTGGCTATGGTTATGGCTGCTATGGCTATGGCTATGGATATGGCTGCTACGGCTATGGCTACGACTGCTATGGCTATGGCTATGGCTGCTGTGGCTTTGGCTATGGCTACTATGGCTGCTATGGCTATGGCTATGGCTGCTATGGCTATGGCTATGGATATGGCTGCTATGGATGCGGCTATGTCTGGTATGGCCATGGCTATGGCTGCTATGGCTATGGCTATGGCTGCTATGGCTTTGGCTATGGCTGCTACGGCTACCGCGATGACTGCTATGGCTATGGCTATGGCTATGGCTGCTATGGCTATGGCTATGGCTGCTATGGGTATGGCACTGGCTGCTATGGCTATGGCTGCTATGGCTGCAATGGCTATGGCTATGGCTAAGGCTGCTGTGGCTATGGCTATGGCTGCATTGGCTACGGCTATAGCTGCATGGGCTGCTGTGGCTATGGCTATGGGTATGGCTGCTGTGGCTATGGCAATGGCTGATATGGCAATGGCTATGGCTATGGCTGCTATGGCTATGGCTATGGCTTCGGCTATGTCTGCTATGGCTATGGTTATGGCTGCTATGGCTATGGCTATGGGTATGGCTGCTATGGCAATGGCTTTGGCTGCTATGGCTATGGCTGTGGCTGCTATGGCTATGGCAATGGCTACTATGGCCATGGCTATGACTGCTATGGCTATGGCTATGGCTGCTATGGCTGTGGGTATGGCTATAGCTGCTGTGGCTATGGCTAAGGCTGCTATGGCTTGGCTATGGCTGCTATGGCTACGTATATGGCTGCGGCTGCAATGGCTATGGCTGCTTTGGCTATGGTTATGGCTGCTATGGCTATGGCTATGGATATGGCTGCTACGGCTATGGCTACGACTGCTATGGCTATGGCTATGGCTGCTGTGGCTTTGGCTATGGCTACTATGGCTGCTATGGCTATGGCTATGGCTGCTATGGCTATGGCTATGGATATGGCTGCTATGGATGCGGCTATGTCTGGTATGGCCATGGCTATGGCTGCTATGGCTATGGCTATGGCTGCTATGGCTTTGGCTATGGCTGCTACGGCTACCGCGATGACTGCTATGGCTATGGCTATGGCTATGGCTGCTATGGCTATGGCTATGGCTGCTATGGGTATGGCACTGGCTGCTATGGCTATGGCTGCTATGGCTACTATGGCTATTGCTATGGCTATGGCTGCTATGGCTATGGTTATGGCTATGGCTTCTATGGCTATGGCTATGGCTATGGCTGCTATGGCTGTGGCTGCTATGGCTACTATGGCTATGGCTATGGCTTTGGCTGCTATGTCTATGGCTATGGCTTCTATGGCCATTGCTGCTATGCCTATGGCTGCTATGGCTATGGTTGCTATGGCTATGGCTATGGCTGCTACGGCTATATATGCTATGGCTATGGCCATGGCTGCTATGGCTATGCCCATGGCTGCTATGGCTATCGCTATGGATACTGCTATGGCTGCTATGGCTATGAAAATATCTATGGCTGCTATGGCTATGGCTATGGCTGCTATGGCTATGGCTATGGGTGCTTTGGCTATGGCTATAGCTGCGGCTGCTATGGCTATGGCTGCTATGGCTATGGCTATGGCTGCTTTCGCCAGTGCTATAGCTGCATTGGCTGCTGTGGCTATGGCTATGTCTATGGCTGCTATGGCTGTGGCTCTGGCTATGGCTGCTATGGATATAGCTATGGCAGCTATGGCTATGACTATGCGTGCTATGGATATAGCTACGGCAGGTATGGCAATGGCTATGGCTGCTATGGCTATGGCTATGGCTATGGCTGCTATGGCTTTGGCTATTGCTGATGTGGCTATGGCTATGGGTATGGCTGCTATGGCTATGGCAATGGCTACTATGGCCATGGCTTTGACTGCTATGGCTATGGCTATGGCTGCTATGGCTATGGCTGCTAGTGCTATGGCTATGGCTGCTATTGCTCTGGCTGCTATCGGTATGACAATGGCTGTGGCTGCTATGGCTATGGCTGCTGTGGCTATGGCTATGGCTGCTATGGCTGTGGTTACTGCTGCTATGGCTATGGCTATGGCTGCTCTGGCTATGGCTATGGCTGCTATGGCTATGGATATGTCTGCTATGGCTATGGCTATGGCTGCTATGGCTATGGCTATGGCTGCTATGGCTTTGGCTATGGCTGCTACGGCTACCGCGAGGACTGCTATGGCTATGGCTATGGCTCTGGCTGCTATGGCTATTGCTATGGCTATGGCTGCTATGGCTATGTCTACGTCTGCTGTGGCTATGGCTATCGCTGCGTCTGCTATGGCTATGGCTGCTATGGCTATGGCTATAGCCGCCATGACAATGGCTGCGCGTGCTATGGCTATGGCCGTGACTGGTTTGGCTATGGCTATAGCTGCTATGGCTATGGCTATGGCTATGGCTGCTATGGCTATGGCAATGGCCATGGCTGCTATGGCTATGGCTTCTATGGCTATGGCTATGGCTATGGCTGCTATGGCTATGGCTGCTATGGCTACTATGGCTATGGCTATGGCTTTGGCTGCCATGGCTATGGCTATGGCTTTGGCTGCCATGGCTATGGCTATGGCTGCTATGGCCATTGCTGCTATGGCTATGGCTGCTATGGCTATGGCTGCTATGGCTATGGCTATGGCTGCTATGGCTATGTATGCTATGACTATGGCCATGGCTGCTATGGCTATGCCTATGGCTGCTATGGCTATCGCTATGGCTACTGCTATGGCTACTGTGGGTATGAAAATGTCTATGGCTGCAATGGCTATGGCTATAGCTGCTATGGCTATGGTTATGGCTATGGCTGCTATGGCCATGCCTATGGCTGCTATGGATATCGCTATGGCTATGGCTATGTCTGCTATGGCTTTGGCTATGGCTGCTACGGCTACCGCGATGACTGCTATGGCTATGGCTATGGCTATGGCTGCTATGGCTATGGCTATGGCTGCTATGGCTATGGCACTGGCTGCTATGGCTATGGCTGCTATGGCTACTATGGCTATTGCTATGGCTATGGCTGCTATGGCTATGGTTATGGCTATGGCTGCTATGGCTATTGCTATGGCTGCTATGGCAATGGCTATGGATACGGCTATGTCTGCTAGGGCCGCCATGGCTAAGGCAATGGCTGCTATGGCTATGGCTATGGCTGCGGCTGCAATGGCTATGGCTGCTTTGGCTATGGTTATGGCTGCTACTGCTATGGCTATGGATATGGCTGCTATGGCTATGGCTATGACTGCTATGGCTATGGCTATGGCTGCTGTGGCTTTGGCTATGGCTACTATGGCTGCTATGGCTATGGCCATGGCTGCTATGGCTATGGCTATGGATATGGCTGCTATGGCTACGGCTAGGTCTGGTATGGCCATGGCTATGGCTGCTATGGCTATGGCTATGGCTGCTACGGCTACCGCGATGACTGCTATGGCTATGGCTATGGCTATGTCTGCTATGGCTATTGCTATGGCTATGGCTGCTATGGCTATGTCTACGTCTGCTATGGCTATGGCTATCGCTGCGTCTCTTATGGCTATGGCTGCTATGGCTATGGCTATAGCCGCCATGACAATGGCTACGCGTGCTATTGCTATGGCCGTGACTTGTTTGGCTATGGTTATGGCTGCTATTGCTATGGCTATGGATATGGCTGCTATGGCTATGGCTATGTCTGCTATGGCTATGGCTATGGCTGCTATGGCTATGGCTATGGCTGCTATGGCTTTGGCTATGGCTGCTACGGCTACCGCGAGGACTGCTATGGCTATGCCTATGGCTCTGGCTGCTATGGCTATTGCTTTGGCTATGGCTGCTATGGCTATGGCTATGGCTGCGGCTGCAATGTCTATGGCTGCTTTGGCTATGGTTATGGCTGCTATGGCTATGGCTATGGATATGGCTGCTACGGCTATGGCTACGACTGCTATGGCTATGGCTATGGCTGCTGTGGCTTTGGCTATGTCTACTATGGCTGCTATGGCTATGGCTATGGCTGCTATGGCTATGGCTATGGCTGCTATGGCTATGTATGCTATGGCTATGGCAATGGCTAAGGCTGCCATGCCTATGTCTGCTATGGATATCGCTATGGCTATGGCTATGGCTGCTATGGCTATGGCTATGGCTGCTATGGCTATGGCTATGTCTATGGCTGCTATGGCTATGGCTCTGGCTGCTTTGGCTATGGCTATAGCTGGATTGGCTGCTGTGGCTATGTCTATGTCTATGGCTGCTATGGCTGTGGCTATCGCTATGGATGCTATAGAAATAGCTACGGCTGCTGTGGCTCTCGCTATGACTGCTATGGCTATGGCTATGGCTAAGGCTGCTGTGGCTATGGCTATGGCTGCATTGGCTACGGCTATAGCTGCATTGGCTGCTGTGGCTATGACTATGTCTATGGCTGCTATGGCTGTGGCTCTGGCTGCTTTGGCTATGGGTATAGCTGGATTGGCTGCTGTGGCTATGTCTATGTCTATGGCTGCTATGGCTTTGGCTATGGCTGCTACGGCTACCGCGATGACTGCTATGGCTATGGCTATGGCTATGGCTGCTATGGCTATGGCTATGGCTGCTATGGCTATGGCTGCTATGGCTATGGCTATGGCTGCTATGGCTTTGGCTATGGCTGCTACGGCTACCGCGATGACTGCTATGGCTATGGCTATGGCTATGGCTGCTATGGCTATGGCTATGGCTGCTATGGCTATGGCACTGGCTGCTATGGCTATGGCTGCTATGGCTACTATGGCTATTGCTATGGCTATGGCTGCTATGGCTATGGTTATGGCTATGGCTGCTATGGCTATTGCTATGGCTGCTATGGCAATGGCTATGGATACGGCTATGTCTGCTAGGGCCGCCATGCCTAAGGCAATGGCTGCTATGGCTATGGCTATGGCTGCGGCTGCAATGGCTATGGCTGCTTTGGCTATGGTTATGGCTGCTATGGCTACGGCTAGGTCTGGTATGGCCATGGCTATGGCTGCTATGGCTATGGCTATGGCTGCTACGGCTACCGCGATGACTGCTATGGCTATGGCTATGGCTATGTCTGCTATGGCTATTGCTATGGCTATGGCTGCTATGGCTGTGTCTACGTCTGCTATGGCTATGGCTATCGCTGCGTCTCTTATGGCTATGGCTGCTATGGCTATGGCTATAGCCGCCATGACAATGGCTACGCGTGCTATTGCTATGGCCGTGACTTGTTTGGCTATGGTTATGGCTGCTATTGCTATGGCTATGCATATGGCTGCTATGGCTATGGCTATGTCTGCTATGGCTATGGCTATGGCTGCTATGGCTATGGCTATGGCTGCTATGGCTTTGGCTATGGCTGCTACGGCTACCGCGAGGACTGCTATGGCTATGCCTATGGCTCTGGCTGCTATGGCTATTGCTATGGCTATGGCTGCTATGGCTATGTCTACGTCTGCTATGGCTATGGCTATCGCTGCGTCTGCTATGGCTATGGCTGCTATGGCTATGGCTATAGCCGCCATGACAATGGCTACGCGTGCTATGGCTATGGCCGTGACTGGTTTGGCTATGGCTATAGCTGCTATGGCTATGGCAATGGCTATGGCTGCTATGGCTATGGCAATGGCCATGGCTGCTATGGCTATGGCTGCTATGGCTGTGGCTGCTATGGCTACTATGGCTATGGCTATGGCGTTGGCTGCTATGTCTATGGCTATGGCTTCTATGGCCATTGCTGCTATGCCTATGGCTGCTATGGCTATGGTTGCTATGGCTATGGCTATGGCTGCTATGGCTATATATGCTACGGCTATGGCCATGGCTGCTATGGCTATGCCCATGGCTGCTATGGCTATCGCTATGGATACTGCTATGGCTGCTATGGCTATGAAAATATCTATGGCTGCTATGGCTATGGCTATGGCTGCTATGGCTATGGCTATGGGTGCTTTGGCTATGGCTATAGCTGCGGCTGCTATGGCTATGGCTGCTATGGCTATGGCTATGGCTGCTTTCGCCAGTGCTATAGCTGCATTGGCTGCTGTGGCTATGGCTATGTCTATGGCTGCTATGGCTGTGGCTCTGGCTATGGCTGCTGTGGATATAGCTATGGCAGCTATGGCTATGACTATGCGTGCTATGGATATAGCTACGGCAGGTATGGCAATGGCTATGGCTGCTATGGCTATGGCTATGGCTATGGCTGCTATGGCTTTGGCTATTGCTGATGTGGCTATGGCTATGGGTATGGCTGCTATGGCTATGGCAATGGCTACTATGGCCATGGCTTTGACTGCTATGGCTATGGCTATGGCTGCTATGGCTATGGCTGCTAGTGCTATGGCTATGGCTGCTATTGCTCTGGCTGCTATCGGTATGACAATGGCTGTGGCTGCTATGGCTATGGCTGCTGTGGCTATGGCTATGGCTGCTATGGCTGTGGTTACTGCTGCTATGGCTATGGCTATGGCTGCTCTGGCTATGGCTATGGCTGCTATGGCTATGGATATGTCTGCTATGGCTATGGCTATGGCTGCTATGGCAATGGCTATGGCTGCTATGGCTTTGGCTATGGCTGCTACGGCTACCGCGAGGACTGCTATGGCTATGGCTATGGCTCTGGCTGCTATGGCTATTGCTATGGCTATGGCTGCTATGGCTATGTCTACGTCTGCTATGGCTATGGCTATCGCTGCGTCTGCTATGGCTATGGCTGCTATGGCTATGGCTCTAGCCGCCATGACAATGGCTACGCGTGCTATGGCTATTGCCGTGACTGGTTTGGCTATGGCTATAGCTGCTATGGCTATGGCTATGGCTATGGCTGCTATGGCTATGGCAATGGCCATGGCTGCTATGGCTATGGCTTCTATGGCTATGGCCATGGCTATGGCTGTTATGGCTATGGCTGCTATGGCTACTATGGCTATGGCTATGGCTTTGGCTGCCATGGCTATGGCTATGGCTGCTATGGCCATTGCTGCTATGGCTATGGCTGCTATGGCTATGGCTGCTATGGCTATGGCTATGGCTGCTATGGCTATGTATGCTATGACTATGGCCATGGCTGCTATGGCTATGCCAATGGCTGCTATGGCTATCGCTATGGCTACTGCTGTGGCTGCTATGGGTATGAAAATGTCTATGGCTGCAATGGCTATGGCTATGGCTAAGGCTGCTGTGGCTATAGCTATGGCTGCATTGGCTACGGCTATAGCTGCATTGGCTGCTGTGGCTATGGCTATGTCTATGGCTGCTATGGCTGTGGCTATCGCTATGGCTGCTATAGAAATAGCTATGATGGCTAAGACTATGGCTATGGCTGCAATGGCTATGGCTATGGGTATGGCTGCTGTGGCTATGGCAATGGCTGATATGGCAATGGCTATGGCTATGGCTGCTATGGCTATGGCTATGGCTTCGGCTATGTCTGCTATGGCTATGGTTATGGCTGCTATGGCTATGGCTATGGGTATGGCTGCTATGGCAATGGCTTTGGCTGCTATGGCTATGGCTGTGGCTGCTATGGCTATGGCAATGGCTACTATGGCCATGGCTATGACTGTGGCTGCTATGGCTATGGCAATGGCTACTATGGCCATGGCTATGACTGCTATGGCTATGGCTATGGCTGCTATGGCTGTGGGTATGGCTATAGCTGCTGTGGCTATGGCTAAGGCTGCTATGGCTTGGCTATGGGTGCTATGGCTACGTATATGGCTGCGGCTGCAATGCCTATGGCTGCTTTGGCTATGGTTATGGCTGCTATGGCTATGGCTATGGACATGGCTGCTACGGCTATGGCTACGACTGCTATGGCTATGGCTATGGCTGCTGTGGCTTTGGCTATGGCTACTATGGCTGCTATGGCTATGGCTATGGCTGCTATGGCTATGGCTATGGATATGGCTGCTATGGATGCGGCTATGTCTGGTATGGCCATGGCTATGGCTGCTATGGCTATGGCTATGGCTGCTATGGCTTTGGCTATGGCTGCTACGGCTACCGCGATGACTGCTATGGCTATGGCTATGGCTATGGCTGCTATGGCTATGGCTATGGCTGCTATGGCTATGGCACTGGCTGCTATGGCTATGGCTGCTATGGCTACTATGGCTATTGCTATGGCTATGGCTGTTATGGCTATGGTTATGGCTATGGCTGCTATGGCTATTGCTATGGCTGCTATGGCAATGGCTATGGATACGGCTATGTCTGCTAGGGCCGCCATGGCTAAGGCAATGGCTGCTATGGCTATGGCTATGGCTGCGGCTGCAATGGCTATGGCTGCTTTTGCTATGGTTATGGCTGCTATTGCTATGGCTATGGATATGGCTGCTATGGCTATGGCTATGACTGCTATGGCTATGGCTATGGCTGCTGTGGCTTTGGCTATGGCTACTATGGCTGCTATGGCTATGGCCATGGCTGCTATGGCTATGGCTATGGATATGGCTGCTATGGCTACGGCTAGGTCTGGTATGGCCATGGCTATGGCTGCTATGGCTATGGCTATGGCTGCTACGGCTGCCGCGATGACTGCTATGGCTATGGCTATGGCTATGTCTGCTATGGCTATTGCTATGGCTATGGCTGCTATGGCTATGTCTACGTCTGCTATGGCTATGGCTATCGCTGCGTCTCTTATGGCTATGGCTGCTATGGCTATGGCTATAGCCGCCATGACAATGGCTACGCGTGCTATTGCTATGGCCGTGACTTGTTTGTCTATGGTTATGGCTGCTATTGCTATGGCTATGGATATGGCTGCTATGGCTATGGCTATGTCTGCTATGGCTATGGCTATGGCTGCTATGGCTATGGCTATGGCTGCTATGGCTTTGGCTATGGTTGCTACGGCTACCGCGAGGACTGCTATGGCTATGCCTATGGCTATGACTGCTATGGCTATTGCTATGGCTGCTATGGCAATGGCTATGGATACGGCTATGTCTGCTAGGGCCGCCATGGCTAAGGCAATGGCTGCTATGGCTATGGCTATGGCTGCGGCTGCAATGGCTATGGCTGCTTTTGCTATGGTTATGGCTGCTATTGCTATGGCTATGGATATGGCTGCTATGGCTATGACTATGACTGCTATGGCTATGGCTATGGCTGCTGTGGCTTTGGCTATGGCTACTATGGCTGCTATGGCTATGGCCATGGCTGCTATGGCTATGGCTATGGATATGGCTGCTATGGCTACGGCTAGGTCTGGTATGGCCATGGCTATGGCTGCTATGGCTATGGCTATGGCTGCTACGGCTACCGCGATGACTGCTATGGCTATGGCTATGGCTATGTCTGCTATGGCTATTGCTATGGCTATGGCTGCTATGGCTATGTCTACGTCTGCTATGGCTATGGCTATCGCTGCGTCTCTTATGGCTATGGCTGCTATGGCTATGGCTATAGCCGCCATGACAATGGCTACGCGTGCTATTGCTATGGCCGTGACTTGTTTGGCTATGGTTATGACTGCTATTGCTATGGCTATGGATATGGCTGCTATGGCTATGGCTATGTCTGCTATGGCTATGGCTATGGCTGCTATGGCTATGGCTATGGCTGCTATGGCTTTGGCTATGGTTGCTACGGCTACCGCGAGGACTGCTATGGCTATGCCTATGGCTCTGGCTGCTATGGCTATTGCTATGGCTATGGCTGCTATGGCTATGTCTACGTCTGCTATGGCTATGGCTATCGCTGCGTCTGCTATGGCTATGGCTGCTATGGCTATGGCTATAGCCGCCATGACAATGGCTGCGCGTGCTATGGCTATGGCCGTGACTGGTTTGGCTATGGCTATAGCTGCTATGGCTATGGCTATGGCTATGGCTGCTATGGCTATGGCAATGGCCATGGCTGCTATGGCTATGGCTTCTATGGCTATGGCTATGGCTATGGCTGCTATGGCTATGGCTGCTATGGCTACTATGGCTATGGCTATGGCTTTGGCTGCCATGGCTATGGCTATGGCTGCTATGGCCATTGCTGCTATGGCTATGGCTGCTATGGCTATGGCTGCTATGGCTATGGCTATGGCTGCTATGGCTATGTATGCTATGACTATGGCCATGGCTGCTATGGCTATGCCTATGGCTGCTATGGCTATCGCTATGGCTACTGCTATGGCTGCTGTGGGTATGAAAATGTCTATGGCTGCAATGGCTATGGCTATAGCTGCTATGGCTATGGTTATGGCTATGGCTGCTATGGCCATGCCTATGGCTGCTATGGATATCGCTATGGCCATGGCTATGTCTGCTATGGCTTTGGCTATGGCTGCTACGGCTACCGCGAAGACTGCTATGGCTATGGCTATGGCTATGGCTGCTATGGCTATGGCTATGGCTGCTATGGCTATGGCACTGGCTGCTATGGCTATGGCTGCTATGGCTACTATGGTTATTGCTATGGCTATGGCTGCTATGGCTATGGTTATGGCTATGGCTGCTATGGCTATTGCTATGGCTATTGCTATGGCTGCTATGGCAATGGCTATGGATACGGCTATGTCTGCTAGGGCCGCCATGGCTAAGGCAATGGCTGCTATGGCTATGGCTATGGCTGCGGCTGCAATGGCTATGGCTGCTTTGGCTATGGTTATGGCTGCTATTGCTATGGCTATGGATATGGCTGCTATGGCTATGGCTATGACTGCTATGGCTATGGCTATGGCTGCTGTGGCTTTGGCTATGGCTACTATGGCTGCTATGGCTATGGCCATGGCTGCTATGGCTATGGCTATGGATATGGCTGCTATGGCTACGGCTAGGTCTGGTATGGCCATGGCTATGGCTGCTATGGCTATGGCTATGGCTGCTACGGCTACCGCGATGACTGCTATGGCTATGGCTATGGCTATGTCTGCTATGGCTATTGCTATGGCTATGGCTGCTATGGCTATGTCTACGTCTGCTATGGCTATGGCTATCGCTGCGTCTCTTATGGCTATGGCTGCTATGGCTATGGCTATAGCCGCCATGACAATGGCTACGCATGCTATTGCTATGGCCGTGACTTGTTTGGCTATGGTTATGGCTGCTATTGCTATGGCTATGGATATGGCTGCTATGGCTATGGCTATGTCTGCTATGGCTATGGCTATGGCTGCTATGGCTATGGCTATGGCTGCTATGGCTTTGGCTATGGCTGCTACGGCTACCGCGAGGACTGCTATGGCTATGCCTATGGCTCTGGCTGCTATGGCTATTGCTTTGGCTATGGCTGCTATGGCTATGGCTATGGCTGCGGCTGCAATGGCTATGGCTGCTTTTGCTATGGTTATGGCTGCTATGGCTATGGCTATGGATATGGCTGCTATGGCTATGGCTATGACTGCTATGGCTATGGCTATGGCTGCTGTGGCTTTGGCTATGGCTACTATGGCTGCTATGGCTATGGCCATGGCTGCTATGGCTATGGCTATGGATATGGCTGCTATGGCTACGGCTAGGTCTGGTATGGCCATGGCTATGGCTGCTATGGCTATGGCTATGGCTGCTACGGCTACCGCGATGACTGCTATGGCTATGGCTATGGCTATGTCTGCTATGGCTATTGCTATGGCTATGGCTGCTATGGCTATGTCTACGTCTGCTATGGCTATGGCTATCGCTGCGTCTCTTATGGCTATGGCTGCTATGGCTATGGCTATAGCCGCCATGACAATGGCTACGCGTGCTATTGCTATGGCCGTGACTTGTTTGGCTATGGTTATGGCTGCTATTGCTATGGCTATGGATATGGCTGCTATGGCTATGGCTATGTCTGCTATGGCTATGGCTATGGCTGCTATGGCTATGGCTATGGCTGCTATGGCTTTGGCTATGGTTGCTACGGCTACCGCGAGGACTGCTATGGCTATGCCTATGGCTATGACTGCTATGGCTATTGCTATGGCTGCTATGGCAATGGCTATGGATACGGCTATGTCTGCTAGGGCCGCCATGGCTAAGGCAATGGCTGCTATGGCTATGGCTATGGCTGCGGCTGCAATGGCTATGGCTGCTTTTGCTATGGTTATGGCTGCTATTGCTATGGCTATGGATATGGCTGCTATGGCTATGGCTATGACTGCTATGGCTATGGCTATGGCTGCTGTGGCTTTGGCTATGGCTACTATGGCTGCTATGGCTATGGCCATGGCTGCTATGGCTATGGCTATGGATATGGCTGCTATGGCTACGGCTAGGTCTGGTAAGGCCATGGCTATGGCTGCTATGGCTATGGCTATGGCTGCTACGGCTACCGCGATGACTGCTATGGCTATGGCTATGGCTATGTCTGCTATGGCTATTGCTATGGCTATGGCTGCTATGGCTATGTCTACGTCTGCTATGGCTATGGCTATCGCTGCGTCTCTTATGGCTATGGCTGCTATGGCTATGGCTATAACCGCCATGACAATGGCTACGCGTGCTATTGCTATGGCCGTGACTTGTTTGGCTATGGTTATGACTGCTATTGCTATGGCTATGGATATGGCTGCTATGGCTATGGCTATGTCTGCTATGGCTATGGCTATGGCTGCTATGGCTATGGCTATGGCTGCTATGGCTTTGGCTATGGTTGCTACGGCTACCGCGAGGACTGCTATGGCTATGCCTATGTCTCTGGCTGCTATGGCTATTGCTATGGCTATGGCTGCTATGGCTATGGCTGCTATGGCTACTATGGCTATTGCTATGGCTATGGCTGCTATGGCTATGGTTATGGCTATGGCTTCTATGGCTATGGCTATGGCTATGGCTGCTATGGCTGTGGCTGCTATGGCTACTATGGCTATGGCTATGGCTTTGGCTGCTATGTCTATGGCTATGGCTTCTATGGCCATTGCTGCTATGCCTATGGCTGCTATGGCTATGGTTGCTATGGCTATGGCTATGGCTGCTACGGCTATATATGCTATGGCTATGGCCATGGCTGCTATGGCTATGCCCATGGCTGCTATGGCTATCGCTATGGATACTGCTATGGCTGCTATGGCTATGAAAATATCTATGGCTGCTATGGCTATGGCTATGGCTGCTATGGCTATGGCTATGGGTGCTTTGGCTATGGCTATAGCTGCGGCTGCTATGGCTATGGCTGCTATGGCTATGGCTATGGCTGCTTTCGCCAGTGCTATAGCTGCATTGGCTGCTGTGGCTATGGCTATGTCTATGGCTGCTATGGCTGTGGCTCTGGCTATGGCTGCTATGGATATAGCTATGGCAGCTATGGCTATGACTATGCGTGCTATGGATATAGCTACGGCAGGTATGGCAATGGCTATGGCTGCTATGGCT
The DNA here is from genome assembly GCF_051401765.1 of Calliopsis andreniformis. Lineage (NCBI taxonomy): Eukaryota > Metazoa > Arthropoda > Insecta > Hymenoptera > Andrenidae > Calliopsis > Calliopsis andreniformis. Next base: position 2,495,731 of record NW_027480456.1, on the reverse strand, counting down.
ATGGCTATGGCTATGGCTGCTATGGCTTTGGCTATTGCTGATGTGGCTATGGCTATGGGTATGGCTGCTATGGCTATGGCAATGGCTACTATGGCCATGGCTTTGACTGCTATGGCTATGGCTATGGCTGCTATGGCTATGGCTGCTAGTGCTATGGCTATGGCTGCTATTGCTCTGGCTGCTATCGGTATGACAATGGCTGTGGCTGCTATGGCTATGGCTGCTGTGGCTATGGCTATGGCTGCTATGGCTGTGGTTACTGCTGCTATGGCTATGGCTATGGCTGCTCTGGCTATGGCTATGGCTGCTATGGCTATGGATATGTCTGCTATGGCTATGGCTATGGCTGCTATGGCTATGGCTATGGCTGCTATGGCTTTGGCTATGGCTGCTACGGCTACCGCGAGGACTGCTATGGCTATGGCTATGGCTCTGGCTGCTATGGCTATTGCTATGGCTATGGCTGCTATGGCTATGTCTACGTCTGCTATGGCTATGGCTATCGCTGCGTCTGCTATGGCTATGGCTGCTATGGCTATGGCTATAGCCGCCATGACAATGGCTGCGCGTGCTATGGCTATGGCCGTGACTGGTTTGGCTATGGCTATAGCTGCTATGGCTATGGCTATGGCTATGGCTGCTATGGCTATGGCAATGGCCATGGCTGCTATGGCTATGGCTTCTATGGCTATGGCTATGGCTATGGCTGCTATGGCTATGGCTGCTATGGCTACTATGGCTATGGCTATGGCTTTGGCTGCCATGGCTATGGCTATGGCTGCTATGGCCATTGCTGCTATGGCTATGGCTGCTATGGCTATGGCTGCTATGGCTATGGCTATGGCTGCTATGGCTATGTATGCTATGACTATGGCCATGGCTGCTATGGCTATGCCTATGGCTGCTATGGCTATCGCTATGGCTACTGCTATGGCTACTGTGGGTATGAAAATGTCTATGGCTGCAATGGCTATGGCTATAGCTGCTATGGCTATGGTTATGGCTATGGCTGCTATGGCCATGCCTATGGCTGCTATGGATATCGCTATGGCTATGGCTATGTCTGCTATGGCTTTGGCTATGGCTGCTACGGCTACCGCGATGACTGCTATGGCTATGGCTATGGCTATGGCTGCTATGGCTATGGCTATGGCTGCTATGGCTATGGCACTGGCTGCTATGGCTATGGCTGCTATGGCTACTATGGCTATTGCTATGGCTATGGCTGCTATGGCTATGGTTATGGCTATGGCTGCTATGGCTATTGCTATGGCTGCTATGGCAATGGCTATGGATACGGCTATGTCTGCTAGGGCCGCCATGGCTAAGGCAATGGCTGCTATGGCTATGGCTATGGCTGCGGCTGCAATGGCTATGGCTGCTTTGGCTATGGTTATGGCTGCTACTGCTATGGCTATGGATATGGCTGCTATGGCTATGGCTATGACTGCTATGGCTATGGCTATGGCTGCTGTGGCTTTGGCTATGGCTACTATGGCTGCTATGGCTATGGCCATGGCTGCTATGGCTATGGCTATGGATATGGCTGCTATGGCTACGGCTAGGTCTGGTATGGCCATGGCTATGGCTGCTATGGCTATGGCTATGGCTGCTACGGCTACCGCGATGACTGCTATGGCTATGGCTATGGCTATGTCTGCTATGGCTATTGCTATGGCTATGGCTGCTATGGCTATGTCTACGTCTGCTATGGCTATGGCTATCGCTGCGTCTCTTATGGCTATGGCTGCTATGGCTATGGCTATAGCCGCCATGACAATGGCTACGCGTGCTATTGCTATGGCCGTGACTTGTTTGGCTATGGTTATGGCTGCTATTGCTATGGCTATGGATATGGCTGCTATGGCTATGGCTATGTCTGCTATGGCTATGGCTATGGCTGCTATGGCTATGGCTATGGCTGCTATGGCTTTGGCTATGGCTGCTACGGCTACCGCGAGGACTGCTATGGCTATGCCTATGGCTCTGGCTGCTATGGCTATTGCTTTGGCTATGGCTGCTATGGCTATGGCTATGGCTGCGGCTGCAATGTCTATGGCTGCTTTGGCTATGGTTATGGCTGCTATGGCTATGGCTATGGATATGGCTGCTACGGCTATGGCTACGACTGCTATGGCTATGGCTATGGCTGCTGTGGCTTTGGCTATGTCTACTATGGCTGCTATGGCTATGGCTATGGCTGCTATGGCTATGGCTATGGCTGCTATGGCTATGTATGCTATGGCTATGGCAATGGCTAAGGCTGCCATGCCTATGTCTGCTATGGATATCGCTATGGCTATGGCTATGGCTGCTATGGCTATGGCTATGGCTGCTATGGCTATGGCTATGTCTATGGCTGCTATGGCTATGGCTCTGGCTGCTTTGGCTATGGCTATAGCTGGATTGGCTGCTGTGGCTATGTCTATGTCTATGGCTGCTATGGCTGTGGCTATCGCTATGGATGCTATAGAAATAGCTACGGCTGCTGTGGCTCTCGCTATGACTGCTATGGCTATGGCTATGGCTAAGGCTGCTGTGGCTATGGCTATGGCTGCATTGGCTACGGCTATAGCTGCATTGGCTGCTGTGGCTATGACTATGTCTATGGCTGCTATGGCTGTGGCTCTGGCTGCTTTGGCTATGGGTATAGCTGGATTGGCTGCTGTGGCTATGTCTATGTCTATGGCTGCTATGGCTTTGGCTATGGCTGCTACGGCTACCGCGATGACTGCTATGGCTATGGCTATGGCTATGGCTGCTATGGCTATGGCTATGGCTGCTATGGCTATGGCTGCTATGGCTATGGCTATGGCTGCTATGGCTTTGGCTATGGCTGCTACGGCTACCGCGATGACTGCTATGGCTATGGCTATGGCTATGGCTGCTATGGCTATGGCTATGGCTGCTATGGCTATGGCACTGGCTGCTATGGCTATGGCTGCTATGGCTACTATGGCTATTGCTATGGCTATGGCTGCTATGGCTATGGTTATGGCTATGGCTGCTATGGCTATTGCTATGGCTGCTATGGCAATGGCTATGGATACGGCTATGTCTGCTAGGGCCGCCATGCCTAAGGCAATGGCTGCTATGGCTATGGCTATGGCTGCGGCTGCAATGGCTATGGCTGCTTTGGCTATGGTTATGGCTGCTATGGCTACGGCTAGGTCTGGTATGGCCATGGCTATGGCTGCTATGGCTATGGCTATGGCTGCTACGGCTACCGCGATGACTGCTATGGCTATGGCTATGGCTATGTCTGCTATGGCTATTGCTATGGCTATGGCTGCTATGGCTGTGTCTACGTCTGCTATGGCTATGGCTATCGCTGCGTCTCTTATGGCTATGGCTGCTATGGCTATGGCTATAGCCGCCATGACAATGGCTACGCGTGCTATTGCTATGGCCGTGACTTGTTTGGCTATGGTTATGGCTGCTATTGCTATGGCTATGGATATGGCTGCTATGGCTATGGCTATGTCTGCTATGGCTATGGCTATGGCTGCTATGGCTATGGCTATGGCTGCTATGGCTTTGGCTATGGCTGCTACGGCTACCGCGAGGACTGCTATGGCTATGCCTATGGCTCTGGCTGCTATGGCTATTGCTATGGCTATGGCTGCTATGGCTATGTCTACGTCTGCTATGGCTATGGCTATCGCTGCGTCTGCTATGGCTATGGCTGCTATGGCTATGGCTATAGCCGCCATGACAATGGCTACGCGTGCTATGGCTATGGCCGTGACTGGTTTGGCTATGGCTATAGCTGCTATGGCTATGGCAATGGCTATGGCTGCTATGGCTATGGCAATGGCCATGGCTGCTATGGCTATGGCTGCTATGGCTGTGGCTGCTATGGCTACTATGGCTATGGCTATGGCGTTGGCTGCTATGTCTATGGCTATGGCTTCTATGGCCATTGCTGCTATGCCTATGGCTGCTATGGCTATGGTTGCTATGGCTATGGCTATGGCTGCTATGGCTATATATGCTACGGCTATGGCCATGGCTGCTATGGCTATGCCCATGGCTGCTATGGCTATCGCTATGGATACTGCTATGGCTGCTATGGCTATGAAAATATCTATGGCTGCTATGGCTATGGCTATGGCTGCTATGGCTATGGCTATGGGTGCTTTGGCTATGGCTATAGCTGCGGCTGCTATGGCTATGGCTGCTATGGCTATGGCTATGGCTGCTTTCGCCAGTGCTATAGCTGCATTGGCTGCTGTGGCTATGGCTATGTCTATGGCTGCTATGGCTGTGGCTCTGGCTATGGCTGCTGTGGATATAGCTATGGCAGCTATGGCTATGACTATGCGTGCTATGGATATAGCTACGGCAGGTATGGCAATGGCTATGGCTGCTATGGCTATGGCTATGGCTATGGCTGCTATGGCTTTGGCTATTGCTGATGTGGCTATGGCTATGGGTATGGCTGCTATGGCTATGGCAATGGCTACTATGGCCATGGCTTTGACTGCTATGGCTATGGCTATGGCTGCTATGGCTATGGCTGCTAGTGCTATGGCTATGGCTGCTATTGCTCTGGCTGCTATCGGTATGACAATGGCTGTGGCTGCTATGGCTATGGCTGCTGTGGCTATGGCTATGGCTGCTATGGCTGTGGTTACTGCTGCTATGGCTATGGCTATGGCTGCTCTGGCTATGGCTATGGCTGCTATGGCTATGGATATGTCTGCTATGGCTATGGCTATGGCTGCTATGGCAATGGCTATGGCTGCTATGGCTTTGGCTATGGCTGCTACGGCTACCGCGAGGACTGCTATGGCTATGGCTATGGCTCTGGCTGCTATGGCTATTGCTATGGCTATGGCTGCTATGGCTATGTCTACGTCTGCTATGGCTATGGCTATCGCTGCGTCTGCTATGGCTATGGCTGCTATGGCTATGGCTATAGCCGCCATGACAATGGCTACGCGTGCTATGGCTATTGCCGTGACTGGTTTGGCTATGGCTATAGCTGCTATGGCTATGGCTATGGCTATGGCTGCTATGGCTATGGCAATGGCCATGGCTGCTATGGCTATGGCTTCTATGGCTATGGCCATGGCTATGGCTGTTATGGCTATGGCTGCTATGGCTACTATGGCTATGGCTATGGCTTTGGCTGCCATGGCTATGGCTATGGCTGCTATGGCCATTGCTGCTATGGCTATGGCTGCTATGGCTATGGCTGCTATGGCTATGGCTATGGCTGCTATGGCTATGTATGCTATGACTATGGCCATGGCTGCTATGGCTATGCCAATGGCTGCTATGGCTATCGCTATGGCTACTGCTGTGGCTGCTATGGGTATGAAAATGTCTATGGCTGCAATGGCTATGGCTATGGCTAAGGCTGCTGTGGCTATAGCTATGGCTGCATTGGCTACGGCTATAGCTGCATTGGCTGCTGTGGCTATGGCTATGTCTATGGCTGCTATGGCTGTGGCTATCGCTATGGCTGCTATAGAAATAGCTATGATGGCTAAGACTATGGCTATGGCTGCAATGGCTATGGCTATGGGTATGGCTGCTGTGGCTATGGCAATGGCTGATATGGCAATGGCTATGGCTATGGCTGCTATGGCTATGGCTATGGCTTCGGCTATGTCTGCTATGGCTATGGTTATGGCTGCTATGGCTATGGCTATGGGTATGGCTGCTATGGCAATGGCTTTGGCTGCTATGGCTATGGCTGTGGCTGCTATGGCTATGGCAATGGCTACTATGGCCATGGCTATGACTGCTATGGCTATGGCTATGGCTGCTATGGCTGTGGGTATGGCTATAGCTGCTGTGGCTATGGCTAAGGCTGCTATGGCTTGGCTATGGGTGCTATGGCTACGTATATGGCTGCGGCTGCAATGCCTATGGCTGCTTTGGCTATGGTTATGGCTGCTATGGCTATGGCTATGGATATGGCTGCTACGGCTATGGCTACGACTGCTATGGCTATGGCTATGGCTGCTGTGGCTTTGGCTATGGCTACTATGGCTGCTATGGCTATGGCTATGGCTGCTATGGCTATGGCTATGGATATGGCTGCTATGGATGCGGCTATGTCTGGTATGGCCATGGCTATGGCTGCTATGGCTATGGCTATGGCTGCTATGGCTTTGGCTATGGCTGCTACGGCTACCGCGATGACTGCTATGGCTATGGCTATGGCTATGGCTGCTATGGCTATGGCTATGGCTGCTATGGCTATGGCACTGGCTGCTATGGCTATGGCTGCTATGGCTACTATGGCTATTGCTATGGCTATGGCTGTTATGGCTATGGTTATGGCTATGGCTGCTATGGCTATTGCTATGGCTGCTATGGCAATGGCTATGGATACGGCTATGTCTGCTAGGGCCGCCATGGCTAAGGCAATGGCTGCTATGGCTATGGCTATGGCTGCGGCTGCAATGGCTATGGCTGCTTTTGCTATGGTTATGGCTGCTATTGCTATGGCTATGGATATGGCTGCTATGGCTATGGCTATGACTGCTATGGCTATGGCTATGGCTGCTGTGGCTTTGGCTATGGCTACTATGGCTGCTATGGCTATGGCCATGGCTGCTATGGCTATGGCTATGGATATGGCTGCTATGGCTACGGCTAGGTCTGGTATGGCCATGGCTATGGCTGCTATGGCTATGGCTATGGCTGCTACGGCTACCGCGATGACTGCTATGGCTATGGCTATGGCTATGTCTGCTATGGCTATTGCTATGGCTATGGCTGCTATGGCTATGTCTACGTCTGCTATGGCTATGGCTATCGCTGCGTCTCTTATGGCTATGGCTGCTATGGCTATGGCTATAGCCGCCATGACAATGGCTACGCGTGCTATTGCTATGGCCGTGACTTGTTTGTCTATGGTTATGGCTGCTATTGCTATGGCTATGGATATGGCTGCTATGGCTATGGCTATGTCTGCTATGGCTATGGCTATGGCTGCTATGGCTATGGCTATGGCTGCTATGGCTTTGGCTATGGTTGCTACGGCTACCGCGAGGACTGCTATGGCTATGCCTATGGCTATGACTGCTATGGCTATTGCTATGGCTGCTATAGCAATGGCTATGGATACGGCTATGTCTGCTAGGGCCGCCATGGCTAAGGCAATGGCTGCTATGGCTATGGCTATGGCTGTGGCTGCAATGGCTATGGCTGCTTTTGCTATGGTTATGGCTGCTATTGCTATGGCTATGGATATGGCTGCTATGGCTATGACTATGACTGCTATGGCTATGGCTATGGCTGCTGTGGCTTTGGCTATGGCTACTATGGCTGCTATGGCTATGGCCATGGCTGCTATGGCTATGGCTATGGATATGGCTGCTATGGCTACGGCTAGGTCTGGTATGGCCATGGCTATGGCTGCTATGGCTATGGCTATGGCTGCTACGGCTACCGCGATGACTGCTATGGCTATGGCTATGGCTATGTCTGCTATGGCTATTGCTATGGCTATGGCTGCTATGGCTATGTCTACGTCTGCTATGGCTATGGCTATCGCTGCGTCTCTTATGGCTATGGCTGCTATGGCTATGGCTATAGCCGCCATGACAATGGCTACGCGTGCTATTGCTATGGCCGTGACTTGTTTGGCTATGGTTATGACTGCTATTGCTATGGCTATGGATATGGCTGCTATGGCTATGGCTATGTCTGCTATGGCTATGGCTATGGCTGCTATGGCTATGGCTATGGCTGCTATGGCTTTGGCTATGGTTGCTACGGCTACCGCGAGGACTGCTATGGCTATGCCTATGGCTCTGGCTGCTATGGCTGTTGCTATGGCTATGGCTGCTATGGCTATGTCTACGTCTGCTATGGCTATGGCTATCGCTGCGTCTGCTATGGCTATGGCTGCTATGGCTATGGCTATAGCCGCCATGACAATGGCTGCGCGTGCTATGGCTATGGCCGTGACTGGTTTGGCTATGGCTATAGCTGCTATGGCTATGGCTATGGCTATGGCTGCTATGGCTATGGCAATGGCCATGGCTGCTATGGCTATGGCTTCTATGGCTATGGCTATGGCTATGGCTGCTATGGCTATGGCTGCTATGGCTACTATGGCTATGGCTATGGCTTTGGCTGCCATGGCTATGGCTATGGCTGCTATGGCCATTGCTGCTATGGCTATGGCTGCTATGGCTATGGCTGCTATGGCTATGGCTATGGCTGCTATGGCTATGTATGCTATGACTATGGCCATGGCTGCTATGGCTATGCCTATGGCTGCTATGGCTATCGCTATGGCTACTGCTATGGCTGCTGTGGGTATGAAAATGTCTATGGCTGCAATGGCTATGGCTATAGCTGCTATGGCTATGGTTATGGCTATGGCTGCTATGGCCATGCCTATGGCTGCTATGGATATCGCTATGGCTATGGCTATGTCTGCTATGGCTTTGGCTATGGCTGCTACGGCTACCGCGAAGACTGCTATGGCTATGGCTATGGCTATGGCTGCTATGGCTATGGCTATGGCTGCTATGGCTATGGCACTGGCTGCTATGGCTATGGCTGCTATGGCTACTATGGTTATTGCTATGGCTATGGCTGCTATGGCTATGGTTATGGCTATGGCTGCTATGGCTATTGCTATGGCTATTGCTATGGCTGCTATGGCAATGGCTATGGATACGGCTATGTCTGCTAGGGCCGCCATGGCTAAGGCAATGGCTGCTATGGCTATGGCTATGGCTGCGGCTGCAATGGCTATGGCTGCTTTGGCTATGGTTATGGCTGCTATTGCTATGGCTATGGATATGGCTGCTATGGCTATGGCTATGACTGCTATGGCTATGGCTATGGCTGCTGTGGCTTTGGCTATGGCTACTATGGCTGCTATGGCTATGGCCATGGCTGCTATGGCTATGGCTATGGATATGGCTGCTATGGCTACGGCTAGGTCTGGTATGGCCATGGCTATGGCTGCTATGGCTATGGCTATGGCTGCTACGGCTACCGCGATGACTGCTATGGCTATGGCTATGGCTATGTCTGCTATGGCTATTGCTATGGCTATGGCTGCTATGGCTATGTCTACGTCTGCTATGGCTATGGCTATCGCTGCGTCTCTTATGGCTATGGCTGCTATGGCTATGGCTATAGCCGCCATGACAATGGCTACGCATGCTATTGCTATGGCCGTGACTTGTTTGGCTATGGTTATGGCTGCTATTGCTATGGCTATGGATATGGCTGCTATGGCTATGGCTATGTCTGCTATGGCTATGGCTATGGCTGCTATGGCTATGGCTATGGCTGCTATGGCTTTGGCTATGGCTGCTACGGCTACCGCGAGGACTGCTATGGCTATGCCTATGGCTCTGGCTGCTATGGCTATTGCTTTGGCTATGGCTGCTATGGCTATGGCTATGGCTGCGGCTGCAATGGCTATGGCTGCTTTTGCTATGGTTATGGCTGCTATGGCTATGGCTATGGATATGGCTGCTATGGCTATGGCTATGACTGCTATGGCTATGGCTATGGCTGCTGTGGCTTTGGCTATGGCTACTATGGCTGCTATGGCTATGGCCATGGCTGCTATGGCTATGGCTATGGATATGGCTGCTATGGCTACGGCTAGGTCTGGTATGGCCATGGCTATGGCTGCTATGGCTATGGCTATGGCTGCTACGGCTACCGCGATGACTGCTATGGCTATGGCTATGGCTATGTCTGCTATGGCTATTGCTATGGCTATGGCTGCTATGGCTATGTCTACGTCTGCTATGGCTATGGCTATCGCTGCGTCTCTTATGGCTATGGCTGCTATGGCTATGGCTATAGCCGCCATGACAATGGCTACGCGTGCTATTGCTATGGCCGTGACTTGTTTGGCTATGGTTATGGCTGCTATTGCTATGGCTATGGATATGGCTGCTATGGCTATGGCTATGTCTGCTATGGCTATGGCTATGGCTGCTATGGCTATGGCTATGGCTGCTATGGCTTTGGCTATGGTTGCTACGGCTACCGCGAGGACTGCTATGGCTATGCCTATGGCTATGACTGCTATGGCTATTGCTATGGCTGCTATGGCAATGGCTATGGATACGGCTATGTCTGCTAGGGCCGCCATGGCTAAGGCAATGGCTGCTATGGCTATGGCTATGGCTGCGGCTGCAATGGCTATGGCTGCTTTTGCTATGGTTATGGCTGCTATTGCTATGGCTATGGATATGGCTGCTATGGCTATGGCTATGACTGCTATGGCTATGGCTATGGCTGCTGTGGCTTTGGCTATGGCTACTATGGCTGCTATGGCTATGGCCATGGCTGCTATGGCTATGGCTATGGATATGGCTGCTATGGCTACGGCTAGGTCTGGTAAGGCCATGGCTATGGCTGCTATGGCTATGGCTATGGCTGCTACGGCTACCGCGATGACTGCTATGGCTATGGCTATGGCTATGTCTGCTATGGCTATTGCTATGGCTATGGCTGCTATGGCTATGTCTACGTCTGCTATGGCTATGGCTATCGCTGCGTCTCTTATGGCTATGGCTGCTATGGCTATGGCTATAACCGCCATGACAATGGCTACGCGTGCTATTGCTATGGCCGTGACTTGTTTGGCTATGGTTATGACTGCTATTGCTATGGCTATGGATATGGCTGCTATGGCTATGGCTATGTCTGCTATGGCTATGGCTATGGCTGCTATGGCTATGGCTATGGCTGCTATGGCTTTGGCTATGGTTGCTACGGCTACCGCGAGGACTGCTATGGCTATGCCTATGGCTCTGGCTGCTATGGCTATTGCTATGGCTATGGCTGCTATGGCTATGTCTACGTCTGCTATGGCTATGGCTATCGCTGCGTCTGCTATGGCTATGGCTGCTATGGCTATGGCTATAGCCGCCATGACAATGGCTGCGCGTGCTATGGCTATGGCCGTGACTGGTTTGGCTATGGCTATAGCTGCTATGGCTATGGCTATGGCTATGGCTGCTATGGCTATGGCAATGGCCATGGCTGCTATGGCTATGGCTTCTATGGCTATGGCTATGGCTATGGCTGCTATGGCTATGGCTGCTATGGCTACTATGGCTATGGCTATGGCTTTGGCTGCCATGGCTATGGCTATGGCTGCTATGGCCATTGCTGCTATGGCTATGGCTGCTATGGCTATGGCTGCTATGGCTATGGCTATGGCTGCTATGGCTATGTATGCTATGACTATGGCCATGGCTGCTATGGCTATGCCTATGGCTGCTATGGCTATCGCTATGGCTACTGCTATGGCTGCTGTGGGTATGAAAATGTCTATGGCTGCAATGGCTATGGCTATAGCTGCTATGGCTATGGTTATGGCTATGGCTGCTATGGCCATGCCTATGGCTGCTATGGATATCGCTATGGCTATGGCTATGTCTTCTATGGCTTTGGCTATGGCTGCAACGGCTACCGCGAAGACTGCTATGGCTATGGCTATGGCTATGGCTGCTATGGCTATGGCTATGGCTGCTATGGCTATGGCACTGGCTGCTATGGCTATGGCTGCTATGGCTACTATGGCTATTGCTATGGCTATGGCTGTTATGGCTATGGTTATGGCTATGGCTGCTATGGCTATTGCTATGGCTGCTATGGCAATGGCTATGGATACGGCTATGTCTGCTAGGGCCGCCATGGCTAAGGCAATGGCTGCTATGGCTATGGCTATGGCTGCGGCTGCAATGGCTATGGCTGCTTTTGCTATGGTTATGGCTGCTATTGCTATGGCTATGGATATGGCTGCTATGGCTATGGCTATGACTGCTATGGCTATGGCTATGGCTGCTGTGGCTTTGGCTATGGCTACTATGGCTGCTATGGCTATGGCCATGGCTGCTATGGCTATGGCTATGGATATGGCTGCTATGGCTACGGCTAGGTCTGGTATGGCCATGGCTATGGCTGCTATGGCTATGGCTATGGCTGCTACGGCTACCGCGATGACTGCTATGGCAATGGCTATGGCTATGTCTGCTATGGCTATTGCTATGGCTATGGCTGCTATGGCTATGTCTACGTCTGCTATGGCTAAGGCTATCGCTGCGTCTCTTATGGCTGCGGCTGCAATGGCTATGGCTGCTTTGGCTATGGTTATGGCTGCTATTGCTATGGCTATGGATATGGCTGCTATGGCTATGGCTATGACTGCTATGGCTATGGCTATGGCTGCTGCGGCTTTGGCTATGGCTACTATGGCTGCTATGGCTATGGCCATGGCTGCTATGGCTATGGCCATGGCTGCTATGGCTATGGCTATGGATATGGCTGCTATGGCTACGGCTAGGTCTGGTATGGCCATGGCTATGGCTGCTATGGCTATGGCTATGGCTGCTACGGCTACCGCGATGACTGCTATGGCTATGGCTATGGCTATGTCTGCTATGGCTGCTATGGCTATGGCTATGTCTGCTATGGCTATGGCTATGGCTACGGCTATGGCTGCTATGGCCACCATGGCTATGGCAATGGCTGCTATGGCTGTGGCTATGGCTATGTCTGCTATGGCTATGGCTATGGCTATGGCTGCTATGGCTTTGACTATGGCTGATATGGCAATGGCTGTGGCTATGGCTGCTATGGCTATGGCTATGGCTTCGGCTACGTCTGCTATGGCTATGGTTATGGCTGCTATGACTATGGCTATGGGTATGGCTGCTATGGCAATGGCTTTGGCTGCTATGGCTATGGCTATGGCTTCTATGGCTATGGCAATGGCTACTATGGCCATGGCTATGACTGCTACGGCTATGGCTATGGCTGCTATGGCTGTGGGTATGGCTATAGATGCTGTGGCTATGGCAATGGCTACTATGGCCATGGCTATGACGGCTATGGCTATGGCTATGGCTGCTATGGCTGTGGGTATGGCTGTAGCTTCTGTGGCTATGGCTACGGCTGCTATGGCTATGGCTATGGCTGCTATGGCTATGTACCCTATGGCTATGGCAATGGCTATGGCTGCTATGGTTATGGCTGCTATGGCTATGGCTATGGCTGCTATGGCTACCGCTATGGCTACAGCTATGGCTGCTATGGCTATGACCATGGCTATGGCTGCTATGGCTATGGCTATGGCTGCTATGGCTATGGTTATGGCCGATATGGCTACGGCTTGGCTATGGCTGCTATGGCTATGGCTATGGCTGCGGCTGCTATGGCTATGGCTTTTATGGCTATCGCTACGGCTATGACTGCTATGGCTATGGCTATGGCTTCTATGGCTATGTCTAAGGCTAAGGCTGCTATGGCTTGGTTATGGCTGCTATGGCTATGGCTATAGCTGCATTGGCTGCTGTGGCTATGGCTATGTCTATAGCTGCTATGGCTGTGGCTAAGGCTCGGATGCTATGGAAATAGCTATGGCGGCTATGGCTAGGGCTATAGCTGCTATGGCTATGACTATGGCTATGGCTGCTGTGGCTGTGGCTATGGCTAAGACTGCTGTGGCTATGTCTATGGCTGCTATGGCTGTGGCTCTGGCTGCTTTGGCTATGGCTATAGCTGGATTGGCTGCTGTGGCTATGTCTATGTCTATGGCTGCTATGGCTATGGATATGGCTGCGGCTGCTATGGCTATGGCTTTTATGGCTATCGCTACGACTATGACTGCTATGGCTATTGCTATGGCTATGGCTGCTGTGGCTTTGGCTATGGCTACTATGGCTGCTATGGCTATGGCTATGGCTGCTATGGCTATGGCTATGGATATGGCTGCTATGGATGCGGCTATGTCTGGTATGGCCATGGCTATGGCTGCTATGCCTATGGCTCTGGCTGCTATGGCTATTGCTTTGGCTATGGCTGCTATGGCTATGGCTATGGCTGCGGCTGCAATGGCTATGGCTGCTTTTGCTATGGTTATGGCTGCTATGGCTATGGCTATGGATATGGCTGCTATGGCTATGGCTATGACTGCTATGGCTATGGCTATGGCTGCTGTGGCTTTGGCTATGGCTACTATGGCTGCTATGGCTATGGCCATGGCTGCTATGGCTATGGCTATGGATATGGCTGCTATGGCTACGGCTAGGTCTGGTATGGCCATGGCTATGGCTGCTATGGCTATGGCTATGGCTGCTACGGCTACCGCGATGACTGCTATGGCTATGGCTATGGCTATGTCTGCTATGGCTATTGCTATGGCTATGGCTGCTATGGCTATGTCTACGTCTGCTATGGCTATGGCTATCGCTGCGTCTCTTATGGCTATGGCTGCTATGGCTATGGCTATAGCCGCCATGACAATGGCTACGCGTGCTATTGCTATGGCCGTGACTTGTTTGGCTATGGTTATGGCTGCTATTGCTATGGCTATGGATATGGCTGCTATGGCTATGGCTATGTCTGCTATGGCTATGGCTATGGCTGCTATGGCTATGGCTATGGCTGCTATGGCTTTGGCTATGGTTGCTACGGCTACCGCGAGGACTGCTATGGCTATGCCTATGGCTATGACTGCTATGGCTATTGCTATGGCTGCTATGGCAATGGCTATGGATACGGCTATGTCTGCTAGGGCCGCCATGGCTAAGGCAATGGCTGCTATGGCTATGGCTATGGCTGCGGCTGCAATGGCTATGGCTGCTTTTGCTATGGTTATGGCTGCTATTGCTATGGCTATGGATATGGCTGCTATGGCTATGGCTATGACTGCTATGGCTATGGCTATGGCTGCTGTGGCTTTGGCTATGGCTACTATGGCTGCTATGGCTATGGCCATGGCTGCTATGGCTATGGCTATGGATATGGCTGCTATGGCTACGGCTAGGTCTGGTAAGGCCATGGCTATGGCTGCTATGGCTATGGCTATGGCTGCTACGGCTACCGCGATGACTGCTATGGCTATGGCTATGGCTATGTCTGCTATGGCTATTGCTATGGCTATGGCTGCTATGGCTATGTCTACGTCTGCTATGGCTATGGCTATCGCTGCGTCTCTTATGGCTATGGCTGCTATGGCTATGGCTATAGCCGCCATGACAATGGCTACGCGTGCTATTGCTATGGCCGTGACTTGTTTGGCTATGGTTATGACTGCTATTGCTATGGCTATGGATATGGCTGCTATGGCTATGGCTATGTCTGCTATGGCTATGGCTATGGCTGCTATGGCTATGGCTATGGCTGCTATGGCTTTGGCTATGGTTGCTACGGCTACCGCGAGGACTGCTATGGCTATGCCTATGGCTCTGGCTGCTATGGCTATTGCTATGGCTATGGCTGCTATGGCTATGTCTACGTCTGCTATGGCTATGGCTATCGCTGCGTCTGCTATGGCTATGGCTGCTATGGCTATGGCTATAGCCGCCATGACAATGGCTGCGCGTGCTATGGCTATGGCCGTGACTGGTTTGGCTATGGCTATAGCTGCTATGGCTATGGCTATGGCTATGGCTGCTATGGCTATGGCAATGGCCATGGCTGCTATGGCTATGGCTTCTATGGCTATGGCTATGGCTATGGCTGCTATGGCTATGGCTGCTATGGCTACTATGGCTATGGCTATGGCTTTGGCTGCCATGGCTATGGCTATGGCTGCTATGGCCATTGCTGCTATGGCTATGGCTGCTATGGCTATGGCTGCTATGGCTATGGCTATGGCTGCTATGGCTATGTATGCTATGACTATGGCCATGGCTGCTATGGCTATGCCTATGGCTGCTATGGCTATCGCTATGGCTACTGCTATGGCTGCTGTGGGTATGAAAATGTCTATGGCTGCAATGGCTATGGCTATAGCTGCTATGGCTATGGTTATGGCTATGGCTGCTATGGCCATGCCTATGGCTGCTATGGATATCGCTATGGCTATGGCTATGTCTGCTATGGCTTTGGCTATGGCTGCTACGGCTACCGCGAAGACTGCTATGGCTATGGCTATGGCTATGGCTGCTATGGCTATGGCTATGGCTGCTATGGCTATGGCACTGGCTGCTATGGCTATGGCTGCTATGGCTACTATGGTTATTGCTATGGCTATGGCTGCTATGGCTATGGTTATGGCTATGGCTGCTATGGCTATTGCTATGGCTATTGCTATGGCTGCTATGGCAATGGCTATGGATACGGCTATGTCTGCTAGGGCCGCCATGGCTAAGGCAATGGCTGCTATGGCTATGGCTATGGCTGCGGCTGCAATGGCTATGGCTGCTTTGGCTATGGTTATGGCTGCTATTGCTATGGCTATGGATATGGCTGCTATGGCTATGGCTATGACTGCTATGGCTATGGCTATGGCTGCTGTGGCTTTGGCTATGGCTACTATGGCTGCTATGGCTATGGCCATGGCTGCTATGGCTATGGCTATGGATATGGCTGCTATGGCTACGGCTAGGTCTGGTATGGCCATGGCTATGGCTGCTATGGCTATGGCTATGGCTGCTACGGCTACCGCGATGACTGCTATGGCTATGGCTATGGCTATGTCTGCTATGGCTATTGCTATGGCTATGGCTGCTATGGCTATGTCTACGTCTGCTATGGCTATGGCTATCGCTGCGTCTCTTATGGCTATGGCTGCTATGGCTATGGCTATAGCCGCCATGACAATGGCTACGCATGCTATTGCTATGGCCGTGACTTGTTTGGCTATGGTTATGGCTGCTATTGCTATGGCTATGGATATGGCTGCTATGGCTATGGCTATGTCTGCTATGGCTATGGCTATGGCTGCTATGGCTATGGCTATGGCTGCTATGGCTTTGGCTATGGCTGCTACGGCTACCGCGAGGACTGCTATGGCTATGCCTATGGCTCTGGCTGCTATGGCTATTGCTTTGGCTATGGCTGCTATGGCTATGGCTATGGCTGCGGCTGCAATGGCTATGGCTGCTTTTGCTATGGTTATGGCTGCTATGGCTATGGCTATGGATATGGCTGCTATGGCTATGGCTATAACTGCTATGGCTATGGCTATGGCTGCTGTGGCTTTGGCTATGGCTACTATGGCTGCTATGGCTATGGCCATGGCTGCTATGGCTATGGCTATGGATATGGCTGCTATGGCTACGGCTAGGTCTGGTATGGCCATGGCTATGGCTGCTATGGCTATGGCTATGGCTGCTACGGCTACCGCGATGACTGCTATGGCTATGGCTATGGCTATGTCTGCTATGGCTATTGCTATGGCTATGGCTGCTATGGCTATGTCTACGTCTGCTATGGCTATGGCTATCGCTGCGTCTCTTATGGCTATGGCTGCTATGGCTATGGCTATAGCCGCCATGACAATGGCTACGCGTGCTATTGCTATGGCCGTGACTTGTTTGGCTATGGTTATGGCTGCTATTGCTATGGCTATGGATATGGCTGCTATGGCTATGGCTATGTCTGCTATGGCTATGGCTATGGCTGCTATGGCTATGGCTATGGCTGCTATGGCTTTGGCTATGGTTGCTACGGCTACCGCGAGGACTGCTATGGCTATGCCTATGGCTATGGCTGCTATGGCTATTGCTATGGCTGCTATGGCAATGGCTATGGATACGGCTATGTCTGCTAGGGCCGCCATGGCTAAGGCAATGGCTGCTATGGCTATGGCTATGGCTGCGGCTGCAATGGCTATGGCTGCTTTTGCTATGGTTATGGCTGCTATTGCTATGGCTATGGATATGGCTGCTATGGCTATGGCTATGACTGCTATGGCTATGGCTATGGCTGCTGTGGCTTTGGCTATGGCTACTATGGCTGCTATGGCTATGGCCATGGCTGCTATGGCTATGGCTATGGATATGGCTGCTATGGCTACGGCTAGGTCTGGTAAGGCCATGGCTATGGCTGCTATGGCTATGGCTATGGCTGCTACGGCTACCGCGATGACTGCTATGGCTATGGCTATGGCTATGTCTGCTATGGCTATTGCTATGGCTATGGCTGCTATGGCTATGTCTACGTCTGCTATGGCTATCGCTATCGCTGCGTCTCTTATGGCTATGGCTGCTATGGCTATGGCTATAACCGCCATGACAATGGCTACGCGTGCTATTGCTATGGCCGTGACTTGTTTGGCTATGGTTATGACTGCTATTGCTATGGCTATGGATATGGCTGCTATGGCTATGGCTATGTCTGCTATGGCTATGGCTATGGCTGCTATGGCTATGGCTATGGCTGCTATGGCTTTGGCTATGGTTGCTACGGCTACCGCGAGGACTGCTATGGCTATTGCTATGGCTATGGCTGCTATGGCTATGTCTACGTCTGCTATGGCTATGGCTATCGCTGCGTCTGCTATGGCTATGGCTGCTATGGCTATGGCTATAGCCGCCATGACAATGGCTGCGCGTGCTATGGCTATGGCCGTGACTGGTTTGGCTATGGCTATAGCTGCTATGGCTATGGCTATGGCTATGGCTGCTATGGCTATGGCAATGGCCATGGCTGCTATGGCTATGGCTTCTATGGCTATGGCTATGGCTATGGCTGCTATGGCTATGGCTGCTATGGCTACTATGGCTATGGCTATGGCTTTGGCTGCCATGGCTATGGCTATGGCTGCTATGGCCATTGCTGCTATGGCTATGGCTGCTATGGCTATGGCTGCTATGGCTATGGCTATGGCTGCTATGGCTATGTATGCTATGACTATGGCCATGGCTGCTATGGCTATGCCTATGGCTGCTATGGCTATCGCTATGGCTACTGCTATGGCTGCTGTGGGTATGAAAATGTCTATGGCTGCAATGGCTATGGCTATAGCTGCTATGGCTATGGTTATGGCTATGGCTGCTATGGCCATGCCTATGGCTGCTATGGATATCGCTATGGCTATGGCTATGTCTTCTATGGCTTTGGCTATGGCTGCAACGGCTACCGCGAAGACTGCTATGGCTATGGCTATGGCTATGGCTGCTATGGCTATGGCTATGGCTGCTATGGCTATGGCACTGGCTGCTATGGCTATGGCTGCTATGGCTACTATGGCTATTGCTATGGCTATGGCTGTTATGGCTATGGTTATGGCTATGGCTGCTATGGCTATTGCTATGGCTGCTATGGCAATGGCTATGGATACGGCTATGTCTGCTAGGGCCGCCATGGCTAAGGCAATGGCTGCTATGGCTATGGCTATGGCTGCGGCTGCAATGGCTATGGCTGCTTTTGCAATGGTTATGGCTGCTATTGCTATGGCTATGGATATGGCTGCTATGGCTATGGCTATGACTGCTATGGCTATGGCTATGGCTGCTGTGGCTTTGGCTATGGCTACTATGGCTGCTATGGCTATGGCCATGGCTGCTATGGCTATGGCTATGGATATGGCTGCTATGGCTACGGCTAGGTCTGGTATGGCCATGGCTATGGCTGCTATGGCTATGGCTATGGCTGCTACGGCTACCGCGATGACTGCTATGGCTATGGCTATGGCTATGTCTGCTATGGCTATTGCTATGGCTATGGCTGCTATGGCTATGTCTACGTCTGCTATGGCTATGGCTATCGCTGCGTCTCTTATGGCTGCGGCTGCAATGGCTATGGCTGCTTTGGCTATGGTTATGGCTGCTATTGCTATGGCTATGGATATGGCTGCTATGGCTATGGCTATGACTGCTATGGCTATGGCTATGGCTGCTGCGGCTTTGGCTATGGCTACTATGGCTGCTATGGCTATGGCCATGGCTGCTATGGCTATGGCTATGGATATGGCTGCTATGGCTACGGCTAGGTCTGGTATGGCCATGGCTATGGCTGCTATGGCTATGGCTATGGCTGCTACGGCTACCGCGATGACTGCTATGGCTATGGCTATGGCTATGTCTGCTATGGCTGCTATGGCTATGGCTATGTCTGCTATGGCTATGGCTATGGCTACGGCTATGGCTGCTATGGCCACCATGGCTATGGCAATGGCTGCTATGGCTGTGGCTATGGCTATGTCTGCTATGGCTATGGCTATGGCTATGGCTGCTATGGCTTTGACTATGGCTGATATGGCAATGGCTGTGGCTATGGCTGCTATGGCTATGGCTATGGCTTCGGCTACGTCTGCTATGGCTATGGTTATGGCTGCTATGACTATGGCTATGGGTATGGCTGCTATGGCAATGGCTTTGGCTGCTATGGCTATGGCTATGGCTTCTATGGCTATGGCAATGGCTACTATGGCCATGGCTATGACTGCTACGGCTATGGCTATGGCTGCTATGGCTGTGGGTATGGCTATAGATGCTGTGGCTATGGCAATGGCTACTATGGCCATGGCTATGACGGCTATGGCTATGGCTATGGCTGCTATGGCTGTGGGTATGGCTGTAGCTGCTGTGGCTATGGCTACGGCTGCTATGGCTATGGCTATGGCTGCTATGGCTATGTACCCTATGGCTATGGCAATGGCTATGGCTGCTATGGTTATGGCTGCTATGGCTATGGCTATGGCTGCTATGGCTACCGCTATGGCTACAGCTATGGCTGCTATGGCTATGACCATGGCTATGGCTGCTATGGCTATGGCTACGGCTGCTATGGCTATGGCTATGGCTGCTATGGCTATGTACCCTATGGCTATGGCAATGGCTATGGCTGCTATGGCTATGTATGCTATGACTATGGCCATGGCTGCTATGGCTATGCCAATGGCTGCTATGGCTATCGCTATGGCTACTGCTGTGGCTGCTATGGGTATGAAAATGTCTATGGCTGCAATGGCTATGGCTATGGCTAAGGCTGCTGTGGCTATAGCTATGGCTGCATTGGCTACGGCTATAGCTGCATTGGCTGCTGTGGCTATGGCTATGTCTATGGCTGCTATGGCTGTGGCTATCGCTATGGCTGCTATAGAAATAGCTATGATGGCTAAGACTATGGCTATGGCTGCAATGGCTATGGCTATGGGTATGGCTGCTGTGGCTATGGCAATGGCTGATATGGCAATGGCTATGGCTATGGCTGCTATGGCTATGGCTATGGCTTCGGCTATGTCTGCTATGGCTATGGTTATGGCTGCTATGGCTATGGCTATGGGTATGGCTGCTATGGCAATGGCTTTGGCTGCTATGGCTATGGCTGTGGCTGCTATGGCTATGGCAATGGCTACTATGGCCATGGCTATGACTGCTATGGCTATGGCTATGGCTGCTATGGCTGTGGGTATGGCTATAGCTGCTGTGGCTATGGCTAAGGCTGCTATGGCTTGGCTATGGGTGCTATGGCTACGTATATGGCTGCGGCTGCAATGCCTATGGCTGCTTTGGCTATGGTTATGGCTGCTATGGCTATGGCTATGGATATGGCTGCTACGGCTATGGCTACGACTGCTATGGCTATGGCTATGGCTGCTGTGGCTTTGGCTATGGCTACTATGGCTGCTATGGCTATGGCTATGGCTGCTATGGCTATGGCTATGGATATGGCTGCTATGGATGCGGCTATGTCTGGTATGGCCATGGCTATGGCTGCTATGGCTATGGCTATGGCTGCTATGGCTTTGGCTATGGCTGCTACGGCTACCGCGATGACTGCTATGGCTATGGCTATGGCTATGGCTGCTATGGCTATGGCTATGGCTGCTATGGCTATGGCACTGGCTGCTATGGCTATGGCTGCTATGGCTACTATGGCTATTGCTATGGCTATGGCTGTTATGGCTATGGTTATGGCTATGGCTGCTATGGCTATTGCTATGGCTGCTATGGCAATGGCTATGGATACGGCTATGTCTGCTAGGGCCGCCATGGCTAAGGCAATGGCTGCTATGGCTATGGCTATGGCTGCGGCTGCAATGGTTATGGCTGCTTTTGCTATGGTTATGGCTGCTATTGCTATGGCTATGGATATGGCTGCTATGGCTATGGCTATGACTGCTATGGCTATGGCTATGGCTGCTGTGGCTTTGGCTATGGCTACTATGGCTGCTATGGCTATGGCCATGGCTGCTATGGCTATGGCTATGGATATGGCTGCTATGGCTACGGCTAGGTCTGGTATGGCCATGGCTATGGCTGCTATGGCTATGGCTATGGCTGCTACGGCTACCGCGATGACTGCTATGGCTATGGCTATGGCTATGTCTGCTATGGCTATTGCTATGGCTATGGCTGCTATGGCTATGTCTACGTCTGCTATGGCTATGGCTATCGCTGCGTCTCTTATGGCTATGGCTGCTATGGCTATGGCTATAGCCGCCATGACAATGGCTACGCGTGCTATTGCTATGGCCGTGACTTGTTTGTCTATGGTTATGGCTGCTATTGCTATGGCTATGGATATGGCTGCTATGGCTATGGCTATGTCTGCTATGGCTATGGCTATGGCTGCTATGGCTATGGCTATGGCTGCTATGGCTTTGGCTATGGTTGCTACGGCTACCGCGAGGACTGCTATGGCTATGCCTATGGCTATGACTGCTATGGCTATTGCTATGGCTGCTATGGCAATGGCTATGGATACGGCTATGTCTGCTAGGGCCGCCATGGCTAAGGCAATGGCTGCTATGGCTATGGCTATGGCTGTGGCTGCAATGGCTATGGCTGCTTTTGCTATGGTTATGGCTGCTATTGCTATGGCTATGGATATGGCTGCTATGGCTATGACTATGACTGCTATGGCTATGGCTATGGCTGCTGTGGCTTTGGCTATGGCTACTATGGCTGCTATGGCTATGGCCATGGCTGCTATGGCTATGGCTATGGATATGGCTGCTATGGCTACGGCTAGGTCTGGTATGGCCATGGCTATGGCTGCTATGGCTATGGCTATGGCTGCTACGGCTACCGCGATGACTGCTATGGCTATGGCTATGGCTATGTCTGCTATGGCTATTGCTATGGCTATGGCTGCTATGGCTATGTCTACGTCTGCTATGGCTATGGCTATCGCTGCGTCTCTTATGGCTATGGCTGCTATGGCTATGGCTATAGCCGCCATGACAATGGCTACGCGTGCTATTGCTATGGCCGTGACTTGTTTGGCTATGGTTATGACTGCTATTGCTATGGCTATGGATATGGCTGCTATGGCTATGGCTATGTCTGCTATGGCTATGGCTATGGCTGCTATGGCTATGGCTATGGCTGCTATGGCTTTGGCTATGGTTGCTACGGCTACCGCGAGGACTGCTATGGCTATGCCTATGGCTCTGGCTGCTATGGCTATTGCTATGGCTATGGCTGCTATGGCTATGTCTACGTCTGCTATGGCTATGGCTATCGCTGCGTCTGCTATGGCTATGGCTGCTATGGCTATGGCTATAGCCGCCATGACAATGGCTGCGCGTGCTATGGCTATGGCCGTGACTGGTTTGGCTATGGCTATAGCTGCTATGGCTATGGCTATGGCTATGGCTGCTATGGCTATGGCAATGGCCATGGCTGCTATGGCTATGGCTTCTATGGCTATGGCTATGGCTATGGCTGCTATGGCTATGGCTGCTATGGCTACTATGGCTATGGCTATGGCTTTGGCTGCCATGGCTATGGCTATGGCTGCTATGGCCATTGCTGCTATGGCTATGGCTGCTATGGCTATGGCTGCTATGGCTATGGCTATGGCTGCTATGGCTATGTATGCTATGACTATGGCCATGGCTGCTATGGCTATGCCTATGGCTGCTATGGCTATCGCTATGGCTACTGCTATGGCTGCTGTGGGTATGAAAATGTCTATGGCTGCAATGGCTATGGCTATAGCTGCTATGGCTATGGTTATGGCTATGGCTGCTATGGCCATGCCTATGGCTGCTATGGATATCGCTATGGCTATGGCTATGTCTGCTATGGCTTTGGCTATGGCTGCTACGGCTACCGCGAAGACTGCTATGGCTATGGCTATGGCTATGGCTGCTATGGCTATGGCTATGGCTGCTATGGCTATGGCACTGGCTGCTATGGCTATGGCTGCTATGGCTACTATGGTTATTGCTATGGCTATGGCTGCTATGGCTATGGTTATGGCTATGGCTGCTATGGCTATTGCTATGGCTATTGCTATGGCTGCTATGGCAATGGCTATGGATACGGCTATGTCTGCTAGGGCCGCCATGGCTAAGGCAATGGCTGCTATGGCTATGGCTATGGCTGCGGCTGCAATGGCTATGGCTGCTTTGGCTATGGTTATGGCTGCTATTGCTATGGCTATGGATATGGCTGCTATGGCTATGGCTATGACTGCTATGGCTATGGCTATGGCTGCTGTGGCTTTGGCTATGGCTACTATGGCTGCTATGGCTATGGCCATGGCTGCTATGGCTATGGCTATGGATATGGCTGCTATGGCTACGGCTAGGTCTGGTATGGCCATGGCTATGGCTGCTATGGCTATGGCTATGGCTGCTACGGCTACCGCGATGACTGCTATGGCTATGGCTATGGCTATGTCTGCTATGGCTATTGCTATGGCTATGGCTGCTATGGCTATGTCTACGTCTGCTATGGCTATGGCTATCGCTGCGTCTCTTATGGCTATGGCTGCTATGGCTATGGCTATAGCCGCCATGACAATGGCTACGCATGCTATTGCTATGGCCGTGACTTGTTTGGCTATGGTTATGGCTGCTATTGCTATGGCTATGGATATGGCTGCTATGGCTATGGCTATGTCTGCTATGGCTATGGCTATGGCTGCTATGGCTATGGCTATGGCTGCTATGGCTTTGGCTATGGCTGCTACGGCTACCGCGAGGACTGCTATGGCTATGCCTATGGCTCTGGCTGCTATGGCTATTGCTTTGGCTATGGCTGCTATGGCTATGGCTATGGCTGCGGCTGCAATGGCTATGGCTGCTTTTGCTATGGTTATGGCTGCTATGGCTATGGCTATGGATATGGCTGCTATGGCTATGGCTATGACTGCTATGGCTATGGCTATGGCTGCTGTGGCTTTGGCTATGGCTACTATGGCTGCTATGGCTATGGCCATGGCTGCTATGGCTATGGCTATGGATATGGCTGCTATGGCTACGGCTAGGTCTGGTATGGCCATGGCTATGGCTGCTATGGCTATGGCTATGGCTGCTACGGCTACCGCGATGACTGCTATGGCTATGGCTATGGCTATGTCTGCTATGGCTATTGCTATGGCTATGGCTGCTATGGCTATGTCTACGTCTGCTATGGCTATGGCTATCGCTGCGTCTCTTATGGCTATGGCTGCTATGGCTATGGCTATAGCCGCCATGACAATGGCTACGCGTGCTATTGCTATGGCCGTGACTTGTTTGGCTATGGTTATGGCTGCTATTGCTATGGCTATGGATATGGCTGCTATGGCTATGGCTATGTCTGCTATGGCTATGGCTATGGCTGCTATGGCTATGGCTATGGCTGCTATGGCTTTGGCTATGGTTGCTACGGCTACCGCGAGGACTGCTATGGCTATGCCTATGGCTATGACTGCTATGGCTATTGCTATGGCTGCTATGGCAATGGCTATGGATACGGCTATGTCTGCTAGGGCCGCCATGGCTAAGGCAATGGCTGCTATGGCTATGGCTATGGCTGCGGCTGCAATGGCTATGGCTGCTTTTGCTATGGTTATGGCTGCTATTGCTATGGCTATGGATATGGCTGCTATGGCTATGGCTATGACTGCTATGGCTATGGCTATGGCTGCTGTGGCTTTGGCTATGGCTACTATGGCTGCTATGGCTATGGCCATGGCTGCTATGGCTATGGCTATGGATATGGCTGCTATGGCTACGGCTAGGTCTGGTAAGGCCATGGCTATGGCTGCTATGGCTATGGCTATGGCTGCTACGGCTACCGCGATGACTGCTATGGCTATGGCTATGGCTATGTCTGCTATGGCTATTGCTATGGCTATGGCTGCTATGGCTATGTCTACGTCTGCTATGGCTATGGCTATCGCTGCGTCTCTTATGGCTATGGCTGCTATGGCTATGGCTATCGCTGCGTCTCTTATGGCTATGGCTGCTATGGCTATGGCTATAGCCGCCATGACAATGGCTACGCGTGCTATTGCTATGGCCGTGACTTGTTTGGCTATGGTTATGACTGCTATTGCTATGGCTATGGATATGGCTGCTATGGCTATGGCTATGTCTGCTATGGCTATGGCTATGGCTGCTATGGCTATGGCTATGGCTGCTATGGCTTTGGCTATGGTTGCTACGGCTACCGCGAGGACTGCTATGGCTATGCCTATGGCTCTGGCTGCTATGGCTATTGCTATGGCTATGGCTGCTATGGCTATGTCTACGTCTGCTATGGCTATGGCTATCGCTGCGTCTGCTATGGCTATGGCTGCTATGGCTATGGCTATAGCCGCCATGACAATGGCTGCGCGTGCTATGGCTATGGCCGTGACTGGTTTGGCTATGGCTATAGCTGCTATGGCTATGGCTATGGCTATGGCTGCTATGGCTATGGCAATGGCCATGGCTGCTATGGCTATGGCTTCTATGGCTATGGCTATGGCTATGGCTGCTATGGCTATGGCTGCTATGGCTACTATGGCTATGGCTATGGCTTTGGCTGCCATGGCTATGGCTATGGCTGCTATGGCCATTGCTGCTATGGCTATGGCTGCTATGGCTATGGCTGCTATGGCTATGGCTATGGCTGCTATGGCTATGTATGCTATGACTATGTCCATGGCTGCTATGGCTATGCCTATGGCTGCTATGGCTATCGCT
Organism: Calliopsis andreniformis; assembly: GCF_051401765.1. NCBI lineage: Eukaryota > Metazoa > Arthropoda > Insecta > Hymenoptera > Andrenidae > Calliopsis > Calliopsis andreniformis. The sequence goes on along the minus strand of NW_027480456.1, from coordinate 2,469,132 downwards.
ATGGCTACTGCTATGGCTGCTGTGGGTATGAAAATGTCTATGGCTGCAATGGCTATGGCTATAGCTGCTATGGCTATGGTTATGGCTATGGCTGCTATGGCCATGCCTATGGCTGCTATGGATATCGCTATGGCTATGGCTATGTCTGCTATGGCTTTGGCTATGGCTGCTACGGCTACCGCGAAGACTGCTATGGCTATGGCTATGGCTATGGCTGCTATGGCTATGGCTATGGCTGCTATGGCTATGGCACTGGCTGCTATGGCTATGGCTGCTATGGCTACTATGGTTATTGCTATGGCTATGGCTGCTATGGCTATGGTTATGGCTATGGCTGCTATGGCTATTGCTATGGCTATGGATATGGCTGCTATGGCTATGGCTATGTCTGCTATGGCTATGGCTATGGCTGCTATGGCTATGGCTATGGCTGCTATGGCTTTGGCTATGGTTGCTACGGCTACCGCGAGGACTGCTATGGCTATGCCTATGGCTATGACTGCTATGGCTATTGCTATGGCTGCTATGGCAATGGCTATGGATACGGCTATGTCTGCTAGGGCCGCCATGGCTAAGGCAATGGCTGCTATGGCTATGGCTATGGCTGCGGCTGCAATGGCTATGGCTGCTTTTGCTATGGTTATGGCTGCTATTGCTATGGCTATGGATATGGCTGCTATGGCTATGGCTATGACTGCTATGGCTATGGCTATGGCTGCTGTGGCTTTGGCTATGGCTACTATGGCTGCTATGGCTATGGCCATGGCTGCTATGGCTATGGCTATGGATATGGCTGCTATGGCTACGGCTAGGTCTGGTAAGGCCATGGCTATGGCTGCTATGGCTATGGCTATGGCTGCTACGGCTACCGCGATGACTGCTATGGCTATGGCTATGGCTATGTCTGCTATGGCTATTGCTATGGCTATGGCTGCTATGGCTATGTCTACGTCTGCTATGGCTATGGCTATCGCTGCGTCTCTTATGGCTATGGCTGCTATGGCTATGGCTATAGCCGCCATGACAATGGCTACGCGTGCTATTGCTATGGCCGTGACTTGTTTGGCTATGGTTATGACTGCTATTGCTATGGCTATGGATATGGCTGCTATGGCTATGGCTATGTCTGCTATGGCTATGGCTATGGCTGCTATGGCTATGGCTATGGCTGCTATGGCTTTGGCTATGGTTGCTACGGCTACCGCGAGGACTGCTATGGCTATGCCTATGGCTCTGGCTGCTATGGCTATTGCTATGGCTATGGCTGCTATGGCTATGTCTACGTCTGCTATGGCTATGGCTATCGCTGCGTCTGCTATGGCTATGGCTGCTATGGCTATGGCTATAGCCGCCATGACAATGGCTGCGCGTGCTATGGCTATGGCCGTGACTGGTTTGGCTATGGCTATAGCTGCTATGGCTATGGCTATGGCTATGGCTGCTATGGCTATGGCAATGGCCATGGCTGCTATGGCTATGGCTTCTATGGCTATGGCTATGGCTATGGCTGCTATGGCTATGGCTGCTATGGCTACTATGGCTATGGCTATGGCTTTGGCTGCCATGGCTATGGCTATGGCTGCTATGGCCATTGCTGCTATGGCTATGGCTGCTATGGCTATGGCTGCTATGGCTATGGCTATGGCTGCTATGGCTATGTATGCTATGACTATGGCCATGGCTGCTATGGCTATGCCTATGGCTGCTATGGCTATCGCTATGGCTACTGCTATGGCTGCTGTGGGTATGAAAATGTCTATGGCTGCAATGGCTATGGCTATAGCTGCTATGGCTATGGTTATGGCTATGGCTGCTATGGCCATGCCTATGGCTGCTATGGATATCGCTATGGCTATGGCTATGTCTGCTATGGCTTTGGCTATGGCTGCTACGGCTACCGCGAAGACTGCTATGGCTATGGCTATGGCTATGGCTGCTATGGCTATGGCTATGGCTGCTATGGCTATGGCACTGGCTGCTATGGCTATGGCTGCTATGGCTACTATGGTTATTGCTATGGCTATGGCTGCTATGGCTATGGTTATGGCTATGGCTGCTATGGCTATTGCTATGGCTATTGCTATGGCTGCTATGGCAATGGCTATGGATACGGCTATGTCTGCTAGGGCCGCCATGGCTAAGGCAATGGCTGCTATGGCTATGGCTATGGCTGCGGCTGCAATGGCTATGGCTGCTTTGGCTATGGTTATGGCTGCTATTGCTATGGCTATGGATATGGCTGCTATGGCTATGGCTATGACTGCTATGGCTATGGCTATGGCTGCTGTGGCTTTGGCTATGGCTACTATGGCTGCTATGGCTATGGCCATGGCTGCTATGGCTATGGCTATGGATATGGCTGCTATGGCTACGGCTAGGTCTGGTATGGCCATGGCTATGGCTGCTATGGCTATGGCTATGGCTGCTACGGCTACCGCGATGACTGCTATGGCTATGGCTATGGCTATGTCTGCTATGGCTATTGCTATGGCTATGGCTGCTATGGCTATGTCTACGTCTGCTATGGCTATGGCTATCGCTGCGTCTCTTATGGCTATGGCTGCTATGGCTATGGCTATAGCCGCCATGACAATGGCTACGCATGCTATTGCTATGGCCGTGACTTGTTTGGCTATGGTTATGGCTGCTATTGCTATGGCTATGGATATGGCTGCTATGGCTATGGCTATGTCTGCTATGGCTATGGCTATGGCTGCTATGGCTATGGCTATGGCTGCTATGGCTTTGGCTATGGCTGCTACGGCTACCGCGAGGACTGCTATGGCTATGCCTATGGCTCTGGCTGCTATGGCTATTGCTTTGGCTATGGCTGCTATGGCTATGGCTATGGCTGCGGCTGCAATGGCTATGGCTGCTTTTGCTATGGTTATGGCTGCTATGGCTATGGCTATGGATATGGCTGCTATGGCTATGGCTATGACTGCTATGGCTATGGCTATGGCTGCTATGGCTATGGCTATGGCTGCTATGGCTTTGGCTATGGTTGCTACGGCTACCGCGAGGACTGCTATGGCTATGCCTATGGCTATGACTGCTATGGCTATTGCTATGGCTGCTATGGCAATGGCTATGGATACGGCTATGTCTGCTAGGGCCGCCATGGCTAAGGCAATGGCTGCTATGGCTATGGCTATGGCTGCGGCTGCAATGGCTATGGCTGCTTTTGCTATGGTTATGGCTGCTATTGCTATGGCTATGGATATGGCTGCTATGGCTATGGCTATGACTGCTATGGCTATGGCTATGGCTGCTGTGGCTTTGGCTATGGCTACTATGGCTGCTATGGCTATGGCCATGGCTGCTATGGCTATGGCTATGGATATGGCTGCTATGGCTACGGCTAGGTCTGGTAAGGCCATGGCTATGGCTGCTATGGCTATGGCTATGGCTGCTACGGCTACCGCGATGACTGCTATGGCTATGGCTATGGCTATGTCTGCTATGGCTATTGCTATGGCTATGGCTGCTATGGCTATGTCTACGTCTGCTATGGCTATGGCTATCGCTGCGTCTCTTATGGCTATGGCTGCTATGGCTATGGCTATAACCGCCATGACAATGGCTACGCGTGCTATTGCTATGGCCGTGACTTGTTTGGCTATGGTTATGACTGCTATTGCTATGGCTATGGATATGGCTGCTATGGCTATGGCTATGTCTGCTATGGCTATGGCTATGGCTGCTATGGCTATGGCTATGGCTGCTATGGCTTTGGCTATGGTTGCTACGGCTACCGCGAGGACTGCTATGGCTATTGCTATGGCTATGGCTGCTATGGCTATGTCTACGTCTGCTATGGCTATGGCTATCGCTGCGTCTGCTATGGCTATGGCTGCTATGGCTATGGCTATAGCCGCCATGACAATGGCTGCGCGTGCTATGGCTATGGCCGTGACTGGTTTGGCTATGGCTATAGCTGCTATGGCTATGGCTATGGCTATGGCTGCTATGGCTATGGCAATGGCCATGGCTGCTATGGCTATGGCTTCTATGGCTATGGCTATGGCTATGGCTGCTATGGCTATGGCTGCTATGGCTACTATGGCTATGGCTATGGCTTTGGCTGCCATGGCTATGGCTATGGCTGCTATGGCCATTGCTGCTATGGCTATGGCTGCTATGGCTATGGCTGCTATGGCTATGGCTATGGCTGCTATGGCTATGTATGCTATGACTATGGCCATGGCTGCTATGGCTATGCCTATGGCTGCTATGGCTATCGCTATGGCTACTGCTATGGCTGCTGTGGGTATGAAAATGTCTATGGCTGCAATGGCTATGGCTATAGCTGCTATGGCTATGGTTATGGCTATGGCTGCTATGGCCATGCCTATGGCTGCTATGGATATCGCTATGGCTATGGCTATGTCTTCTATGGCTTTGGCTATGGCTGCAACGGCTACCGCGAAGACTGCTATGGCTATGGCTATGGCTATGGCTGCTATGGCTATGGCTATGGCTGCTATGGCTATGGCACTGGCTGCTATGGCTATGGCTGCTATGGCTACTATGGCTATTGCTATGGCTATGGCTGTTATGGCTATGGTTATGGCTATGGCTGCTATGGCTATTGCTATGGCTGCTATGGCAATGGCTATGGATACGGCTATGTCTGCTAGGGCCGCCATGGCTAAGGCAATGGCTGCTATGGCTATGGCTATGGCTGCGGCTGCAATGGCTATGGCTGCTTTTGCTATGGTTATGGCTGCTATTGCTATGGCTATGGATATGGCTGCTATGGCTATGGCTATGACTGCTATGGCTATGGCTATGGCTGCTGTGGCTTTGGCTATGGCTACTATGGCTGCTATGGCTATGGCCATGGCTGCTATGGCTATGGCTATGGATATGGCTGCTATGGCTACGGCTAGGTCTGGTATGGCCATGGCTATGGCTGCTATGGCTATGGCTATGGCTGCTACGGCTACCGCGATGACTGCTATGGCTATGGCTATGGCTATGTCTGCTATGGCTATTGCTATGGCTATGGCTGCTATGGCTATGTCTACGTCTGCTATGGCTATGGCTATCGCTGCGTCTCTTATGGCTGCGGCTGCAATGGCTATGGCTGCTTTGGCTATGGTTATGGCTGCTATTGCTATGGCTATGGATATGGCTGCTATGGCTATGGCTATGACTGCTATGGCTATGGCTATGGCTGCTGCGGCTTTGGCTATGGCTACTATGGCTGCTATGGCTATGGCCATGGCTGCTATGGCTATGGCTATGGATATGGCTGCTATGGCTACGGCTAGGTCTGGTATGGCCATGGCTATGGCTGCTATGGCTATGGCTATGGCTGCTACGGCTACCGCGATGACTGCTATGGCTATGGCTATGGCTATGTCTGCTATGGCTGCTATGGCTATGGCTATGTCTGCTATGGCTATGGCTATGGCTACGGCTATGGCTGCTATGGCCACCATGGCTATGGCAATGGCTGCTATGGCTGTGGCTATGGCTATGTCTGCTATGGCTATGGCTATGGCTATGGCTGCTATGGCTTTGACTATGGCTGATATGGCAATGGCTGTGGCTATGGCTGCTATGGCTATGGCTATGGCTTCGGCTACGTCTGCTATGGCTATGGTTATGGCTGCTATGACTATGGCTATGGGTATGGCTGCTATGGCAATGGCTTTGGCTGCTATGGCTATGGCTATGGCTTCTATGGCTATGGCAATGGCTACTATGGCCATGGCTATGACTGCTACGGCTATGGCTATGGCTGCTATGGCTGTGGGTATGGCTATAGATGCTGTGGCTATGGCAATGGCTACTATGGCCATGGCTATGACGGCTATGGCTATGGCTATGGCTGCTATGGCTGTGGGTATGGCTGTAGCTGCTGTGGCTATGGCTACGGCTGCTATGGCTATGGCTATGGCTGCTATGGCTATGTACCCTATGGCTATGGCAATGGCTATGGCTGCTATGGTTATGGCTGCTATGGCTATGGCTATGGCTGCTATGGCTACCGCTATGGCTACAGCTATGGCTGCTATGGCTATGACCATGGCTATGGCTGCTATGGCTATGGCTATGGCTGCTATGGCTATGGTTATGGCCGATATGGCTATGGCTTGGCTATGGCTGCTATGGCTATGGCTATGGCTGCGGCTGCTATGGCTATGGCTTTTATGGCTATCGCTACGGCTATGACTGCTATGGCTATGGCTATGGCTTCTATGGCTATGTCTAAGGCTAAGGCTGCTATGGCTTGGTTATGGCTGCTATGGCTATGGCTATAGCTGCATTGGCTGCTGTGGCTATGGCTATGTCTATAGCTGCTATGGCTGTGGCTAAGGCTCGGATGCTATGGAAATAGCTATGGCGGCTATGGCTAGGGCTATAGCTGCTATGGCTATGACTATGGCTATGGCTGCTGTGGCTGTGGCTATAGCTAAGACTGCTGTGGCTATGTCTATGGCTGCTATGGCTGTGGCTCTGGCTGCTTTGGCTATGGCTATAGCTGGATTGGCTGCTGTGGCTATGTCTATGTCTATGGCTGCTATGGCTATGGATATGGCTGCGGCTGCTATTGCTATGGCTTTTATGGCTATCGCTACGACTATGACTGCTATGGCTATTGCTATGGCTATGGCTGCTGTGGCTTTGGCTATGGCTACTATGGCTGCTATGGCTATGGCTATGGCTGCTATGGCTATGGCTATGGATATGGCTGCTATGGATGCGGCTATGTCTGGTATGGCCATGGCTATGGCTGCTATGGCTATGGCTATGGCTGATATGGCTTTGGCTATGGCTGCTACGGCTACCGCGATGACTGCTATGGCTATGGCTATGGCTATGGCTGCTATGGCTATGGCTATGGCTGCTATGGCTATGGCACTGGCTGCTATGGCTATGGCTGCTATGGCTACTATGGCTATTGCTATGGCTATGGCTGTTATGGCTATGGTTATGGCTATGGCTGCTATGGCTATTGCTATGGCTGCTATGGCAATGGCTATGGATACGGCTATGTCTGCTAGGGCCGCCATGGCTAAGGCAATGGCTGCTATGGCTATGGCTATGGCTGCGGCTGCAATGGCTATGGCTGCTTTTGCTATGGTTATGGCTGCTATTGCTATGGCTATGGATATGGCTGCTATGGCTATGGCTATGACTGCTATGGCTATGGCTATGGCTGCTGTGGCTTTGGCTATGGCTACTATGGCTGCTATGGCTATGGCCATGGCTGCTATGGCTATGGCTATGGATATGGCTGCTATGGCTACGGCTAGGTCTGGTATGGCCATGGCTATGGCTGCTATGGCTATGGCTATGGCTGCTACGGCTACCGCGATGACTGCTATGGCTATGGCTATGGCTATGTCTGCTATGGCTATTGCTATGGCTATGGCTGCTATGGCTGTGTCTACGTCTGCTATGGCTATGGCTATCGCTGCGTCTCTTATGGCTATGGCTGCTATGGCTATGGCTATAGCCGCCATGACAATGGCTACGCGTGCTATTGCTATGGCCGTGACTTGTTTGGCTATGGTTATGGCTGCTATTGCTATGGCTATGGATATGGCTGCTATGGCTATGGCTATGTCTGCTATGGCTATGGCTATGGCTGCTATGGCTATGGCTATGGCTGCTATGGCTTTGGCTATGGCTGCTACGGCTACCGCGAGGACTGCTATGGCTATGCCTATGGCCCTGGCTGCTATGGCTATTGCTATGGCTATGGCTGCTATGGCTATGTCTACGTCTGCTATGGCTATGGCTATCGCTGCGTCTGCTATGGCTATGGCTGCTATGGCTATGGCTATAGCCGCCATGACAATGGCTACGCGTGCTATGGCTATGGCCGTGACTGGTTTGGCTATGGCTATAGCTGCTATGGCTATGGCAATGGCTATGGCTGCTATGGCTATGGCAATGGCCATGGCTGCTATGGCTATGGCTGCTATGGCTGTGGCTGCTATGGCTACTATGGCTATGGCTATGGCGTTGGCTGCTATGTCTATGGCTATGGCTTCTATGGCCATTGCTGCTATGCCTATGGCTGCTATGGCTATGGTTGCTATGGCTATGGCTATGGCTGCTATGGCTATATATGCTACGGCTATGGCCATGGCTGCTATGGCTATGCCCATGGCTGCTATGGCTATCGCTATGGATACTGCTATGGCTGCTATGGCTATGAAAATATCTATGGCTGCTATGGCTATGGCTATGGCTGCTATGGCTATGGCTATGGGTGCTTTGGCTATGGCTATAGCTGCGGCTGCTATGGCTATGGCTGCTATGGCTATGGCTATGGCTGCTTTCGCCAGTGCTATAGCTGCATTGGCTGCTGTGGCTATGGCTATGTCTATGGCTGCTATGGCTGTGGCTCTGGCTATGGCTGCTGTGGATATAGCTATGGCAGCTATGGCTATGACTATGCGTGCTATGGATATAGCTACGGCAGGTATGGCAATGGCTATGGCTGCTATGGCTATGGCTATGGCTATGGCTGCTATGGCTTTGGCTATTGCTGATGTGGCTATGGCTATGGGTATGGCTGCTATGGCTATGGCAATGGCTACTATGGCCATGGCTTTGACTGCTATGGCTATGGCTATGGCTGCTATGGCTATGGCTGCTAGTGCTATGGCTATGGCTGCTATTGCTCTGGCTGCTATCGGTATGACAATGGCTGTGGCTGCTATGGCTATGGCTGCTGTGGCTATGGCTATGGCTGCTATGGCTGTGGTTACTGCTGCTATGGCTATGGCTATGGCTGCTCTGGCTATGGCTATGGCTGCTATGGCTATGGATATGTCTGCTATGGCTATGGCTATGGCTGCTATGGCAATGGCTATGGCTGCTATGGCTTTGGCTATGGCTGCTACGGCTACCGCGAGGACTGCTATGGCTATGGCTATGGCTCTGGCTGCTATGGCTATTGCTATGGCTATGGCTGCTATGGCTATGTCTACGTCTGCTATGGCTATGGCTATCGCTGCGTCTGCTATGGCTATGGCTGCTATGGCTATGGCTATAGCCGCCATGACAATGGCTACGCGTGCTATGGCTATTGCCGTGACTGGTTTGGCTATGGCTATAGCTGCTATGGCTATGGCTATGGCTATGGCTGCTATGGCTATGGCAATGGCCATGGCTGCTATGGCTATGGCTTCTATGGCTATGGCCATGGCTATGGCTGTTATGGCTATGGCTGCTATGGCTACTATGGCTATGGCTATGGCTTTGGCTGCCATGGCTATGGCTATGGCTGCTATGGCTACCGCTATGGCTACAGCTATGGCTGCTATGGCTATGACCATGGCTATGGCTGCTATGGCTATGGCTATGGCTGCTATGGCTATGGTTATGGCCGATATGGCTACGGCTTGGCTATGGCTGCTATGGCTATGGCTATGGCTGCGGCTGCTATGGCTATGGCTTTTATGGCTATCGCTACGGCTATGACTGCTATGGCTATGGCTATGGCTTCTATGGCTATGTCTAAGGCTAAGGCTGCTATGGCTTGGTTATGGCTGCTATGGCTATGGCTATAGCTGCATTGGCTGCTGTGGCTATGGCTATGTCTATAGCTGCTATGGCTGTGGCTAAGGCTCGGATGCTATGGAAATAGCTATGGCGGCTATGGCTAGGGCTATAGCTGCTATGGCTATGACTATGGCTATGGCTGCTGTGGCTGTGGCTATGGCTAAGACTGCTGTGGCTATGTCTATGGCTGCTATGGCTGTGGCTCTGGCTGCTTTGGCTATGGCTATAGCTGGATTGGCTGCTGTGGCTATGTCTATGTCTATGGCTGCTATGGCTATGGATATGGCTGCGGCTGCTATGGCTATGGCTTTTATGGCTATCGCTACGACTATGACTGCTATGGCTATTGCTATGGCTATGGCTGCTGTGGCTTTGGCTATGGCTACTATGGCTGCTATGGCTATGGCTATGGCTGCTATGGCTATGGCTATGGATATGGCTGCTATGGATGCGGCTATGTCTGGTATGGCCATGGCTATGGCTGCTATGCCTATGGCTCTGGCTGCTATGGCTATTGCTTTGGCTATGGCTGCTATGGCTATGGCTATGGCTGCGGCTGCAATGGCTATGGCTGCTTTTGCTATGGTTATGGCTGCTATGGCTATGGCTATGGATATGGCTGCTATGGCTATGGCTATGACTGCTATGGCTATGGCTATGGCTGCTGTGGCTTTGGCTATGGCTACTATGGCTGCTATGGCTATGGCCATGGCTGCTATGGCTATGGCTATGGATATGGCTGCTATGGCTACGGCTAGGTCTGGTATGGCCATGGCTATGGCTGCTATGGCTATGGCTATGGCTGCTACGGCTACCGCGATGACTGCTATGGCTATGGCTATGGCTATGTCTGCTATGGCTATTGCTATGGCTATGGCTGCTATGGCTATGTCTACGTCTGCTATGGCTATGGCTATCGCTGCGTCTCTTATGGCTATGGCTGCTATGGCTATGGCTATAGCCGCCATGACAATGGCTACGCGTGCTATTGCTATGGCCGTGACTTGTTTGGCTATGGTTATGGCTGCTATTGCTATGGCTATGGATATGGCTGCTATGGCTATGGCTATGTCTGCTATGGCTATGGCTATGGCTGCTATGGCTATGGCTATGGCTGCTATGGCTTTGGCTATGGTTGCTACGGCTACCGCGAGGACTGCTATGGCTATGCCTATGGCTATGACTGCTATGGCTATTGCTATGGCTGCTATGGCAATGGCTATGGATACGGCTATGTCTGCTAGGGCCGCCATGGCTAAGGCAATGGCTGCTATGGCTATGGCTATGGCTGCGGCTGCAATGGCTATGGCTGCTTTTGCTATGGTTATGGCTGCTATTGCTATGGCTATGGATATGGCTGCTATGGCTATGGCTATGACTGCTATGGCTATGGCTATGGCTGCTGTGGCTTTGGCTATGGCTACTATGGCTGCTATGGCTATGGCCATGGCTGCTATGGCTATGGCTATGGATATGGCTGCTATGGCTACGGCTAGGTCTGGTAAGGCCATGGCTATGGCTGCTATGGCTATGGCTATGGCTGCTACGGCTACCGCGATGACTGCTATGGCTATGGCTATGGCTATGTCTGCTATGGCTATTGCTATGGCTATGGCTGCTATGGCTATGTCTACGTCTGCTATGGCTATGGCTATCGCTGCGTCTCTTATGGCTATGGCTGCTATGGCTATGGCTATAGCCGCCATGACAATGGCTACGCGTGCTATTGCTATGGCCGTGACTTGTTTGGCTATGGTTATGACTGCTATTGCTATGGCTATGGATATGGCTGCTATGGCTATGGCTATGTCTGCTATGGCTATGGCTATGGCTGCTATGGCTATGGCTATGGCTGCTATGGCTTTGGCTATGGTTGCTACGGCTACCGCGAGGACTGCTATGGCTATGCCTATGGCTCTGGCTGCTATGGCTATTGCTATGGCTATGGCTGCTATGGCTATGTCTACGTCTGCTATGGCTATGGCTATCGCTGCGTCTGCTATGGCTATGGCTGCTATGGCTATGGCTATAGCCGCCATGACAATGGCTGCGCGTGCTATGGCTATGGCCGTGACTGGTTTGGCTATGGCTATAGCTGCTATGGCTATGGCTATGGCTATGGCTGCTATGGCTATGGCAATGGCCATGGCTGCTATGGCTATGGCTTCTATGGCTATGGCTATGGCTATGGCTGCTATGGCTATGGCTGCTATGGCTACTATGGCTATGGCTATGGCTTTGGCTGCCATGGCTATGGCTATGGCTGCTATGGCCATTGCTGCTATGGCTATGGCTGCTATGGCTATGGCTGCTATGGCTATGGCTATGGCTGCTATGGCTATGTATGCTATGACTATGGCCATGGCTGCTATGGCTATGCCTATGGCTGCTATGGCTATCGCTATGGCTACTGCTATGGCTGCTGTGGGTATGAAAATGTCTATGGCTGCAATGGCTATGGCTATAGCTGCTATGGCTATGGTTATGGCTATGGCTGCTATGGCCATGCCTATGGCTGCTATGGATATCGCTATGGCTATGGCTATGTCTGCTATGGCTTTGGCTATGGCTGCTACGGCTACCGCGAAGACTGCTATGGCTATGGCTATGGCTATGGCTGCTATGGCTATGGCTATGGCTGCTATGGCTATGGCACTGGCTGCTATGGCTATGGCTGCTATGGCTACTATGGTTATTGCTATGGCTATGGCTGCTATGGCTATGGTTATGGCTATGGCTGCTATGGCTATTGCTATGGCTATGGATATGGCTGCTATGGCTATGGCTATGTCTGCTATGGCTATGGCTATGGCTGCTATGGCTATGGCTATGGCTGCTATGGCTTTGGCTATGGTTGCTACGGCTACCGCGAGGACTGCTATGGCTATGCCTATGGCTATGACTGCTATGGCTATTGCTATGGCTGCTATGGCAATGGCTATGGATACGGCTATGTCTGCTAGGGCCGCCATGGCTAAGGCAATGGCTGCTATGGCTATGGCTATGGCTGCGGCTGCAATGGCTATGGCTGCTTTTGCTATGGTTATGGCTGCTATTGCTATGGCTATGGATATGGCTGCTATGGCTATGGCTATGACTGCTATGGCTATGGCTATGGCTGCTGTGGCTTTGGCTATGGCTACTATGGCTGCTATGGCTATGGCCATGGCTGCTATGGCTATGGCTATGGATATGGCTGCTATGGCTACGGCTAGGTCTGGTAAGGCCATGGCTATGGCTGCTATGGCTATGGCTATGGCTGCTACGGCTACCGCGATGACTGCTATGGCTATGGCTATGGCTATGTCTGCTATGGCTATTGCTATGGCTATGGCTGCTATGGCTATGTCTACGTCTGCTATGGCTATGGCTATCGCTGCGTCTCTTATGGCTATGGCTGCTATGGCTATGGCTATAGCCGCCATGACAATGGCTACGCGTGCTATTGCTATGGCCGTGACTTGTTTGGCTATGGTTATGACTGCTATTGCTATGGCTATGGATATGGCTGCTATGGCTATGGCTATGTCTGCTATGGCTATGGCTATGGCTGCTATGGCTATGGCTATGGCTGCTATGGCTTTGGCTATGGTTGCTACGGCTACCGCGAGGACTGCTATGGCTATGCCTATGGCTCTGGCTGCTATGGCTATTGCTATGGCTATGGCTGCTATGGCTATGTCTACGTCTGCTATGGCTATGGCTATCGCTGCGTCTGCTATGGCTATGGCTGCTATGGCTATGGCTATAGCCGCCATGACAATGGCTGCGCGTGCTATGGCTATGGCCGTGACTGGTTTGGCTATGGCTATAGCTGCTATGGCTATGGCTATGGCTATGGCTGCTATGGCTATGGCAATGGCCATGGCTGCTATGGCTATGGCTTCTATGGCTATGGCTATGGCTATGGCTGCTATGGCTATGGCTGCTATGGCTACTATGGCTATGGCTATGGCTTTGGCTGCCATGGCTATGGCTATGGCTGCTATGGCCATTGCTGCTATGGCTATGGCTGCTATGGCTATGGCTGCTATGGCTATGGCTATGGCTGCTATGGCTATGTATGCTATGACTATGGCCATGGCTGCTATGGCTATGCCTATGGCTGCTATGGCTATCGCTATGGCTACTGCTATGGCTGCTGTGGGTATGAAAATGTCTATGGCTGCAATGGCTATGGCTATAGCTGCTATGGCTATGGTTATGGCTATGGCTGCTATGGATATCGCTATGGCTATGGCTATGTCTGCTATGGCTTTGGCTATGGCTGCTACGGCTACCGCGAAGACTGCTATGGCTATGGCTATGGCTATGGCTGCTATGGCTATGGCTATGGCTGCTATGGCTATGGCACTGGCTGCTATGGCTATGGCTGCTATGGCTACTATGGTTATTGCTATGGCTATGGCTGCTATGGCTATGGTTATGGCTATGGCTGCTATGGCTATTGCTATGGCTATTGCTATGGCTGCTATGGCAATGGCTATGGATACGGCTATGTCTGCTAGGGCCGCCATGGCTAAGGCAATGGCTGCTATGGCTATGGCTATGGCTGCGGCTGCAATGGCTATGGCTGCTTTGGCTATGGTTATGGCTGCTATTGCTATGGCTATGGATATGGCTGCTATGGCTATGGCTATGACTGCTATGGCTATGGCTATGGCTGCTGTGGCTTTGGCTATGGCTACTATGGCTGCTATGGCTATGGCCATGGCTGCTATGGCTATGGCTATGGATATGGCTGCTATGGCTACGGCTAGGTCTGGTATGGCCATGGCTATGGCTGCTATGGCTATGGCTATGGCTGCTACGGCTACCGCGATGACTGCTATGGCTATGGCTATGGCTATGTCTGCTATGGCTATTGCTATGGCTATGGCTGCTATGGCTATGTCTACGTCTGCTATGGCTATGGCTATCGCTGCGTCTCTTATGGCTATGGCTGCTATGGCTATGGCTATAGCCGCCATGACAATGGCTACGCATGCTATTGCTATGGCCGTGACTTGTTTGGCTATGGTTATGGCTGCTATTGCTATGGCTATGGATATGGCTGCTATGGCTATGGCTATGTCTGCTATGGCTATGGCTATGGCTGCTATGGCTATGGCTATGGCTGCTATGGCTTTGGCTATGGCTGCTACGGCTACCGCGAGGACTGCTATGGCTATGCCTATGGCTCTGGCTGCTATGGCTATTGCTTTGGCTATGGCTGCTATGGCTATGGCTATGGCTGCGGCTGCAATGGCTATGGCTGCTTTTGCTATGGTTATGGCTGCTATGGCTATGGCTATGGATATGGCTGCTATGGCTATGGCTATGACTGCTATGGCTATGGCTATGGCTGCTGTGGCTTTGGCTATGGCTACTATGGCTGCTATGGCTATGGCCATGGCTGCTATGGCTATGGCTATGGATATGGCTGCTATGGCTACGGCTAGGTCTGGTATGGCCATGGCTATGGCTGCTATGGCTATGGCTATGGCTGCTACGGCTACCGCGATGACTGCTATGGCTATGGCTATGGCTATGTCTGCTATGGCTATTGCTATGGCTATGGCTGCTATGGCTATGTCTACGTCTGCTATGGCTATGGCTATCGCTGCGTCTCTTATGGCTATGGCTGCTATGGCTATGGCTATAGCCGCCATGACAATGGCTACGCGTGCTATTGCTATGGCCGTGACTTGTTTGGCTATGGTTATGGCTGCTATTGCTATGGCTATGGATATGGCTGCTATGGCTATGGCTATGTCTGCTATGGCTATGGCTATGGCTGCTATGGCTATGGCTATGGCTGCTATGGCTTTGGCTATGGTTGCTACGGCTACCGCGAGGACTGCTATGGCTATGCCTATGGCTATGACTGCTATGGCTATTGCTATGGCTGCTATGGCAATGGCTATGGATACGGCTATGTCTGCTAGGGCCGCCATGGCTAAGGCAATGGCTGCTATGGCTATGGCTATGGCTGCGGCTGCAATGGCTATGGCTGCTTTTGCTATGGTTATGGCTGCTATTGCTATGGCTATGGATATGGCTGCTATGGCTATGGCTATGACTGCTATGGCTATGGCTATGGCTGCTGTGGCTTTGGCTATGGCTACTATGGCTGCTATGGCTATGGCCATGGCTGCTATGGCTATGGCTATGGATATGGCTGCTATGGCTACGGCTAGGTCTGGTAAGGCCATGGCTATGGCTGCTATGGCTATGGCTATGGCTGCTACGGCTACCGCGATGACTGCTATGGCTATGGCTATGGCTATGTCTGCTATGGCTATTGCTATGGCTATGGCTGCTATGGCTATGTCTACGTCTGCTATGGCTATGGCTATCGCTGCGTCTCTTATGGCTATGGCTGCTATGGCTATGGCTATAACCGCCATGACAATGGCTACGCGTGCTATTGCTATGGCCGTGACTTGTTTGGCTATGGTTATGACTGCTATTGCTATGGCTATGGATATGGCTGCTATGGCTATGGCTATGTCTGCTATGGCTATGGCTATGGCTGCTATGGCTATGGCTATGGCTGCTATGGCTTTGGCTATGGTTGCTACGGCTACCGCGAGGACTGCTATGGCTATTGCTATGGCTATGGCTGCTATGGCTATGTCTACGTCTGCTATGGCTATGGCTATCGCTGCGTCTGCTATGGCTATGGCTGCTATGGCTATGGCTATAGCCGCCATGACAATGGCTGCGCGTGCTATGGCTATGGCCGTGACTGGTTTGGCTATGGCTATAGCTGCTATGGCTATGGCTATGGCTATGGCTGCTATGGCTATGGCAATGGCCATGGCTGCTATGGCTATGGCTTCTATGGCTATGGCTATGGCTATGGCTGCTATGGCTATGGCTGCTATGGCTACTATGGCTATGGCTATGGCTTTGGCTGCCATGGCTATGGCTATGGCTGCTATGGCCATGGCTGCTATGGCTATGGCTGCTATGGCTATGGCTGCTATGGCTATGGCTATGGCTGCTATGGCTATGTATGCTATGACTATGGCCATGGCTGCTATGGCTATGCCTATGGCTGCTATGGCTATCGCTATGGCTACTGCTATGGCTGCTGTGGGTATGAAAATGTCTATGGCTGCAATGGCTATGGCTATAGCTGCTATGGCTATGGTTATGGCTATGGCTGCTATGGCCATGCCTATGGCTGCTATGGATATCGCTATGGCTATGGCTATGTCTTCTATGGCTTTGGCTATGGCTGCAACGGCTACCGCGAAGACTGCTATGGCTATGGCTATGGCTATGGCTGCTATGGCTATGGCTATGGCTGCTATGGCTATGGCACTGGCTGCTATGGCTATGGCTGCTATGGCTACTATGGCTATTGCTATGGCTATGGCTGTTATGGCTATGGTTATGGCTATGGCTGCTATGGCTATTGCTATGGCTGCTATGGCAATGGCTATGGATACGGCTATGTCTGCTAGGGCCGCCATGGCTAAGGCAATGGCTGCTATGGCTATGGCTATGGCTGCGGCTGCAATGGCTATGGCTGCTTTTGCTATGGTTATGGCTGCTATTGCTATGGCTATGGATATGGCTGCTATGGCTATGGCTATGACTGCTATGGCTATGGCTATGGCTGCTGTGGCTTTGGCTATGGCTACTATGGCTGCTATGGCTATGGCCATGGCTGCTATGGCTATGGCTATGGATATGGCTGCTATGGCTACGGCTAGGTCTGGTATGGCCATGGCTATGGCTGCTATGGCTATGGCTATGGCTGCTACGGCTACCGCGATGACTGCTATGGCTATGGCTATGGCTATGTCTGCTATGGCTATTGCTATGGCTATGGCTGCTATGGCTATGTCTACGTCTGCTATGGCTATGGCTATCGCTGCGTCTCTTATGGCTGCGGCTGCAATGGCTATGGCTGCTTTGGCTATGGTTATGGCTGCTATTGCTATGGCTATGGATATGGCTGCTATGGCTATGGCTATGACTGCTATGGCTATGGCTATGGCTGCTGCGGCTTTGGCTATGGCTACTATGGCTGCTATGGCTATGGCCATGGCTGCTATGGCTATGGCTATGGATATGGCTGCTATGGCTACGGCTAGGTCTGGTATGGCCATGGCTATGGCTGCTATGGCTATGGCTATGGCTGCTACGGCTACCGCGATGACTGCTATGGCTATGGCTATGGCTATGTCTGCTATGGCTGCTATGGCTATGGCTATGTCTGCTATGGCTATGGCTATGGCTACGGCTATGGCTGCTATGGCCACCATGGCTATGGCAATGGCTGCTATGGCTGTGGCTATGGCTATGTCTGCTATGGCTATGGCTATGGCTATGGCTGCTATGGCTTTGACTATGGCTGATATGGCAATGGCTCTGGCTATGGCTGCTATGGCTATGGCTATGGCTTCGGCTACGTCTGCTATGGCTATGGTTATGGCTGCTATGACTATGGCTATGGGTATGGCTGCTATGGCAATGGCTTTGGCTGCTATGGCTATGGCTATGGCTTCTATGGCTATGGCAATGGCTACTATGGCCATGGCTATGACTGCTACGGCTATGGCTATGGCTGCTATGGCTGTGGGTATGGCTATAGATGCTGTGGCTATGGCAATGGCTACTATGGCCATGGCTATGACGGCTATGGCTATGGCTATGGCTGCTATGGCTGTGGGTATGGCTGTAGCTGCTGTGGCTATGGCTACGGCTGCTATGGCTATGGCTATGGCTGCTATGGCTATGTACCCTATGGCTATGGCAATGGCTATGGCTGCTATGGTTATGGCTGCTATGGCTATGGCTATGGCTGCTATGGCTACCGCTATGGCTACAGCTATGGCTGCTATGGCTATGACCATGGCTATGGCTGCTATGGCTATGGCTATGGCTGCTATGGCTATGGTTATGGCCGATATGGCTATGGCTTGGCTATGGCTGCTATGGCTATGGCTATGGCTGCGGCTGCTATGGCTATGGCTTTTATGGCTATCGCTACGGCTATGACTGCTATGGCTATGGCTATGGCTTCTATGGCTATGTCTAAGGCTAAGGCTGCTATGGCTTGGTTATGGCTGCTATGGCTATGGCTATAGCTGCATTGGCTGCTGTGGCTATGGCTATGTCTATAGCTGCTATGGCTGTGGCTAAGGCTCGGATGCTATGGAAATAGCTATGGCGGCTATGGCTAGGGCTATAGCTGCTATGGCTATGACTATGGCTATGGCTGCTGTGGCTGTGGCTATGGCTAAGACTGCTGTGGCTATGTCTATGGCTGCTATGGCTGTGGCTCTGGCTGCTTTGGCTATGGCTATAGCTGGATTGGCTGCTGTGGCTATGTCTATGTCTATGGCTGCTATGGCTATGGATATGGCTGCGGCTGCTATGGCTATGGCTTTTATGGCTATCGCTACGACTATGACTGCTATGGCTATTGCTATGGCTATGGCTGCTGTGGCTTTGGCTATGGCTACTATGGCTGCTATGGCTATGGCTATGGCTGCTATGGCTATGGCTATGGATATGGCTGCTATGGATGCGGCTATGTCTGGTATGGCCATGGCTATGGCTGCTATGGCTATGGCTATGGCTGATATGGCTTTGGCTATGGCTGCTACGGCTACCGCGATGACTGCTATGGCTATGGCTATGGCTATGGCTGCTATGGCTATGGCTATGGCTGCTATGGCTATGGCACTGGCTGCTATGGCTATGGCTGCTATGGCTACTATGGCTATTGCTATGGCTATGGCTGTTATGGCTATGGTTATGGCTATGGCTGCTATGGCTATTGCTATGGCTGCTATGGCAATGGCTATGGATACGGCTATGTCTGCTAGGGCCGCCATGGCTAAGGCAATGGCTGCTATGGCTATGGCTATGGCTGCGGCTGCAATGGCTATGGCTGCTTTTGCTATGGTTATGGCTGCTATTGCTATGGCTATGGATATGGCTGCTATGGCTATGGCTATGACTGCTATGGCTATGGCTATGGCTGCTGTGGCTTTGGCTATGGCTACTATGGCTGCTATGGCTATGGCCATGGCTGCTATGGCTATGGCTATGGATATGGCTGCTATGGCTACGGCTAGGTCTGGTATGGCCATGGCTATGGCTGCTATGGCTATGGCTATGGCTGCTACGGCTACCGCGATGACTGCTATGGCTATGGCTATGGCTATGTCTGCTATGGCTATTGCTATGGCTATGGCTGCTATGGCTGTGTCTACGTCTGCTATGGCTATGGCTATCGCTGCGTCTCTTATGGCTATGGCTGCTATGGCTATGGCTATAGCCGCCATGACAATGGCTACGCGTGCTATTGCTATGGCCGTGACTTGTTTGGCTATGGTTATGGCTGCTATTGCTATGGCTATGGATATGGCTGCTATGGCTATGGCTATGTCTGCTATGGCTATGGCTATGGCTGCTATGGCTATGGCTATGGCTGCTATGGCTTTGGCTATGGCTGCTACGGCTACCGCGAGGACTGCTATGGCTATGCCTATGGCTCTGGCTGCTATGGCTATTGCTATGGCTATGGCTGCTATGGCTATGTCTACGTCTGCTATGGCTATGGCTATCGCTGCGTCTGCTATGGCTATGGCTGCTATGGCTATGGCTATAGCCGCCATGACAATGGCTACGCGTGCTATGGCTATGGCCGTGACTGGTTTGGCTATGGCTATAGCTGCTATGGCTATGGCAATGGCTATGGCTGCTATGGCTATGGCAATGGCCATGGCTGCTATGGCTATGGCTGCTATGGCTGTGGCTGCTATGGCTACTATGGCTATGGCTATGGCGTTGGCTGCTATGTCTATGGCTATGGCTTCTATGGCCATTGCTGCTATGCCTATGGCTGCTATGGCTATGGTTGCTATGGCTATGGCTATGGCTGCTATGGCTATATATGCTACGGCTATGGCCATGGCTGCTATGGCTATGCCCATGGCTGCTATGGCTATCGCTATGGATACTGCTATGGCTGCTATGGCTATGAAAATATCTATGGCTGCTATGGCTATGGCTATGGCTGCTATGGCTATGGCTATGGGTGCTTTGGCTATGGCTATAGCTGCGGCTGCTATGGCTATGGCTGCTATGGCTATGGCTATGGCTGCTTTCGCCAGTGCTATAGCTGCATTGGCTGCTGTGGCTATGGCTATGTCTATGGCTGCTATGGCTGTGGCTCTGGCTATGGCTGCTGTGGATATAGCTATGGCAGCTATGGCTATGACTATGCGTGCTATGGATATAGCTACGGCAGGTATGGCAATGGCTATGGCTGCTATGGCTATGGCTATGGCTATGGCTGCTATGGCTTTGGCTATTGCTGATGTGGCTATGGCTATGGGTATGGCTGCTATGGCTATGGCAATGGCTACTATGGCCATGGCTTTGACTGCTATGGCTATGGCTATGGCTGCTATGGCTATGGCTGCTAGTGCTATGGCTATGGCTGCTATTGCTCTGGCTGCTATCGGTATGACAATGGCTGTGGCTGCTATGGCTATGGCTGCTGTGGCTATGGCTATGGCTGCTATGGCTGTGGTTACTGCTGCTATGGCTATGGCTATGGCTGCTCTGGCTATGGCTATGGCTGCTATGGCTATGGATATGTCTGCTATGGCTATGGCTATGGCTGCTATGGCAATGGCTATGGCTGCTATGGCTTTGGCTATGGCTGCTACGGCTACCGCGAGGACTGCTATGGCTATGGCTATGGCTCTGGCTGCTATGGCTATTGCTATGGCTATGGCTGCTATGGCTATGTCTACGTCTGCTATGGCTATGGCTATCGCTGCGTCTGCTATGGCTATGGCTGCTATGGCTATGGCTATAGCCGCCATGACAATGGCTACGCGTGCTATGGCTATTGCCGTGACTGGTTTGGCTATGGCTATAGCTGCTATGGCTATGGCTATGGCTATGGCTGCTATGGCTATGGCAATGGCCATGGCTGCTATGGCTATGGCTTCTATGGCTATGGCCATGGCTATGGCTGTTATGGCTATGGCTGCTATGGCTACTATGGCTATGGCTATGGCTTTGGCTGCCATGGCTATGGCTATGGCTGCTATGGCCATTGCTGCTATGGCTATGGCTGCTATGGCTATGGCTGCTATGGCTATGGCTATGGCTGCTATGGCTATGTATGCTATGACTATGGCCATGGCTGCTATGGCTATGCCAATGGCTGCTATGGCTATCGCTATGGCTACTGCTGTGGCTGCTATGGGTATGAAAATGTCTATGGCTGCAATGGCTATGGCTATGGCTAAGGCTGCTGTGGCTATAGCTATGGCTGCATTGGCTACGGCTATAGCTGCATTGGCTGCTGTGGCTATGGCTATGTCTATGGCTGCTATGGCTGTGGCTATCGCTATGGCTGCTATAGAAATAGCTATGATGGCTAAGACTATGGCTATGGCTGCAATGGCTATGGCTATGGGTATGGCTGCTGTGGCTATGGCAATGGCTGATATGGCAATGGCTATGGCTATGGCTGCTATGGCTATGGCTATGGCTTCGGCTATGTCTGCTATGGCTATGGTTATGGCTGCTATGGCTATGGCTATGGGTATGGCTGCTATGGCAATGGCTTTGGCTGCTATGGCTATGGCTGTGGCTGCTATGGCTATGGCAATGGCTACTATGGCCATGGCTATGACTGCTATGGCTATGGCTATGGCTGCTATGGCTGTGGGTATGGCTATAGCTGCTGTGGCTATGGCTAAGGCTGCTATGGCTTGGCTATGGGTGCTATGGCTACGTATATGGCTGCGGCTGCAATGCCTATGGCTGCTTTGGCTATGGTTATGGCTGCTATGGCTATGGCTATGGATATGGCTGCTACGGCTATGGCTACGACTGCTATGGCTATGGCTATGGCTGCTGTGGCTTTGGCTATGGCTACTATGGCTGCTATGGCTATGGCTATGGCTGCTATGGCTATGGCTATGGATATGGCTGCTATGGATGCGGCTATGTCTGGTATGGCCATGGCTATGGCTGCTATGGCTATGGCTATGGCTGCTATGGCTTTGGCTATGGCTGCTACGGCTACCGCGATGACTGCTATGGCTATGGCTATGGCTATGGCTGCTATGGCTATGGCTATGGCTGCTATGGCTATGGCACTGGCTGCTATGGCTATGGCTGCTATGGCTACTATGGCTATTGCTATGGCTATGGCTGTTATGGCTATGGTTATGGCTATGGCTGCTATGGCTATTGCTATGGCTGCTATGGCAATGGCTATGGATACGGCTATGTCTGCTAGGGCCGCCATGGCTAAGGCAATGGCTGCTATGGCTATGGCTATGGCTGCGGCTGCAATGGCTATGGCTGCTTTTGCTATGGTTATGGCTGCTATTGCTATGGCTATGGATATGGCTGCTATGGCTATGGCTATGACTGCTATGGCTATGGCTATGGCTGCTGTGGCTTTGGCTATGGCTACTATGGCTGCTATGGCTATGGCCATGGCTGCTATGGCTATGGCTATGGATATGGCTGCTATGGCTACGGCTAGGTCTGGTATGGCCATGGCTATGGCTGCTATGGCTATGGCTATGGCTGCTACGGCTACCGCGATGACTGCTATGGCTATGGCTATGGCTATGTCTGCTATGGCTATTGCTATGGCTATGGCTGCTATGGCTATGTCTACGTCTGCTATGGCTATGGCTATCGCTGCGTCTCTTATGGCTATGGCTGCTATGGCTATGGCTATAGCCGCCATGACAATGGCTACGCGTGCTATTGCTATGGCCGTGACTTGTTTGTCTATGGTTATGGCTGCTATTGCTATGGCTATGGATATGGCTGCTATGGCTATGGCTATGTCTGCTATGGCTATGGCTATGGCTGCTATGGCTATGGCTATGGCTGCTATGGCTTTGGCTATGGTTGCTACGGCTACCGCGAGGACTGCTATGGCTATGCCTATGGCTATGACTGCTATGGCTATTGCTATGGCTGCTATGGCAATGGCTATGGATACGGCTATGTCTGCTAGGGCCGCCATGGCTAAGGCAATGGCTGCTATGGCTATGGCTATGGCTGTGGCTGCAATGGCTATGGCTGCTTTTGCTATGGTTATGGCTGCTATTGCTATGGCTATGGATATGGCTGCTATGGCTATGACTATGACTGCTATGGCTATGGCTATGGCTGCTGTGGCTTTGGCTATGGCTACTATGGCTGCTATGGCTATGGCCATGGCTGCTATGGCTATGGCTATGGATATGGCTGCTATGGCTACGGCTAGGTCTGGTATGGCCATGGCTATGGCTGCTATGGCTATGGCTATGGCTGCTACGGCTACCGCGATGACTGCTATGGCTATGGCTATGGCTATGTCTGCTATGGCTATTGCTATGGCTATGGCTGCTATGGCTATGTCTACGTCTGCTATGGCTATGGCTATCGCTGCGTCTCTTATGGCTATGGCTGCTATGGCTATGGCTATAGCCGCCATGACAATGGCTACGCGTGCTATTGCTATGGCCGTGACTTGTTTGGCTATGGTTATGACTGCTATTGCTATGGCTATGGATATGGCTGCTATGGCTATGGCTATGTCTGCTATGGCTATGGCTATGGCTGCTATGGCTATGGCTCTGGCTGCTATGGCTTTGGCTATGGTTGCTACGGCTACCGCGAGGACTGCTATGGCTATGCCTATGGCTCTGGCTGCTATGGCTATTGCTATGGCTATGGCTGCTATGGCTATGTCTACGTCTGCTATGGCTATGGCTATCGCTGCGTCTGCTATGGCTATGGCTGCTATGGCTATGGCTATAGCCGCCATGACAATGGCTGCGCGTGCTATGGCTATGGCCGTGACTGGTTTGGCTATGGCTATAGCTGCTATGGCTATGGCTATGGCTATGGCTGCTATGGCTATGGCAATGGCCATGGCTGCTATGGCTATGGCTTCTATGGCTATGGCTATGGCTATGGCTGCTATGGCTATGGCTGCTATGGCTACTATGGCTATGGCTATGGCTTTGGCTGCCATGGCTATGGCTATGGCTGCTATGGCCATTGCTGCTATGGCTATGGCTGCTATGGCTATGGCTGCTATGGCTATGGCTATGGCTGCTATGGCTATGTATGCTATGACTATGGCCATGGCTGCTATGGCTATGCCTATGGCTGCTATGGCTATCGCTATGGCTACTGCTATGGCTGCTGTGGGTATGAAAATGTCTATGGCTGCAATGGCTATGGCTATAGCTGCTATGGCTATGGTTATGGCTATGGCTGCTATGGCCATGCCTATGGCTGCTATGGATATCGCTATGGCTATGGCTATGTCTGCTATGGCTTTGGCTATGGCTGCTACGGCTACCGCGAAGACTGCTATGGCTATGGCTATGGCTATGGCTGCTATGGCTATGGCTATGGCTGCTATGGCTATGGCACTGGCTGCTATGGCTATGGCTGCTATGGCTACTATGGTTATTGCTATGGCTATGGCTGCTATGGCTATGGTTATGGCTATGGCTGCTATGGCTATTGCTATGGCTATTGCTATGGCTGCTATGGCAATGGCTATGGATACGGCTATGTCTGCTAGGGCCGCCATGGCTAAGGCAATGGCTGCTATGGCTATGGCTATGGCTGCGGCTGCAATGGCTATGGCTGCTTTGGCTATGGTTATGGCTGCTATTGCTATGGCTATGGATATGGCTGCTATGGCTATGGCTATGACTGCTATGGCTATGGCTATGGCTGCTGTGGCTTTGGCTATGGCTACTATGGCTGCTATGGCTATGGCCATGGCTGCTATGGCTATGGCTATGGATATGGCTGCTATGGCTACGGCTAGGTCTGGTATGGCCATGGCTATGGCTGCTATGGCTATGGCTATGGCTGCTACGGCTACCGCGATGACTGCTATGGCTATGGCTATGGCTATGTCTGCTATGGCTATTGCTATGGCTATGGCTGCTATGGCTATGTCTACGTCTGCTATGGCTATGGCTATCGCTGCGTCTCTTATGGCTATGGCTGCTATGGCTATGGCTATAGCCGCCATGACAATGGCTACGCATGCTATTGCTATGGCCGTGACTTGTTTGGCTATGGTTATGGCTGCTATTGCTATGGCTATGGATATGGCTGCTATGGCTATGGCTATGTCTGCTATGGCTATGGCTATGGCTGCTATGGCTATGGCTATGGCTGCTATGGCTTTGGCTATGGCTGCTACGGCTACCGCGAGGACTGCTATGGCTATGCCTATGGCTCTGGCTGCTATGGCTATTGCTTTGGCTATGGCTGCTATGGCTATGGCTATGGCTGCGGCTGCAATGGCTATGGCTGCTTTTGCTATGGTTATGGCTGCTATGGCTATGGCTATGGATATGGCTGCTATGGCTATGGCTATGACTGCTATGGCTATGGCTATGGCTGCTGTGGCTTTGGCTATGGCTACTATGGCTGCTATGGCTATGGCCATGGCTGCTATGGCTATGGCTATGGATATGGCTGCTATGGCTACGGCTAGGTCTGGTATGGCCATGGCTATGGCTGCTATGGCTATGGCTATGGCTGCTACGGCTACCGCGATGACTGCTATGGCTATGGCTATGGCTATGTCTGCTATGGCTATTGCTATGGCTATGGCTGCTATGGCTATGTCTACGTCTGCTATGGCTATGGCTATCGCTGCGTCTCTTATGGCTATGGCTGCTATGGCTATGGCTATAGCCGCCATGACAATGGCTACGCGTGCTATTGCTATGGCCGTGACTTGTTTGGCTATGGTTATGGCTGCTATTGCTATGGCTATGGATATGGCTGCTATGGCTATGGCTATGTCTGCTATGGCTATGGCTATGGCTGCTATGGCTATGGCTATGGCTGCTATGGCTTTGGCTATGGTTGCTACGGCTACCGCGAGGACTGCTATGGCTATGCCTATGGCTATGACTGCTATGGCTATTGCTATGGCTGCTATGGCAATGGCTATGGATACGGCTATGTCTGCTAGGGCCGCCATGGCTAAGGCAATGACTGCTATGGCTATGGCTATGGCTGCGGCTGCAATGGCTATGGCTGCTTTTGCTATGGTTATGGCTGCTATTGCTATGGCTATGGATATGGCTGCTATGGCTATGGCTATGACTGCTATGGCTATGGCTATGGCTGCTGTGGCTTTGGCTATGGCTACTATGGCTGCTATGGCTATGGCCATGGCTGCTATGGCTATGGCTATGGATATGGCTGCTATGGCTACGGCTAGGTCTGGTAAGGCCATGGCTATGGCTGCTATGGCTATGGCTATGGCTGCTACGGCTACCGCGATGACTGCTATGGCTATGGCTATGGCTATGTCTGCTATGGCTATTGCTATGGCTATGGCTGCTATGGCTATGTCTACGTCTGCTATGGCTATGGCTATCGCTGCGTCTCTTATGGCTATGGCTGCTATGGCTATGGCTATAACCGCCATGACAATGGCTACGCGTGCTATTGCTATGGCCGTGACTTGTTTGGCTATGGTTATGACTGCTATTGCTATGGCTATGGATATGGCTGCTATGGCTATGGCTATGTCTGCTATGGCTATGGCTATGGCTGCTATGGCTATGGCTATGGCTGCTATGGCTTTGGCTATGGTTGCTACGGCTACCGCGAGGACTGCTATGGCTATGCCTATGGCTCTGGCTGCTATGGCTATTGCTATGGCTATGGCTGCTATGGCTATGTCTACGTCTGCTATGGCTATGGCTATCGCTGCGTCTGCTATGGCTATGGCTGCTATGGCTATGGCTATAGCCGCCATGACAATGGCTGCGCGTGCTATGGCTATGGCCGTGACTGGTTTGGCTATGGCTATAGCTGCTATGGCTATGGCTATGGCTATGGCTGCTATGGCTATGGCAATGGCCATGGCTGCTATGGCTATGGCTTCTATGGCTATGGCTATGGCTATGGCTGCTATGGCTATGGCTGCTATGGCTACTATGGCTATGGCTATGGCTTTGGCTGCCATGGCTATGGCTATGGCTGCTATGGCCATTGCTGCTATGGCTATGGCTGCTATGGCTATGGCTGCTATGGCTATGGCTATGGCTGCTATGGCTATGTATGCTATGACTATGGCCATGGCTGCTATGGCTATGCCTATGGCTGCTATGGCTATCGCTATGGCTACTGCTATGGCTGCTGTGGGTATGAAAATGTCTATGGCTGCAATGGCTATGGCTATAGCTGCTATGGCTATGGTTATGGCTATGGCTGCTATGGCCATGCCTATGGCTGCTATGGATATCGCTATGGCTATGGCTATGTCTTCTATGGCTTTGGCTATGGCTGCAACGGCTACCGCGAAGACTGCTATGGCTATGGCTATGGCTATGGCTGCTATGGCTATGGCTATGGCTGCTATGGCTATGGCACTGGCTGCTATGGCTATGGCTGCTATGGCTACTATGGCTATTGCTATGGCTATGGCTGTTATGGCTATGGTTATGGCTATGGCTGCTATGGCTATTGCTATGGCTGCTATGGCAATGGCTATGGATACGGCTATGTCTGCTAGGGCCGCCATGGCTAAGGCAATGGCTGCTATGGCTATGGCTATGGCTGCGGCTGCAATGGCTATGGCTGCTTTTGCTATGGTTATGGCTGCTATTGCTATGGCTATGGATATGGCTGCTATGGCTATGGCTATGACTGCTATGGCTATGGCTATGGCTGCTGTGGCTTTGGCTATGGCTACTATGGCTGCTATGGCTATGGCCATGGCTGCTATGGCTATGGCTATGGATATGGCTGCTATGGCTACGGCTAGGTCTGGTATGGCCATGGCTATGGCTGCTATGGCTATGGCTATGGCTGCTACGGCTACCGCGATGACTGCTATGGCAATGGCTATGGCTATGTCTGCTATGGCTATTGCTATGGCTATGGCTGCTATGGCTATGTCTACGTCTGCTATGGCTATGGCTATCGCTGCGTCTCTTATGGCTGCGGCTGCAATGGCTATGGCTGCTTTGGCTATGGTTATGGCTGCTATTGCTATGGCTATGGATATGGCTGCTATGGCTATGGCTATGACTGCTATGGCTATGGCTATGGCTGCTGCGGCTTTGGCTATGGCTACTATGGCTGCTATGGCTATGGCCATGGCTGCTATGGCTATGGCCATGGCTGCTATGGCTATGGCTATGGATATGGCTGCTATGGCTACGGCTAGGTCTGGTATGGCCATGGCTATGGCTGCTATGGCTATGGCTATGGCTGCTACGGCTACCGCGATGACTGCTATGGCTATGGCTATGGCTATGTCTGCTATGGCTGCTATGGCTATGGCTATGTCTGCTATGGCTATGGCTATGGCTACGGCTATGGCTGCTATGGCCACCATGGCTATGGCAATGGCTGCTATGGCTGTGGCTATGGCTATGTCTGCTATGGCTATGGCTATGGCTATGGCTGCTATGGCTTTGACTATGGCTGATATGGCAATGGCTGTGGCTATGGCTGCTATGGCTATGGCTATGGCTTCGGCTACGTCTGCTATGGCTATGGTTATGGCTGCTATGACTATGGCTATGGGTATGGCTGCTATGGCAATGGCTTTGGCTGCTATGGCTATGGCTATGGCTTCTATGGCTATGGCAATGGCTACTATGGCCATGGCTATGACTGCTACGGCTATGGCTATGGCTGCTATGGCTGTGGGTATGGCTATAGATGCTGTGGCTATGGCAATGGCTACTATGGCCATGGCTATGACGGCTATGGCTATGGCTATGGCTGCTATGGCTGTGGGTATGGCTGTAGCTGCTGTGGCTATGGCTACGGCTGCTATGGCTATGGCTATGGCTGCTATGGCTATGTACCCTATGGCTATGGCAATGGCTATGGCTGCTATGGTTATGGCTGCTATGGCTATGGCTATGGCTGCTATGGCTACCGCTATGGCTACAGCTATGGCTGCTATGGCTATGACCATGGCTATGGCTGCTATGGCTATGGCTATGGCTGCTATGGCTATGGTTATGGCCGATATGGCTATGGCTTGGCTATGGCTGCTATGGCTATGGCTATGGCTGCGGCTGCTATGGCTATGGCTTTTATGGCTATCGCTACGGCTATGACTGCTATGGCTATGGCTATGGCTTCTATGGCTATGTCTAAGGCTAAGGCTGCTATGGCTTGGTTATGGCTGCTATGGCTATGGCTATAGCTGCATTGGCTGCTGTGGCTATGGCTATGTCTATAGCTGCTATGGCTGTGGCTAAGGCTCGGATGCTATGGAAATAGCTATGGCGGCTATGGCTAGGGCTATAGCTGCTATGGCTATGACTATGGCTATGGCTGCTGTGGCTGTGGCTATGGCTAAGACTGCTGTGGCTATGTCTATGGCTGCTATGGCTGTGGCTCTGGCTGCTTTGGCTATGGCTATAGCTGGATTGGCTGCTGTGGCTATGTCTATGTCTATGGCTGCTATGGCTATGGATATGGCTGCGGCTGCTATGGCTATGGCTTTTATGGCTATCGCTACGACTATGACTGCTATGGCTATTGCTATGGCTATGGCTGCTGTGGCTTTGGCTATGGCTACTATGGCTGCTATGGCTATGGCTATGGCTGCTATGGCTATGGCTATGGATATGGCTGCTATGGATGCGGCTATGTCTGGTATGGCCATGGCTATGGCTGCTATGCCTATGGCTCTGGCTGCTATGGCTATTGCTTTGGCTATGGCTGCTATGGCTATGGCTATGGCTGCGGCTGCAATGGCTATGGCTGCTTTTGCTATGGTTATGGCTGCTATGGCTATGGCTATGGATATGGCTGCTATGGCTATGGCTATGACTGCTATGGCTATGGCTATGGCTGCTGTGGCTTTGGCTATGGCTACTATGGCTGCTATGGCTATGGCCATGGCTGCTATGGCTATGGCTATGGATATGGCTGCTATGGCTACGGCTAGGTCTGGTATGGCCATGGCTATGGCTGCTATGGCTATGGCTATGGCTGCTACGGCTACCGCGATGACTGCTATGGCTATGGCTATGGCTATGTCTGCTATGGCTATTGCTATGGCTATGGCTGCTATGGCTATGTCTACGTCTGCTATGGCTATGGCTATCGCTGCGTCTCTTATGGCTATGGCTGCTATGGCTATGGCTATAGCCGCCATGACAATGGCTACGCGTGCTATTGCTATGGCCGTGACTTGTTTGGCTATGGTTATGGCTGCTATTGCTATGGCTATGGATATGGCTGCTATGGCTATGGCTATGTCTGCTATGGCTATGGCTATGGCTGCTATGGCTATGGCTATGGCTGCTATGGCTTTGGCTATGGTTGCTACGGCTACCGCGAGGACTGCTATGGCTATGCCTATGGCTATGACTGCTATGGCTATTGCTATGGCTGCTATGGCAATGGCTATGGATACGGCTATGTCTGCTAGGGCCGCCATGGCTAAGGCAATGGCTGCTATGGCTATGGCTATGGCTGCGGCTGCAATGGCTATGGCTGCTTTTGCTATGGTTATGGCTGCTATTGCTATGGCTATGGATATGGCTGCTATGGCTATGGCTATGACTGCTATGGCTATGGCTATGGCTGCTGTGGCTTTGGCTATGGCTACTATGGCTGCTATGGCTATGGCCATGGCTGCTATGGCTATGGCTATGGATATGGCTGCTATGGCTACGGCTAGGTCTGGTAAGGCCATGGCTATGGCTGCTATGGCTATGGCTATGGCTGCTACGGCTACCGCGATGACTGCTATGGCTATGGCTATGGCTATGTCTGCTATGGCTATTGCTATGGCTATGGCTGCTATGGCTATGTCTACGTCTGCTATGGCTATGGCTATCGCTGCGTCTCTTATGGCTATGGCTGCTATGGCTATGGCTATAGCCGCCATGACAATGGCTACGCGTGCTATTGCTATGGCCGTGACTTGTTTGGCTATGGTTATGACTGCTATTGCTATGGCTATGGATATGGCTGCTATGGCTATGGCTATGTCTGCTATGGCTATGGCTATGGCTGCTATGGCTATGGCTATGGCTGCTATGGCTTTGGCTATGGTTGCTACGGCTACCGCGAGGACTGCTATGGCTATGCCTATGGCTCTGGCTGCTATGGCTATTGCTATGGCTATGGCTGCTATGGCTATGTCTACGTCTGCTATGGCTATGGCTATCGCTGCGTCTGCTATGGCTATGGCTGCTATGGCTATGGCTATAGCCGCCATGACAATGGCTGCGCGTGCTATGGCTATGGCCGTGACTGGTTTGGCTATGGCTATAGCTGCTATGGCTATGGCTATGGCTATGGCTGCTATGGCTATGGCAATGGCCATGGCTGCTATGGCTATGGCTTCTATGGCTATGGCTATGGCTATGGCTGCTATGGCTATGGCTGCTATGGCTACTATGGCTATGGCTATGGCTTTGGCTGCCATGGCTATGGCTATGGCTGCTATGGCCATTGCTGCTATGGCTATGGCTGCTATGGCTATGGCTGCTATGGCTATGGCTATGGCTGCTATGGCTATGTATGCTATGACTATGGCCATGGCTGCTATGGCTATGCCTATGGCTGCTATGGCTATCGCTATGGCTACTGCTATGGCTGCTGTGGGTATGAAAATGTCTATGGCTGCAATGGCTATGGCTATAGCTGCTATGGCTATGGTTATGGCTATGGCTGCTATGGCCATGCCTATGGCTGCTATGGATATCGCTATGGCTATGGCTATGTCTGCTATGGCTTTGGCTATGGCTGCTACGGCTACCGCGAAGACTGCTATGGCTATGGCTATGGCTATGGCTGCTATGGCTATGGCTATGGCTGCTATGGCTATGGCACTGGCTGCTATGGCTATGGCTGCTATGGCTACTATGGTTATTGCTATGGCTATGGCTGCTATGGCTATGGTTATGGCTATGGCTGCTATGGCTATTGCTATGGCTATTGCTATGGCTGCTATGGCAATGGCTATGGATACGGCTATGTCTGCTAGGGCCGCCATGGCTAAGGCAATGGCTGCTATGGCTATGGATATGGCTGCTATGGCTATGGCTATGACTGCTATGGCTATGGCTATGGCTGCTGTGGCTTTGGCTATGGCTGCTATGGCTATGGCTATGACTGCTATGGCTATGGCTATGGCTGCTGTGGCTTTGGCTATGGCTACTATGGCTGCTATGGCTATGGCCATGGCTGCTATGGCTATGGCTATGGATATGGCTGCTATGGCTACGGCTAGGTCTGGTATGGCCATGGCTATGGCTGCTATGGCTATGGCTATGGCTGCTACGGCTACCGCGATGACTGCTATGGCTATGGCTATGGCTATGTCTGCTATGGCTATTGCTATGGCTATGGCTGCTATGGCTATGTCTACGTCTGCTATGGCTATGGCTATCGCTGCGTCTCTTATGGCTATGGCTGCTATGGCTATGGCTATAGCCGCCATGACAATGGCTACGCATGCTATTGCTATGGCCGTGACTTGTTTGGCTATGGATATGGCTGCTATTGCTATGGCTATGGATATGGCTGCTATGGCTATGGCTATGTCTGCTATGGCTATGGCTATGGCTGCTATGGCTATGGCTATGGCTGCTATGGCTTTGGCTATGGCTGCTACGGCTACCGCGAGGACTGCTATGGCTATGCCTATGGCTCTGACTGCTATGGCTATTGCTTTGGCTATGGCTGCTATGGCTATGGCTATGGCTGCGGCTGCAATGGCTATGGCTGCTTTTGCTATGGTTATGGCTGCTATGGCTATGGCTATGGATATGGCTGCTATGGCTATGGCTATGACTGCTATGGCTATGGCTATGGCTGCTGTGGCTTTGGCTATGGCTACTATGGCTGCTATGGCTATGGCCATGGCTGCTATGGCTATGGCTATGGATATGGCTGCTATGGCTACGGCTAGGTCTGGTATGGCCATGGCTATGGCTGCTATGGCTATGGCTATGGCTGCTACGGCTACCGCGATGACTGCTATGGCTATGGCTATGGCTATGTCTGCTATGGCTATTGCTATGGCTATGGCTGCTATGGCTATGTCTACGTCTGCTATGGCTATGGCTATCGCTGCGTCTCTTATGGCTATGGCTGCTATGGCTATGGCTATAGCCGCCATGACAATGGCTACGCGTGCTATTGCTATGGCCGTGACTTGTTTGGCTATGGTTATGGCTGCTATTGCTATGGCTATGGATATGGCTGCTATGGCTATGGCTATGTCTGCTATGGCTATGGCTATGGCTGCTATGGCTATGGCTATGGCTGCTATGGCTTTGGCTATGGTTGCTACGGCTACCGCGAGGACTGCTATGGCTATGCCTATGGCTATGACTGCTATGGCTATTGCTATGGCTGCTATGGCAATGGCTATGGATACGGCTATGTCTGCTAGGGCCGCCATGGCTAAGGCAATGGCTGCTATGGCTATGGCTATGGCTGCGGCTGCAATGGCTATGGCTGCTTTTGCTATGGTTATGGCTGCTATTGCTATGGCTATGGATATGGCTGCTATGGCTATGGCTATGACTGCTATGGCTATGGCTATGGCTGCTGTGGCTTTGGCTATGGCTACTATGGCTGCTATGGCTATGGCCATGGCTGCTATGGCTATGGCTATGGATATGGCTGCTATGGCTACGGCTAGGTCTGGTAAGGCCATGGCTATGGCTGCTATGGCTATGGCTATGGCTGCTACGGCTACCGCGATGACTGCTATGGCTATGGCTATGGCTATGTCTGCTATGGCTATTGCTATGGCTATGGCTGCTATGGCTATGTCTACGTCTGCTATGGCTATGGCTATCGCTGCGTCTCTTATGGCTATGGCTGCTATGGCTATGGCTATAACCGCCATGACAATGGCTACGCGTGCTATTGCTATGGCCGTGACTTGTTTGGCTATGGTTATGACTGCTATTGCTATGGCTATGGATATGGCTGCTATGGCTATGGCTATGTCTGCTATGGCTATGGCTATGGCTGCTATGGCTATGGCTATGGCTGCTATGGCTTTGGCTATGGTTGCTACGGCTACCGCGAGGACTGCTATGGCTATTGCTATGGCTATGGCTGCTATGGCTATGTCTACGTCTGCTATGGCTATGGCTATCGCTGCGTCTGCTATGGCTATGGCTGCTATGGCTATGGCTATAGCCGCCATGACAATGGCTGCGCGTGCTATGGCTATGGCCGTGACTGGTTTGGCTATGGCTATAGCTGCTATGGCTATGGCTATGGCTATGGCTGCTATGGCTATGGCAATGGCCATGGCTGCTATGGCTATGGCTTCTATGGCTATGGCTATGGCTATGGCTGCTATGGCTATGGCTGCTATGGCTACTATGGCTATGGCTATGGCTTTGGCTGCCATGGCTATGGCTATGGCTGCTATGGCCATTGCTGCTATGGCTATGGCTGCTATGGCTATGGCTGCTATGGCTATGGCTATGGCTGCTATGGCTATGTATGCTATGACTATGGCCATGGCTGCTATGGCTATGCCTATGGCTGCTATGGCTATCGCTATGGCTACTGCTATGGCTGCTGTGGGTATGAAAATGTCTATGGCTGCAATGGCTATGGCTATAGCTGCTATGGCTATGGTTATGGCTATGGCTGCTATGGCCATGCCTATGGCTGCTATGGATATCGCTATGGCTATGGCTATGTCTTCTATGGCTTTGGCTATGGCTGCAACGGCTACCGCGAAGACTGCTATGGCTATGGCTATGGCTATGGCTGCTATGGCTATGGCTATGGCTGCTATGGCTATGGCACTGGCTGCTATGGCTATGGCTGCTATGGCTACTATGGCTATTGCTATGGCTATGGCTGTTATGGCTATGGTTATGGCTATGGCTGCTATGGCTATTGCTATGGCTGCTATGGCAATGGCTATGGATACGGCTATGTCTGCTAGGGCCGCCATGGCTAAGGCAATGGCTGCTATGGCTATGGCTATGGCTGCGGCTGCAATGGCTATGGCTGCTTTTGCTATGGTTATGGCTGCTATTGCTATGGCTATGGATATGGCTGCTATGGCTATGGCTATGACTGCTATGGCTATGGCTATGGCTGCTGTGGCTTTGGCTATGGCTACTATGGCTGCTATGGCTATGGCCATGGCTGCTATGGCTATGGCTATGGATATGGCTGCTATGGCTACGGCTAGGTCTGGTATGGCCATGGCTATGGCTGCTATGGCTATGGCTATGGCTGCTACGGCTACCGCGATGACTGCTATGGCTATGGCTATGGCTATGTCTGCTATGGCTATTGCTATGGCTATGGCTGCTATGGCTATGTCTACGTCTGCTATGGCTATGGCTATCGCTGCGTCTCTTATGGCTGCGGCTGCAATGGCTATGGCTGCTTTGGCTATGGTTATGGCTGCTATTGCTATGGCTATGGATATGGCTGCTATGGCTATGGCTATGACTGCTATGGCTATGGCTATGGCTGCTGCGGCTTTGGCTATGGCTACTATGGCTGCTATGGCTATGGCCATGGCTGCTATGGCTATGGCTATGGATATGGCTGCTATGGCTACGGCTAGGTCTGGTATGGCCATGGCTATGGCTGCTATGGCTATGGCTATGGCTGCTACGGCTACCGCGATGACTGCTATGGCTATGGCTATGGCTATGTCTGCTATGGCTGCTATGGCTATGGCTATGTCTGCTATGGCTATGGCTATGGCTACGGCTATGGCTGCTATGGCCACCATGGCTATGGCAATGGCTGCTATGGCTGTGGCTATGGCTATGTCTGCTATGGCTATGGCTATGGCTATGGCTGCTATGGCTTTGACTATGGCTGATATGGCAATGGCTGTGGCTATGGCTGCTATGGCTATGGCTATGGCTTCGGCTACGTCTGCTATGGCTATGGTTATGGCTGCTATGACTATGGCTATGGGTATGGCTGCTATGGCAATGGCTTTGGCTGCTATGGCTATGGCTATGGCTTCTATGGCTATGGCAATGGCTACTATGGCCATGGCTATGACTGCTACGGCTATGGCTATGGCTGCTATGGCTGTGGGTATGGCTATAGATGCTGTGGCTATGGCAATGGCTACTATGGCCATGGCTATGACGGCTATGGCTATGGCTATGGCTGCTATGGCTGTGGGTATGGCTGTAGCTGCTGTGGCTATGGCTACGGCTGCTATGGCTATGGCTATGGCTGCTATGGCTATGTACCCTATGGCTATGGCAATGGCTATGGCTGCTATGGTTATGGCTGCTATGGCTATGGCTATGGCTGCTATGGCTACCGCTATGGCTACAGCTATGGCTGCTATGGCTATGACCATGGCTATGGCTGCTATGGCTATGGCTATGGCTGCTATGGCTATGGTTATGGCCGATATGGCTATGGCTTGGCTATGGCTGCTATGGCTATGGCTATGGCTGCGGCTGCTATGGCTATGGCTTTTATGGCTATCGCTACGGCTATGACTGCTATGGCTATGGCTATGGCTTCTATGGCTATGTCTAAGGCTAAGGCTGCTATGGCTTGGTTATGGCTGCTATGGCTATGGCTATAGCTGCATTGGCTGCTGTGGCTATGGCTATGTCTATAGCTGCTATGGCTGTGGCTAAGGCTCGGATGCTATGGAAATAGCTATGGCGGCTATGGCTAGGGCTATAGCTGCTATGGCTATGACTATGGCTATGGCTGCTGTGGCTGTGGCTATGGCTAAGACTGCTGTGGCTATGTCTATGGCTGCTATGGCTGTGGCTCTGGCTGCTTTGGCTATGGCTATAGCTGGATTGGCTGCTGTGGCTATGTCTATGTCTATGGCTGCTATGGCTATGGATATGGCTGCGGCTGCTATGGCTATGGCTTTTATGGCTATCGCTACGACTATGACTGCTATGGCTATTGCTATGGCTATGGCTGCTGTGGCTTTGGCTATGGCTACTATGGCTGCTATGGCTATGGCTATGGCTGCTATGGCTATGGCTATGGATATGGCTGCTATGGATGCGGCTATGTCTGGTATGGCCATGGCTATGGCTGCTATGGCTATGGCTATGGCTGATATGGCTTTGGCTATGGCTGCTACGGCTACCGCGATGACTGCTATGGCTATGGCTATGGCTATGGCTGCTATGGCTATGGCTATGGCTGCTATGGCTATGGCACTGGCTGCTATGGCTATGGCTGCTATGGCTACTATGGCTATTGCTATGGCTATGGCTGTTATGGCTATGGTTATGGCTATGGCTGCTATGGCTATTGCTATGGCTGCTATGGCAATGGCTATGGATACGGCTATGTCTGCTAGGGCCGCCATGGCTAAGGCAATGGCTGCTATGGCTATGGCTATGGCTGCGGCTGCAATGGCTATGGCTGCTTTTGCTATGGTTATGGCTGCTATTGCTATGGCTATGGATATGGCTGCTATGGCTATGGCTATGACTGCTATGGCTATGGCTATGGCTGCTGTGGCTTTGGCTATGGCTACTATGGCTGCTATGGCTATGGCCATGGCTGCTATGGCTATGGCTATGGATATGGCTGCTATGGCTACGGCTAGGTCTGGTATGGCCATGGCTATGGCTGCTATGGCTATGGCTATGGCTGCTACGGCTACCGCGATGACTGCTATGGCTATGGCTATGGCTATGTCTGCTATGGCTATTGCTATGGCTATGGCTGCTATGGCTATGTCTACGTCTGCTATGGCTATGGCTATCGCTGCGTCTCTTATGGCTATGGCTGCTATGGCTATGGCTATAGCCGCCATGACAATGGCTACGCGTGCTATTGCTATGGCCGTGACTTGTTTGGCTATGGTTATGGCTGCTATTGCTATGGCTATGGATATGGCTGCTATGGCTATGGCTATGTCTGCTATGGCTATGGCTATGGCTGCTATGGCTATGGCTATGGCTGCTATGGCTTTGGCTATGGTTGCTACGGCTACCGCGAGGACTGCTATGGCTATGCCTATGGCTATGACTGCTATGGCTATTGCTATGGCTACTATGGCAATGGCTATGGATACGGGTATGTCTGCTTGGGCCGCCATGGCTAAGGCAATGGCTGCTATGGCTATGGCTATGGCTGCGGCTGCAATGGCTATGGCTGCTTTTGCTATGGTTATGGCTGCTATTGCTATGGCTATGGATATGGCTGCTATGGCTATGGCTATGACTGCTATGGCTATGGCTATGGCTGCTGTGGCTTTGGCTATGGCTACTATGGCTGCTATGGCTATGGCCATGGCTGCTATGGCTATGGCTATGGATATGGCTGCTATGGCTACGGCTAGGTCTGGTATGGCCATGGCTATGGCTGCTATGGCTATGGCTATGGCTGCTACGGCTACCGCGATGACTGCTATGGCTATGGCTATGGCTATGTCTGCTATGGCTATTGCTATGGCTATGGCTGCTATGGCTATGTCTACGTCTGCTATGGCTATGGCTATCGCTGCGTCTCTTATGGCTATGGCTGCTATGGCTATGGCTATAGCCGCCATGACAATGGCTACGCGTGCTATTGCTATGGCCGTGACTTGTTTGGCTATGGTTATGACTGCTATTGCTATGGCTATGGATATGGCTGCTATGGCTATGGCTATGTCTGCTATGGCTATGGCTATGGCTGCTATGGCTATGGCTATGGCTGCTATGGCTTTGGCTATGGTTGCTACGGCTACCGCGAGGACTGCTATGGCTATGCCTATGGCTCTGGCTGCTATGGCTATTGCTATGGCTATGGCTGCTATGGCTATGCCTACGTCTGCTATGGCTATGGCTATCGCTGCGTCTGCTATGGCTATGGCTGCTATGGCTATGGCTATAGCCGCCATGACAATGGCTGCGCGTGCTATGGCTATGGCCGTGACTGGTTTGGCTATGGCTATAGCTGCTATGGCTATGGCTATGGCTATGGCTGCTATGGCTATGGCAATGGCCATGGCTGCTATGGCTATGGCTTCTATGGCTATGGCTATGGCTATGGCTGCTATGGCTATGGCTGCTATGGCTACTATGGCTATGGCTATGGCTTTGGCTGCCATGGCTATGGCTATGGCTGCTATGGCCATTGCTGCTATGGCTATGGCTGCTATGGCTATGGCTGCTATGGCTATGGCTATGGCTGCTATGGCTATGTATGCTATGACTATGGCCATGGCTGCTATGGCTATGCCTATGGCTGCTATGGCTATCGCTATGGCTACTGCTATGGCTGCTGTGGGTATGAAAATGTCTATGGCTGCAATGGCTATGGCTATAGCTGCTATGGCTATGGTTATGGCTATGGCTGCTATGGCCATGCCTATGGCTGCTATGGATATCGCTATGGCTATGGCTATGTCTGCTATGGCTTTGGCTATGGCTGCTACGGCTACCGCGAAGACTGCTATGGCTATGGCTATGGCTATGGCTGCTATGGCTATGGCTATGGCTGCTATGGCTATGGCACTGGCTGCTATGGCTATGGCTGCTATGGCTACTATGGCTATTGCTATGGCTATGGCTGCTATGGCTATGGTTATGGCTATGGCTGCTATGGCTATTGCTATGGCTATTGCTATGGGTGCTATGGCGATGGCTATGGATACGGCTATGTCTGCTAGGGCCGCCATGGCTAAGGCAATGGCTGCTATGGCTATGGCTATGGCTGCGGCTGCAATGGCTATGGCTGCTTTTGCTATGGTTATGGCTGCTATTGCTATGGCTATGGATATGGCTGCTATGGCTATGGCTATGACTGCTATGGCTATGGCTATGGCTGCTGTGGCTTTGGCTATGGCTACTATGGCTGCTATGGCTATGGCCATGGCTGCTATGGCTATGGCTATGGATATGGCTGCTATGGCTACGGCTAGGTCTGGTATGGCCATGGCTATGGCTGCTATGGCTATGGCTATGGCTGCTACGGCTACCGCGATGACTGCTATGGCTATGGCTATGGCTATGTCTGCTATGGCTATTGCTATGGCTATGGCTGCTATGGCTATGTCTACGTCTGCTATGGCTATGGCTATCGCTGCGTCTCTTATGGCTATGGCTGCTATGGCTATGGCTATAGCCGCCATGACAATGGCTACGCGTGCTATTGCTATGGCCGTGACTTGTTTGCCTATGGTTATGGCTGCTATTGCTATGGCTATGGATATGGCTGCTATGGCTATGGCTATGTCTGCTATGGCTATGGCTATGGCTGCTATGGCTATGGCTATGGCTGCTATGGCTTTGGCTATGGTTGCTACGGCTACCGCGAGGACTGCTATGGCTATGCCTATGGCTATGACTGCTATGGCTATTGCTATGGCTACTATGGCAATGGCTATGGATACGGCTATGTCTGCTTGGGCCGCCATGGCTAAGGCAATGGCTGCTATGGCTATGGCTATGGCTGCGGCTGCAATGGCTATGGCTGCTTTTGCTATGGTTATGGCTGCTATTGCTATGGCTATGGATATGGCTGCTATGGCTATGGCTATGACTGCTATGGCTATGGCTATGGCTGCTGTGGCTTTGGCTATGGCTACTATGGCTGCTATGGCTATGGCCATGGCTGCTATGGCTATGGCTATGGATATGGCTGCTATGGCTACGGCTAGGTCTGGTATGGCCATGGCTATGGCTGCTATGGCTATGGCTATGGCTGCTACGGCTACCGCGATGACTGCTATGGCTATGGCTATGGCTATGTCTGCTATGGCTATTGCTATGGCTATGGCTGCTATGGCTATGTCTACGTCTGCTATGGCTATGGCTATCGCTGCGTCTCTTATGGCTATGGCTGCTATGGCTATGGCTATAGCCGCCATGACAATGGCTACGCGTGCTATTGCTATGGCCGTGACTTGTTTGGCTATGGTTATGACTGCTATTGCTATGGCTATGGATATGGCTGCTATGGCTATGGCTATGTCTGCTATGGCTATGGCTATGGCTGCTATGGCTATGGCTATGGCTGCTATGGCTTTGGCTATGGTTGCTACGGCTACCGCGAGGACTGCTATGGCTATGCCTATGGCTCTGGCTGCTATGGCTATTGCTATGGCTATGGCTGCTATGGCTATGCCTACGTCTGCTATGGCTATGGCTATC
The DNA here is from genome assembly GCF_051401765.1 of Calliopsis andreniformis. Taxonomy (NCBI): domain Eukaryota; kingdom Metazoa; phylum Arthropoda; class Insecta; order Hymenoptera; family Andrenidae; genus Calliopsis; species Calliopsis andreniformis. Next base: position 2,427,490 of record NW_027480456.1, on the reverse strand, counting down.
GCTGCGTCTGCTATGGCTATGGCTGCTATGGCTATGGCTATAGCCGCCATGACAATGGCTGCGCGTGCTATGGCTATGGCCGTGACTGGTTTGGCTATGGCTATAGCTGCTATGGCTATGGCTATGGCTATGGCTGCTATGGCTATGGCAATGGCCATGGCTGCTATGGCTATGGCTTCTATGGCTATGGCTATGGCTATGGCTGCTATGGCTATGGCTGCTATGGCTACTATGGCTATGGCTATGGCTTTGGCTGCCATGGCTATGGCTATGGCTGCTATGGCCATTGCTGCTATGGCTATGGCTGCTATGGCTATGGCTGCTATGGCTATGGCTATGGCTGCTATGGCTATGTATGCTATGACTATGGCCATGGCTGCTATGGCTATGCCTATGGCTGCTATGGCTATCGCTATGGCTACTGCTATGGCTGCTGTGGGTATGAAAATGTCTATGGCTGCAATGGCTATGGCTATAGCTGCTATGGCTATGGTTATGGCTATGGCTGCTATGGCCATGCCTATGGCTGCTATGGATATCGCTATGGCTATGGCTATGTCTGCTATGGCTTTGGCTATGGCTGCTACGGCTACCGCGAAGACTGCTATGGCTATGGCTATGGCTATGGCTGCTATGGCTATGGCTATGGCTGCTATGGCTATGGCACTGGCTGCTATGGCTATGGCTGCTATGGCTACTATGGCTATTGCTATGGCTATGGCTGCTATGGCTATGGTTATGGCTATGGCTGCTATGGCTATTGCTATGGCTATTGCTATGGGTGCTATGGCGATGGCTATGGATACGGCTATGTCTGCTAGGGCCGCCATGGCTAAGGCAATGGCTGCTATGGCTATGGCTATGGCTGTGGCTGCAATGGCTATGGCTGCTTTGGCTATGGTTATGGCTGCTATTGCTATGGCTATGGATATGGCTGCTATGGCTATGGCTATGACTGCTATGGCTATGGCTATGGTTGCTGTGGCTTTGGCTATGGCTACTATGGCTGCTATGGCTATGGCCATGGCTGCTATGGCTATGGCTATGGATATGGCTGCTATGGCTACGGCTAGGTCTGGTATGGCCATGGCTATGGCTGCTATGGCTATGGCTATGGCTGCTACGGCTACCGCGATGTCTGCTATGGCTATGGCTATGGCTATGTCTGCTATGGCTATTGCTATGGCTATGGCTGCTATGGCTATGTCTACGTCTGCTATGGCTATGGCTATCGCTGCGTCTCTTATGGCTATGGCTGCTATGGCTATGGCTATAGCCGCCATGACAATGGCTACGCGTGCTATTGCTATGGCCGTGACTTGTTTGGCTATGGTTATGGCTGCTATTGCTATGGCTATGGATATGGCTGCTATGGCTATGGCTATGTCTGCTATGGCTATGGCTATGGCTGCTATGGCTATGGCTATGGCTGCTATGGCTTTGGCTATGGCTGCTACGGCTACCGCGAGGACTGCTATGGCTATGCCTATGGCTCTGGCTGCTATGGCTATTGCTTTGGCTATGGCTGCTATGGCTATGGCTATGGCTGCGGCTGCAATGGCTATGGCTGCTTTTGCTATGGTTATGGCTGCTATGGCTATGGCTATGGATATGGCTGCTATGGCTATGGCTATGACTGCTATGGCTATGGCTATGGCTGCTGTGGCTTTGGCTATGGCTACTATGGCTGCTATGGCTATGGCCATGGCTGCTATGGCTATGGCTATGGATATGGCTGCTATGGCTACGGCTAGGTCTGGTATGGCCATGGCTATGGCTGCTATGGCTATGGCTATGGCTGCTACGGCTACCGCGATGACTGCTATGGCTATGGCTATGGCTATGTCTGCTATGGCTATTGCTATGGCTATGGCTGCTATGGCTATGTCTACGTCTGCTATGGCTATGGCTATCGCTGCGTCTCTTATGGCTATGGCTGCTATGGCTATGGCTATAGCCGCCATGACAATGCCTACGCGTGCTATTGCTATGGCCGTGACTTGTTTGGCTATGGTTATGGCTGCTATTACTATGGCTATGGATATGGCTGCTATGGCTATGGCTATGTCTGCTATGGCTATGGCTATGGCTGCTATGGCTATGGCTATGGCTGCTATGGCTTTGGCTATGGTTGCTAGGGCTACCGCGAGGACTGCTATGGCTATGCCTATGGCTATGACTGCTATGGCTATTGCTATGGCTGCTATGGCAATGGCTATGGATACGGCTATGTCTGCTAGGGCCGCCATGGCTAAGGCAATGGCTGCTATGGCTATGGCTATGGCTGCGGCTGCAATGGCCATGGCTGCTTTTGCTATGGTTATGGCTGCTATTGCTATGGCTATGGATATGGCTGCTATGGCTATGGCTATGACTGCTATGGCTATGGCTATGGCTGCTGTGGCTTTGGCTATGGCTACTATAGCTGCTATGGCTATGGCCATGGCTGCTATGGCTATGGCTATGGATATGGCTGCTATGGCTACGGCTAGGTCTGGTATGGCCATGGCTATGGCTGCTATGGCTATGGCTATGGCTGCTACGGCTACCGCGATGACTGCTATGGCTATGGCTATGGCTATGTCTGCTATGGCTATTGCTATGGCTATGGCTGCTATGGCTATGTCTACGTCTGCTATGGCTATGGCTATCGCTGCGTCTCTTATGGCTATGGCTGCTATGGCTATGGCTATAGCCGCCATGACAATGGCTACGCGTGCTATTGCTATGGCCGTGACTTGTTTGGCTATGGTTATGACTGCTATTGCTATGGCTATGGATATGGCTGCTATGGCTATATATGCTATGGCTATGGCCATGGCTGCTATGGCTATGCCCATGGCTGCTATGGCTATCGCTATGGATACTGCTATGGCTGCTATGGCTATGAAAATATCTATGGCTGCTATGGCTATGGCTAAGGCTGCTATGGCTATGGCTATGGGTGCTTTGGCAATGGCTATAGCTGCGGCTGCTATGGCTATGGCTGCTATGGCTATGGCTATGGCTGCTTTCGCCAGTGCTATAGCTGCATTGGCTGCTGTGGCTATGGCTATGTCTATGGCTGCTATGGCTGTGGCTCTGGCTATGGCTGCTCTGGATATAGCTATGGAAGCTATGGCTATGACTATGCGTGCTATGGATATAGCTACGGCAGGTATGGCAATGGGTATGGCTGCTATGGCTATGGCTATGGCTATGGCTGCTATGGCTTTGGCTATTGCTGATGTGGCTATGGCTATGGGTATGGCTGCTATGGCTATGGCAATGGCTACTATGGCCATGGCTTTGACTGCTATGGCTATGGCTATGGCTGCTATGGCTATGGCTGCTAGTGCTATGGCTATGGCTGCTATTGCTCTGGCTGCTATCGGTATGACAATGGCTGTGGCTGCTATGGCTATGGCTGCTGTGGCTATGGCTATGGCTGCTATGGCTGTGGTTACTGCTGCTATGGCTATGGCTATGGCTGCTCTGGCTATGGCTATGGCTGCTATGGCTATGGATATGTCTGCTATGGCTATGGCTATGGCTGCTATGGCTATGGCTATGGCTGCTATGGCTTTGGCTATGGCTGCTACGGCTACCGCGAGGACTGCTATGGCTATGGCTATGGCTCTGGCTAATATGGCTATTGCTATGGCTATGGCTGCTATGGCTATGTCTACGTCTGCTATGGCTATGGCTATCGCTGCGTCTGCTATGGCTATGGCTGCTATGGCTATGGCTATAGCCGCCATGACAATGGCTACGCGTGCTATGGCTATTGCCGTGACTGGTTTGGCTATGGCTATAGCTGCTATGGCTATGGCTATGGCTATGGCTGCTATGGCTATGGGAATGGCCATGGCTGCTATGGCTATGGCTTCTATGGCTATGGCCATGGCTATGGCTGTTATGGCTATGGCTATGTCTGCTATGGCTATGGCTATGGCTGCTATGGCTATGGCTATGGCTGCTATGGCTTTGGCTATGGTTGCTACGGCTACCGCGAGGACTGCTATGGCTATGCCTATGGCTATGACTGCTATGGCTATTGCTATGGCTACTATGGCAATGGCTATGGATACGGCTATGTCTGCTTGGGCCGCCATGGCTAAGGCAATGGCTGCTATGGCTATGGCTATGGCTGCGGCTGCAATGGCTATGGCTGCTTTTGCTATGGTTATGGCTGCTATTGCTATGGCTATGGATATGGCTGCTATGGCTATGGCTATGACTGCTATGGCTATGGCTATGGCTGCTGTGGCTTTGGCTATGGCTACTATGGCTGCTATGGCTATGGCCATGGCTGCTATGGCTATGGCTATGGATATGGCTGCTATGGCTACGGCTAGGTCTGGTATGGCCATGGCTATGGCTGCTATGGCTATGGCTATGGCTGCTACGGCTACCGCGATGACTGCTATGGCTATGGCTATGGCTATGTCTGCTATGGCTATTGCTATGGCTATGGCTGCTATGGCTATGTCTACGTCTGCTATGGCTATGGCTATCGCTGCGTCTCTTATGGCTATGGCTGCTATGGCTATGGCTATAGCCGCCATGACAATGGCTACGCGTGCTATTGCTATGGCCGTGACTTGTTTGGCTATGGTTATGACTGCTATTGCTATGGCTATGGATATGGCTGCTATGGCTATGGCTATGTCTGCTATGGCTATGGCTATGGCTGCTATGGCTATGGCTATGGCTGCTATGGCTTTGGCTATGGTTGCTACGGCTACCGCGAGGACTGCTATGGCTATGCCTATGGCTCTGGCTGCTATGGCTATTGCTATGGCTATGGCTGCTATGGCTATGCCTACGTCTGCTATGGCTATGGCTATCGCTGCGTCTGCTATGGCTATGGCTGCTATGGCTATGGCTATAGCCGCCATGACAATGGCTGCGCGTGCTATGGCTATGGCCGTGACTGGTTTGGCTATGGCTATAGCTGCTATGGCTATGGCTATGGCTATGGCTGCTATGGCTATGGCAATGGCCATGGCTGCTATGGCTATGGCTTCTATGGCTATGGCTATGGCTATGGCTGCTATGGCTATGGCTGCTATGGCTACTATAGCTATGGCTATGGCTTTGGCTGCCATGGCTATGGCTATGGCTGCTATGGCCATTGCTGCTATGGCTATGGCTGCTATGGCTATGGCTGCTATGGCTATGGCTATGGCTGCTATGGCTATGTATGCTATGACTATGGCCATGGCTGCTATGGCTATGCCTATGGCTGCTATGGCTATCGCTATGGCTACTGCTATGGCTGCTGTGGGTATGAAAATGTCTATGGCTGCAATGGCTATGGCTATAGCTGCTATGGCTATGGTTATGGCTATGGCTGCTATGGCCATGCCTATGGCTGCTATGGATATCGCTATGGCTATGGCTATGTCTGCTATGGCTTTGGCTATGGCTGCTACGGCTACCGCGAAGACTGCTATGGCTATGGCTATGGCTATGGCTGCTATGGCTATGGCTATGGCTGCTATGGCTATGGCACTGGCTGCTATGGCTATGGCTGCTATGGCTACTATGGCTATTGCTATGGCTATGGCTGCTATGGCTATGGTTATGGCTATGGCTGCTATGGCTATTGCTATGGCTATTGCTATGGGTGCTATGGCGATGGCTATGGATACGGCTATGTCTGCTAGGGCCGCCATGGCTAAGGCAATGGCTGCTATGGCTATGGCTATGGCTGTGGCTGCAATGGCTATGGCTGCTTTGGCTATGGTTATGGCTGCTATTGCTATGGCTATGGATATGGCTGCTATGGCTATGGCTATGACTGCTATGGCTATGGCTATGGTTGCTGTGGCTTTGGCTATGGCTACTATGGCTGCTATGGCTATGGCCATGGCTGCTATGGCTATGGCTATGGATATGGCTGCTATGGCTACGGCTAGGTCTGGTATGGCCATGGCTATGGCTGCTATGGCTATGGCTATGGCTGCTACGGCTACCGCGATGTCTGCTATGGCTATGGCTATGGCTATGTCTGCTATGGCTATTGCTATGGCTATGGCTGCTATGGCTATGTCTACGTCTGCTATGGCTATGGCTATCGCTGCGTCTCTTATGGCTATGGCTGCTATGGCTATGGCTATAGCCGCCATGACAATGGCTACGCGTGCTATTGCTATGGCCGTGACTTGTTTGGCTATGGTTATGGCTGCTATTGCTATGGCTATGGATATGGCTGCTATGGCTATGGCTATGTCTGCTATGGCTATGGCTATGGCTGCTATGGCTATGGCTATGGCTGCTATGGCTTTGGCTATGGCTGCTACGGCTACCGCGAGGACTGCTATGGCTATGCCTATGGCTCTGGCTGCTATGGCTATTGCTTTGGCTATGGCTGCTATGGCTATGGCTATGGCTGCGGCTGCAATGGCTATGGCTGCTTTTGCTATGGTTATGGCTGCTATGGCTATGGCTATGGATATGGCTGCTATGGCTATGGCTATGACTGCTATGGCTATGGCTATGGCTGCTGTGGCTTTGGCTATGGCTACTATGGCTGCTATGGCTATGGCCATGGCTGCTATGGCTATGGCTATGGATATGGCTGCTATGGCTACGGCTAGGTCTGGTATGGCCATGGCTATGGCTGCTATGGCTATGGCTATGGCTGCTACGGCTACCGCGATGACTGCTATGGCTATGGCTATGGCTATGTCTGCTATGGCTATTGCTATGGCTATGGCTGCTATGGCTATGTCTACGTCTGCTATGGCTATGGCTATCGCTGCGTCTCTTATGGCTATGGCTGCTATGGCTATGGCTATAGCCGCCATGACAATGCCTACGCGTGCTATTGCTATGGCCGTGACTTGTTTGGCTATGGTTATGGCTGCTATTACTATGGCTATGGATATGGCTGCTATGGCTATGGCTATGTCTGCTATGGCTATGGCTATGGCTGCTATGGCTATGGCTATGGCTGCTATGGCTTTGGCTATGGTTGCTAGGGCTACCGCGAGGACTGCTATGGCTATGCCTATGGCTATGACTGCTATGGCTATTGCTATGGCTGCTATGGCAATGGCTATGGATACGGCTATGTCTGCTAGGGCCGCCATGGCTAAGGCAATGGCTGCTATGGCTATGGCTATGGCTGCGGCTGCAATGGCCATGGCTGCTTTTGCTATGGTTATGGCTGCTATTGCTATGGCTATGGATATGGCTGCTATGGCTATGGCTATGACTGCTATGGCTATGGCTATGGCTGCTGTGGCTTTGGCTATGGCTACTATAGCTGCTATGGCTATGGCCATGGCTGCTATGGCTATGGCTATGGATATGGCTGCTATGGCTACGGCTAGGTCTGGTATGGCCATGGCTATGGCTGCTATGGCTATGGCTATGGCTGCTACGGCTACCGCGATGACTGCTATGGCTATGGCTATGGCTATGTCTGCTATGGCTATTGCTATGGCTATGGCTGCTATGGCTATGTCTACGTCTGCTATGGCTATGGCTATCGCTGCGTCTCTTATGGCTATGGCTGCTATGGCTATGGCTATAGCCGCCATGACAATGGCTACGCGTGCTATTGCTATGGCCGTGACTTGTTTGGCTATGGTTATGACTGCTATTGCTATGGCTATGGATATGGCTGCTATGGCTATATATGCTATGGCTATGGCCATGGCTGCTATGGCTATGCCCATGGCTGCTATGGCTATCGCTATGGATACTGCTATGGCTGCTATGGCTATGAAAATATCTATGGCTGCTATGGCTATGGCTAAGGCTGCTATGGCTATGGCTATGGGTGCTTTGGCAATGGCTATAGCTGCGGCTGCTATGGCTATGGCTGCTATGGCTATGGCTATGGCTGCTTTCGCCAGTGCTATAGCTGCATTGGCTGCTGTGGCTATGGCTATGTCTATGGCTGCTATGGCTGTGGCTCTGGCTATGGCTGCTCTGGATATAGCTATGGAAGCTATGGCTATGACTATGCGTGCTATGGATATAGCTACGGCAGGTATGGCAATGGGTATGGCTGCTATGGCTATGGCTATGGCTATGGCTGCTATGGCTTTGGCTATTGCTGATGTGGCTATGGCTATGGGTATGGCTGCTATGGCTATGGCAATGGCTACTATGGCCATGGCTTTGACTGCTATGGCTATGGCTATGGCTGCTATGGCTATGGCTGCTAGTGCTATGGCTATGGCTGCTATTGCTCTGGCTGCTATCGGTATGACAATGGCTGTGGCTGCTATGGCTATGGCTGCTGTGGCTATGGCTATGGCTGCTATGGCTGTGGTTACTGCTGCTATGGCTATGGCTATGGCTGCTCTGGCTATGGCTATGGCTGCTATGGCTATGGATATGTCTGCTATGGCTATGGCTATGGCTGCTATGGCTATGGCTATGGCTGCTATGGCTTTGGCTATGGCTGCTACGGCTACCGCGAGGACTGCTATGGCTATGGCTATGGCTCTGGCTAATATGGCTATTGCTATGGCTATGGCTGCTATGGCTATGTCTACGTCTGCTATGGCTATGGCTATCGCTGCGTCTGCTATGGCTATGGCTGCTATGGCTATGGCTATAGCCGCCATGACAATGGCTACGCGTGCTATGGCTATTGCCGTGACTGGTTTGGCTATGGCTATAGCTGCTATGGCTATGGCTATGGCTATGGCTGCTATGGCTATGGGAATGGCCATGGCTGCTATGGCTATGGCTTCTATGGCTATGGCCATGGCTATGGCTGTTATGGCTATGGCTGCTATGGCTACTATGGCTATGGCTATGGCTTTGGCTGCCATGGCTATGGCTATGGCTGCTATGGCCATTGCTGCTATGGCTATGGCTGCTATGGCTATGGCTGCTATGGCTATGGCTATGGCTGCTACGGCTATGGCTATGGGTATGGCTGCTATGGCAATGGCTTTGGCTGCTATGGCTATGGCTGTGGCTGCTATGGCTATGGCAATGGCTACTATGGCCATGGCTATGACTGCTATGGCTATGGCTATGGCTGCTATGGCTGTGGGTATGGCTATAGCTGCTGTGGCTATGGCTAAGGCTGCTATGGCTTGGCTATGGCTGCTATGGCTACGTATATGGCTGCGGCTGCAATGGCTATGGCTGCTTTGGCTATGGTTATGGCTGCTATGGCTATGGCTATGGATATGGCTGCTACGGCTATGGCTACGACTGCTATGGCTATGGCTATGGCTGCTGTGGCTTTGGCTATGGCTACTATGGCTGCTATGGCTATGGCTATGGCTGCTATGGCTATGGCTATGGATATGGCTGCTATGGATGCGGCTATGTCTGGTATGGCCATGGCTATGGCTGCTATGGCTATGGCTATGGCTGCTATGGCTTTGGCTATGGCTGCTACGGCTACCGCGATGACTGCTATGGCTATGGCTATGGCTATGGCTGCTATGGCTATGGCTATGGCTGCTATGGGTATGGCACTGGCTGCTATGGCTATGGCTGCTATGGCTGCAATGGCTATGGCCATGGCTATGGCTGCTATGGCTATGGCTATGGCTGCAATGGCTATGGCTGCTATGGCAATGACTATGGCTACTATGGCTATGTCTATGGCTGCTATGGCTTTGGCTGCTATGGCTATGGCTATGGCTGCTATGGCTATGGCTGCTATGGCTATGGCTATGGCTATGGCTGCTATGGCTATGGCTGCTATGGCTATGGCTGCTATGGCTATGGCTATGGCTGCTATGGCTATGGCTATGGCTGCTATGGCTATGGCTATGGCTGCTATGGCTATGTATGCTATGGCTATGGCAATGGCTAAGGCTGCCATGCCTATGTCTGCTATGGATATCGCTATGGCTATGGCTATGGCTGCTATGGCTATGGCTATGGCTGCTGTGGCTATGTCTATGTCTATGGCTGCTATGGCTGTGGCTATCGCTATGGATGCTATAGAAATAGCTACGGCTGCTGTGGCTCTCGCTATGACTGCTATGGCTATGGCTATGGCTAAGGCTGCTGTGGCTATGGCTATGGCTGCATTGGCTACGGCTATAGCTGCATTGGCTGCTGTGGCTATGACTATGTCTATGGCTGCTATGGCTGTGGCTCTGGCTGCTTTGGCTATGGGTATAGCTGGATTGGCTGCTGTGGCTATGTCTATGTCTATGGCTGCTGTGGCTGTGGCTATGGCTGATATGGCTATGGCTATGGCTACGGCTGCTATGGCTATGGCTATGTCTGCTGTGGCTATGGCTATGTCTACTATGGCTGCTATGGCTATGACTATGGCTACTATGGCTATGGATACGGCTGCTATGGCTATGGCTATGGCTGCTATGGCTATGGCTGCTATGGCTATGGCTATGGCTGCTTTGGCTATGGCTGTAGCTGCATTGGCTGCTGTGGCTATGGCTATGTATATGGCTGGTATGGCTGTGGCTATCGCTATGTCTGCTATAGAATTAGCTATGGCGGCTATGGCTATGGCTATGGCTGCAATGGCTTTGGCTATGGGTACGGCTGCTGTGGCTATTGCAATTGCTGATATGGCTATGGCTATGGCTATGGCTGCTATGGCTATGGCTATGGCTGCGGCTGCTATGGCTATGGCTTTTATGGCTATCGCTACCGCTATGTCTGCTATGGCTATTGCTATGGCTATGGCTGCTATGGCTACGGTTATGGCTGTGGCTGCTAGGGCTATGGCTATGGCTGCTATGGCCATTGCTGCTATGGCTATGGCTGCTATGGCTATGATTGCTATGGCTATGGCTATGGGTGCTATGGCTATGTATGCTATAGCTATGCCCATGGCTGCTATGGCTATGCCTATGGCTGCTATGGCTGTCGCTATGGCTACTGCTATTGCTGCTATGGCTATGGCTATAGCTACATTGGCTGCTGTGGCTATGGCTATGTGTATAGCTGCTATGGCTGTGGCTATGGCTCGGCTGCAATGGAAATAGCTATGGCGGCTATGGCTAGGGCTATGGCTGCTATGGCTATGACTATGGCTACTGCTGCTGTGGCTGTGGCTATGGCTGGTATGGCTATGACTATGGCTACGGCTGCTATGGCTATGGCTATCTCTGATGTGGCTATGGCTATGTCTACTATGGCTGCTATGGCTATGACTATGGCTACTATGGCTATGGATACAGCTGCTATGGCTATGGCTATGGCTGCTATGGCTATGGCTGCTATGGCTATGGCTATGGCTGCTTTGGCTATGGCTGTAGCTGCATTGGCTGCTGTGGCTATGGCTATGTATATGGCTGGTATGGCTGTGGCTATCGCTATGTCTGCTATAGAATTAGCTATGGCGGCTAAGGCTATGGCTATGGCTGCAATGGCTATGGCTATGGGTATGGCTGCTGTGGCTATTGCAATCGCTGATATGGCTATGGTCATGGCTATGGCTATGACTGCAGTGGCTATGGCTATGGCTATGGCTGCTATGGCTATGGCTATGGCTATGGCTGCTGTAGCTATGGCTATGGCTGCTATGGCTATGGCTATAGCTATGGCTGATATGGCTATGGCTATGTCTGCTTTGGCTATGGCTATAGCAGCATTGGCTGCTGTGTCTATGGCTATGTCTATGGCTGCTATGGCTGTGGCTCTGGCTATGGCTGCTATGGATATAGCTATGGCAGCTATGGCTATGGCTATGCCTGCTATGGATATAGCTATGGCAGCTATGGCTAAGGCTATGGCTGCTATGGCTATGGCTATGGCTATGTCTGCTATGGCTATGGCCGCTATGGCTATGGCTATAGCCGCCATGACAATGGCTACGCGTGCTATGGCTATGGCCGTGACTGGTTTGGCTATGGCTATAGCTGCTATGGCTATGGCAATGGCTATGGCTGCTATGGCTATGGCAATGGCCATGGCTGCTATGGCTATGGCTTCTATGGCTATGGCTATGGCTATGGCTGCTATGGCTATGGCTATGGCTGCTATGGCTTTGGCTATGGCTGCTACGGCTACCGCGAGGACTGCTATGGCTATGGCTATGGCTCTGGCTGCTATGGCTATTGCTATGGCTATGGCTGCTATGGCTATGTCTACGTCTGCTATGGCTATGTCTATCGCTGCGTCTGCTATGGCTATGGCTGCTATGGCTATGGCTATAGCCGCCATGACAATGGCAACGCGTGCTATGGCTATGGCCGTGACTGGTTTGGCTATGGCTATGGCTATGGCTATGGCTGCTATGGCTATGGCAATGGCCATGGCTGCTATGGCTATGGCTTCTATGGCTATGGCTATGGCTATGGCTGCTATGGCTGTGGCTGCTATGGCTACTATGGCTATGGCTATGGCTTTGGCTGCTATGTCTATGGCTATGGCTTCTATGGCCATTGCTGCTATGCCTATGGCTGCTATGGCTATGGTTGCTATGGCTATGGCTATGGCTGCTACGGCTATATATGCTATGGCTATGGCCATGGCTGCTATGGCTATGCCCATGGCTGCTATGGCTATCGCTATGGATACTGCTATGGCTGCTATGGCTATGAAAATATCTATGGCTGCTATGGCTATGGCTATGGCTGCTATGGCTATGGCTATGGGTGCTTTGGCTATGGCTATAGCTGCGGCTGCTATGGCTATGGCTGCTATGGCTATGGCTATGGCTGCTTTCGCCAGTGCTATAGCTGCATTGGCTGCTGTGGCTATGGCTATGTCTATGGCTGCTATGGCTGTGGCTCTGGCTATGGCTGCTATGGATATAGCTATGGCAGCTATGGCTATGACTATGCGTGCTATGGATATAGCTACGGCAGGTATGGCAATGGCTATGGCTGCTATGGCTATGGCTATGGCTATGGCTGCTATGGCTTTGGCTATTGCTGATGTGGCTATGGCTATGGGTATGGCTGCTATGGCTATGGCAATGGCTACTATGGCCATGGCTTTGACTGCTATGGCTATGGCTATGGCTGCTATGGCTATGGCTGCTAGTGCTATGGCTATGGCTGCTATTGCTCTGGCTGCTATCGGTATGACAATGGCTGTGGCTGCTATGGCTATGGCTGCTGTGGCTATGGCTATGGCTGCTATGGCTGTGGTTACTGCTGCTATGGCTATGGCTATGGCTGCTCTGGCTATGGCTATGGCTGCTATGGCTATGGATATGTCTGCTATGGCTATGGCTATGGCTGCTATGGCTATGGCTATGGCTGCTATGGCTTTGGCTATGGCTGCTACGGCTACCGCGAGGACTGCTATGGCTATGGCTATGGCTCTGGCTGCTATGGCTATTGCTATGGATATGGCTGCTATGGCTATGTCTACGTCTGCTATGGCTATGGCTATCGCTGCGTCTGCTATGGCTATGGCTGCTATGGCTATGGCTATAGCCGCCATGACAATGGCTACGCGTGCTATGGCTATTGCCGTGACTGGTTTGGCTATGGCTATAGCTGCTATGGCTATGGCTATGGCTATGGCTGCTATGGCTATGGCAATGGCCATGGCTGCTATGGCTATGGCTTCTATGGCTATGGCCATGGCTATGGCTGTTATGGCTATGGCTGCTATGGCTACTATGGCTATGGCTATGGCTTTGGCTGCCATGGCTATGGCTATGGCTGCTATGGCCATTGCTGCTATGGCTATGGCTGCTATGGCTATGGCTGCTATGGCTATGGCTATGGCTGCTATGGCTATGTATGCTATGGCTATGCCAATGGCTGCTATGGCTATCGCTATGGCTACTGCTGTGGCTGCTATGGGTATGAAAATGTCTATGGCTGCAATGGCTATGGCTATGGCTAAGGCTGCTGTGGCTATGGCTATGGCTGCATTGGCTACGGCTATAGCTGCATTGGCTGCTGTGGCTATGGCTATGTCTCTGGCTGCTATGGCTGTGGCTATCGCTATGGCTGCTATAGAAATAGCTATGATGGCTAAGACTATGGCTATGGCTGCAATGGCTATGGCTATGGGTATGGCTGCTGTGGCTATGGCAATGGCTGATATGGCAATGGCTATGGCTATGGCTGCTATGGCTATGGCTATGGCTTCGGCTATGTCTGCTATGGCTATGGTTATGGCTGCTATGGCTATGGCTATGGGTATGGCTGCTATGGCAATGGCTTTGGCTGCTATGGTTATGGCTGTGGCTGCTATGGCTATGGCAATGGCTACTATGGCCATGGCTATGACTGCTATGGCTATGGCTATGGCTGCTATGGCTGTGGGTATGGCTATAGCTGCTGTGGCTATGGCTAAGGCTGCTATGGCTTGGCTATGGCTGCTATGGCTTTGGCTATGGCTACTATGGCTGCTATGGCTATGGCTATGGCTGCTATGGCTATGGCTATGGATATGGCTGCTATGGATGCGGCTATGTCTGGTATGGCCATGGCTATGGCTGCTATGGCTGTGGGTATGGCTATGGCTGCTATGGCTATGGATATGTCTGCTATGGCTATGGCTATGGCTGCTATGGCTATGGCTATGGCTGCTATGGCTTTGGCTATGGCTGCTACGGCTACCGCGAGGACTGCTATGGCTATGGCTATGGCTCTGGCTGCTATGGCTATTGCTATGGCTATGGCTGCTATGGCTATGTCTACGTCTGCTATGGCTATGGCTATCGCTGCGTCTGCTATGGCTATGGCTGCTATGGCTATGGCTATAGCCGCCATGACAATGGCTACGCGTGCTATGGCTATTGCCGTGACTGGTTTGGCTATGGCTATAGCTGCTATGGCTATGGCTATGGCTATGGCTGCTATGGCTATGGCAATGGCCATGGCTGCTATGGCTATGGCTTCTATGGCTATGGCCATGGCTATGGCTGTTATGGCTATGGCTGCTATGGCTACTATGGCTATGGCTATGGCTTTGGCTGCCATGGCTATGGCTATGGCTGCTATGGCCATTGCTGCTATGGCTATGGCTGCTATGGCTATGGCTGCTATGGCTATGGCTATGGCTGCTATGGCTATGTATGCCATGACTATGGCCATGGCTGCTATGGCCATGCCAATGGCTGCTATGGCTATCGCTATGGCTACTGCTGTCGCTGCTATGGGTATGAAAATGTCTATGGCTGCAATGGCTATGGCTATGGCTAAGGCTGCTGTGGCTATGGCTATGGCTGCATTGGCTACGGCTATAGCTGCATTGGCTGCTGTGGCTATGGCTATGTCTATGGCTGCTATGGCTGTGGCTATCGCTATGGCTGCTATAGAAATAGCTATGATGGCTAAGACTATGGCTATGGCTGCAATGGCTATGGCTATGGGTATGGCTGCTGTGGCTATGGCAATGGCTGATATGGCAATGGCTATGGCTATGGCTGCTATGGCTATGGCTATGGCTTCGGCTATGTCTGCTATGGCTATGGTTATGGCTGCTATGGCTATGGCTATGGGTATGGCTGCTATGGCAATGGCTTTGGCTGCTATGGCTATGGCTGTGGCTGCTATGGCTATGCCAATGGCTACTATGGCCATGGCTATGACTGCTATGGCTATGGCTATGGCTGCTATGGCTGTGGGTATGGCTATAGCTGCTGTGGCTATGGCTAAGGCTGCTATGGCTTGGCTATGGCTGCTATGGCTACGTATATGGCTGCGGCTGCAATGGCTATGGCTGCTTTGGCTATGGTTATGGCTGCTATGGCTATGGCTATGGATATGGCTGCTACGGCTATGGCTACGACTGCTATGGCTATGGCTATGGCTGCTGTGGCTTTGGCTATGGCTACTATGGCTGCTATGGCTATGGCTATGGCTGCTATGGCTATGGCTATGGATATGGCTGCTATGGATGCGGCTATGCCTGGTATGGCCATGGCTATGGCTGCTATGGCTATGGCTATGGCTGCTATGGCTTTGGCTATGGCTGCTACGGCTACCGCGATGACTGCTATGGCTATGGCTATGGCTATGGCTGCTATGGCTATGGCTATGGCTGCTATGGGTATGGCACTGGCTGCTATGGCTATGGCTGCTATGGCTACTATGGCTATTGCTATGGCTATGGCTGCTATGGCTATGGTTATGGCTATGGCTGCTATGGCTATTGCTATGGCTGCTATGGCAATGGCTATGGATACGGCTATGTCTGCTAGGGCCGCCATGGCTAAGGCAATGGCTGCTATGGCTATGGCTATGGCTGCGGCTGCAATGGCTATGGCTGCTTTTGCTATGGTTATGGCTGCTATTGCTATGGCTATGGATATGGCTGCTATGGCTATGGCTATGACTGCTATGGCTATGGCTATGGCTGCTGTGGCTTTGGCTATGGCTACTATGGCTGCTATGGCTATGGCCATGGCTGCTATGGCTATGGCTATGGATATGGCTGCTATGGCTACGGCTAGGTCTGGTATGGCCATGGCTATGGCTGCTATGGCTATGGCTATGGCTGCTACGGCTACCGCGATGACTGCTATGGCTATGGCTATGGCTATGTCTGCTATGGCTATTGCTATGGCTATGGCTGCTATGGCTATGTCTACGTCTGCTATGGCTATGGCTATCGCTGCGTCTGCTATGGCTATGGCTGCTATGGCTATGGCTATAGCCGCCATGACAATGGCTGCGCGTGCTATGGCTATGGCCGTGACTGGTTTGGCTATGGCTATAGCTGCTATGGCTATGGCTATGGCTATGGCTGCTATGGCTATGGCAATGGCCATGGCTGCTATGGCTATGGCTTCTATGGCTATGGCTATGGCTATGGCTGCTATGGCTATGGCTGCTATGGCTACTATGGCTATGGCTATGGCTTTGGCTGCCATGGCTATGGCTATGGCTGCTATGGCCATTGCTGCTATGGCTATGGCTGCTATGGCTATGGCTGCTATGGCTATGGCTATGGCTGCTATGGCTATGTATGCTATGACTATGGCCATGGCTGCTATGGCTATGCCTATGGCTGCTATGGCTATCGCTATGGCTACTGCTATGGCTACTGTGGGTATGAAAATGTCTATGGCTGCAATGGCTATGGCTATAGCTGCTATGGCTATGGTTATGGCTATGGCTGCTATGGCCATGCCTATGGCTGCTATGGATATCGCTATGGCTATGGCTATGTCTGCTATGGCTTTGGCTATGGCTGCTACGGCTACCGCGATGACTGCTATGGCTATGGCTATGGCTATGGCTGCTATGGCTATGGCTATGGCTGCTATGGCTATGGCACTGGCTGCTATGGCTATGGCTGCTATGGCTACTATGGCTATTGCTATGGCTATGGCTGCTATGGCTATGGTTATGGCTATGGCTGCTATGGCTATTGCTATGGCTGCTATGGCAATGGCTATGGATACGGCTATGTCTGCTAGGGCCGCCATGGCTAAGGCAATGGCTGCTATGGCTATGGCTATGGCTGCGGCTGCAATGGCTATGGCTGCTTTGGCTATGGTTATGGCTGCTACTGCTATGGCTATGGATATGGCTGCTATGGCTATGGCTATGACTGCTATGGCTATGGCTATGGCTGCTGTGGCTTTGGCTATGTCTACTATGGCTGCTATGGCTATGGCTATGGCTGCTATGGCTATGGATATGTCTGCTATGGCTATGGCTATGGCTGCTATGGCTATGGCTATGGCTGCTATGGCTATGGCAATGGCCATGGCTGCTATGGCTATGGCTTCTATGGCTATGGCCATGGCTATGGCTGTTATGGCTATGGCTGCTATGGCTACTATGGCTATGGCTATGGCTTTGGCTGCCATGGCTATGGCTATGGCTGCTATGGCCATTGCTGCTATGGCTATGGCTGCTATGGCTATGGCTGCTATGGCTATGGCTATGGCTGCTATGGCTATGTATGCTATGACTATGGCCATGGCTGCTATGGCTATGCCAATGGCTGCTATGGCTATCGCTATGGCTACTGCTGTGGCTGCTATGGGTATGAAAATGTCTATGGCTGCAATGGCTATGGCTATGGCTAAGGCTGCTGTGGCTATGGCTATGGCTGCATTGGCTACGGCTATAGCTGCATTGGCTGCTGTGGCTATGGCTATGTCTCTGGCTGCTATGGCTGTGGCTATCGCTATGGCTGCTATAGAAATAGCTATGATGGCTAAGACTATGGCTATGGCTGCAATGGCTATGGCTATGGGTATGGCTGCTGTGGCTGTGGCAATGGCTGATATGGCAATGGCTATGGCTATGGCTGCTATGGCTATGGCTATGGCTTCGGCTATGTCTGCTATGGCTATGGTTATGGCTGCTATGGCTATGGCTATGGGTATGGCTGCTATGGCAATGGCTTTGGCTGCTATGGTTATGGCTGTGGCTGCTATGGCTATGGCAATGGCTACTATGGCCATGGCTATGACTGCTATGGCTATGGCTATGGCTGCTATGGCTGTGGGTATGGCTATAGCTGCTGTGGCTATGGCTAAGGCTGCTATGGCTTGGCTATGGCTGCTATGGCTTTGGCTATGGCTACTATGGCTGCTATGGCTATGGCTATGGCTGCTATGGCTATGGCTATGGATATGGCTGCTATGGATGCGGCTATGTCTGGTATGGCCATGGCTATGGCTGCTATGGCTGTGGGTATGGCTATGGCTGCTATGGCTATGGATATGTCTGCTATGGCTATGGCTATGGCTGCTATGGCTATGGCTATGGCTGCTATGGCTTTGGCTATGGCTGCTACGGCTACCGCGAGGACTGCTATGGCTATGGCTATGGCTCTGGCTGCTATGGCTATTGCTATGGCTATGGCTGCTATGGCTATGTCTACGTCTGCTATGGCTATGGCTATCGCTGCGTCTGCTATGGCTATGGCTGCTATGGCTATGGCTATAGCCGCCATGACAATGGCTACGCGTGCTATGGCTATTGCCGTGACTGGTTTGGCTATGGCTATAGCTGCTATGGCTATGGCTATGGCTATGGCTGCTATGGCTATGGCAATGGCCATGGCTGCTATGGCTATGGCTTCTATGGCTATGGCCATGGCTATGGCTGTTATGGCTATGGCTGCTATGGCTACTATGGCTATGGCTATGGCTTTGGCTGCCATGGCTATGGCTATGGCTGCTATGGCCATTGCTGCTATGGCTATGGCTGCTATGGCTATGGCTGCTATGGCTATGGCTATGGCTGCTATGGCTATGTATGCCATGACTATGGCCATGGCTGCTATGGCCATGCCAATGGCTGCTATGGCTATCGCTATGGCTA
Source organism: Calliopsis andreniformis (assembly GCF_051401765.1). Taxonomy (NCBI): domain Eukaryota; kingdom Metazoa; phylum Arthropoda; class Insecta; order Hymenoptera; family Andrenidae; genus Calliopsis; species Calliopsis andreniformis. Next base: position 2,408,345 of record NW_027480456.1, on the reverse strand, counting down.
CTGCTGTCGCTGCTATGGGTATGAAAATGTCTATGGCTGCAATGGCTATGGCTATGGCTAAGGCTGCTGTGGCTATGGCTATGGCTGCATTGGCTACGGCTATAGCTGCATTGGCTGCTGTGGCTATGGCTATGTCTATGGCTGCTATGGCTGTGGCTATCGCTATGGCTGCTATAGAAATAGCTATGATGGCTAAGACTATGGCTATGGCTGCAATGGCTATGGCTATGGGTATGGCTGCTGTGGCTATGGCAATGGCTGATATGGCAATGGCTATGGCTATGGCTGCTATGGCTATGGCTATGGCTTCGGCTATGTCTGCTATGGCTATGGTTATGGCTGCTATGGCTATGGCTATGGGTATGGCTGCTATGGCAATGGCTTTGGCTGCTATGGCTATGGCTGTGGCTGCTATGGCTATGCCAATGGCTACTATGGCCATGGCTATGACTGCTATGGCTATGGCTATGGCTGCTATGGCTGTGGGTATGGCTATAGCTGCTGTGGCTATGGCTAAGGCTGCTATGGCTTGGCTATGGCTGCTATGGCTACGTATATGGCTGCGGCTGCAATGGCTATGGCTGCTTTGGCTATGGTTATGGCTGCTATGGCTATGGCTATGGATATGGCTGCTACGGCTATGGCTACGACTGCTATGGCTATGGCTATGGCTGCTGTGGCTTTGGCTATGGCTACTATGGCTGCTATGGCTATGGCTATGGCTGCTATGGCTATGGCTATGGATATGGCTGCTATGGATGCGGCTATGCCTGGTATGGCCATGGCTATGGCTGCTATGGCTATGGCTATGGCTGCTATGGCTTTGGCTATGGCTGCTACGGCTACCGCGATGACTGCTATGGCTATGGCTATGGCTATGGCTGCTATGGCTATGGCTATGGCTGCTATGGGTATGGCACTGGCTGCTATGGCTATGGCTGCTATGGCTACTATGGCTATTGCTATGGCTATGGCTGCTATGGCTATGGTTATGGCTATGGCTGCTATGGCTATTGCTATGGCTGCTATGGCAATGGCTATGGATACGGCTATGTCTGCTAGGGCCGCCATGGCTAAGGCAATGGCTGCTATGGCTATGGCTATGGCTGCGGCTGCAATGGCTATGGCTGCTTTTGCTATGGTTATGGCTGCTATTGCTATGGCTATGGATATGGCTGCTATGGCTATGGCTATGACTGCTATGGCTATGGCTATGGCTGCTGTGGCTTTGGCTATGGCTACTATGGCTGCTATGGCTATGGCCATGGCTGCTATGGCTATGGCTATGGATATGGCTGCTATGGCTACGGCTAGGTCTGGTATGGCCATGGCTATGGCTGCTATGGCTATGGCTATGGCTGCTACGGCTACCGCGATGACTGCTATGGCTATGGCTATGGCTATGTCTGCTATGGCTATTGCTATGGCTATGGCTGCTATGGCTATGTCTACGTCTGCTATGGCTATGGCTATCGCTGCGTCTGCTATGGCTATGGCTGCTATGGCTATGGCTATAGCCGCCATGACAATGGCTGCGCGTGCTATGGCTATGGCCGTGACTGGTTTGGCTATGGCTATAGCTGCTATGGCTATGGCTATGGCTATGGCTGCTATGGCTATGGCAATGGCCATGGCTGCTATGGCTATGGCTTCTATGGCTATGGCTATGGCTATGGCTGCTATGGCTATGGCTGCTATGGCTACTATGGCTATGGCTATGGCTTTGGCTGCCATGGCTATGGCTATGGCTGCTATGGCTATGGCTATGGATATGGCTGCTATGGCTATGGCTATGGGTATGGCTGCTATGGCAATGGCTTTGGCTGCTATGGCTATGGCTGCGGCTGCTATGGCTATGCCAATGGCTACTATGGCCATGGCTATGACTGCTATGGCTATGGCTATGGCTGCTATGGCTGTGGGTATGGCTATAGCTGCTGTGGCTATGGCTAAGGCTGCTATGGCTTGGCTATGGCTGCTATGGCTACGTATATGGCTGCGGCTGCAATGGCTATGGCTGCTTTGGCTATGGTTATGGCTGCTATGGCTATGGCTATGGATATGGCTGCTACGGCTATGGCTACGACTGCTATGGCTATGGCTATGGCTGCTGTGGCTTTGGCTATGGCTACTATGGCTGCTATGGCTATGGCTATGGCTGCTATGGCTATGGCTATGGATATGGCTGCTATGGATGCGGCTATGCCTGGTATGGCTATGCCAATGGCTACTATGGCCATGGCTATGGCTGCTATGGCTATGGCTATGGCTGCTACGGCTACCGCGATGACTGCTATGGCTATGGCTATGGCTATGTCTGCTATGGCTATTGCTATGGCTATGGCTGCTATGGCTATGTCTACGTCTGCTATGGCTATGGCTATCGCTGCGTCTGCTATGGCTATGGCTGCTATGGCTATGGCTATAGCCGCCATGACAATGGCTGCGCGTGCTATGGCTATGGCCGTGACTGGTTTGGCTATGGCTATAGCTGCTATGGCTATGGCTATGGCTATGGCTGCTATGGCTATGGCAATGGCCATGGCTGCTATGGCTATGGCTTCTATGGCTATGGCTATGGCTATGGCTGCTATGGCTATGGCTGCTATGGCTACTATGGCTATGGCTATGGCTTTGGCTGCCATGGCTATGGCTATGGCTGCTATGGCCATTGCTGCTATGGCTATGGCTGCTATGGCTATGGCTGCTATGGCTATGGCTATGGCTGCTATGGCTATGTATGCTATGACTATGGCCATGGCTGCTATGGCTATGCCTATGGCTGCTATGGCTATCGCTATGGCTACTGCTATGGCTACTGTGGGTATGAAAATGTCTATGGCTGCAATGGCTATGGCTATAGCTGCTATGGCTATGGTTATGGCTATGGCTGCTATGGCCATGCCTATGGCTGCTATGGATATCGCTATGGCTATGGCTATGTCTGCTATGGCTTTGGCTATGGCTGCTACGGCTACCGCGATGACTGCTATGGCTATGGCTATGGCTATGGCTGCTATGGCTATGGCTATGGCTGCTATGGCTATGGCACTGGCTGCTATGGCTATGGCTGCTATGGCTACTATGGCTATTGCTATGGCTATGGCTGCTATGGCTATGGTTATGGCTATGGCTGCTATGGCTATTGCTATGGCTGCTATGGCAATGGCTATGGATACGGCTATGTCTGCTAGGGCCGCCATGGCTAAGGCAATGGCTGCTATGGCTATGGCTATGGCTGCGGCTGCAATGGCTATGGCTGCTTTGGCTATGGTTATGGCTGCTACTGCTATGGCTATGGATATGGCTGCTATGGCTATGGCTATGACTGCTATGGCTATGGCTATGGCTGCTGTGGCTTTGGCTATGGCTACTATGGCTGCTATGGCTATGGCCATGGCTGCTATGGCTATGGCTATGGATATGGCTGCTATGGCTACGGCTAGGTCTGGTATGGCCATGGCTATGGCTGCTATGGCTATGGCTATGGCTGCTACGGCTACCGCGATGACTGCTATGGCTATGGCTATGGCTATGTCTGCTATGGCTATTGCTATGGCTATGGCTGCTATGGCTATGTCTACGTCTGCTATGGCTATGGCTATCGCTGCGTCTCTTATGGCTATGGCTGCTATGGCTATGGCTATAGCCGCCATGACAATGGCTACGCGTGCTATTGCTATGGCCGTGACTTGTTTGGCTATGGTTATGGCTGCTATTGCTATGGCTATGGATATGGCTGCTATGGCTATGGCTATGTCTGCTATGGCTATGGCTATGGCTGCTATGGCTATGGCTATGGCTGCTATGGCTTTGGCTATGGCTGCTACGGCTACCGCGAGGACTGCTATGGCTATGCCTATGGCTCTGGCTGCTATGGCTATTGCTTTGGCTATGGCTGCTATGGCTATGGCTATGGCTGCGGCTGCAATGGCTATGGCTGCTTTGGCTATGGTTATGGCTGCTTTGGCTATGGCTATGGATATGGCTGCTACGGCTATGGCTACGACTGCTATGGCTATGGCTATGGCTGCTGTGGCTTTGGCTATGTCTACTATGGCTGCTATGGCTATGGCTATGGCTGCTATGGCTATGGATATGTCTGCTATGGCTATGGCTATGGCTGCTATGGCTATGGCTATGGCTGCTATGGCTATGGCAATGGCCATGGCTGCTATGGCTATGGCTTCTATGGCTATGGCCATGGCTATGGCTGTTATGGCTATGGCTGCTATGGCTACTATGGCTATGGCTATGGCTTTGGCTGCCATGGCTATGGCTATGGCTGCTATGGCCATTGCTGCTATGGCTATGGCTGCTATGGCTATGGCTGCTATGGCTATGGCTATGGCTGCTATGGCTATGTATGCTATGACTATGGCCATGGCTGCTATGGCTATGCCAATGGCTGCTATGGCTATCGCTATGGCTACTGCTGTGGCTGCTATGGGTATGAAAATGTCTATGGCTGCAATGGCTATGGCTATGGCTAAGGCTGCTGTGGCTATGGCTATGGCTGCATTGGCTACGGCTATAGCTGCATTGGCTGCTGTGGCTATGGCTATGTCTCTGGCTGCTATGGCTGTGGCTATCGCTATGGCTGCTATAGAAATAGCTATGATGGCTAAGACTATGGCTATGGCTGCAATGGCTATGGCTATGGGTATGGCTGCTGTGGCTGTGGCAATGGCTGATATGGCAATGGCTATGGCTATGGCTGCTATGGCTATGGCTATGGCTTCGGCTATGTCTGCTATGGCTATGGTTATGGCTGCTATGGCTATGGCTATGGGTATGGCTGCTATGGCAATGGCTTTGGCTGCTATGGTTATGGCTGTGGCTGCTATGGCTATGGCAATGGCTACTATGGCCATGGCTATGACTGCTATGGCTATGGCTATGGCTGCTATGGCTGTGGGTATGGCTATAGCTGCTGTGGCTATGGCTAAGGCTGCTATGGCTTGGCTATGGCTGCTATGGCTTTGGCTATGGCTACTATGGCTGCTATGGCTATGGCTATGGCTGCTATGGCTATGGCTATGGATATGGCTGCTATGGATGCGGCTATGTCTGGTATGGCCATGGCTATGGCTGCTATGGCTGTGGGTATGGCTATGGCTGCTATGGCTATGGATATGTCTGCTATGGCTATGGCTATGGCTGCTATGGCTATGGCTATGGCTGCTATGGCTTTGGCTATGGCTGCTACGGCTACCGCGAGGACTGCTATGGCTATGGCTATGGCTCTGGCTGCTATGGCTATTGCTATGGCTATGGCTGCTATGGCTATGTCTACGTCTGCTATGGCTATGGCTATCGCTGCGTCTGCTATGGCTATGGCTGCTATGGCTATGGCTATAGCCGCCATGACAATGGCTACGCGTGCTATGGCTATTGCCGTGACTGGTTTGGCTATGGCTATAGCTGCTATGGCTATGGCTATGGCTATGGCTGCTATGGCTATGGCAATGGCCATGGCTGCTATGGCTATGGCTTCTATGGCTATGGCCATGGCTATGGCTGTTATGGCTGTGGCTGCTATGGCTACTATGGCTATGGCTATGGCTTTGGCTGCCATGGCTATGGCTATGGCTGCTATGGCCATTGCTGCTATGGCTATGGCTGCTATGGCTATGGCTGCTATGGCTATGGCTATGGCTGCTATGGCTATGTATGCTATGACTATGGCCATGGCTGCTATGGCCATGCCAATGGCTGCTATGGCTATCGCTATGGCTACTGCTGTCGCTGCTATGGGTATGAAAATGTCTATGGCTGCAATGGCTATGGCTATGGCTAAGGCTGCTGTGGCTATGGCTATGGCTGCATTGGCTACGGCTATAGCTGCATTGGCTGCTGTGGCTATGGCTATGTCTATGGCTGCTATGGCTGTGGCTATCGCTATGGCTGCTATAGAAATAGCTATGATGGCTAAGACTATGGCTATGGCTGCAATGGCTATGGCTATGGGTATGGCTGCTGTGGCTATGGCAATGGCTGATATGGCAATGGCTAAGGCTATTCCTGCTATGGCTATGGCTATGGCTTCGGCTATGTCTGCTATGGCTATGGTTATGGCTGCTATGGCTATGGCTATGGGTATGGCTGCTATGGCAATGGCTTTGGCTGCTATGGCTATGGCTGTGGCTGCTATGGCTATGGCAATGGCTACTATGGCCATGGCTATGACTGCTATGGCTATGGCTATGGCTGCTATGGCTGTGGGTATGGCTATAGCTGCTGTGGCTATGGCTAAGGCTGCTATGGCTTGGCTATGGCTGCTATGGCTACGTATATGGCTGCGGCTGCAATGGCTATGGCTGCTTTGGCTATGGTTATGGCTGCTATGGCTATGGCTATGGATATGGCTGCTACGGCTATGGCTACGACTGCTATGGCTATGGCTATGGCTGCTGTGGCTTTGGCTATGGCTACTATGGCTGCTATGGCTATGGCTATGGCTGCTATGGCTATGGCTATGGATATGGCTGCTATGGATGCGGCTATGCCTGGTATGGCCATGGCTATGGCTGCTATGGCTATGGCTATGGCTGCTATGGCTTTGGCTATGGCTGCTACGCCTACCGCGATGACTGCTATGGCTATGGCTATGGCTATGGCTGCTATGGCTATGGCTATGGCTGCTATGGGTATGGCACTGGCTGCTATGGCTATGGCTGCTATGGCTACTATGGCTATTGCTATGGCTGTGGCTGCTATGGCTATGGTTATGGCTATGGCTGCTATGGCTATTGCTATGGCTGCTATGGCAATGGCTATGGATACGGCTATGTCTGCTAGGGCCGCCATGGCTAAGGCAATGGCTGCTATGGCTATGGCTATGGCTGCGGCTGCAATGGCTATGGCTGCTTTTGCTATGGTTATGGCTGCTATTGCTATGGCTATGGATATGGCTGCTATGGCTATGGCTATGACTGCTATGGCTATGGCTATGGCTGCTGTGGCTTTGGCTATGGCTACTATGGCTGCTATGGCTATGGCCATGGCTGCTATGGCTATGGCTATGGATATGGCTGCTATGGCTACGGCTAGGTCTGGTATGGCCATGGCTATGGCTGCTATGGCTATGGCTATGGCTGCTACGGCTACCGCGATGACTGCTATGGCTATGGCTACGGCTATGTCTGCTATGGCTATTGCTATGGCTATGGCTGCTATGGCTATGTCTACGTCTGCTATGGCTATGGCTATCGCTGCGTCTGCTATGGCTATGGCTGCTATGGCTATGGCTATAGCCGCCATGACAATGGCTGCGCGTGCTATGGCTATGGCCGTGACTGGTTTGGCTATGGCTATAGCTGCTATGGCTATGGCTATGGCTATGGCTGCTATGGCTATGGCAATGGCCATGGCTGCTATGGCTATGGCTTCTATGGCTATGTCTATGGCTATGGCTGCTATGGCTATGGCTGCTATGGCTACTATGGCTATGGCTATGGCTTTGGCTGCCATGGCTATGGCTATGGCTGCTATGGCCATTGCTGCTATGGCTATGGCTGCTATGGCTATGGCTGCTATGGCTATGGCTATGGCTATCGCTGCGTCTCTTATGGCTATGGCTGCTATGGCTATGGCTATAGCCGCCATGACAATGGCTACGCGTGCTATTGCTATGGCCGTGACTTGTTTGGCTATGGTTATGGCTGCTATTGCTATGGCTATGGATATGGCTGCTATGGCTATGGCTATGTCTGCTATGGCTATGGCTATGGCTGCTATGGCTATGGCTATGGCTGCTATGGCTTTGGCTATGGCTGCTACGACTACCGCGAGGACTGCTATGGCTATGCCTATGGCTCTGGCTGCTATGGCTATTGCTTTGGCTATGGCTGCTATGGCTATGGCTATGGCTGCGGCTGCAATGGCTATGGCTGCTTTGGCTATGGTTATGGCTGCTTTGGCTATGGCTATGGATATGGCTGCTACGGCTATGGCTACGACTGCTATGGCTATGGCTATGGCTGCTGTGGCTTTGGCTATGTCTACTATGGCTGCTATGGCTATGGCTATGGCTGCTATGGCTATGGATATGTCTGCTATGGCTATGGCTATGGCTGCTATGGCTATGGCTATGGCTGCTATGGCTATGGCAATGGCTATGGCAATGGCTATGGCTGCTATGGCTATGGCTTCTATGGCTATGGCCATGGCTATGGCTGTTATGGCTATGGCTGCTATGGCTACTATGGCTATGGCTATGGCTTTGGCTGCCATGGCTATGGCTATGGCTGCTATGGCCATTGCTGCTATGGCTATGGCTGCTATGGCTATGGCTGCTATGGCTATGGCTATGGCTGCTATGGCTATGTATGCTATGACTATGGCCATGGCTGCTATGGCTATGCCAATGGCTGCTATGGCTATCGCTATGGCTACTGCTGTGGCTGCTATGGGTATGAAAATGTCTATGGCTGCAATGGCTATGGCTATGGCTAAGGCTGCTGTGGCTATGGCTATGGCTGCATTGGCTACGGCTATAGCTGCATTGGCTGCTGTGGCTATGGCTATGTCTCTGGCTGCTATGGCTGTGGCTATCGCTATGGCTGCTATAGAAATAGCTATGATGGCTAAGACTATGGCTATGGCTGCAATGGCTATGGCTATGGGTATGGCTGCTGTGGCTATGGCAATGGCTGATATGGCAATGGCTATGGCTATGGCTGCTATGGCTATGGCTATGGCTTCGGCTATGTCTGCTATGGCTATGGTTATGGCTGCTATGGCTATGGCTATGGGTATGGCTGCTATGGCAATGGCTTTGGCTGCTATGGTTATGGCTGTGGCTGCTATGGCTATGGCAATGGCTACTATGGCCATGGCTATGACTGCTATGGCTATGGCTATGGCTGCTATGGCTGTGGGTATGGCTATAGCTGCTGTGGCTATGGCTAAGGCTGCTATGGCTTGGCTATGGCTGCTATGGCTTTGGCTATGGCTACTATGGCTGCTATGGCTATGGCTATGGCTGCTATGGCTATGGCTATGGATATGGCTGCTATGGATGCGGCTATGTCTGGTATGGCCATGGCTATGGCTGCTATGGCTGTGGGTATGGCTATGGCTGCTATGGCTATGGATATGTCTGCTATGGCTATGGCTATGGCTGCTATGGCTATGGCTATGGCTGCTATGGCTTTGGCTATGGCTGCTACGGCTACCGCGAGGACTGCTATGGCTATGGCTATGGCTCTGGCTGCTATGGCTATTGCTATGGCTATGGCTGCTATGGCTATGTCTACGTCTGCTATGGCTATGGCTATCGCTGCGTCTGCTATGGCTATGGCTGCTATGGCTATGGCTATAGCCGCCATGACAATGGCTACGCGTGCTATGGCTATTGCCGTGACTGGTTTGGCTATGGCTATAGCTGCTATGGCTATGGCTATGGCTATGGCTGCTATGGCTATGGCAATGGCCATGGCTGCTATGGCTATGGCTTCTATGGCTATGGCCATGGCTATGGCTGTTATGGCTATGGCTGCTATGGCTACTATGGCTATGGCTATGGCTTTGGCTGCCATGGCTATGGCTATGGCTGCTATGGCCATTGCTGCTATGGCTATGGCTGCTATGGCTATGGCTGCTATGGCTATGGCTATGGCTGCTATGGCTATGTATGCTATGACTATGGCCATGGCTGCTATGGCCATGCCAATGGCTGCTATGGCTATCGCTATGGCTACTGCTGTGGCTGCTATGGGTATGAAAATGTCTATGGCTGCAATGGCTATGGCTATGGCTAAGGCTGCTGTGGCTATGGCTATGGCTGCATTGGCTACGGCTATAGCTGCATTGGCTGCTGTGGCTATGGCTATGTCTATGGCTGCTATGGCTGTGGCTATCGCTATGGCTGCTATAGAAATAGCTATGATGGCTAAGACTATGGCTATGGCTGCAATGGCTATGGCTATGGGTATGGCTGCTGTGGCTATGGCAATGGCTGATATGGCAATGGCTATGGCTATGGCTGCTATGGCTATGGCTATGGCTTCGGCTATGTCTGCTATGGCTATGGTTATGGCTGCTATGGCTATGGCTATGGGTATGGCTGCTATGGCAATGGCTTTGGCTGCTATGGCTATGGCTGTGGCTGCTATGGCTATGGCAATGGCTACTATGGCCATGGCTATGACTGCTACGGCTATGGCTATGGCTGCTATGGCTGTGGGTATGGCTATAGCTGCTGTGGCTATGGCTAAGGCTGCTATGGCTTGGCTATGGCTGCTATGGCTACGTATATGGCTGCGGCTGCAATGGCTATGGCTGCTTTGGCTATGGTTATGGCTGCTATGGCTATGGCTATGGATATGGCTGCTACGGCTATGGCTACGACTGCTATGGCTATGGCTATGGCTGCTGTGGCTTTGGCTATGGCTACTATGGCTGCTATGGCTATGGCTATGGCTGCTATGGCTATGGCTATGGATATGGCTGCTATGGATGCGGCTATGCCTGGTATGGCCATGGCTATGGCTGCTATGGCTATGGCTATGGCTGCTATGGCTTTGGCTATGGCTGCTACGGCTACCGCGATGACTGCTATGGCTATGCCTATGGCTCTGGCTGCTATGGCTATTGCTATGGCTATGGCTGCTATGGCTATGTCTACGTCTGCTATGGCTATGGCTATCGCTGCGTCTGCTATGGCTATGGCTGCTATGGCTATGGCTATAGCCGCCATGACAATGGCTGCGCGTGCTATGGCTATGGCCGTGACTGGTTTGGCTATGGCTATAGCTGCTATGGCTATGGCTATGGCTATGGCTGCTATGGCTATGGCAATGGCCATGGCTGCTATGGCTATGGCTTCTATGGCTATGGCTATGGCTATGGCTGCTATGGCTATGGCTGCTATGGCTACTATGGCTATGGCTATGGCTTTGGCTGCCATGGCTATGGCTATGGCTGCTATGGCCATTGCTGCTATGGCTATGGCTGCTATGGCTATGGCTGCTATGGCTATGGCTATGGCTGCTATGGCTATGTATGCTATGACTATGGCCATGGCTTCTATGGCTATGCCTATGGCTGCTATGGCTATCGCTATGGCTACTGCTATGGCTACTGTGGGTATGAAAATGTCTATGGCTGCAATGGCTATGGCTATAGCTGCTATGGCTATGGTTATGGCTATGGCTGCTATGGCCATGCCTATGGCTGCTATGGATATCGCTATGGCTATGGCTATGTCTGCTATGGCTTTGGCTATGGCTGCTACGGCTACCGCGATGACTGCTATGGCTATGGCTATGGCTATGGCTGCTATGGCTATGGCTATGGCTGCTATGGCTATGGCACTGGCTGCTATGGCTATGGCTGCTATGGCTACTATGGCTATTGCTATGGCTATGGCTGCTATGGCTATGGTTATGGCTATGGCTGCTATGGCTATTGCTATGGCTGCTATGGCAATGGCTATGGATACGGCTATGTCTGCTAGGGCCGCCATGGCTAAGGCAATGGCTGCTTTGGCTATGGCTATGGCTGCGGCTGCAATGGCTATGGCTGCTTTGGCTATGGTTATGGCTGCTACTGCTATGGCTATGGATATGGCTGCTATGGCTATGGCTATGACTGCTATGGCTATGGCTATGGCTGCTGTGGCTTTGGCTATGGCTACTATGGCTGCTATGGCTATGACCATGGCTGCTATGGCTATGGCTATGGATATGGCTGCTATGGCTACGGCTAGGTCTGGTATGGCCATGGCTATGGCTGCTATGGCTATGGCTATGGCTGCTACGGCTACCGCGATGACTGCTATGGCTATGGCTATGGCTATGTCTGCTATGGCTATTGCTATGGCCATGGCTGCTATGGCTATGTCTACGTCTGCTATGGCTATGGCTATCGCTGCGTCTCTTATGGCTATGGCTGCTATGGCTATGGCTATAGCCGCCATGACAATGGCTACGCGTGCTATTGCTATGGCCGTGACTTGTTTCGCTATGGTTATGGCTGCTATTGCTATGGCTATGGATATGGCTGCTATGGCTATGGCTATGTCTGCTATGGCTATGGCTATGGCTGCTATGGCTATGGCTATGGCTGCTATGGCTTTGGCTATGGCTGCTACGGCTACCGCGAGGACTGCTATGGCTATGCCTATGGCTCTGGCTGCTATGGCTATTGCTTTGGCTATGGCTGCTATGGCTATGGCTATGGCTGCGGCTGCAATGGCTATGGCTGCTTTGGCTATGGTTATGGCTGCTATGGCTATGGCTATGGATATGGCTGCTACGGCTATGGCTACGACTGCTATGGCTATGGCTATGGCTGCTGTGGCTTTGGCTATGTCTACTATGGCTGCTATGGCTATGGCTATGGCTGCTATGGCTATGGCTATGGATATGGCTGCTATGGCTGCGGCTATGTCTGGTATGGCCATGGCTATGGCTGCTATGGCTATGGCTATGGCTGCTATGGCTTTGGCTATGGCTGCTACGGCTACCGCGATGACTGCTATGGCTATGGCTATGGCTATGGCTATGGCTATGGCTATGGCTGCTATGGCTATGGCTATGGCTGCTATGGCTTTGGCTGCTATGGCTATGGCTATGGCTGCTATGGCTATGGCTGCTATGGCTATGGCTATGGCTATGGCTGCTATGGCTATGGCTGCTATGGCTATGGCTGCTATGGCTATGGCTATGGCTGCTATGGCTATGGCTATGGCTGCTATGGCTATGTATGCTATGGCTATGGCAATGGCTAAGGCTGCCATGCCTATGTCTGCTATGGATATCGCTATGGCTATGGCTATGGCTGCTATGGCTATGGCTATGGCTGCTATGGCTATGGCTATGTCTATGGCTGCTATGGCTATGGCTCTGGCTGCTTTGGCTATGGCTATAGCTGGATTGGCTGCTGTGGCTATGTCTATGTCTATGGCTGCTATGGCTGTGGCTATCGCTATGGATGCTATAGAAATAGCTACGGCTGCTGTGGCTCTCGCTATGACTGCTATGGCTATGGCTATGGCTAAGGCTGCTGTGGCTATGGCTATGGCTGCATTGGCTACGGCTATAGCTGCATTGGCTGCTGTGGCTATGACTATGTCTATGGCTGCTATGGCTGTGGCTCTGGCTGCTTTGGCTATGGGTATAGCTGGATTGGCTGCTGTGGCTATGTCTATGTCTATGGCTGCTATGGCTTTGGCTATGGCTGCTACGGCTACCGCGATGACTGCTATGGCTATGGCTATGGCTATGGCTGCTATGGCTATGGCTATGGCTGCTATGGCTATGGCTGCTATGGCTATGGCTATGGCTGCTATGGCTTTGGCTATGGCTGCTACGGCTACCGCGATGACTGCTATGGCTATGGCTATGGCTATGGCTGCTATGGCTATGGCTATGGCTGCTATGGCTATGGCACTGGCTGCTATGGCTATGGCTGCTATGGCTACTATGGCTATTGCTATGGCTATGGCTGCTATGGCTATGGTTATGGCTATGGCTGCTATGGCTATTGCTATGGCTGCTATGGCAATGGCTATGGATACGGCTATGTCTGCTAGGGCCGCCATGGCTAAGGCAATGGCTGCTATGGCTATGGCTATGGCTGCGGCTGCAATGGCTATGGCTGCTTTGGCTATGGTTATGGCTGCTATGGCTACGGCTAGGTCTGGTATGGCCATGGCTATGGCTGCTATGGCTATGGCTATGGCTGCTATGGCTATGGCTATAGCCGCCATGACAATGGCTACGCGTGCTATTGCTATGGCCGTGACTTGTTTGGCTATGGTTATGGCTGCTATTGCTATGGCTATGGATATGGCTGCTATGGCTATGGCTATGTCTGCTATGGCTATGGCTATGGCTGCTATGGCTATGGCTATGGCTGCTATGGCTTTGGCTATGGCTGCTACGGCTACCGCGAGGACTGCTATGGCTATGCCTATGGCTCTGGCTGCTATGGCTATTGCTATGGCTATGGCTGCTATGGCTATGTCTACGTCTGCTATGGCTATGGCTATCGCTGCGTCTGCTATGGCTATGGCTGCTATGGCTATGGCTATAGCCGCCATGACAATGGCTACGCGTGCTATGGCTATGGCCGTGACTGGTTTGGCTATGGCTATAGCTGCTATGGCTATGGCAATGGCTATGGCTGCTATGGCTATGGCAATGGCCATGGCTGCTATGGCTATGGCTGCTATGGCTGTGGCTGCTATGGCTACTATGGCTATGGCTATGGCGTTGGCTGCTATGTCTATGGCTATGGCTTCTATGGCCATTGCTGCTATGCCTATGGCTGCTATGGCTATGGTTGCTATGGCTATGGCTATGGCTGCTATGGCTATATATGCTACGGCTATGGCCATGGCTGCTATGGCTATGCCCATGGCTGCTATGGCTATCGCTATGGATACTGCTATGGCTGCTATGGCTATGAAAATATCTATGGCTGCTATGGCTATGGCTATGGCTGCTATGGCTATGGCTATGGGTGCTTTGGCTATGGCTATAGCTGCGGCTGCTATGGCTATGGCTGCTATGGCTATGGCTATGGCTGCTTTCGCCAGTGCTATAGCTGCATTGGCTGCTGTGGCTATGGCTATGTCTATGGCTGCTATGGCTGTGGCTCTGGCTATGGCTGCTGTGGATATAGCTATGGCAGCTATGGCTATGACTATGCGTGCTATGGATATAGCTACGGCAGGTATGGCAATGGCTATGGCTGCTATGGCTATGGCTATGGCTATGGCTGCTACGGCTTTGGCTATTGCTGATGTGGCTATGGCTATGGGTATGGCTGCTATGGCTATGGCAATGGCTACTATGGCCATGGCTTTGACTGCTATGGCTATGGCTATGGCTGCTATGGCTATGGCTGCTAGTGCTATGGCTATGGCTGCTATTGCTCTGGCTGCTGTCGGTATGACAATGGCTGTGGCTGCTATGGCTATGGCTGCTGTGGCTATGGCTATGGCTGCTATGGCTGTGGTTACTGCTGCTATGGCTATGGCTATGGCTGCTCTGGCTATGGCTATGGCTGCTATGGCTATGGATATGTCTGCTATGGCTATGGCTATGGCTGCTATGGCAATGGCTATGGCTGCTATGGCTTTGGCTATGGCTGCTACGGCTACCGCGAGGACTGCTATGGCTATGGCTATGGCTCTGGCTGCTATGGCTATTGCTATGGCTATGGCTGCTATGGCTATGTCTACGTCTGCTATGGCTATGGCTATCGCTGCGTCTGCTATGGCTATGGCTGCTATGGCTATGGCTATAGCCGCCATGACAATGGCTACGCGTGCTATGGCTATTGCCGTGACTGGTTTGGCTATGGCTATAGCTGCTATGGCTATGGCTATGGCTATGGCTGCTATGGCTATGGCAATGGCCATGGCTGCTATGGCTATGGCTTCTATGGCTATGGCCATGGCTATGGCTGTTATGGCTATGGCTGCTATGGCTACTATGGCTATGGCTATGGCTTTGGCTGCCATGGCTATGGCTATGGCTGCTATGGCCATTGCTGCTATGGCTATGGCTGCTATGGCTATGGCTGCTATGGCTATGGCTATGGCTGCTATGGCTATGTATGCTATGACTATGGCCATGGCTGCTATGGCTATGCCAATGGCTGCTATGGCTATCGCTATGGCTACTGCTGTGGCTGCTATGGGTATGAAAATGTCTATGGCTGCAATGGCTATGGCTATGGCTAAGGCTGCTGTGGCTATAGCTATGGCTGCATTGGCTACGGCTATAGCTGCATTGGCTGCTGTGGCTATGGCTATGTCTATGGCTGCTATGGCTGTGGCTATCGCTATGGCTGCTATAGAAATAGCTATGATGGCTAAGACTATGGCTATGGCTGCAATGGCTATGGCTATGGGTATGGCTGCTGTGGCTATGGCAATGGCTGATATGGCAATGGCTATGGCTATGGCTGCTATGGCTATGGCTATGGCTTCGGCTATGTCTGCTGTGGCTATGGTTATGGCTGCTATGGCTATGGCTATGGGTATGGCTGCTATGGCAATGGCTTTGTCTGCTATGGCTATGGCTGTGGCTGCTATGGCTATGGCAATGGCTACTATGGCCATGGCTATGACTGCTATGGCTATGGCTATGGCTGCTATGGCTGTGGGTATGGCTGTAGCTGCTGTGGCTATGGCTAAGGCTGCTATGGCTTGGCTATGGGTGCTATGGCTACGTATATGGCTGCGGCTGCAATGCCTATGGCTGCTTTGGCTATGGTTATGGCTGCTATGGCTATGGCTATGGATATGGCTGCTACGGCTATGGCTACGACTGCTATGGCTATGGCTATGGCTGCTGTGGCTTTGGCTATGGCTACTATGGCTGCTATGGCTATGGCCATGGCTGCTATGGCTATGGCTATGGATATGGCTGCTATGGCTACGGCTAGGTCTGGTATGGCCATGGCTATGGCTGCTATGGCTATGGCTATGGCTGCTACGGCTACCGCGATGACTGCTATTGCTATGGCTATGGCTATGTCTGCTATGGCTATTGCTATGGCTATGGCTGCTATGGCTATGTCTACGTCTGCTATGGCTATGGCTATCGCTGCATCTCTTATGGCTATGGCTGCTATGGCTATGGCTATAGCCGCCATGACAATGGCTACGCGTGCTATTGCTATGGCCGTGACTTGTTTGGCTATGGTTATGGCTGCTATTGCTATGGCTATGGATATGGCTGCTATGGCTATGGCTATGTCTGCTATGGCTATGGCTATGGCTGCTATGGCTATGGCTATGGCTGCTATGGCTTTGGCTATGGCTGCTACGGCTACCGCGAGGACTGCTATGGCTATGCCTATGGCTCTGGCTGCTATGGCTATTGCTATGGCTATGGCTGCTATGGCTATGTCTACGTCTGCTATGGCTATGGCTATCGCTGCGTCTGCTATGGCTATGGCTGCTATGGCTATGGCTATAGCCGCCATGACAATGGCTACGCGTGCTATGGCTATGGCCGTGACTGGTTTGGCTATGGCTATAGCTGCTATGGCTATGGCAATGGCTATGGCTGCTATGGCTATGGCAATGGCCATGGCTGCTATGGCTATGGCTGCTATGGCTGTGGCTGCTATGGCTACTATGGCTATGGCTATGGCGTTGGCTGCTATGTCTATGGCTATGGCTTCTATGGCCATTGCTGCTATGCCTATGGCTGCTATGGCTATGGTTGCTATGGCTATGGCTATGGCTGCTATGGCTATATATGCTACGGCTATGGCCATGGCTGCTATGGCTATGCCCATGGCTGCTATGGCTATCGCTATGGATACTGCTATGGCTGCTATGGCTATGAAAATATCTATGGCTGCTATGGCTATGGCTATGGCTGCTATGGCTATGGCTATGGGTGCTTTGGCTATGGCTATAGCTGCGGCTGCTATGGCTATGGCTGCTATGGCTATGGCTATGGCTGCTTTCGCCAGTGCTATAGCTGCATTGGCTGCTGTGGCTATGGCTATGTCTATGGCTGCTATGGCTGTGGCTCTGGCTATGGCTGCTGTGGATATAGCTATGGCAGCTATGGCTATGACTATGCGTGCTATGGATATAGCTACGGCAGGTATGGCAATGGCTATGGCTGCTATGGCTATGGCTATGGCTATGGCTGCTATGGCTTTGGCTATTGCTGATGTGGGTATGGCTATGGGTATGGCTGCTATGGCTATGGCAATGGCTACTATGGCCATGGCTTTGGCTGCTATGGCTATGGCTATGGCTGCTATGGCTATGGCTGCTAGTGCTATGGCTATGGCTGCTATTGCTCTGGCTGCTGTCGGTATGACAATGGCTGTGGCTGCTATGGCTATGGCTGCTGTGGCTATGGCTATGGCTGCTATGGCTGTGGTTACTGCTGCTATGGCTATGGCTATGGCTGCTCTGGCTATGGCTATGGCTGCTATGGCTATGGATATGTCTGCTATGGCTATGGCTATGGCTGCTATGGCAATGGCTATGGCTGCTATGGCTTTGGCTATGGCTGCTACGGCTACCGCGAGGACTGCTATGGCTATGGCTATGGCTCTGGCTGCTATGGCTATTGCTATGGCTATGGCTGCTATGGCTATGTCTACGTCTGCTATGGCTATGGCTATCGCTGCGTCTGCTATGGCTATGGCTGCTATGGCTATGGCTATAGCCGCCATGACAATGGCTACGCGTGCTATGGCTATTGCCGTGACTGGTTTGGCTATGGCTATAGCTGCTATGGCTATGGCTATGGCTATGGCTGCTATGGCTATGGCAATGGCCATGGCTGCTATGGCTATGGCTATGGCTGCTATGGCCATTGCTGCTATGGCTATGGCTGCTATGGCTATGGCTGCTATGGCTATGGCTATGGCTGCTATGGCTATGTATGCTATGACTATGGCCATGGCTGCTATGGCTATGCCAATGGCTGCTATGGCTATCGCTATGGCTACTGCTGTGGCTGCTATGGGTATGAAAATGTCTATGGCTGCAATGGCTATGGCTATGGCTAAGGCTGCTGTGGCTATAGCTATGGCTGCATTGGCTACGGCTATAGCTGCATTGGCTGCTGTGGCTATGGCTATGTCTATGGCTGCTATGGCTGTGGCTATCGCTATGGCTGCTATAGAAATAGCTATGATGGCTAAGACTATGGCTATGGCTGCAATGGCTATGGCTATGGGTATGGCTGCTGTGGCTATGGCAATGGCTGATATGGCAATGGCTATGGCTATGGCTGCTATGGCTATGGCTATGGCTTCGGCTATGTCTGCTGTGGCTATGGTTATGGCTGCTATGGCTATGGCTATGGGTATGGCTGCTATGGCAATGGCTTTGGCTGCTATGGCTATGGCTGTGGCTGCTATGGCTATGGCAATGGCTACTATGGCCATGGCTATGACTGCTATGGCTATGGCTATGGCTGCTATGGCTGTGGGTATGGCTATAGCTGCTGTGGCTATGGCTAAGGCTGCTATGGCTTGGCTATGGGTGCTATGGCTACGTATATGGCTGCGGCTGCAATGCCTATGGCTGCTTTGGCTATGGTTATGGCTGCTATGGCTATGGCTATGGATATGGCTGCTACGGCTATGGCTACGACTGCTATGGCTATGGCTATGGCTGCTGTGGCTTTGGCTATGGCTACTATGGCTGCTATGGCTATGGCTATGGCTGCTATGGCTATGGCTATGGATATGGCTGCTATGGATGCGGCTATGTCTGGTATGGCCATGGCTATGGCTGCTATGGCTATGGCTATGGCTGCTATGGCTTTGGCTATGGCTGCTACGGCTACCGCGATGACTGCTATGGCTATGGCTATGGCTATGGCTGCTATGGCTATGGCTATGGCTGCTATGGCTATGGCACTGGCTGCTATGGCTATGGCTGCTATGGCTACTATGGCTATTGCTATGGCTATGGCTGTTATGGCTATGGTTATGGCTATGGCTGCTATGGCTATTGCTATGGCTGCTATGGCAATGGCTATGGATACGGCTATGTCTGCTAGGGCCGCCATGGCTAAGGCAATGGCTGCTATGGCTATGGCTATGGATATGGCTGCTATGGCTACGGCTAGGTCTGGTATGGCCATGGCTATGGCTGCTATGGCTATGGCTATGGCTGCTACGGCTACCGCGATGACTGCTATGGCTATGGCTATGGCTATGTCTGCTATGGCTATTGCTATGGCTATGGCTGCTATGGCTATGTCTACGTCTGCTATGGCTATGGCTATCGCTGCGTCTCTTATGGCTATGGCTGCTATGGCTATGGCTATAGCCGCCATGACAATGGCTACGCGTGCTATTGCTATGGCCGTGACTTGTTTGGCTATGGTTATGGCTGCTATTGCTATGGCTATGGATATGGCTGCTATGGCTATGGCTATGTCTGCTATGGCTATGGCTATGGCTGCTATGGCTATGGCTATGGCTGCTATGGCTTTGGCTATGGTTGCTACGGCTACCGCGAGGACTGCTATGGCTATGCCTGTGGCTATGACTGCTATGGCTATTGCTATGGCTGCTATGGCAATGGCTATGGATACGGCTATGTCTGCTAGGGCCGCCATGGCTAAGGCAATGGCTGCTATGGCTATGGCTATGGCTGCGGCTGCAATGGCTATGGCTGCTTTTGCTATGGTTATGGCTGCTATTGCTATGGCTATGGATATGGCTGCTATGGCTATGGCTATGTCTGCTTTGGCTATGGCTACTATGGCTGCTATGGCTATGGCTATGGCTGCTATGGCTATGGCTATGGATATGGCTGCTATGGATGCGGCTATGTCTGGTATGGCCATGGCTATGGCTGCTATGGCTATGGCTATGGCTGCTATGGCTTTGGCTATGGCTGCTACGGCTACCGCGATGACTGCTATGGCTATGGCTATGGCTATGGCTGCTATGGCTATGGCTATGGCTGCTATGGCTATGGCACTGGCTGCTATGGCTATGGCTGCTATGGCTACTATGGCTATTGCTATGGCTATGGCTGTTATGGCTATGGTTATGGCTATGGCTGCTATGGCTATTGCTATGGCTGCTATGGCAATGGCTATGGATACGGCTATGTCTGCTAGGGCCGCCATGGCTAAGGCAATGGCTGCTATGGCTATGGCTATGGCTGCTACGGCTACCGCGATGACTGCTATGGCTATGGCTATGGCTATGTCTGCTATGGCTATTGCTATGGCTATGGCTGCTATGGCTATGTCTACGTCTGCTATGGCTATGGCTATCGCTGCGTCTCTTATGGCTATGGCTGCTATGGCTATGGCTATAGCCGCCATGACAATGGCTACGCGTGCTATTGCTATGGCCGTGACTTGTTTGGCTATGGTTATGGCTGCTATTGCTATGGCTATGGATATGGCTGCTATGGCTATGGCTATGTCTGCTATGGCTATGGCTATGGCTGCTATGGCTATGGCTATGGCTGCTATGGCTTTGGCTATGGTTGCTACGGCTACCGCGAGGACTGCTATGGCTATGCCTATGGCTATGACTGCTATGGCTATTGCTATGGCTGCTATGGCAATGGCTATGGATACGGCTATGTCTGCTAGGGCCGCCATGGCTAAGGCAATGGCTGCTATGGCTATGGCTATGGCTGCGGCTGCAATGGCTATGGCTGCTTTTGCTATGGTTATGGCTGCTATTGCTATGGCTATGGATATGGCTGCTATGGCTATGGCTATGTCTGCTTTGGCTATGGCTACTATGGCTGCTATGGCTATGGCTATGGCTGCTATGGCTATGGCTATGGATATGGCTGCTATGGATGCGGCTATGTCTGGTATGGCCATGGCTATGGCTGCTATGGCTATGGCTATGGCTGCTATGGCTTTGGCTATGGCTGCTACGGCTACCGCGATGACTGCTATGGCTATGGCTATGGCTATGGCTGCTATGGCTATGGCTATGGCTGCTATGGCTATGGCACTGGCTGCTATGGCTATGGCTGCTATGGCTACTATGGCTATTGCTATGGCTATGGCTGTTATGGCTATGGTTATGGCTATGGCTGCTATGGCTATTGCTATGGCTGCTATGGCAATGGCTATGGATACGGCTATGTCTGCTAGGGCCGCCATGGCTAAGGCAATGGCTGCTATGGCTATGGCTATGTCTGCTATGGCTATGGCTATGGCTGCTGTGGCTTTGGCTATGGCTACTATGGCTGCTATGGCTATGGCCATGGCTGCTATGGCTATGGCTATGGATATGGCTGCTATGGCTACGGCTAGGTCTGGTATGGCCATGGCTATGGCTGCTATGGCTATGGCTATGGCTGCTACGGCTACCGCGATGACTGCTATGGCTATGGCTATGGCTATGTCTGCTATGGCTATTGCTATGGCTATGGCTGCTATGGCTATGTCTACGTCTGCTATGGCTATGGCTATCGCTGCGTCTCTTATGGCTATGGCTGCTATGGCTATGGCTATAGCCGCCATGACAATGGCTACGCGTGCTATTGCTATGGCCGTGACTTGTTTGGCTATGGTTATGACTGCTATTGCTATGGCTATGGATATGGCTGCTATGGCTATGGCTATGTCTGCTATGGCTATGGCTATGGCTGCTATGGCTATGGCTATGGCTGCTATGGCTTTGGCTATGGTTGCTACGGCTACCGCGAGGACTGCTATGGCTATGCCTATGGCTCTGGCTGCTATGGCTATTGCTATGGCTATGGCTGCTATGGCTATGTCTACGTCTGCTATGGCTATGGCTATCGCTGCGTCTGCTATGGCTATGGCTGCTATGGCTATGGCTATAGCCGCCATGACAATGGCTGCGCGTGCTATGGCTATGGCCGTGACTGGTTTGGCTATGGCTATAGCTGCTATGGCTATGGCTATGGCTATGGCTGCTATGGCTATGGCAATGGCCATGGCTGCTATGGCTATGGCTTCTATGGCTATGGCTATGGCTATGGCTGCTATGGCTATGGCTGCTATGGCTACTATGGCTATGGCTATGGCTTTGGCTGCCATGGCTATGGCTATGGCTGCTATGGCCATTGCTGCTATGGCTATGGCTGCTATGGCTATGGCTGCTATGGCTATGGCTATGGCTGCTATGGCTATGTATGCTATGACTATGGCCATGGCTGCTATGGCTATGCCTATGGCTGCTATGGCTATCGCTATGGCTACTGCTATGGCTGCTGTGGGTATGAAAATGTCTATGGCTGCAATGGCTATGGCTATAGCTGCTATGGCTATGGTTATGGCTATGGCTGCTATGGCCATGCCTATGGCTGCTATGGATATCGCTATGGCTATGGCTATGTCTGCTATGGCTTTGGCTATGGCTGCTACGGCTACAGCGAAGACTGCTATGGCTATGGCTATGGCTATGGCTGCTATGGCTATGGCTATGGCTGCTATGGCTATGGCACTGGCTGCTATGGCTATGGCTGCTATGGCTACTATGGTTATTGCTATGGCTATGGCTGCTATGGCTATGGTTATGGCTATGGCTGCTATGGCTATTGCTATGGCTATTGCTATGGCTGCTATGGCAATGGCTATGGATACGGCTATGTCTGCTAGGGCCGCCATGGCTAAGGCAATGGCTGCTATGGCTATGGCTATGGCTGCGAGCTGCAATGGCTATGGCTGCTTTGGCTATGGTTATGGCTGCTATTGCTATGGCTATGGATATGGCTGCTATGGCTATGGCTATGACTGCTATGGCTATGGCTATGGCTGCTGTGGCTTTGGCTATGGCTACTATGGCTGCTATGGCTATGGCCATGGCTGCTATGGCTATGGCTATGGATATGGCTGCTATGGCTACGGCTAGGTCTGGTATGGCCATGGCTATGGCTGCTATGGCTATGGCTATGGCTGCTACGGCTACCGCGATGACTGCTATGGCTATGGCTATGGCTATGTCTGCTATGGCTATTGCTATGGCTATGGCTGCTATGGCTATGTCTACGTCTGCTATGGTTATGGCTATCGCTGCGTCTCTTATGGCTATGGCTGCTATGGCTATGGCTATAGCCGCCATGACAATGGCTACGCGTGCTATTGCTATGGCCGTGACTTGTTTGGCTATGGTTATGGCTGCTATTGCTATGGCTATGGATATGGCTGCTATGGCTATGGCTATGTCTGCTATGGCTATGGCTATGGCTGCTATGGCTATGGCTATGGCTGCTATGGCTTTGGCTATGGCTGCTACGGCTACCGCGAGGACTGCTATGGCTATGCCTATGGCTCTGGCTGCTATGGCTATTGCTTTGGCTATGGCTGCTATGGCTATGGCTATGGCTGCGGCTGCAATGGCTATGGCTGCTTTTGCTATGGTTATGGCTGCTATGGCTATGGCTATGGATATGGCTGCTATGGCTATGGCTATGACTGCTATGGCTATGGCTATAGCTGCTGTGGCTTTGGCTATGGCTACTATGGCTGCTATGGCTATGGCCATGGCTGCTATGGCTATGGCTATGGATATGGCTGCTATGGCTACGGCTAGGTCTGGTATGGCCATGGCTATGGCTGCTATGGCTATGGCTATGGCTGCTACGGCTACCGCGATGACTGCTATGGCTATGGCTATGGCTATGTCTGCTATGGCTATTGCTATGGCTATGGCTGCTATGGCTATGTCTACGTCTGCTATGGCTATGGCTATCGCTGCGTCTCTTATGGCTATGGCTGCTATGGCTATGGCTATAGCCGCCATGACAATGGCTACGCGTGCTATTGCTATGGCCGTGACTTGTTTGGCTATGGTTATGGCTGCTATTGCTATGGCTATGGATATGGCTGCTATGGCTATGGCTATGTCTGCTATGGCTATGGCTATGGCTGCTATGGCTATGGCTATGGCTGCTATGGCTTTGGCTATGGTTGCTACGGCTACCGCGAGGACTGCTATGGCTATGCCTATGGCTATGACTGCTATGGCTATTGCTATGGCTGCTATGGCAATGGCTATGGATACGGCTATGTCTGCTAGGGCCGCCATGGCTAAGGCAATGGCTGCTATGGCTATGGCTATGGCTGCGGCTGCAATGGCTATGGCTGCTTTTGCTATGGTTATGGCTGCTATTGCTATGGCTATGGATATGGCTGCTATGGCTATGGCTATGACTGCTATGGCTATGGCTATGGCTGCTGTGGCTTTGGCTATGGCTACTATGGCTGCTATGGCTATGGCCATGGCTGCTATGGCTATGGCTATGGATATGGCTGCTATGGCTACGGCTAGGTCTGGTATGGCCATGGCTATGGCTGCTATGGCTATGGCTATGGCTGCTACGGCTACCGCGATGACTGCTATGGCTATGGCTATGGCTATGTCTGCTATGGCTATTGCTATGGCTATGGCTGCTATGGCTATGTCTACGTCTGCTATGGCTATAGCTATCGCTGCGTCTCTTATGGCTATGGCTGCTATGGCTATAGCTATAGCCGCCATGACAATGGCTACGCGTGCTATTGCTATGGCCGTGACTTGTTTGGCTATGGTTATGGCTGCTATTGCTATGGCTATGGATATGGCTGCTATGGCTATGGCTATGTCTGCTATGGCTATGGCTATGGCTGCTATGGCTATGGCTATGGCTGCTATGGCTTTGGCTATGGCTGCTACGGCTACCGCGAGGACTGCTATGGCTATGCCTATGGCTCTGGCTGCTATGGCTATTGCTTTGGCTATGGCTGCTATGGCTATGGCTATGGCTGCGACTGCAATGGCTATGGCTGCTTTGGCTATGGTTATGGCTGCTATGGCTATGGCTATGGATATGGCTGCTACGGCTATGGCTACGACTGCTATGGCTATGGCTATGGCTGCTGTGGCTTTGGCTATGTCTACTATGGCTGCTATGGCTATGGCTATGGCTGCTATGGCTATGGCTATGGATATGGCTGCTATGGCTGCGGCTATGTCTGGTATGGCCATGGCTATGGTTGCTATGGCTATGGCTATGGCTGCTATGGCTTTGGCTATGGCTGCTACGGCTACCGCGATGACTGCTATGGCTATGGCTATGGCTATGGCTGCTATGGCTATGGCTATGGCTGCTATGGCTATGGCTGCTATGGCTATGGCTATGGCTGCAATGGCTATGGCTGCTATGGCAATGACTATGGCTACTATGGCTATGTCTATGGCTGCTATGGCTTTGGCTGCTATGGCTATGGCTATGGCTGCTATGGCTATGGCTGCTATGGCTATGGCTATGGCTATGGCTGCTATGGCTATGGCTGCTATGGCTATGGCTGCTATGGCTATGGCTATGGCTGCTATGGCTATGGCTATGGCTGCTATGGCTTTGGCTATGGCTGCTACGGCTACCGCGAGGACTGCTATGGCTATGCCTATGGCTCTGGCTGCTATGGCTATTGCTATGGCTATGGCTGCTATGGCTATGTCTACGTCTGCTATGGCTATGGCTATCGCTGCGTCTGCTATGGCTATGGCTGCTATGGCTATGGCTATAGCCGCCATGACAATGGCTACGCGTGCTATGGCTATGGCCGTGACTGGTTTGGCTATGGCTATAGCTGCTATGGCTATGGCAATGGCTATGGCTGCTATGGCTATGGCAATGGCCATGGCTGCTATGGCTATGGCTTCTATGGCTATGGCTATGGCTATGGCTGCTATGGCTATGGCTATGGCTGCTATGGCTTTGGCTATGGCTGCTACGGCTACCGCGAGGACTGCTATGGCTATGGCTATGGCTCTGGCTGCTATGGCTATTGCTATGGCTATGGCTGCTATGGCTATGTCTACGTCTGCTATGGCTATGGCTATCGCTGCGTCTGCTATGGCTATGGCTGCTATGGCTATGGCTATAGCCGCCATGACAATGGCTACGCGTGCTATGGCTATGGCCGTGACTGGTTTGGCTATGGCTATGGCTATGGCTATGGCTGCTATGGCTATGGCAATGGCCATGGCTGCTATGGCTATGGCTTCTATGGCTATGGCTATGGCTATGGCTGCTATGGCTGTGGCTGCTATGGCTACTATGGCTATGGCTATGGCTTTGGCTGCCATGGCTATGGCTATGGCTGCTATGGCCATTGCTGCTATGGCTATGGCTGCTATGGCTATGGCTGCTATGGCTATGGCTATGGCTGCTATGGCTATGTATGCTATGATTATGGCCATGGCTGCTATGGCTATGGCTATGGATATGGCTGCTATGGATGCGGCTATGTCTGGTATGGCCATGGCTATGGCTGCTATGGCTATGGCTATGGCTGCTATGGCTTTGGCTATGGCTGCTACGGCTACCGCGATGACTGCTATGGCTATGGCTATGGCTATGGCTGCTATGGCTATGGCTATGGCTGCTATGGCTATGGCACTGGCTGCTATGGCTATGGCTGCTATGGCTACTATGGCTATTGCTATGGCTATGGCTGTTATGGCTATGGTTATGGCAATGGCTGCTATGGCTATTGCTATGGCTGCTATGGCAATGGCTATGGATACGGCTATGTCTGCTAGGGCCGCCATGGCTAAGGCAATGGCTGCTATGGCTATGGCTATGGCTGCGGCTGCAATGGCTATGGCTGCTTTTGCTATGGTTATGGCTGCTATTGCTATGGCTATGGATATGGCTGCTATGGCTATGGCTATGACTGCTCTGGCTATGTCTACGTCTGCTATGCCTATGGCTATCGCTGCGTCTATTATGGCTATGGCTGCTATGGCTATGGCTATAGCCGCCATGACAATGGCTACGCGTGCTATTACTATGGCCGTGACTTGTTTGGCTATGGTTATGGCTGCTATTGCTATGGCTATGGATATGACTGCTATGGCTATGGCTATGTCTGCTATGGCTATGGCTATGGCTGCTATGGCTATGGCTATGGCTGCTATGGCTTTGGCTATGGTTGCTACGGCTACCGCGAGGACTGCTATGGCTATGCCTATGGCTCTGGCTGCTATGGCTATTGCTATGGCTATGGCTGCTATGGCTATGTCTACGTCTGCTATGGCTATGGCTATCGCTGCGTCTGCTATGGCTATGGCTGCTATGGCTATGGCTATAGCCGCCATGACAATGGCTGCGCGTGCTATGGCTATGGCCGTGACTGGTTTGGCTATGGCTATAGCTGCTATGGCTATGGCTATGGCTATGGCTGCTATGGCTATGGCAATGGCCATGGCTGCTATGGCTATGGCTTCTATGGCTATGGCTATGGCTATGGCTGCTATGGCTATGGCTGCTATGGCTACTATGGCTATGGCTATGGCTTTGGCTGCCATGGCTATGGCTATGGCTGCTATGGCCATTGCTGCTATGGCTATGGCTGCTATGGCTATGGCTGCTATGGCTATGGCTATGGCTGCTATGGCTATGTATGCTATGACTATGGCCATGGCTGCTATGGCTATGCCTATGGCTGCTATGGCTATCGCTATGGCTACTGCTATGGCTGCTGTGGGTATGAAAATGTCTATGGCTGCAATGGCTATGGCTATAGCTGCTATGGCTATGGTTATGGCTATGGCTGCTATGGCCATGCCTATGGCTGCTATGGATATCGCTATGGCTATGGCTATGTCTGCTATGGCTTTGGCTATGGCTGCTACGGCTACCGCGAAGACTGCTATGGCTATGGCTATGGCTATGGCTGCTATGGCTATGGCTATGGCTGCTATGGCTATGGCACTGGCTGCTATGGCTATGGCTGCTATGGCTACTATGGCTATTGCTATGGCTATGGCTGCTATGGCTATGGTTATGGCTATGGCTGCTATGGCTATTGCTATGGCTATTGCTATGGCTGCTATGGCAATGGCTATGGATACGGCTATGTCTGCTAGGGCCGCCATGGCTAAGGCAATGGCTGCTATGGCTATGGCTATGGCTGCGGCTGCAATGGCTATGGCTGCTTTGGCTATGGTTATGGCTGCTATTGCTATGGCTATGGATATGGCTGCTATGGCTATGGCTATGACTGCTATGGCTATGGCTATGGCTGCTGTGGCTTTGGCTATGGCTACTATGGCTGCTATGGCTATGGCCATGGCTGCTATGGCTATGGCTATGGATATGGCTGCTATGGCTACGGCTAGGCCTGGTATGGCCATGGCTATGGCTGCTATGGCTATGGCTATGGCTGCTACGGCTACCGCGATGTCTGCTATGGCTATGGCTATGGCTATGTCTGCTATGGCTATTGCTATGGCTATGGCTGCTATGGCTATGTCTACGTCTGCTATGGCTATGGCTATCGCTGCGTCTCTTATGGCTATGGCTGCTATGGCTATGGCTATAGCCGCCATGACAATGGCTACGCGTGCTATTGCTATGGCCGTGACTTGTTTGGCTATGGTTATGGCTGCTATTGCTATGGCTATGGATATGGCTGCTATGGCTATGGCTATGTCTGCTATGGCTATGGCTATGGCTGCTATGGCTATGGCTATGGCTGCTATGGCTTTGGCTATGGCTGCTACGGCTACCGCGAGGACTGCTATGGCTATGCCTATGGCTCTGGCTGCTATGGCTATTGCTTTGGCTATGGCTGCTATGGCTATGGCTATGGCTGCGGCTGCAATGGCTATGGCTGCTTTTGCTATGGTTATGGCTGCTATGGCTATGGCTATGGATATGGCTGCTATGGCTATGGCTATGACTGCTATGGCTATGGCTATGGCTGCTGTGGCTTTGGCTATGGCTACTATGTCTGCTATGGCTATTGCTATGGCTATGGCTGCTATGGCTATGTCTACGTCTGCTATGGCTATGGCTATCGCTGCGTCTCTTATGGCTATGGCTGCTATGGCTATGGCTATAGCCGCCATGACAA
Source organism: Calliopsis andreniformis (assembly GCF_051401765.1). Classification (NCBI taxonomy): domain Eukaryota; kingdom Metazoa; phylum Arthropoda; class Insecta; order Hymenoptera; family Andrenidae; genus Calliopsis; species Calliopsis andreniformis. Next base: position 2,379,036 of record NW_027480456.1, on the reverse strand, counting down.
TGGCTACGCGTGCTATTGCTATGGCCGTGACTTGTTTGGCTATGGTTATGACTGCTATTGCTATGGCTATGGATATGGCTGCTATGGCTATATATGCTATGGCTATGGCCATGGCTGCTATGGCTATGCCCATGGCTGCTATGGCTATCGCTATGGATACTGCTATGGCTGCTATGGCTATGAAAATATCTATGGCTGCTATGGCTATGGCTAAGTCTGCTATGGCTATGGCTATGGGTGCTTTGGCAATGGCTATAGCTGCGGCTGCTATGGCTATGGCTATAGCCGCCATGACAATGGCTACGCGTGCTATGGCTATTGCCGTGACTGGTTTGGCTATGGCTATAGCTGCTATGGCTATGGCTATGGCTATGGCTGCTATGGCTATGGCAATGGCCATGGCTGCTATGGCTATGGCTTCTATGGCTATGGCCATGGCTATGGCTGTTATGGCTATGGCTGCTATGGCTACTATGGCTATGGCTATGGCTTTGGCTGCCATGGCTATGGCTATGGCTGCTATGGCCATTGCTGCTATGGCTATGGCTGCTATGGCTATGGCTGCTATGGCTATGGCTATGGCTGCTATGGCTATGTATGCTATGATTATGGCCATGGCTGCTATGGCTATGCCAATGGCTGCTATGGCTATCGCTATGGCTACTGCTGTGGCTGCTATGGGTATGAAAATGTCTATGGCTGCAATGGCTATGGCTATGGCTATGGCTGCTATGGCTATGGCTATGGCTTCGGCTATGTCTGCTATGGCTATGGTTATGGCTGCTATGGCTATGGCTATGGGTATGGCTGCTATGGCAATGTCTTTGGCTGCTATGGCTATGGCTGTGGCTGCTATGGCTATGGCAATGGCTACTATGGCCATGGCTATGACTGCTATGGCTATGGTTATGGCTGCTATGGCTGTGGGTATGGCTATAGCTGCTGTGGCTATGGCTAAGGCTGCTATGGCTTGGCTATGGGTGCTATGGCTACGTATATGGCTGCGGCTGCAATGGCTATGGCTGCTTTGGCTATGGTTATGGCTGCTATGGCTATGGCTATGGATATGGCTGCTACGGCTATGGCTACGACTGCTATGGCTGTGGCTATGGCTGCTGTGGCTTTGGCTATGGCTACTATGGCTGCTATGGCTATGGCTATGGCTGCTATGGCTATGGCTATGGATATGGCTGCTATGGATGCGGCTATGTCTGGTATGGCCATGGCTATGGCTGCTATGGCTATGGCTATGGCTGCTATGGCTTTGGCTATGGCTGCTACGGCTACCGCGATGACTGCTATGGCTATGGCTATGGCTATGGCTGCTATGGCTATGGCTATGGCTGCTATGGCTATGGCACTGGCTGCTATGGCTATGGCTGCTATGGCTACTATGGCTATTGCTATGGCTATGGCTGTTATGGCTATGGTTATGGCTATGGCTGCTATGGCTATTGCTATGGCTGCTATGGCAATGGCTATGGATACGGCTATGTCTGCTAGGGCCGCCATGGCTAAGGCAATGGCTGCTATGGCTATGGCTATGGCTGCGGCTGCAATGGCTATGGCTGCTTTTGCTATGGTTATGGCTGCTATTGCTATGGCTATGGATATGGCTGCTATGGCTATGGCTATGACTGCTATGGCTATGGCTATGGCTGCTGTGGCTTTGGCTATGGCTACTATGGCTGCTATGGCTATGGCCATGGCTGCTATGGCTATGGCTATGGATATGGCTGCTATGGCTACGGCTAGGTCTGGTATGGCCATGGCTATGGCTGCTATGGCTATGGCTATGGCTGCTACGGCTACCGCGATGACTGCTATGGCTATGGCTATGGCTATGTCTGCTATGGCTATTGCTATGGCTATGGCTGCTATGGCTATGTCTACGTCTGCTATGGCTATGGCTATCGCTGCGTCTCTTATGGCTATGGCTGCTATGGCTATGGCTATAGCCGCCATGACAATGGCTACGCGTGCTATTGCTATGGCCGTGACTTGTTTGGCAATGGTTATGACTGCTATTGCTATGGCTATGGATATGGCTGCTATGGCTATGGCTATGTCTGCTATGGCTATGGCTATGGCTGCTATGGCTATGGCTATGGCTGCTATGGCTTTGGCTATGGTTGCTACGGCTACCGCGAGGACTGCTATGGCTATGCCTATGGCTCTGGCTGCTATGGCTATTGCTATGGCTATGGCTGCTATGGCTATGTCTACGTCTGCTATGGCTATGGCTATCGCTGCGTCTGCTATGGCTATGGCTGCTATGGCTATGGCTATAGCCGCCATGACAATGGCTGCGCGTGCTATGGCTATGGCCGTGACTGGTTTGGCTATGGCTATAGCTGCTATGGCTATGGCTATGGCTATGGCTGCTATGGCTATGGCAATGGCCATGGCTGCTATGGCTATGGCTTCTATGGCTATGGCTATGGCTATGGCTGCTATGGCTATGGCTGCTATGGCTACTATGGCTATGGCTATGGCTTTGGCTGCCATGGCTATGGCTATGGCTGCTATGGCCATTGCTGCTATGGCTATGGCTGCTATGGCTATGGCTGCTATGGCTATGGCTATGGCTGCTATGGCTATGTATGCTATGACTATGGCCATGGCTGCTATGGCTATGCCTATGGCTGCTATGGCTATCGCTATGGCTACTGCTATGGCTGCTGTGGGTATGAAAATGTCTATGGCTGCAATGGCTATGGCTATAGCTGCTATGGCTATGGTTATGGCTATGGCTGCTATGGCCATGCCTATGGCTGCTATGGATATCGCTATGGCTATGGCTATGTCTTCTATGGCTTTGGCTATGGCTGCAACGGCTACCGCGAAGACTGCTATGGCTATGGCTATGGCTATGGCTGCTATGGCTATGGCTATGGCTGCTATGGCTATGGCACTGGCTGCTATGGCTATGGCTGCTATGGCTACTATGGCTATTGCTATGGCTATGGCTGCTATGGCTATGGTTATGGCTATGGCTGCTATGGCTATTGCTATGGCTATTGCTATGGCTGCTATGGCAATGGCTATGGATACGGCTATGTCTGCTAGGGCCGCCATGGCTAAGGCAATGGCTGCTATGGCTATGGCTATGGCTGCGGCTGCAATGGCTATGGCTGCTTTGGCTATGGTTATGGCTGCTATTGCTATGGCTATGGATATGGCTGCTATGGCTATGGCTATGACTGCTATGGCTATGGCTATGGCTGCTGTGGCTTTGGCTATGGCTACTATGGCTGCTATGGCTATGGCCATTGCTGCTATGGCTATGGCTATGGATATGGCTGCTATGGCTACGGCTAGGTCTGGTATGGCCATGGCTATGGCTGCTATGGCTATGGCTATGGCTGCTACGGCTACCGCGATGACTGCTATGGCTATGGCTATGGCTGCTACGGCTACCGCGATGACTGCTATGGCTATGGCTATGGCTATGTCTGCTATGGCTATTGCTATGGCTATGGCTGCTATGGCTATGTCTACGTCTGCTATGGCTATAGCTATCGCTGCGTCTCTTATGGCTATGGCTGCTATGGCTATAGCTATAGCCGCCATGACAATGGCTACGCGTGCTATTGCTATGGCCGTGACTTGTTTGGCTATGGTTATGGCTGCTATTGCTATGGCTATGGATATGGCTGCTATGGCTATGGCTATGTCTGCTATGGCTATGGCTATGGCTGCTATGGCTATGGCTATGGCTGCTATGGCTTTGGCTATGGCTGCTACGGCTACCGCGAGGACTGCTATGGCTATGCCTATGGCTCTGGCTGCTATGGCTATTGCTTTGGCTATGGCTGCTATGGCTATGGCTATGGCTGCGACTGCAATGGCTATGGCTGCTTTGGCTATGGTTATGGCTGCTATGGCTATGGCTATGGATATGGCTGCTACGGCTATGGCTACGACTGCTATGGCTATGGCTATGGCTGCTGTGGCTTTGGCTATGTCTACTATGGCTGCTATGGCTATGGCTATGGCTGCTATGGCTATGGCTATGGATATGGCTGCTATGGCTGCGGCTATGTCTGGTATGGCCATGGCTATGGTTGCTATGGCTATGGCTATGGCTGCTATGGCTTTGGCTATGGCTGCTACGGCTACCGCGATGACTGCTATGGCTATGGCTATGGCTATGGCTGCTATGGCTATGGCTATGGCTGCTATGGCTATGGCTGCTATGGCTATGGCTATGGCTGCAATGGCTATGGCTGCTATGGCAATGACTATGGCTACTATGGCTATGTCTATGGCTGCTATGGCTTTGGCTGCTATGGCTATGGCTATGGCTGCTATGGCTATGGCTGCTATGGCTATGGCTATGGCTATGGCTGCTATGGCTATGGCTGCTATGGCTATGGCTGCTATGGCTATGGCTATGGCTGCTATGGCTATGGCTATGGCTGCTATGGCTTTGGCTATGGCTGCTACGGCTACCGCGAGGACTGCTATGGCTATGCCTATGGCTCTGGCTGCTATGGCTATTGCTATGGCTATGGCTGCTATGGCTATGTCTACGTCTGCTATGGCTATGGCTATCGCTGCGTCTGCTATGGCTATGGCTGCTATGGCTATGGCTATAGCCGCCATGACAATGGCTACGCGTGCTATGGCTATGGCCGTGACTGGTTTGGCTATGGCTATAGCTGCTATGGCTATGGCAATGGCTATGGCTGCTATGGCTATGGCAATGGCCATGGCTGCTATGGCTATGGCTTCTATGGCTATGGCTATGGCTATGGCTGCTATGGCTATGGCTATGGCTGCTATGGCTTTGGCTATGGCTGCTACGGCTACCGCGAGGACTGCTATGGCTATGGCTATGGCTCTGGCTGCTATGGCTATTGCTATGGCTATGGCTGCTATGGCTATGTCTACGTCTGCTATGGCTATGGCTATCGCTGCGTCTGCTATGGCTATGGCTGCTATGGCTATGGCTATAGCCGCCATGACAATGGCTACGCGTGCTATGGCTATGGCCGTGACTGGTTTGGCTATGGCTATGGCTATGGCTATGGCTGCTATGGCTATGGCAATGGCCATGGCTGCTATGGCTATGGCTTCTATGGCTATGGCTATGGCTATGGCTGCTATGGCTGTGGCTGCTATGGCTACTATGGCTATGGCTATGGCTTTGGCTGCCATGGCTATGGCTATGGCTGCTATGGCCATTGCTGCTATGGCTATGGCTGCTATGGCTATGGCTGCTATGGCTATGGCTATGGCTGCTATGGCTATGTATGCTATGATTATGGCCATGGCTGCTATGGCTATGGCTATGGATATGGCTGCTATGGATGCGGCTATGTCTGGTATGGCCATGGCTATGGCTGCTATGGCTATGGCTATGGCTGCTATGGCTTTGGCTATGGCTGCTACGGCTACCGCGATGACTGCTATGGCTATGTCTATGGCTATGGCTGCTATGGCTATGGCTATGGCTGCTATGGCTATGGCACTGGCTGCTATGGCTATGGCTGCTATGGCTACTATGGCTATTGCTATGGCTATGGCTGTTATGGCTATGGTTATGGCTATGGCTGCTATGGCTATTGCTATGGCTGCTATGGCAATGGCTATGGATACGGCTATGTCTGCTAGGGCCGCCATGGCTAAGGCAATGGCTGCTATGGCTATGGCTATGGCTGCGGCTGCAATGGCTATGGCTGCTTTTGCTATGGTTATGGCTGCTATTGCTATGGCTATGGATATGGCTGCTATGGCTATGGCTATGACTGCTATGGCTATGTCTACGTCTGCTATGCCTATGGCTATCGCTGCGTCTATTATGGCTATGGCTGCTATGGCTATGGCTATAGCCGCCATGACAATGGCTACGCGTGCTATTGCTATGGCCGTGACTTGTTTGGCTATGGTTATGGCTGCTATTGCTATGGCTATGGATATGACTGCTATGGCTATGGCTATGTCTGCTATGGCTATGGCTATGGCTGCTATGGCTATGGCTATGGCTGCTATGGCTTTGGCTATGGTTGCTACGGCTACCGCGAGGACTGCTATGGCTATGCCTATGGCTCTGGCTGCTATGGCTATTGCTATGGCTATGGCTGCTATGGCTATGTCTACGTCTGCTATGGCTATGGCTATCGCTGCGTCTGCTATGGCTATGGCTGCTATGGCTATGGCTATAGCCGCCATGACAATGGCTGCGCGTGCTATGGCTATGGCCGTGACTGGTTTGGCTATGGCTATAGCTGCTATGGCTATGGCTATGGCTATGGCTGCTATGGCTATGGCAATGGCCATGGCTGCTATGGCTATGGCTTCTATGGCTATGGCTATGGCTATGGCTGCTATGGCTATGGCTGCTATGGCTACTATGGCTATGGCTATGGCTTTGGCTGCCATGGCTATGGCTATGGCTGCTATGGCCATTGCTGCTATGGCTATGGCTATGGCTGCTATGGCTATGGCTATGGCTGCTATGGCTATGTATGCTATGACTATGGCCATGGCTGCTATGGCTATGCCTATGGCTGCTATGGCTATCGCTATGGCTACTGCTATGGCTGCTGTGGGTATGAAAATGTCTATGGCTGCAATGGCTATGGCTATAGCTGCTATGGCTATGGTTATGGCTATGGCTGCTATGGCCATGCCTATGGCTGCTATGGATATCGCTATGGCTATGGCTATGTCTGCTATGGCTTTGGCTATGGCTGCTACGGCTACCGCGAAGACTGCTATGGCTATGGCTATGGCTATGGCTGCTATGGCTATGGCTATGGCTGCTATGGCTATGGCACTGGCTGCTATGGCTATGGCTGCTATGGCTACTATGGCTATTGCTATGGCTATGGCTGCTATGGCTATGGTTATGGCTATGGCTGCTATGGCTATTGCTATGGCTATTGCTATGGCTGCTATGGCAATGGCTATGGATACGGCTATGTCTGCTAGGGCCGCCATGGCTAAGGCAATGGCTGCTATGGCTATGGCTATGGCTGCGGCTGCAATGGCTATGGCTGCTTTGGCTATGGTTATGGCTGCTATTGCTATGGCTATGGATATGGCTGCTATGGCTATGGCTATGACTGCTATGGCTATGGCTATGGCTGCTGTGGCTTTGGCTATGGCTACTATGGCTGCTATGGCTATGGCCATGGCTGCTATGGCTATGGCTATGGATATGGCTGCTATGGCTACGGCTAGGTCTGGTATGGCCATGGCTATGGCTGCTATGGCTATGGCTATGGCTGCTACGGCTACCGCGATGTCTGCTATGGCTATGGCTATGGCTATGTCTGCTATGGCTATTGCTATGGCTATGGCTGCTATGGCTATGTCTACGTCTGCTATGGCTATGGCTATCGCTGCGTCTCTTATGGCTATGGCTGCTATGGCTATGGCTATAGCCGCCATGACAATGGCTACGCGTGCTATTGCTATGGCCGTGACTTGTTTGGCTATGGTTATGGCTGCTATTGCTATGGCTATGGATATGGCTGCTATGGCTATGGCTATGTCTGCTATGGCTATGGCTATGGCTGCTATGGCTATGGCTATGGCTGCTATGGCTTTGGCTATGGCTGCTACGGCTACCGCGAGGACTGCTATGGCTATGCCTATGGCTCTGGCTGCTATGGCTATTGCTTTGGCTATGGCTGCTATGGCTATGGCTATGGCTGCGGCTGCAATGGCTATGGCTGCTTTTGCTATGGTTATGGCTGCTATGGCTATGGCTATGGATATGGCTGCTATGGCTATGGCTATGACTGCTATGGCTATGGCTATGGCTGCTGTGGCTTTGGCTATGGCTACTATGTCTGCTATGGCTATTGCTATGGCTATGGCTGCTATGGCTATGTCTACGTCTGCTATGGCTATGGCTATCGCTGCGTCTCTTATGGCTATGGCTGCTATGGCTATGGCTATAGCCGCCATGACAATGGCTACGCGTGCTATTGCTATGGCCGTGACTTGTTTGGCTATGGTTATGACTGCTATTGCTATGGCTATGGATATGGCTGCTATGGCTATATATGCTATGGCTATGGCCATGGCTGCTATGGCTATGCCCATGGCTGCTATGGCTATCGCTATGGATACTGCTATGGCTGCTATGGCTATGAAAATATCTATGGCTGCTATGGCTATGGCTAAGTCTGCTATGGCTATGGCTATGGGTGCTTTGGCAATGGCTATAGCTGCGGCTGCTGTGGCTATGGCTATAGCCGCCATGACAATGGCTACGCGTGCTATGGCTATTGCCGTGACTGGTTTGGCTATGGCTATAGCTGCTATGGCTATGGCTATGGCTATGGCTGCTATGGCTATGGCAATGGCCATGGCTGCTATGGCTATGGCTTCTATGGCTATGGCCATGGCTATGGCTGTTATGGCTATGGCTGCTATGGCTACTATGGCTATGGCTATGGCTTTGGCTGCCATGGCTATGGCTATGGCTGCTATGGCCATTGCTGCTATGGCTATGGCTGCTATGGCTATGGCTGCTATGGCTATGGCTATGGCTGCTATGGCTATGTATGCTATGATTATGGCCATGGCTGCTATGGCTATGCCAATGGCTGCTATGGCTATCGCTATGGCTACTGCTGTGGCTGCTATGGGTATGAAAATGTCTATGGCTGCAATGGCTATGGCTATGGCTATGGCTGCTATGGCTATGGCTATGGCTTCGGCTATGTCTGCTATGGCTATGGTTATGGCTGCTATGGCTATGGCTATGGGTATGGCTGCTATGGCAATGTCTTTGGCTGCTATGGCTATGGCTGTGGCTGCTATGGCTATGGCAATGGCTACTATGGCCATGGCTATGACTGCTATGGCTATGGTTATGGCTGCTATGGCTGTGGGTATGGCTATAGCTGCTGTGGCTATGGCTAAGGCTGCTATGGCTTGGCTATGGGTGCTATGGCTACGTATATGGCTGCGGCTGCAATGGCTATGGCTGCTTTGGCTATGGTTATGGCTGCTATGGCTATGGCTATGGATATGGCTGCTACGGCTATGGCTACGACTGCTATGGCTGTGGCTATGGCTGCTGTGGCTTTGGCTATGGCTACTATGGCTGCTATGGCTATGGCTATGGCTGCTATGGCTATGGCTATGGATATGGCTGCTATGGATGCGGCTATGTCTGGTATGGCCATGGCTATGGCTGCTATGGCTATGGCTATGGCTGCTATGGCTTTGGCTATGGCTGCTACGGCTACCGCGATGACTGCTATGGCTATGGCTATGGCTATGGCTGCTATGGCTATGGCTATGGCTGCTATGGCTATGGCACTGGCTGCTATGGCTATGGCTGCTATGGCTACTATGGCTATTGCTATGGCTATGGCTGTTATGGCTATGGTTATGGCTATGGCTGCTATGGCTATTGCTATGGCTGCTATGGCAATGGCTATGGATACGGCTATGTCTGCTAGGGCCGCCATGGCTAAGGCAATGGCTGCTATGGCTATGGCTATGGCTGCGGCTGCAATGGCTATGGCTGCTTTTGCTATGGTTATGGCTGCTATTGCTATGGCTATGGATATGGCTGCTATGGCTATGGCTATGACTGCTATGGCTATGGCTATGGCTGCTGTGGCTTTGGCTATGGCTACTATGGCTGCTATGGCTATGACCATGGCTGCTATGGCTATGGCTATGGATATGGCTGCTATGGCTACGGCTAGGTCTGGTATGGCCATGGCTATGGCTGCTATGGCTATGGCTATGGCTGCTACGGCTACCGCGATGACTGCTATGGCTATGGCTATGGCTATGTCTGCTATGGCTATTGCTATGGCTATGGCTGCTATGGCTATGTCTACGTCTGCTATGGCTATGGCTATCGCTGCGTCTATTATGGCTATGGCTGCTATGGCTATGGCTATAGCCGCCATGACAATGGCTACGCGTGCTATTGCTATGGCCGTGACTTGTTTGGCTATGGTTATGGCTGCTATTGCTATGGCTATGGATATGACTGCTATGGCTATGGCTATGTCTGCTATGGCTATGGCTATGGCTGCTATGGCTATGGCTATGGCTGCTATGGCTTTGGCTATGGTTGCTACGGCTACCGCGAGGACTGCTATGGCTATGCCTATGGCTCTGGCTGCTATGGCTATTGCTATGGCTATGGCTGCTATGGCTATGTCTACGTCTGCTATGGCTATGGCTATCGCTGCGTCTGCTATGGCTATGGCTGCTATGGCTATGGCTATAGCCGCCATGACAATGGCTGCGCGTGCTATGGCTATGGCCGTGACTGGTTTGGCTATGGCTATAGCTGCTATGGCTATGGCTATGGCTATGGCTGCTATGGCTATGGCAATGGCCATGGCTGCTATGGCTATGGCTTCTATGGCTATGGCTATGGCTATGGCTGCTATGGCTATGGCTGCTATGGCTACTATGGCTATGGCTATGGCTTTGGCTGCCATGGCTATGGCTATGGCTGCTATGGCCATTGCTGCTATGGCTATGGCTGCTATGGCTATGGCTGCTATGGCTATGGCTATGGCTGCTATGGCTATGTATGCTATGACTATGGCCATGGCTGCTATGGCTATGCCTATGGCTGCTATGGCTATCGCTATGGCTACTGCTATGGCTGCTATGGGTATGAAAATGTCTATGGCTGCAATGGCTATGGCTATAGCTGCTATGGCTATGGTGATGGCTATGGCTGCTATGGCCATGCCTATGGCTGCTATGGATATCGCTATGGCTATGGCTATGTCTGCTATGGCTTTGGCTATGGCTGCTACGGCTACCGCGATGACTGCTATGGCTATGGCTATGGCTATGGCTGCTATGGCTGTGGCTATCGCTATGGCTGCTATAGAAATAGCTATGGCGGCTAAGGCTATGGCTATGGCTGCAATGGCTATGGCTATGGGTATGGCTGCTGTGGCTATTGCAATGGCTGATATGGCTATGGCTATGGCTATGGCTGCTATGGCTATGGCTATGGCTGCTATGGCCATGGCTATGTCTTCTATGGCTATGGCTATGGCTGCTATGCCTATGGCTGCTATGGTTATGGCTATGGCTATGACTGCAGTGGCTATGGCTATGGCTATGGCTGCTATGGCTGTGGTTATGACTATGGCTTCTATGGAAATAACTATGGCGGATATCGCTATGGCTATAGCTGCATTGGTTGCTATGGCTATGGCTATGTCTATGGCTGCTATGGCTGTGGCTATGGCTATGGCTGCTATGGAAATATCTATGGCGGCTGTGGCTATGGCTATAGCTGCTATGGCTATGGCTATGGCTATGGCTGCTGTGGCTGTGGCTATTGCTGATATGGCTATGGCTAAGGCTATGGCTGGTATGGCCATGGCCATGGCTGCTATGGCTATTGCTATGGCTCCTATGGCAATGGCTATGGCTACGTCTATGGCTGCTAGGGCCACCATGGCTAAGGCAATGGCTGCTATGGCTATGGCTATGGCTGCGGCTGCAATGGCTATGGCTGCTTTGGCTATTGTTATGGCTGCTATGGCTATGGCTATGGATATGGCTGCTACGGCAATGGCTACGACTGCTATGGCTATGGCTATGGCTGCTGTGGCTTTGGCTATGGCTACTATGGCTTCTATGGCTATGGCTATGGCTGCTATGGCTATGGCTATGGATATGGCTGCTATGGCTACGGCTATGTCTGGTATGGCCATGGCTATGGCTGCTATGGCTATGGCTATGGCTGCTATGGCTTTGGGTATGGCTGCTACGGCTACTGCGATGACTGCTATGGCTATGGCTATGGCTATGGCTGCTATGGCTACTATGGCTATTGCTATGGCTATGGCTGCTATGGCTATGGATATGGCTGCGGCTGCTATGGCTATGGCTTTTATGGCTATCGCTACGACTATGACTGCTATGGCTATTGCTATGGCTATGGCTGCTATGGCTATGGCTATGGATATGGCTGCTATGGCTACTATGGCTATTGCTATGGCTATGGCTGCTATGGCTATGGTTATGGCTATGGCTGCTATGGCTATGACTATGCCTTTTATGGCTATGGCTTCTATGGCTATCGCTATGGCTACAGCTGCTATGGCTATGGATACGGCTGCTATGGCTATGCCCTTCATGGCTATGGCTTCTATGGCTACCGCTATGGCTATGACTGCTCTGGCTATGGCTACGGCTGCTGTGGCTCTCGCTATGGCTGCTATGGCTATGGCTATGGCTAAGGCTGCTGTGGCTATGGCAATGGCTGCATTGGCTACGGCTATAGCTGCATTGGCTGCTGTGGCTATGGCTATGTCTATGGCTGCTATGGCTGTGGCTATCGCTATGGCTGCTATAGAAATAGCTATGGCGGCTAAGGCTATGGCTATGGCTGCAATGGCTATGGCTATGGGTATGGCTGCTGTGGCTATTGCAATGGCTGATATGGCTATGGCTATGGCTATGGCTGCTATGGCTATGGCTATGGCTGCTATGGCCATGGCTATGTCTTCTATGGCTATGGCTATGGCTGCTATGCCTATGGCTGCTATGGTTATGGCTACGGCTGTGACTGCAGTGGCTAAGGCTATGGCTATGGCTGCTATGGCTGTGGTTATGACTATGGCTTCTATGGAAATAACTATGGCGGATATCGCTATGGCTATAGCTGCATTGGTTGCTATGGCTATGGCTATGTCTATGGCTGCTATGGCTGTGGCTATGGCTATGGCTGCTATGGAAATATCTATGGCGGCTGTGGCTATGGCTATAGCTGCTATGGCTATGGCTATGGCTATGGCTGCTGTGGCTGTGGCTATTGCTGATATGGCTATGGCTAAGGCTATGGCTGGTATGGCCATGGCCATGGCTGCTATGGCTATTGCTATGGCTCCTATGGCAATGGCTATGGCTACGTCTATGGCTGCTAGGGCCACCATGGCTAAGGCAATGCCTGCTATGGCTATGGCTATGGCTGCGGCTGCAATGGCTATGGCTGCTTTGGCTATTGTTATGGCTGCTATGGCTATGGCTATGGATATGGCTGCTACGGCAATGGCTACGACTGCTATGGCTATGGCTATGGCTGCTGTGGCTTTGGCTATGGCTACTATGGCTGCTATGGCTATGGCTATGGCTGCTATGGCTATGGCTATGGATATGGCTGCTATGGCTACGGCTATGTCTGGTATGGCCATGGCTATGGCTGCTATGGCTATGGCTATGGCTGCTATGGCTTTGGCTATGGCTGCTACGGCTACCGCGATGACTGCTATGGCTATGGCTATGGATATGGCTGCTATGGCTATGGCTATGACTGCTATGGCTATGGCTATGGCTGCTGTGGCTTTGGCTATGGCTACTATGGCTGCTATGGCTATGGCCATGGCTGCTATGGCTATGGCTATGGATATGGCTGCTATGGCTACGGCTAGGTCTGGTATGGCCATGGCTATGGCTGCTATGGCTATGGCTATGGCTGCTACGGCTACCGCGATGACTGCTATGGCTATGGCTATGGCTATGTCTGCTATGGCTGCTATGGCTATGGCTATGTCTGCTATGGCTATGGCTATGGCTACGGCTATGGCTGCTGTGGCCACCATGGCTATGGCAATGGCTGCTATGGCTGTGGCTATGGCTATGGCTGCTATGGCTATGGCTATGGCTATGGCTGCTATGGCTTTGACTATGGCTGATATGGCAATGGCTGTGGCTATGGCTGCTATGGCTATGGCTATGGCTTCGGCTATGTCTGCTATGGCTATGGTTATGGCTGCTATGACTATGGCTATGGGTATGGCTGCTATGGCAATGGCTTTGGCTGCTATGGCTATGGCTATGGCTTCTATGGCTATGGCAATGGCTACTATGGCCATGGCTATGACTGCTACGGCTATGGCTATGGCTGCTATGGCTGTGGGTATGGCTATAGATGCTGTGGCTATGGCAATGGCTACTATGGCCATGGCTATGACGGCTATGGCTATGGCTATGGCTGCTATGGCTGTGGGTATGGCTGTAGCTGCTGTGGCTATGGCTACGGCTGCTATGGCTATGGCTATGGCTGCTATGGCTATGTACCCTATGGCTATGGCAATGGCTATGGCTGCTATGGTTATGGCTGCTATGGCTATGGCTATGGCTGCTATGGCTACCGCTATGGCTACAGCTATGGCTGCTATGGCTATGACCATGGCTATGGCTGCTATGGCTATGGCTATGGCTGCTATGGCTATGGTTATGGCCGATATGGCTATGGCTTGGCTATGGCTGCTATGGCTATGGCTATGGCTGCGGCTGCTATGGCTATGGCTTTTATGGCTATCGCTACGGCTATGACTGCTATGGCTATGGCTATGGCTTCTATGGCTATGTCTAAGGCTAAGGCTGCTATGGCTTGGTTATGGCTGCTATGGCTATGGCTATAGCTGCATTGGCTGCTGTGGCTATGGCTATGTCTATAGCTGCTATGGCTGTGGCTATGGCTCGGATGCTATGGAAATAGCTATGGCGGCTATGGCTAGGGCTATAGCTGCTATGGCTATGACTATGGCTATGGCTGCTGTGGCTGTGGCTATGGCTAAGACTGCTGTGGCTATGTCTATGGCTGCTATGGCTGTGGCTCTGGCTGCTTTGGCTATGGCTATAGCTGGATTGGCTGCTGTGGCTATGTCTATGTCTATGGCTGCTATGGCTATGGATATGGCTGCGGCTGCTATGGCTATGGCTTTTATGGCTATCGCTACGACTATGACTGCTATGGCTATTGCTATGGCTATGGCTGCTATGGCTATGGCTATGGCTATGGCTGCTATGGCTACTATGGCTATTGCTATGGCTATGGCTGCTATGGCTATGGTTATGGCTATGGCTGCTATGGCTATGGCTATGCCTTTTATGGCTATGGCTTCTATGGCTATCGCTATGGCTACAGCTGCTATGGCTATGGATACGGCTGCTATGGCTATGCCCTTCATGGCTATGGCTTCTATGGCTACCGCTATGGTTATGACTGCTCTGGCTATGGCTACGGCTGCTGTGGCTCTCGCTATGGCTGCTATGGCTATGGCTATGGCTAAGGCTGCTGTGGCTATGGCAATGGCTGCATTGGCTGCGGCTATAGCTGCATTGGCTGCTGTGGCTATGGCTATGTCTATGGCTGCTATGGCTGTGGCTATCGCTATGGCTGCTATAGAAATAGCTATGGCGGCTAAGGCTATGGCTATGGCTGCAATGGCTATGGCTATGGGTATGGCTGCTGTGGCTATTGCAATGGCTGATATGGCTATGGCTATGGCTATGGCTGCTATGGCTATGGCTATGGCTGCTATGGCCATGGCTATGTCTTCTATGGCTATGGCTATGGCTGCTATGCCTATGGCTGCTATGGTTATGGCTATGGCTATGACTGCAGTGGCTATGGCTATGGCTATGGCTGCTATGGCTGTGGTTATGACTATGGCTTCTATGGAAATAACTATGGCGGATATCGCTATGGCTATAGCTGCATTGGTTGCTATGGCTATGGCTATGTCTATGGCTGCTATGGCTGTGGCTATGGCTATGGCTGCTATGGAAATATCTATGGCGGCTGTGGCTATGGCTATAGCTGCTATGGCTATGGCTATGGCTATGGCTGCTGTGGCTGTGGCTATTGCTGATATGGCTATGGCTAAGGCTATGGCTGGTATGGCCATGGCCATGGCTGCTATGGCTATTGCTATGGCTCCTATGGCAATGGCTATGGCTACGTCTATGGCTGCTAGGGCCACCATGGCTAAGGCAATGGCTGCTATGGCTATGGCTATGGCTGCGGCTGCAATGGCTATGGCTGCTTTGGCTATTGTTATGGCTGCTATGGCTATGGCTATGGATATGGCTGCTATGGCTACGGCTATGTCTGGTATGGCCATGGCTATGGCTGCTATGGCTATGGCTATGGCTGCTATGGCTTTGGCTATGGCTGCTACGGCTACTGCGATGACTGCTATGGCTATGGCTATGGCTATGGCTGCTATGGCTACTATGGCTATTGCTATGGCTATGGCTGCTATGGCTATGGATATGGCTGCGGCTGCTATGGCTATGGCTTTTATGGCTATCGCTACGACTATGACTGCTATGGCTATTGCTATGGCTATGGCTGCTATGGCTATGGCTATGGCTATGGCTGCTATGGCTACTATGGCTATTGCTATGGCTATGGCTGCTATGGCTATGGTTATGGCTATGGCTGCTATGGCTATGACTATGCCTTTTATGGCTATGGCTTCTATGGCTATCGCTATGGCTACAGCTGCTATGGCTATGGATACGGCTGCTATGGCTATGCCCTTCATGGCTATGGCTTCTATGGCTACCGCTATGGCTATGACTGCTCTGGCTATGGCTACGGCTGCTGTGGCTCTCGCTATGGCTGCTATGGCTATGGCTATGGCTAAGGCTGCTGTGGCTATGGCAATGGCTGCATTGGCTACGGCTATAGCTGCATTGGCTGCTGTGGCTATGGCTATGTCTATGGCTGCTATGGCTGTGGCTATCGCTATGGCTGCTATAGAAATAGCTATGGCGGCTAAGGCTATGGCTATGGCTGCAATGGCTATGGCTATGGGTATGGCTGCTGTGGCTATTGCAATGGCTGATATGGCTATGGCTATGGCTATGGCTGCTATGGCTATGGCTATGGCTGCTATGGCCATGGCTATGTCTTCTATGGCTATGGCTATGGCTGCTATGCCTATGGCTGCTATGGTTATGGCTACGGCTATGACTGCAGTGGCTAAGGCTATGGCTATGGCTGCTATGGCTGTGGTTATGACTATGGCTTCTATGGAAATAACTATGGCGGATATCGCTATGGCTATAGCTGCATTGGTTGCTATGGCTATGGCTATGTCTATGGCTGCTATGGCTGTGGCTATGGCTATGGCTGCTATGGAAATATCTATGGCGGCTGTGGCTATGGCTATAGCTGCTATGGCTATGGCTATGGCTATGGCTGCTGTGGCTGTGGCTATTGCTGATATGGCTATGGCTAAGGCTATGGCTGGTATGGCCATGGCCATGGCTGCTATGGCTATTGCTATGGCTCCTATGGCAATGGCTATGGCTACGTCTATGGCTGCTAGGGCCACCATGGCTAAGGCAATGCCTGCTATGGCTATGGCTATGGCTGCGGCTGCAATGGCTATGGCTGCTTTGGCTATTGTTATGGCTGCTATGGCTATGGCTATGGATATGGCTGCTACGGCAATGGCTACGACTGCTATGGCTATGGCTATGGCTGCTGTGGCTTTGGCTATGGCTACTATGGCTGCTATGGCTATGGCTATGGCTGCTATGGCTATGGCTATGGATATGGCTGCTATGGCTACGGCTGTGTCTGGTATGGCCATGGCTATGGCTGCTATGGCTATGGCTATGGCTGCTATGGCTTTGGCTATGGCTGCTACGGCCACTGCGATGACTGCTATGGCTATGGCTATGGCTATGGCTGCTATGGCTACTATGGCTGTTGCTATGGCTATGGCTGCTATGGCTATGGTTATGGCTATGGCAGCTATGCCTATGGCTATGGCTGCTATGGCTATGGCTATGAATATGGCTTCTATGGCTATGTCTATGCCAAAGGCTGCTATGGCTTGGCTGTGGCTGCTATGGCTATGGCTATAGCTGCATTGGCTGCTGTGGCTATGGCTATGTCTATGGCTGCTATGGCTGTGGTTATGGCTATAGCTTCTATGGAAATAACTATCGCGGATATCGGTATGGCTATAGCTGCATTGGCTGCTATGGCTATGGCTATGTCTATGGCTGATATGGCTATGGCTAAGGCTATGGCTGCTATGGCTATGGCCATGGCTGCTATGGCTATTGATATGGCTGCTATGGCAATGGCTATGGATACGGCTATGTCTGCTAGGGCCACCATGGCTAAGGCAATGGCTGCTATGGCTATGGCTATGTCTGCGGCTGCAATTGCTATGGCTGCTTTGGCTATGGTTATGGCTGCTATTGCTATGGCTATGGATACGGCTGCTCTGGCTATGGTTATGGCTATGTCTGCTATGGCTATGGCTATGGCTATGGCTGCTGTGGCTGAGGCTATGGCTAAGACTGCTGTGGCTATGTCTATGGCTGCTATGGCTGTGGCTCTGGCTGCTTTGGCTATGGCTATTGCTGGATTGGCTGCTGTGGCTATGTCTATGTCTATGGCTGCTATGGCTATGGCTATGGCTGCGGCTGCTATGGCTATGGCTTTTATGGTTATCGCTACGACTATGACTGCTATGGCTATTGCTATGGCTATGGCTGCTATGGCTATGGCTATGGCTATGGCTGCTGTGGCTACTATGGCTATTGCTATGGCTATGGCTGCAATGGCTATGGTTATGGCTATGGCTGCTATGGCTATGGCTATGCCTTTTATGGCTATGGCTTCTATGGCTATCGCTATGGCTACAGCTGCTATGGCTATGGATACGGCTGCTATGGCTATGCCCTTCATGGCTATAGCTTCTATGGCTACCGCTATGGCTATGACTGCTCTGGCTATGGCTACGGCTGCTGTGGCTCTCGCTATGGCTGCTATGGCTATGGCTATGGCTAAGGCTGCTGTGGCTATGGCAATGGCTGCATTGGCTACGGCTATAGCTGCATTGGCTGCTGTGGCTATGGCTATGTCTATGGCTGCTATGGCTGTGGCTATCGCTATGGCTGCTATAGAAATAGCTATGGCGGCTAAGGCTATGGCTATGGCTGCAATGGCTATGGCTATGGGTATGGCTGCTGTGGCTATTGCAATGGCTGATATGGCTATGGCTATGGCTATGGCTGCTATGGCTATGGCTATGGCTGCTATGGCCATGGCTATGTCTTCTATGGCTATGGCTATGGCTGCTATGCCTATGGCTGCTATGGTTATGGCTATGGCTATGACTGCAGTGGCTATGGCTATGGCTATGGCTGCTATGGCTGTGGTTATGACTATGGCTTCTATGGAAATAACTATGGCGGATATCGCTATGGCTATAGCTGCATTGGTTGCTATGGCTATGGCTATGTCTATGGCTGCTATGGCTGTGGCTATGGCTATGGCTGCTATGGAAATATCTATGGCGGCTGTGGCTATGGCTATAGCTGCTATGGCTATGGCTATGGCTATGGCTGCTGTGGCTGTGGCTATTGCTGATATGGCTATGGCTAAGGCTATGGCTGGTATGGCCATGGCCATGGCTGCTATGGCTATTGCTATGGCTCCTATGGCAATGGCTATGGCTACGTCTATGGCTGCTAGGGCCACCATGGCTAAGGCAATGACTGCTATGGCTATGGCTATGGCTGCGGCTGCAATGGCTATGGCTGCTTTGGCTATGGTTATGGCTGCTATGGCTATGGCTATGGATATGGCTGCTACGGCAATGGCTACGACTGCTATGGCTATGGCTATGGCTGCTGTGGCTTTGGCTATGGCTACTATGGCTGCTATGGCTATGGCTATGGCTGCTATGGCTATGGCTATGGATATGGCTGCTATGGCTACGGCTATGTCTGGTATGGCCATGGCTATGGCTGCTATGGCTATGGCTATGGCTGCTATGGCTTTGGCTATGGCTGCTACGGCTACTGCGATGACTGCTATGGCTATGGCTATGGCTATGGCTGCTATGGCTATGGCTATGGCTGCTATGGCTATGGCACTGGCTGCTATGGCTATGGCTGCTATGGCTACTATGGCTATTGCTATGGCTATGGCTGCTATGGCTATGGTTATGGCTATGGCAGCTATGGCTATGGCTATGGCTGCTATGGCTATGGCTATGGATATGGCTTCTATGGCTATGTCTATGCCAAAGGCTGCTATGGCTTCGCTATGGCTGCTATGGCTATGGCTATAGCTGCATTGGCTGCTGTGGCTATGGCTATGTCTATGGCTGCTATGGCTGTGGTTATGGCTATGGCTTCTATGGAAATAACTATCGCGGATATCGGTATGGCTATAGCTGCATTGGCTGCTATGGCTATGGCTATGTCTATGGCTGATATGGCTATGGCTAAGGCTATGGCTGCTATGGCTATGGCCATGGCTGCTATGGCTATTGCTATGGCTGCTATGGCAATGGCTATGGATACGGCTATGTCTGCTAGGGCCACCATGGCTAAGGCAATGGCTGCTATGGCTATGGCTATGTCTGCGGCTGCAATGGCTATGGCTGCTTTGGCTATGGTTATGGCTGCTATTGCTATGGCTATGGATACGGCTGCTCTGGCTATGGTTATGGCTATGTCTGCTATGGCTATGGCTATGGCTGCCATGGCTATGCCTTTTGTGGCTATGGCTTCTATGGCTATCGCTATGGCTATGGCTGCTTTGGCTAAGGCTTTAGCTGCATTGGCTGCTGTGGCTATGGCTATGTCTATGGCTGCTATGGCTGTGGCTATGGCTATGGCTGCTATGGAAATAGCTATGGCGGCTATGGCTAGGGCTATGGCTACTATGGCTATGGCTATGGCTATGGCTGCTGTGGCTGTGGCTATGGCTGATATGGCTATGGCTTGGCTATGGCTGCTATGGCTATGGCTATGGCTGCGGCTGCTATGGCTATGGCTTTTATGGCTATCGCTACGGCTATGACTGCTATGGCTATTGCTATGGCTATGGCTAATTATGGCTATGGCTATGGCTATGGCTGCTATGGCTACGGTTGCTATGGCTATGGCTATGGCTGCTATGGCTATGGCTATGTCTGCTATGGCTATGGCTATGGCTACGGCTATGGCTGCTATGGCCACCATGGCTATGGCAATGGCTGCTATGGCTGTGGCTATGGCTATGGCTGCTATGGCTATGGCTATGGCTATGGCTGCTATGGCTTTGACTATGGCTGATATGGCTATGGCTATGGCTATGTCTGCTATGGCTATGGCAATAGCTACTATGGCTATGGTTATGACTGCTATGGCTATGGCTATGGCTATGGCTATGGCTGCTATGGCTATGGCTATGTCTATGGCTGCTATGGCTACGGCTATGGCTATTGCTGCTATGGCTATGGCTATGGTTGCTATGGCTGTTGCGTCTATCTGCTATGGCTATGGCTATGGCTGCTATGGCCATGGCTGCTACGGCTACTATGGCTATGGCTATGGCTTTGGCTGCTATGGCAGCGGCTATGGCTGCTATGGCTATGGCTATGTCTGCTATTGCTATGGCTATGTCTACTATGGCTGCTATGGCTATGACTGAGGCTACTATGGCTATCGATACGGCTGCTATGGCTATGGCTATGGCAGCTATGGCTATGGCTGCTATGGCTATGGCTATGGCTGCTTTGGCTATGGCTATAGCTGGATTGGCTGCTGTGGCTATGTCTATGTCTATGGCTGCTATGGCTGTGGCTATCGCTATGGCTGCTATAGAAATAGCTATGGCGGCTAAGGCTATGGCTATGGCTGCAATGGCTATGGCTATGGGTATGGCTGCTGTGGCTATGGCAATGGCTGATATGGCAATGGCTGTGGCTATGGCTGCTATGGCTATGGCTATGGCTTCGGCTATGTCTGCTATGGCTATGGTTATGGCTGCTATGACTATGGCTATGGGTATGGCTGCTATGGCAATGGCTTTGGCTGCTATGGTTATGGCTATGGCTATGACTGCAGTGGCTATGGCTATGGCTATGGCTGCTATGGCTATGGTTATGGCTATGGCAGCTATGGCTATGGCTATGGCTGCTATGGCTATGGCTATGGATATGGCTTCTATGGCTATGTCTATGCCAAAGGCTGCTATGGCTTCGCTATGGCTGCTATGGCTATGGCTATAGCTGCATTGGCTGCTGTGGCTATGGCTATGTCTATGGCTGCTATGGCTGTGGTTATGGCTATGGCTTCTATGGAAATAACTATCGCGGATATCGGTATGGCTATAGCTGCATTGGCTGCTATGGCTATGGCTATGTCTATGGCTGATATGGCTATGGCTAAGGCTATGGCTGCTATGGCTATGGCCATGGCTGCTATGGCTATTGCTATGGCTGCTATGGCAATGGCTATGGATACGGCTATGTCTGCTAGGGCCACCATGGCTAAGGCAATGGCTGCTATGGCTATGGCTATGTCTGCGGCTGCAATGGCTATGGCTGCTTTGGCTATGGTTATGGCTGCTATTGCTATGGCTATGGATACGGCTGCTCTGGCTATGGTTATGGCTATGTCTGCTATGGCTATGGCTATGGCTGCCATGGCTATGCCTTTTGTGGCTATGGCTTCTATGGCTATCGCTATGGCTATGGCTGCTTTGGCTAAGGCTTTAGCTGCATTGGCTGCTGTGGCTATGGCTATGTCTATGGCTGCTATGGCTGTGGCTATGGCTATGGCTGCTATGGAAATAGCTATGGCGGCTATGGCTAGGGCTATGGCTACTATGGCTATGGCTATGGCTATGGCTGCTGTGGCTGTGGCTATGGCTGATATGGCTATGGCTTGGCTATGGCTGCTATGGCTATGGCTATGGCTGCGGCTGCTATGGCTATGGCTTTTATGGCTATCGCTACGGCTATGACTGCTATGGCTATTGCTATGGCTATGGCTAATTATGGCTATGGCTATGGCTATGGCTGCTATGGCTACGGTTGCTATGGCTATGGCTATGGCTGCTATGGCTATGGCTATGTCTGCTATGGCTATGGCTATGGCTACGGCTATGGCTGCTATGGCCACCATGGCTATGGCAATGGCTGCTATGGCTGTGGCTATGGCTATGGCTGCTATGGCTATGGCTATGGCTATGGCTGCTATGGCTTTGACTATGGCTGATATGGCTATGGCTATGGCTATGTCTGCTATGGCTATGGCAATAGCTACTATGGCTATGGTTATGACTGCTATGGCTATGGCTATGGCTATGGCTATGGCTGCTATGGCTATGGCTATGTCTATGGCTGCTATGGCTACGGCTATGGCTATTGCTGCTATGGCTATGGCTATGGTTGCTATGGCTGTTGCGTCTATCTGCTATGGCTATGGCTATGGCTGCTATGGCCATGGCTGCTACGGCTACTATGGCTATGGCTATGGCTTTGGCTGCTATGGCAGCGGCTATGGCTGCTATGGCTATGGCTATGTCTGCTATTGCTATGGCTATGTCTACTATGGCTGCTATGGCTATGACTGAGGCTACTATGGCTATCGATACGGCTGCTATGGCTATGGCTATGGCAGCTATGGCTATGGCTGCTATGGCTATGGCTATGGCTGCTTTGGCTATGGCTATAGCTGGATTGGCTGCTGTGGCTATGTCTATGTCTATGGCTGCTATGGCTGTGGCTATC
Source organism: Calliopsis andreniformis (assembly GCF_051401765.1). NCBI lineage: Eukaryota > Metazoa > Arthropoda > Insecta > Hymenoptera > Andrenidae > Calliopsis > Calliopsis andreniformis. The sequence goes on along the minus strand of NW_027480456.1, from coordinate 2,355,739 downwards.
GCTATGGCTGCTATAGAAATAGCTATGGCGGCTAAGGCTATGGCTATGGCTGCAATGGCTATGGCTATGGGTATGGCTGCTGTGGCTATGGCAATGGCTGATATGGCAATGGCTGTGGCTATGGCTGCTATGGCTATGGCTATGGCTTCGGCTATGTCTGCTATGGCTATGGTTATGGCTGCTATGACTATGGCTATGGGTATGGCTGCTATGGCAATGGCTTTGGCTGCTATGGCTATGGCTATGGCTTCTATGGCTATGGCAATGGCTACTATGGCCATGGCTATGACTGCTACGGCTATGGCTATGGCTGCTATGGCTGTGGGTATGGCTATAGCTGCTGTGGCTATGGCTATGGCTGCTATGGCTATGGCTGCTATGGCTATGGCTATGGCTGCTATGGCTATGTATGCTATGGCTATGGCGATGGCTGTGGCTGCTATGGTTATGGCTGCTATGGCTATGGCTATGGCTGCTATGGCTACCGCTATGGCTACAGCTATGGCTATTATGGCTATGACCATGGCTATGGCTGCTATGGCTATGGCTATGGCTGCTATGGCTATGGTTATGGCTATGGCTGCTATGGCTATGCCTATGGCTGCTATGGATATCGCTATGACTATGGCTATGGCTTCTATGGCTATGTCTATGGCTATAGCTGCTATGGCTTCTCTATGGCTGCTATGGCTATGGCAATGGCTACTATGGCCATGGCTATGACGGCTATGGCTATGGCTATGGCTGCTATGGCTGTGGGTATGGCTGTAGCTGCTGTGGCTATGGCTACGGCTGCTATGGCTATGGCTATGGCTGCTATGGCTTTGTGCCCTATGGCTATGGCAATGGCTGTGGCTGCTATGGTTATGGCTGCTATGGCTATGGCTATGGCTGCTATGGCTACCGCTATGGCTACAACTATGGCTGCTATGGCTATGACCATGGCTATGGCTGCTATGGCTATGGCTATGGCTGCTATGGCTATGGTTATGGCCGATATGGCTATGGCTTGGCTATGGCTGCTATGGCTATGGCTATGGCTGCGGCTGCTATGGCTATGGCTTTTATGGCTATCGCTACGGCTATGACTGCTATGGCTATGGCTATGGCTTCTATGGCTATGTCTAAGGCTAAGGCTGCTGTGGCTTGGTTATGGCTGCTATGGCTATGGCTATAGCTGCATTGGCTGCTGTGGCTATGGCTATGTCTAGAGCTGCTATGGCTGTGGCTATGGCTCGGCTGCTATGGAAATAGCTATGGCGGCTATGGCTAGGGCTATAGCTGCTATGGCTATGACTATGGCTATGGCTGCTGTGGCTGAGGCTATGGCTAAGACTGCTGTGGCTATGTCTATGGCTGCTATGGCTGTGGCTCTGGCTGCTTTGGCTATGGCTATTGCTGGATTGGCTGCTGTGGCTATGTCTATGTCTATGGCTGCTATGGCTATGGCTATGGCTGCGGCTGCTATGGCTATGTCTTTTATGGCTATCGCTACGACTATGACTGCTATGGCTATTGCTATGGCTATGGCTGCTATGGCTATGGCTATGGCTATGGCTGCTGTGGCTACTATGGCTATTGCTATGGCTATGGCTGCAATGGCTATGGTTATGGCTATGGCTGCTATGGCTATGGCTATGCCTTTTATGGCTATGGCTTCTATGGCTATCGCTATGGCTACAGCTGCTATGGCTATGGATACGGCTGCTATGGCTATGCCCTTCATGGCTATAGCTTCTATGGCTACCGCTATGGCTATGACTGCTCTGGCTATGGCTACGGCTGCTGTGGCTCTCGCTATGGCTGCTATGGCTATGGCTATGGCTAAGGCTGCTGTGGCTATGGCAATGGCTGCATTGGCTACGGCTATAGCTGCATTGGCTGCTGTGGCTATGGCTATGTCTATGGCTGCTATGGCTGTGGCTATCGCTATGGCTGCTATAGAAATAGCTATGGCGGCTAAGGCTATGGCTATGGCTGCAATGGCTATGGCTATGGGTATGGCTGCTGTGGCTATTGCAATGGCTGATATGGCTATGGCTATGGCTATGGCTGCTATGGCTATGGCTATGGCTGCTATGGCCATGGCTATGTCTTCTATGGCTATGGCTATGGCTGCTATGCCTATGGCTGCTATGGTTATGGCTATGGCTATGACTGCAGTGGCTATGGCTATGGCTATGGCTGCTATGGCTGTGGTTATGACTATGGCTTCTATGGAAATAACTATGGCGGATATCGCTATGGCTATAGCTGCATTGGTTGCTATGGCTATGGCTATGTCTATGGCTGCTATGGCTGTGGCTATGGCTATGGCTGCTATGGAAATATCTATGGCGGCTGTGGCTATGGCTATAGCTGCTATGGCTATGGCTATGGCTATGGCTGCTGTGGCTGTGGCTATTGCTGATATGGCTATGGCTAAGGCTATGGCTGGTATGGCCATGGCCATGGCTGCTATGGCTATTGCTATGGCTCCTATGGCAATGGCTATGGCTACGTCTATGGCTGCTAGGGCCACCATGGCTAAGGCAATGACTGCTATGGCTATGGCTATGGCTGCGGCTGCAATGGCTATGGCTGCTTTGGCTATGGTTATGGCTGCTATGGCTATGGCTATGGATATGGCTGCTACGGCAATGGCTACGACTGCTATGGCTATGGCTATGGCTGCTGTGGCTTTGGCTATGGCTACTATGGCTGCTATGGCTATGGCTATGGCTGCTATGGCTATGGCTATGGATATGGCTGCTATGGCTACGGCTATGTCTGGTATGGCCATGGCTATGGCTGCTATGGCTATGGCTATGGCTGCTATGGCTTTGGCTATGGCTGCTACGGCTACTGCGATGACTGCTATGGCTATGGCTATGGCTATGGCTGCTATGGCTATGGCTATGGCTGCTATGGCTATGGCACTGGCTGCTATGGCTATGGCTGCTATGGCTACTATGGCTATTGCTATGGCTATGGCTGCTATGGCTATGGTTATGGCTATGGCAGCTATGGCTATGGCTATGGCTGCTATGGCTATGGCTATGGATATGGCTTCTATGGCTATGTCTATGCCAAAGGCTGCTATGGCTTCGCTATGGCTGCTATGGCTATGGCTATAGCTGCATTGGCTGCTGTGGCTATGGCTATGTCTATGGCTGCTATGGCTGTGGTTATGGCTATGGCTTCTATGGAAATAACTATCGCGGATATCGGTATGGCTATAGCTGCATTGGCTGCTATGGCTATGGCTATGTCTATGGCTGATATGGCTATGGCTAAGGCTATGGCTGCTATGGCTATGGCCATGGCTGCTATGGCTATTGCTATGGCTGCTATGGCAATGGCTATGGATACGGCTATGTCTGCTAGGGCCACCATGGCTAAGGCAATGGCTGCTATGGCTATGGCTATGTCTGCGGCTGCAATGGCTATGGCTGCTTTGGCTATGGTTATGGCTGCTATTGCTATGGCTATGGATATGGCTGCTATGGCTATGGCTATGACTGCTATGGCTATGGCTATGGCTGCTGTGGCTTTGGCTATGGCTACTATGGCTGCTATGGCTATGGCTATGGCTGCTATGGCTATGGCTATGGATATGGCTGCTATGGCTACGGCTATGTCTGGTATGGCCATGGCTATGGCTGCTATGGCTATGGCTATGGCTGCTACGGCTACCGCGATGACTGCTATGGCTATGGCTATGGCTATGTCTGCTATGGCTATTGCTATGGCTATGGCTGCTGTGGCTATGTCTACGTCTGCTATGGCTATGGCTATCGCTGCGTCTCCTATGGCTATGGCTGCTATGGCTATGGCTATAGCCTCCATGACAATGGCAACTCGTGCTATTGCTATGGTCGTGACTGGTTTGGCTATGGCAATAGCTGCTATGGAAATGGCTATGGCTATGGCTGCTATGGCTGTGGCAATGGCTATGGCTGCTATGGCTATGGCTTCTATGGCTATGGCTATGGCTATGGCTGCTATGGCTATGGTTATGGCTATGACTGCTATGGCCATGCCTATGGCTGCTATGGATATCGCTATGGCTATGGCTATGGCTGCTATGGCTATGTCTATGGCTAAGGCTGCTATGGCTTGGCTATGGCTGCTATGGCTATGGCTATAGCTGCATTGGCTGCTGAGGCTATGGCAATGTCTATAGATGCTATGGCTGTGGCTATGGCTCGTTTGCTATGGAAATAGCTATGGCGGCTATGGCTAGGGCTATGGCTACTATGGCTATGGCTATGGCTATGGCTGATGTGGCTGTGGCTATGGCTGATATGGCTATGGCTTGGCTATGGCTGCTATGGCTATGGCTATGGCTGCGGCTGCTATGGCTATGGCTTTTATGGCTATCGCTACGGCTATGACTGCTATGGCTATTGCTATGGCTATGGCTGCTATGGCTATGGCTATGGCTATGGCTGCTATGGCTATGGCACTGGCTGCTATGGCTATGGCTGCTATGGCTATGGCTATGGCAATGGCTATGGCTAATTATGGCTATGGCTATGGCTATGGCTGCTATGGCTACGGTTGCTATGGCTATGGCTATGGCTGCTATGGCTATGGCTATGTCTGCCATGGCTATGGCTATGGCTACGGCTATGGCTGCTATGGCCACCATGGCTATGGCAATGGCTGCTATGGCTGTGGCTATGGCTATGGCTGCTATGGCTATGGCTATGGCTATGGCTGCTATGGCTTTGACTATGGCTGATATGGCTATAGCTATGGCTATGTCTGCTATGGCTATGGCAATGGCTACTATGGCTATGGTTATGACTGCTATGGCTATGGCTATGGATGCTGATGCTATGGTTATAGCAATAGCTGCTATGGCTATAGCTATGTCTGCTATGGCTATGGCTACGTCTGTGGCTGCTATGGCTATGGCTGCTATGGCTTTGGCTGTGGCTGCTATGGCTGTGACTATGGCGATGGCTATGGCTGCTATGGCTATGGCTATGTCTATGGCTGCTATGGCTACGGCTATGGCTATTGCTGCTATGGCTATGGCTATGGCTGCGGCTGCTATGGCTATGGCTTTTATGGCTATCGCTACGGCTATGACTGCTATGGCTATTGCTATGGCTATGTCTGCTATTGCTATGGCTATGTCTACTATGGCTGCTATGGCTATGACTGAGGCTACTATGGCTATCGATACGGCTGCTATGGCTATGGCTATGGCAGCTATGGCTATGGCTGCTATGGCTATGGCTATGGCTGCTTTGGCTATGGCTGTAGCTGCATTGGCTGCTGTGGCTATGGCTATGTATATGGCTGCTATGGCTGTGGCTATCTCTATGTCTGCTATAGAAATAGCTATGGCGGCTAAGGCTATGGCTATGGCTGCAATGGCTATGGCTATGGGTATGTCTGCTGAGGCTATAGCAATGGCAGATATGGCTATGGCTATGGCTATGGCTGCTATGCCTATGGCTATGGCGACGGCTATGTCTGCTATGGCTATGGTTATGGCTGCTATGACTATGGCTATGCGTATCGCTGCTATGGCAATGGCTTTGGCTGCTATGGCTATGGCTATGGCTTCTATGGCTATGGCAATGGCTACTATGGCCATGGCTATGACTGCTACGGCTATGGCTATGGCTGCTATGGCTGTGGGTATGGCTATAGCTGCTGTGGCTATGGCTATGGCTGCTATGGCTATGGCTGCTATGGCTATGGCTATGGCTGCTATGGCTATGTATGCTATGGCTATGGCGATGGCTGTGGCTGCTATGGTTATGGCTGCTATGGCTATGGCTATGGCTGCTATGGCTACCGCTATGGCTACAGCTATGGCTGCTATGGCTATGACCATGGCTATGGCTGCTATGGCTATGGTTATGGCTATGGCTGCTATGGCTATGCCCATGGCTGCTATGGATATCGCTATGACTATGGCTATGGCTTCTATGGCTATGTCTATGGCTATAGCTGCTATGGCTTGTCTATGGCTGCTATGGCTATGGCAATGGCTACTATGGCCATGGCTATGACGGCTATGGCTATGGCTATGGCTGCTATGGCTGTGGGTATGGCTGTAGCTGCTGTGGCTATGGCTACGGCTGCTATGGCTATGGCTATGGCTGCTATGGCTATGTTCCCTATGGCTATGGCAATGGCTGTGTCTGCTATGGTTATGGCTGCTATGGCTATGGCTATGGCTGCTATGGCTACCGCTATGGCTACAGCTATGGCGGCTATCGCTATGACCATGGCTATGGCTGCTATGGCTAAGGCTATGGCTGCTATGGCTATGGTTATGGCCGATATGGCTATGGCTTGGCTATGGCTGCTATGGCAATGGCTATGGCTGCGGCTGCTATGGCTATGGCTTTTATGGCTATCGCTACGGCTATGACTGCTATGGCTATGGCTATGGCTTCTATGGCTATGTCTAAGGCTAAGGCTGCTATGGCTTGGTTATGGCTGCTATGGCTATGGCTATAGCTGCATTGGCTGCTATGGCTATGGCTATGTCTATAGCTGCTATGGCTGTGGCTATGGCTCGGCTGCTATGGAAATAGCTATGGCGGCTATGGCTAGGGCTATAGCTGCTATGGCTATGACTATGGCTATGGCTGCTGTGGCTGTGGCTATGGCTAAGACTGCTGTGGCTATGTCTATGGCTGCTATGGCCATGGCTGCTACGGCTACTATGGCTATGGCTATGGCTTTGGCTGCTATGGCAGCGGCTATGGCTGCTATGGCTATGGCTATGTCTGCTATTGCTATGGCTATGTCTACTATGGCTGCTATGGCTATGACTGAGGCTACTATGGCTATCGATACGGCTGCTATGGCTATGGCTATGGCAGCTATGGCTATGGCTGCTATGGCTATGGCTATGGCTGCTTTGGCTATGGCTATAGCTGGATTGGCTGCTGTGGCTATGTCTATGTCTATGGCTGCTATGGCTGTGGCTATCGCTATGGCTGCTATAGAAATAGCTATGGCGGCTAAGGCTATGGCTATGGCTGCAATGGCTATGGCTATGGGTATGGCTGCTGTGGCTATGGCAATGGCTGATATGGCAATGGCTGTGGCTATGGCTGCTATGGCTATGGCTATGGCTTCGGCTATGTCTGCTATGGCTATGGTTATGGCTGCTATGACTATGGCTATGGGTATGGCTGCTATGGCAATGGCTTTGGCTGCTATGGCTATGGCTATGGCTTCTATGGCTATGGCAATGGCTACTATGGCCATGGCTATGACTGCTACGGCTATGGCTATGGCTGCTATGGCTGTGGGTATGGCTATAGCTGCTGTGGCTATGGCTATGGCTGCTATGGCTATGGCTGCTATGGCTATGGCTATGGCTGCTATGGCTATGTATGCTATGGCTATGGCGATGGCTGTGGCTGCTATGGTTATGGCTGCTATGGCTATGGCTATGGCTGCTATGGCTACCGCTATGGCTACAGCTATGGCTATTATGGCTATGACCATGGCTATGGCTGCTATGGCTATGGCTATGGCTGCTATGGCTATGGTTATGGCTATGGCTGCTATGGCTATGCCTATGGCTGCTATGGATATCGCTATGACTATGGCTATGGCTTCTATGGCTATGTCTATGGCTATAGCTGCTATGGCTTCTCTATGGCTGCTATGGCTATGGCAATGGCTACTATGGCCATGGCTATGACGGCTATGGCTATGGCTATGGCTGCTATGGCTGTGGGTATGGCTGTAGCTGCTGTGGCTATGGCTACGGCTGCTATGGCTATGGCTATGGCTGCTATGGCTTTGTGCCCTATGGCTATGGCAATGGCTGTGGCTGCTATGGTTATGGCTGCTATGGCTATGGCTATGGCTGCTATGGCTACCGCTATGGCTACAACTATGGCTGCTATGGCTATGACCATGGCTATGGCTGCTATGGCTATGGCTATGGCTGCTATGGCTATGGTTATGGCCGATATGGCTATGGCTTGGCTATGGCTGCTATGGCTATGGCTATGGCTGCGGCTGCTATGGCTATGGCTTTTATGGCTATCGCTACGGCTATGACTGCTATGGCTATGGCTATGGCTTCTATGGCTATGTCTAAGGCTAAGGCTGCTGTGGCTTGGTTATGGCTGCTATGGCTATGGCTATAGCTGCATTGGCTGCTGTGGCTATGGCTATGTCTAGAGCTGCTATGGCTGTGGCTATGGCTCGGCTGCTATGGAAATAGCTATGGCGGCTATGGCTAGGGCTATAGCTGCTATGGCTATGACTATGGCTATGGCTGCTGTGGCTGAGGCTATGGCTAAGACTGCTGTGGCTATGTCTATGGCTGCTATGGCTGTGGCTCTGGCTGCTTTGGCTATGGCTATTGCTGGATTGGCTGCTGTGGCTATGTCTATGTCTATGGCTGCTATGGCTATGGCTATGGCTGCGGCTGCTATGGCTATGGCTTTTATGGCTATCGCTACGACTATGACTGCTATGGCTATTGCTATGGCTATGGCTGCTATGGCTATGGCTATGGCTATGGCTGCTGTGGCTACTATGGCTATTGCTATGGCTATGGCTGCAATGGCTATGGTTATGGCTATGGCTGCTATGGCTATGGCTATGCCTTTTATGGCTATGGCTTCTATGGCTATCGCTATGGCTACAGCTGCTATGGCTATGGATACGGCTGCTATGGCTATGCCCTTCATGGCTATAGCTTCTATGGCTACCGCTATGGCTATGACTGCTCTGGCTATGGCTACGGCTGCTGTGGCTCTCGCTATGGCTGCTATGGCTATGGCTATGGCTAAGGCTGCTGTGGCTATGGCAATGGCTGCATTGGCTACGGCTATAGCTGCATTGGCTGCTGTGGCTATGGCTATGTCTATGGCTGCTATGGCTGTGGCTATCGCTATGGCTGCTATAGAAATAGCTATGGCGGCTAAGGCTATGGCTATGGCTGCAATGGCTATGGCTATGGGTATGGCTGCTGTGGCTATTGCAATGGCTGATATGGCTATGGCTATGGCTATGGCTGCTATGGCTATGGCTATGGCTGCTATGGCCATGGCTATGTCTTCTATGGCTATGGCTATGGCTGCTATGCCTATGGCTGCTATGGTTATGGCTATGGCTATGACTGCAGTGGCTATGGCTATGGCTATGGCTGCTATGGCTGTGGTTATGACTATGGCTTCTATGGAAATAACTATGGCGGATATCGCTATGGCTATAGCTGCATTGGTTGCTATGGCTATGGCTATGTCTATGGCTGCTATGGCTGTGGCTATGGCTATGGCTGCTATGGAAATATCTATGGCGGCTGTGGCTATGGCTATAGCTGCTATGGCTATGGCTATGGCTATGGCTGCTGTGGCTGTGGCTATTGCTGATATGGCTATGGCTAAGGCTATGGCTGGTATGGCCATGGCCATGGCTGCTATGGCTATTGCTATGGCTCCTATGGCAATGGCTATGGCTACGTCTATGGCTGCTAGGGCCACCATGGCTAAGGCAATGACTGCTATGGCTATGGCTATGGCTGCGGCTGCAATGGCTATGGCTGCTTTGGCTATGGTTATGGCTGCTATGGCTATGGCTATGGATATGGCTGCTACGGCAATGGCTACGACTGCTATGGCTATGGCTATGGCTGCTGTGGCTTTGGCTATGGCTACTATGGCTGCTATGGCTATGGCTATGGCTGCTATGGCTATGGCTATGGATATGGCTGCTATGGCTACGGCTATGTCTGGTATGGCCATGGCTATGGCTGCTATGGCTATGGCTATGGCTGCTATGGCTTTGGCTATGGCTGCTACGGCTACTGCGATGACTGCTATGGCTATGGCTATGGCTATGGCTGCTATGGCTATGGCTATGGCTGCTATGGCTATGGCACTGGCTGCTATGGCTATGGCTGCTATGGCTACTATGGCTATTGCTATGGCTATGGCTGCTATGGCTATGGTTATGGCTATGGCAGCTATGGCTATGGCTATGGCTGCTATGGCTATGGCTATGGATATGGCTTCTATGGCTATGTCTATGCCAAAGGCTGCTATGGCTTCGCTATGGCTGCTATGGCTATGGCTATAGCTGCATTGGCTGCTGTGGCTATGGCTATGTCTATGGCTGCTATGGCTGTGGTTATGGCTATGGCTTCTATGGAAATAACTATCGCGGATATCGGTATGGCTATAGCTGCATTGGCTGCTATGGCTATGGCTATGTCTATGGCTGATATGGCTATGGCTAAGGCTATGGCTGCTATGGCTATGGCCATGGCTGCTATGGCTATTGCTATGGCTGCTATGGCAATGGCTATGGATACGGCTATGTCTGCTAGGGCCACCATGGCTAAGGCAATGGCTGCTATGGCTATGGCTATGTCTGCGGCTGCAATGGCTATGGCTGCTTTGGCTATGGTTATGGCTGCTATTGCTATGGCTATGGATATGGCTGCTATGGCTATGGCTATGACTGCTATGGCTATGGCTATGGCTGCTGTGGCTTTGGCTATGGCTACTATGGCTGCTATGGCTATGGCTATGGCTGCTATGGCTATGGCTATGGATATGGCTGCTATGGCTACGGCTATGTCTGGTATGGCCATGGCTATGGCTGCTATGGCTATGGCTATGGCTGCTACGGCTACCGCGATGACTGCTATGGCTATGGCTATGGCTATGTCTGCTATGGCTATTGCTATGGCTATGGCTGCTGTGGCTATGTCTACGTCTGCTATGGCTATGGCTATCGCTGCGTCTCCTATGGCTATGGCTGCTATGGCTATGGCTATAGCCTCCATGACAATGGCAACTCGTGCTATTGCTATGGTCGTGACTGGTTTGGCTATGGCAATAGCTGCTATGGAAATGGCTATGGCTATGGCTGCTATGGCTGTGGCAATGGCTATGGCTGCTATGGCTATGGCTTCTATGGCTATGGCTATGGCTATGGCTGCTATGGCTATGGTTATGGCTATGACTGCTATGGCCATGCCTATGGCTGCTATGGATATCGCTATGGCTATGGCTATGGCTGCTATGGCTATGTCTATGGCTAAGGCTGCTATGGCTTGGCTATGGCTGCTATGGCTATGGCTATAGCTGCATTGGCTGCTGAGGCTATGGCAATGTCTATAGATGCTATGGCTGTGGCTATGGCTCGTTTGCTATGGAAATAGCTATGGCGGCTATGGCTAGGGCTATGGCTACTATGGCTATGGCTATGGCTATGGCTGATGTGGCTGTGGCTATGGCTGATATGGCTATGGCTTGGCTATGGCTGCTATGGCTATGGCTATGGCTGCGGCTGCTATGGCTATGGCTTTTATGGCTATCGCTACGGCTATGACTGCTATGGCTATTGCTATGGCTATGGCTGCTATGGCTATGGCTATGGCTATGGCTGCTATGGCTATGGCACTGGCTGCTATGGCTATGGCTGCTATGGCTATGGCAATGGCAATGGCTATGGCTAATTATGGCTATGGCTATGGCTATGGCTGCTATGGCTACGGTTGCTATGGCTATGGCTATGGCTGCTATGGCTATGGCTATGTCTGCCATGGCTATGGCTATGGCTACGGCTATGGCTGCTATGGCCACCATGGCTATGGCAATGGCTGCTATGGCTGTGGCTATGGCTATGGCTGCTATGGCTATGGCTATGGCTATGGCTGCTATGGCTTTGACTATGGCTGATATGGCTATAGCTATGGCTATGTCTGCTATGGCTATGGCAATGGCTACTATGGCTATGGTTATGACTGCTATGGCTATGGCTATGGATGCTGATGCTATGGTTATAGCAATAGCTGCTATGGCTATAGCTATGTCTGCTATGGCTATGGCTACGTCTGTGGCTGCTATGGCTATGGCTGCTATGGCTTTGGCTGTGGCTGCTATGGCTGTGACTATGGCGATGGCTATGGCTGCTATGGCTATGGCTATGTCTATGGCTGCTATGGCTACGGCTATGGCTATTGCTGCTATGGCTATGGCTATGGCTGCGGCTGCTATGGCTATGGCTTTTATGGCTATCGCTACGGCTATGACTGCTATGGCTATTGCTATGGCTATGTCTGCTATTGCTATGGCTATGTCTACTATGGCTGCTATGGCTATGACTGAGGCTACTATGGCTATCGATACGGCTGCTATGGCTATGGCTATGGCAGCTATGGCTATGGCTGCTATGGCTATGGCTATGGCTGCTTTGGCTATGGCTGTAGCTGCATTGGCTGCTGTGGCTATGGCTATGTATATGGCTGCTATGGCTGTGGCTATCTCTATGTCTGCTATAGAAATAGCTATGGCGGCTAAGGCTATGGCTATGGCTGCAATGGCTATGGCTATGGGTATGTCTGCTGAGGCTATAGCAATGGCAGATATGGCTATGGCTATGGCTATGGCTGCTATGCCTATGGCTATGGCGACGGCTATGTCTGCTATGGCTATGGTTATGGCTGCTATGACTATGGCTATGCGTATCGCTGCTATGGCAATGGCTTTGGCTGCTATGGCTATGGCTATGGCTTCTATGGCTATGGCAATGGCTACTATGGCCATGGCTATGACTGCTACGGCTATGGCTATGGCTGCTATGGCTGTGGGTATGGCTATAGCTGCTGTGGCTATGGCTATGGCTGCTATGGCTATGGCTGCTATGGCTATGGCTATGGCTGCTATGGCTATGTATGCTATGGCTATGGCGATGGCTGTGGCTGCTATGGTTATGGCTGCTATGGCTATGGCTATGGCTGCTATGGCTACCGCTATGGCTACAGCTATGGCTGCTATGGCTATGACCATGGCTATGGCTGCTATGGCTATGGTTATGGCTATGGCTGCTATGGCTATGCCCATGGCTGCTATGGATATCGCTATGACTATGGCTATGGCTTCTATGGCTATGTCTATGGCTATAGCTGCTATGGCTTGTCTATGGCTGCTATGGCTATGGCAATGGCTACTATGGCCATGGCTATGACGGCTATGGCTATGGCTATGGCTGCTATGGCTGTGGGTATGGCTGTAGCTGCTGTGGCTATGGCTACGGCTGCTATGGCTATGGCTATGGCTGCTATGGCTATGTTCCCTATGGCTATGGCAATGGCTGTGTCTGCTATGGTTATGGCTGCTATGGCTATGGCTATGGCTGCTATGGCTACCGCTATGGCTACAGCTATGGCGGCTATCGCTATGACCATGGCTATGGCTGCTATGGCTAAGGCTATGGCTGCTATGGCTAAGGCTATGGCTGCTATGGCTATGGTTATGGCCGATATGGCTATGGCTTGGCTATGGCTGCTATGGCAATGGCTATGGCTGCGGCTGCTATGGCTATGGCTTTTATGGCTATCGCTACGGCTATGACTGCTATGGCTATGGCTATGGCTTCTATGGCTATGTCTAAGGCTAAGGCTGCTATGGCTTGGTTATGGCTGCTATGGCTATGGCTATAGCTGCATTGGCTGCTATGGCTATGGCTATGTCTATAGCTGCTATGGCTGTGGCTATGGCTCGGCTGCTATGGAAATAGCTATGGCGGCTATGGCTAGGGCTATAGCTGCTATGGCTATGACTATGGCTATGGCTGCTGTGGCTGTGGCTATGGCTAAGACTGCTGTGGCTATGTCTATGGCTGCTATGGCTGTGGTTCTGGCTGCTTTGGCTATGGCTATTGCTGGATTGGCTGCTGTGGCTATGTCTATGTCTATGGCTGCTATGGCTTTGGCTGTGGCTGCTATGGCTATGGCTATGGCGATGGCTATGGCTGCTATGGCAATGGCTATGTCTATGGCTGCTATGGCTACGGCTATGGCTATTGCTGCTATGGCTATGGCTATGGCTGCGGCTGCTATGGCTATGGCTTTTATGGCTATCGCTACGGCTATGACTGCTATGGCTATTGCTATGGCTATGTCTGCTATTGCTATGGCTATGTCTACTATGGCTGCTATGGCTATGACTGAGGCTACTATGGCTATCGATACGGCTGCTATGGCTATGGCTATGGCAGCTATGGCTATGGCTGCTATGGCTATGGCTATGGCTGCTTTGGCTATGGCTGTAGCTGCATTGGCTGCTGTGGCTATGGCTATGTATATGGCTGCTATGGCTGTGGCTATCTCTATGTCTGCTATAGAAATAGCTATGGCGGCTAAGGCTATTGCTATGGCTGCAATGGCTATGGCTATGGGTATGGCTGCTGAGGCTATTGCAATGGCAGATATGGCTATGGCTATGGCTATGGCTGCTATGCCTATGGCTATGGCGACGGCTATGTCTGCTATGGCTATGGTTATGGCTGCTATGACTATGGCTATGCGTATCGCTGCTATGGCTATGGCTTTGGCTGCTATGGCTATGGCTATGTCTGCTATGGCTATGGCAATGGCTACTATGGCCGTGGCTATGACTGCTATGGCTATGGCTGTGGCTGCTATGGCTGTGGGTATGGCTATAGCTGCTGTGGCTATGGCTGTGGCTGCTATGGCTATGGCTGCTATGGCTATGGCTATGGCTGCTATGGCTATGTATGCTATGGCTATGGCAATGGCTATGGCTGCTATGGTTATAGCTGCTATGGCTATGGCTATGGCTGCTGTGGCTATGGCTGCTATGGCTATGGCAATGGCTACGGCTGCTATGGCTGTGGCTTCTATGGCATTGGCTTCTATGGCTATCGCTATGGCTATGACTGCTATGGCTATGGCTATGGCTATGGCTATGGCTGCTATGCCTATGGCTTCTATCGCTATGGCTTTTATGGCTATCGCTATGGCTATGGCTGCTATGGCTATGGCTATGGCTATGGCTGCTATGGCTATGGCTATGGCCGCTATGGCTATGGCTGCTATGGCTATGGCTGTGGCTATGGCTATGGCTGCTAAGGAAATATCTATGGCGGCTATGGCTATGGCTATAGCTGCTATGGCTATGGCTATGGCTATGGCTGCTGTGGCTGTGGCTATTGCTGATATGGCTATGGCTAAGGCTATGGCTGCTATGGCTATGGCCATGGCTGCTATGGCTATTGCTATGGCTGCTATGGCAATGGCTATGGCTACGGCTATGGCTGCTAGGGCCACCATGGCTAAGGCAATGGCTGCTATGGCTATGGCTATGGCTGCGGCTGCAATGGCTATGGCTGCTTTGGCTATGGTTATTTCTGCTATGGCTATGGCTATGGATATGGCTGCTATGGCTATGGCTGCATTGGCTATGGCTATAGCTGCATTGGCTGCTGTGGCTATGGCTATGTCTATGGCTGCTATGGCTGTGGCTCTGGCTGCTTTGTCTATGGCTATAGCTGCATTGGCTGATGTGGCTATGTCTATGTCTATGGCTGCTATGGCTGTGGCTATGGCTATGGCTGCAATGGAAGTAGCTATGGTAGCTATGGCTATGGCTATGGCTGCTATGGCTATGGCTATGGCTTCTATGGCTATGTATGCTATGGCCATGGCAATGGCTAAGGCTGCCATGCCTATGTCTGCTATGGATATCGCTATGGCTATGGCTATGGCTGCTATGGCTATGGCTATGGCTGCTATGGCTATGGCTATGGCTATGGCTCCTATGGCTATGGCTATGGCTTCGGCTATGTCTGCTATGGCTATGGTTATGGCTGCTATGACTATGGCTCTGGGTATGGCAGCTATGGCAATGGCTTTGGCTGCTATGGTTATGGCTATGGCTTCTATGGCTATGGCAATGGCTACTATGGCCATGGCTATGACTGCTACGGCTATGGCTATGGCTGCTATGGCTGTGGGTATGGCTATAGCTGCTGTGGCTATGGCTATGGCTGCTATGGCTATGGCTGCTATGGCTATGGCTATGGCTGCTATGGCTATGTATGCTATGGCTATGGCGATGGCTATGGCTGCTATGGTTATGGCTGCTATGGCTATGGCTATGGCTGCTATGGCTGCCGCTATGGCTACAGCTATGGCTGCTATGGCTATGACCATGGCTATGGCTGCTATGGCTATGGCTATGGCTGCTATGGCTATGGTTATGGCTATGGCTGCTATGGCTATGCCTATGGCTGCTATGGATATCGCTATGGCTATGGCTATAGCTTCTATGGCTATGTCTATGGCTATAGCTGCTATGGCTTGTCTATGGCTGCTATGGCTATGGCAATGGCTACTATGGCCATGGCTATGACGGCTATGGCTATGGCTATGGCTGCTATGGCTGTGGGTATGCCTGTAGCTGCTGTGGCAATGGCTACGGCTGCTATGGCTATGGCTATGGCTGCTATGGCTTTGTACCCTATGGCTATGGCAATGGCTATGGCTGCTACGGTTATGGCTGCTATGGCTATGGCTATGGCTGCTATGGCTACCGCTATGGCTACAGCTATGGCTGCTATGGCTATGACCATGGCTATGGCTGCTATGGCTATGGCTATGGCTGCTATGGCTATGGTTATGGCCGATATGGCTATGGCTTGGCTATGGCTGCTATGGCTATGGCTATGGCTGCGGCTGCTATGGCTATGGCTTTTATGGCTATCGCTACGGCTATGACTGCTATGGCTATGGCTATGGCTTCTATGGCTATGTCTAAGGCTAAGGCTGCTATGGCTTGGTTATGGCTGCTATGGCTATGGCTTTAGCTGCATTGGCTGCTGTGGCTATGGCTATGTCTATAGCTGCTATGGCTGTGGCTATGGCTCGGCTGCTATGGAAATAGCTATGGCGGCTATGGCTAGGGCTATAGCTGCTATGGCTATGACTATGGCTATGGCTGCCGTGGCTGTGGCTATGGCTAAGACTGCTGTGGCTATGTCTATGGCTGCTATGGCTGTGGCTCTGGCTGCTTTGGCTATGGCTATAGCTGGATTGGCTGCTGTGGCTATGTCTATGTCTATGGCTGCTATGGCTATGGCTATGGCTGCGTCTGCTATGGCTATGGCTTTTATGGCTATCGCTACGACTATGACTGCTATGGCTATTGCTATGGCTATGGCTGCTATGGCTATGGCTATGGCTATGGCTGCTATGGCTACTATGGCTATTGCTATGGCTATGGCTGCTATGGCTATGGTTATGGCTATGGCTGCTATGGCAATGGCCATGCCTTTTATGGCTATGGCTTCTATGGCTATCGCTATGGCTACAGCTGCTATGGCTATGGATACGGCTGCTATGGCTATGCCCTTCATGGCTATGGCTTCTATGGCTACCGCTATGGCTATGACTGCTCTGGCTATGGCTACGGCTGCTGTGGCTCTCGCTATGGCTGCTATGGCTATGGCTATGGCTAAGGCTGCTGTGGCTATGGCAATGGCTGCATTGGCTACGGCTATAGCTGCATTGGCTGCTGTGGCTATGGCTATATCTATGGCTGCTATGGCTGTGGCTATCGCTATGGCTGCTATAGAAATAGCTATGGCGGCTAAGGCTATGGCTATGGCTGCAATGGCTATGGCTGTGGGTATGGCTGCTGTGGCTATTGCAATGGCTGATATGGCTATGGCTATGGCTATGGCTGCTATGGCTATGGCTATGGCTGCTATGGCCATGGCTATGTCTTCTATGGCTATGGCTATGGCTGCTATGCCTATGGCTGCTATGGTTATGGCTATGGCTATGACTGCAGTGGCTATGGCTATGGCTATGGCTGCTATGGCTGTGGTTATGACTATGGCTTCTATGGAAATAACTATGGCGGATATCGCTATGGCTATAGCTGCATTGGTTGCTATGGCTATGGCTATGTCTATGGCTGCTATGGCTGTGGCTATGGCTATGGCTGCTATGGAAATATCTATGGCGGCTGTGGCTATGGCTATAGCTGCTATGGCTATGGCTATGGCTATGGCTGCTGTGGCTGTGGCTATTGCTGATATGGCTATGGCTAAGGCTATGGCTGGTATGGCCATGGCCATGGCTGCTATGGCTATTGCTATGGCTCCTATGGCAATGGCTATGGCTACGTCTATGGCTGCTAGGGCCACCATGGCTAAGGCAATGGCTGCTATGGCTATGGCTATGGCTGCGGCTGCAATGGCTATGGCTGCTTTGGCTATGGTTATGGCTGCTATGACTATGGCTATGGATATGGCTGCTACGGCTACTGCGATGATTGCTATGGCTATGGCTATGGCTATGGCTGCTATGGCTATAGCTATGGCTGCTATGGCTATGGCACTGGCTGCTATGGCTATGGCTGCTATGGCTGCTATGGCTACTATGGCTATTGCTATGGCTATGGCTGCTATGGCTATGGTTATGGCTATGGCAGCTATGGCTATGGCTATGGCTGCTATGGCTATGGCTATGTATATGGCTTCTATGGCTATGTCTATGCCAAAGGCTGCTATGGCTTGGCTATGGCTGCTATGGATATGGCTATAGCTGCATTGGCTGCTGTGGCTATGGCTATGTCTATGGCTGCTATGGCTGTGGTTATGGCTATGGCTTCTATGGAAATAACTATCGCGGATATCGGTATGGCTATAGCTGCATTGGCTGCTATGGCTATGGCTATGTCTATGGCTGATATGGCTATGGCTAAGGCTATGGCTGCTATGGCTATGGCCATGGCTGCTATGGCTATTGCTATGGCTGCTATGGCTATGGCTATGTCTGCTATGGCCACCATGGCCATGGCAATGGCTGCTATGGCTATGGCTATGGCTGCTATGACTATGGCTACGTCTGTGGCTGCTATGGCTATGGGTGCTATTGCTATGGCTATGGCTATGGCTATGGCTGCTATGGCTGCGGCTATGTCTATGGCTGCTATGGCTATGGCTATTGCTGCTATGGCTATGGCTATGGCTGCTATGGCTATGGCTATGGCTACGGCTATGCCTGCTATGGCTATGTCTATGGCTATGGCTGCTATGGCTATGGCTATTGCTGCTATGGCTATGGCTATGGCTACGGCCATGACTGCTATCGCCACCGTGGCTATGGCAATGCCTGCTATGGCTATGGCTATGGCTGGGGCTGCTATGGTTATGGCTTTTATGGCTATCGCTATAGGTATGACTGCTATGGCTATGGCTATGGCTGCTATTGCTATGTATGCTATGGCTATGGCAATGGCTATGGCTGCTATGGCTATGGCAGCTATGGCTATGGCCATGGCTGCTATGGCTATGGCTATGGCTGCTATGGCTATGGTTATGGCTATATCTGCTATGGCTATGGCTATGGCTTCTATGGCTACGTCTATGGCTAAGGCTGCTATGGCTATTGCTATGGCTGCTTTGGATATGGCTATAGCTGCATTGGCTGCTGTGGCTATGGCTATGGCTGCATTGGCTATGGCTATAGCTGCATTCGCTGCTGTGGCTATGGCTATGTCTATGGCTGCTATGGCTGTGGCTCTGGCTGCTTTGTCTATGGCTATAGCTGCATTGTCTGCTGTGGCTATGTCAATGTCTATGGCTGCTATGGCTGTGGCTATGGCTATGGCTGCTATGGAAGTAGCTATGGCAGCTATGGCTATGGCTATGGCTGCTATGGCTATGGCTATGGCTATGGCTGCTACGGCTATGGCAATGGCTGCTATGGCTATGGCAATGGCTGCTATGGCTATGGCTGCTATGGCTATGGCAATGGCTATGGCTGCTATGGCTATGGCAATGGCTATGTCTGCTATGGCTATGGCTGTGGCTGCTATGGCTATGGTTGTGGTTGCAATGGCTATTGCGTCTATCTGCTATGGCTATGGCTGTGGATATGTCTGCTATGGAAATATCTATGGCAGCTATGGCTATGGCTATAGCTGCTATGGCTATGGCTATTGCTATGGCTGCTGTGGCTGTGGCTATTTCTGATATGGCTATGGCTAAGGCTATGGCTGGTATGGCCATGGCCATGGCTGCTGTGGCTATTGCTATGGCTGCTATGGCAATGGCTATGGCTACGGCTATTGCTGCTAGGGCCACCATGGCTAAGGCAATGGCTGCTATGGCTATGGCTATGGCTGCGGCTGCAATGGCTATGGCTGCTTTGGCTATGGTTATGGCTGCTATGGCTATGGCTTTGGATATGGCTGCTATGGCTATGGCTATGACTGCTATGGCTATGGCTATGGCTGCTGTGGCTTTGGCTATGGCTACTATGGCTGCTATGGCTATGGCTATGGCTGCTATTGCTATGGCTATGGATATGGCTGCTATGGCTACGGCTATGTCTGGTATGGCCATGGCTATGTCTGCTATGGCTATGGCTATGGCTGCTATGGCTATGCCTATGGCTGCTATGGCTTTGGCTATGGCTGCTACGGCTACCGCGAGGACTGCTATGGCTATGGCTATGGCTCTGGCTGCTATGGCTATTGCTATGGCTATGGCTGCTATGGCTATGTATGCTATGACTATGGCCATGGCTGCTATGGCTATGCCTATGGCTGCTATGGCTATCGCTATGGCTACTGCTATGGCTACTGTGGGTATGAAAATGTCTATGGCTGCAATGGCTATGGCTATAGCTGCTATGGCTATGGTTATGGCTATGGCTGATATGGCCATGCCTATGGCTGCTATGGATATCGCTATGGCTATGGCTATGTCTGCTATGGCTTTGGCTATGGCTGCTACGGCTACCGCGATGACTGCTATGGCTATGGCTATGGCTATGGCTGCTATGGCTATGGCTATGGCTGCTATGGCTATGGCACTGGCTGCTATGGCTATGGCTGCTATGGCTACTATGGCTATTGCTATGGCTATGGCTGCTATGGCTATGGTTATGGCTATGGCTGCTATGGCTATTGCTATGGCTGCTATGGCAATGGCTATGGATACGGCTATGTCTGCTAGGGCCGCCATGGCTAAGGCAATGGCTGCTATGGCTATGGCTATGGCTGCGGCTGCAATGGCTATGGCTGCTTTGGCTATGGTTATGGCTGCTATTGCTATGGCTATGGATATGGCTGCTATGGCTATGGCTATGACTGCTATGGCTATGGCTATGGCTGCTGTGGCTTTGGCTATGGCTACTATGGCTGCTATGGCTATGGCCATGGCTGCTATGGCTATGGCTATGGCTATGGCTGCTATGGCTATGGCTATGGATATGGCTGCTATGGCTGCGGCTATGTCTGGTATGGCCATGGCTATGGCTGCTATGGCTATGGCTATGGCTGCTATGGCTTTGGCTATGGCTGCTACGGCTACCGCGATGACTGCTATGGCTATGGCTATGGCTATGGCTGCTATGGCTATGGCTATGGCTGCTATGGCTATGGCTGCTATGGCTATGGCTATGGCTGCAATGGCTATGGCTGCTATGGCAATGACTATGGCTACTATGGTTATGTCTATGGCTGCTATGGCTTTGGCTGCTATGGCTATGGCTATGGCTGCTATGGCTATGGCTGCTATGGCTATGGCTGCTATGGCTATGGCTATGGCTATGGCTGCTATGGCTATGGCTGCTATGGCTATGGCTGCTATGGCTATGGCTATGGCTGCTATGGCTATGGCTATGGCTGCTATGGCTATGTATGCTATGGCTATGGCAATGGCTAAGGCTGCCATGCCTATGTCTGCTATGG
This sequence comes from Calliopsis andreniformis, assembly GCF_051401765.1. Classification (NCBI taxonomy): domain Eukaryota; kingdom Metazoa; phylum Arthropoda; class Insecta; order Hymenoptera; family Andrenidae; genus Calliopsis; species Calliopsis andreniformis. The sequence goes on along the minus strand of NW_027480456.1, from coordinate 2,334,236 downwards.
ATATCGCTATGGCTATGGCTATGGCTGCTATGGCTATGGCTATGGCTGCTATGGCTATGGCTATGTCTATGGCTGCTATGGCTATGGCTCTGGCTGCTTTGGCTATGGCTATAGCTGGATTGGCTGCTGTGGCTATGTCTATGTCTATGGCTGCTATGGCTGTGGCTATCGCTATGGATGCTATAGAAATAGCTACGGATGCTGTGGCTCTCGCTATGACTGCTATGGCTATGGCTATGGCTAAGGCTGCTGTGGCTATGGCTATGGCTGCATTGGCTACGGCTATAGCTGCATTGGCTGCTGTGGCTATGACTATGTCTATGGCTGCTATGGCTGTGGCTCTGGCTGCTTTGGCTATGGGTATAGCTGGATTGGCTGCTGTGGCTATGTCTATGTCTATGGCTGCTATGGCTTTGGCTATGGCTGCTACGGCTACCGCGATGACTGCTATGGCTATGGCTATGGCTATGGCTGCTATGGCTATGGCTATGGCTGCTATGGCTATGGCTGCTATGGCTATGGCTATGGCTGCTATGGCTTTGGCTATGGCTGCTACGGCTACCGCGATGACTGCTATGGCTATGGCTATGGCTATGGCTGCTATGGCTATGGCTATGTCTGCTATGGCTATGGCACTGGCTGCTATGGCTATGGCTGCTATGGCTACTATGGCTATTGCTATGGCTATGGCTGCTATGGCTATGGTTATGGCTATGGCTGCTATGGCTATTGCTATGGCTGCTATGGCAATGGCTATGGATACGGCTATGTCTGCTAGGGCCGCCATGGCTAAGGCAATGGCTGCTATGGCTATGGCTATGGCTGCGGCTGCAATGGCTATGGCTGCTTTGGCTATGGTTATGGCTGCTATTGCTATGGCTATGGATATGGCTGCTATGGCTATGGCTATGACTGCTATGGCTATGGCTATGGCTGCTGTGGCTTTTGCTATGGCTACTATGGCTGCTATGGCTATGGCCATGGCTGCTATGGCTATGGCTATGGATATGGCTGCTATGGTTACGGCTAGGTCTGGTATGGCCATGGCTATGGCTGCTATGGCTATGGCTATGGCTGCTACGGCTACCGCGATGACTGCTATGGCTATGGCTATGGCTATGTCTGCTATGGCTATTGCTATGGCTATGGCTGCTATGGCTATGTCTACGTCTGCTATGGCTATGGCTATCGCTGCGTCTCTTATGGCTATGGCTGCTATGGCTATGGCTATAGCCGCCATGACAATGGCTACGCGTGCTATTGCTATGGCCGTGACTTGTTTGGCTATGGTTATGGCTGCTATTGCTATGGCTATGGATATGGCTGCTATGGCTATGGCTATGTCTGCTATGGCTATGGCTATGGCTGCTATGGCTATGGCTATGGCTGCTATGGCTTTGGCTATGGCTGCTACGGCTACCGCGAGGACTGCTATGGCTATGCCTATGGCTCTGGCTGCTATGGCTATTGCTATGGCTATGGCTGCTATGGCTATGTCTACGTCTGCTATGGCTATGGCTATCGCTGCGTCTGCTATGGCTATGGCTGCTATGGCTATGGCTATAGCCGCCATGACAATGGCTACGCGTGCTATGGCTATGGCCGTGACTGGTTTGGCTATGGCTATAGCTGCTATGGCTATGGCAATGGCTATGGCTGCTATGGCTTTGGCTATTGCTGATGTGGCTATGGCTATGGGTATGGCTGCTATGGCTATGGCATTGGCTACTATGGCCATGGCTTTGACTGCTATGGCTATGGCTATGGCTGCTATGGCTATGGCTGCTAGTGCTATGGCTATGGCTGCTATTGCTCTGGCTGCTATCGGTATGACAATGGCTGTGGCTGCTATGGCTATGGCTGCTGTGGCTATGGCTATGGCTGCTATGGCTGTGGTTACTGCTGCTATGGCTATGGCTATGGCTGCTCTGGCTATGGCTATGGCTGCTATGGCTATGGATATGTCTGCTATGGCTATGGCTATGGCTGCTATGGCAATGGCTATGGCTGCTATGGCTTTGGCTATGGCTGCTACGGCTACCGCGAGGACTGCTATGGCTATGGCTATGGCTCTGGCTGCTATGGCTATTGCTATGGCTATGGCTGCTATGGCTATGTCTACGTCTGCTATGGCTATGGCTATCGCTGCGTCTGCTATGGCTATGGCTGCTATGGCTATGGCTATAGCCGCCATGACAATGGCTACGCGTGCTATGGCTATTGCCGTGACTGGTTTGGCTATGGCTATAGCTGCTATGGCTATGGCTATGGCTATGGCTGCTATGGCTATGGCTATGGCTTCTATGGCTATGGCCATGGCTATGGCTGTTATGGCTATGGCTGCTATGGCTACTATGGCTATGGCTATGGCTTTGGCTGCCATGGCTATGGCTATGGCTATGGCTGCTGTGGCTATGTCTACGTCTGCTATGGCTATGGCTATCGCTGCGTCTCCTATGGCTATGGCTGCTATGGCTATGGCTATAGCCTCCATGACAATGGCAACTCGTGCTATTGCTATGGTCGTGACTGGTTTGGCTATGGCAATAGCTGCTATCGAAATGGCTATGGCTATGGCTGCTATGGCTGTGGCAATGGCTATGGCTGCTATGGCTATGGCTTCTATGGCTATGGCTATGGCTATGGCTGCTATGGCTATGGTTATGGCTATGACTGCTATGGCCATGCCTATGGCTGCTATGGATATCGCTATGGCTATGGCAATGGCTGCTATGGCTATGTCTATGGCTAAGGCTGCTATGGCTTGTCTATGGCTGCTATGGCTATGGCTATAGCTGCATTGGCTGCTGAGGCTATGGCAATGTCTATAGCTGCTATGGCTGTGGCTATGGCTCGGCTGCTATGGAAATAGCTATGGCGGCTATGGCTAGGGCTATGGCTACTATGGCTATGGCTATGGCTATGGCTGATGTGGCTGTGGCTATGGCTGATATGGCTATGGCTTGGCTATGGCTGCTATGGCTATGGCTATGGCTGCGGCTGCTATGGCTATGGCTTTTATGGCTATCGCTACGGCTATGACTGCTATGGCTATTGCTATGGCTATGGCTGCTATGGCTATGGCTATGGCTATGGCTGCTATGGCTATGGCACTGGCTGCTATGGCTATGGCTGCTATGGCTATGGCTATGGCAATGGCTATGGCTAATTATGGCTATGGCTATGGCTATGGCTGCTATGGCTACGGTTGCTATGGCTATGGCTATGGCTGCTATGGCTATGGCTATGTCTGCCATGGCTATGGCTATGGCTACGGCTATGGCTGCTATGGCCACCATGGCTATGGCAATGGCTGCTATGGCTGTGGCTATGGCTATGGCTGCTATGGCTATGGCTATGGCTATGGCTGCTATGGCTTTGACTATGGCTGATATGGCTATAGCTATGGCTATGTCTGCTATGGCTATGGCAATGGCTACTATGGCTATGGTTATGACTGCTATGGCTATGGCTATGGATGCTGATGCTATGGTTATGGCAATAGCTGCTATGGCTATAGCTATGTCTGCTATGGCTATGGCTACGTCTGTGGCTGCTATGGCTATGGCTGCTATGGCTTTGGCTGTGGCTGCTATGGCTATGACTATGGCGATGGCTATGGCTGCTATGGCTATGGCTATGTCTATGGCTGCTATGGCTACGGCTATGGCTATTGCTGCTATGGCTATGGCTATGGCTGCGGCTGCTATGGCTATGGCTTTTATGGCTATCGCTACGGCTATGACTGCTATGGCTATTGCTATGGCTATGTCTGCTATTGCTATGGCTATGTCTACTATGGCTGCTATGGCTATGACTGAGGCTACTATGGCTATCGATACGGCTGCTATGGCTATGGCTATGGCAGCTATGGCTATGGCTGCTATGGCTATGGCTATGGCTGCTTTGGCTATGGCTGTAGCTGCATTGGCTGCTGTGGCTATGGCTATGTATACGGCTGCTATGGCTATGGTTATGGCTATGGCTGCTATGGCTATGCCCATGGCTGCTATGGATATCGCTATGACTATGGCTATGGCTTCTATGGCTATGTCTATGGCTATAGCTGCTATGGCTTGTCTATGGCTGCTATGGCTATGGCAATGGCTACTATGGCCATGGCTATGACGGCTATGGCTATGGCTATGGCTGCTATGGCTGTGGGTATGGCTGTAGCTGCTGTGGCTATGGCTACGGCTGCTATGGCTATGGCTATGGCTGCTATGGCTATGTTCCCTATGGCTATGGCAATGGCTGTGTCTGCTATGGTTATGGCTGCTATGGCTATGGCTATGGCTTCTATGGCTACCGCTATGGCTACAGCTATGGCGGCTATGGCTATGACCATGGCTATGGCTGCTATGGCTATGGCTATGGCTGCTATGGCTATGGTTATGGCCGATATGGCTATGGCTTGGCTATGGCTGCTATGGCTATGGCTATGGCTGCGGCTGCTATGGCTATGGCTTTTATGGCTATCGCTACGGCTATGACTGCTATGGCTATGGCTATGGCTTCTATGGCTATGTCTAAGGCTAAGGCTGCTATGGCTTGGTTATGGCTGCTATGGCTATGGCTATAGCTGCATTGGCTGCTGTGGCTATGGCTATGTCTATAGCTGCTATGGCTGTGGCTATGGCTCGGCTGCTATGGAAATAGCTATGGCGGCTATGGCTAGGGCTATAGCTGCTATGGCTATGACTATGGCTATGGCTGCTGTGGCTGTGGCTATGGCTAAGACTGCTGTGGCTATGTCTATGGCTGCTATGGCTGTGGTTCTGGCTGCTTTGGCTATGGCTATTGCTGGATTGGCTGCTGTGGCTATGTCTATGTCTATGGCTGCTATGGCTTTGGCTGTGGCTGCTATGGCTATGGCTATGGCGATGGCTATGGCTGCTATGGCAATGGCTATGTCTATGGCTGCTATGGCTACGGCTATGGCTATTGCTGCTATGGCTATGGCTATGGCTGCGGCTGCTATGGCTATGGCCTTTATGGCTATCGCTACGGCTATGACTGCTATGGCTATTGCTATGGCTATGTCTGCTATTGCTATGGCTATGTCTACTATGGCTGCTATGGCTATGACTGAGGCTACTATGGCTATCGATACGGCTGCTATGGCTATGGCTATGGCAGCTATGGCTATGGCTGCTATGGCTATGGCTATGGCTGCTTTGGCTATGGCTGTAGCTGCATTGGCTGCTGTGGTTATGGCTATGTATATGGCTGCTATGGCTGTGGCTATCTCTATGTCTGCTATAGAAATAGCTATGGCGGCTAAGGCTATTGCTATGGCTGCAATGGCTATGGCTATGGGTATGGCTGCTGAGGCTATTGCAATGGCAGATATGGCTATGGCTATGGCTATGGCTGCTATGCCTATGGCTATGGCGACGGCTATGTCTGCTATGGCTATGGTTATGGCTGCTATGACTATGGCTATGCGTATCGCTGCTATGGCTATGGCTTTGGCTGCTATGGCTATGGCTATGTCTGCTATGGCTATGGCAATGGCTACTATGGCCGTGGCTATGACTGCTATGGCTATGGCTGTGGCTGCTATGGCTGTGGGTATGGCTATAGCTGCTGTGGCTATGGCTGTGGCTGCTATGGCTATGGCTGCTATGGCTATGGCTATGGCTGCTATGGCTATGTATGCTATGGCTATGGCAATGGCTATGGCTGCTATGGTTATAGCTGCTATGGCTATGGCTATGGCTGCTGTGGCTATGGCTGCTATGGCTATGGCAATGGCTACGGCTGCTATGGCTGTGGCTTCTATGGCATTGGCTTCTATGGCTATCGCTATGGCTATGACTGCTATGGCTATGGCTATGGCTATGGCTATGGCTGCTATGCCTATGGCTTCTATCGCTATGGCTTTTATGGCTATCGCTATGGCTATGGCTGCTATGGCTATGGCTATGGCTATGGCTGCTATGGCTATGGCTATGGCCGCTATGGCTATGGCTGCTATGGCTATGGCAATGGCTATGGCTGCTATGGCTATGGCTTCTATGGCTATGGCTTTTATGGCTATCGCTATGGCTATGACTGCTATGGCTATTCCTATGGCTATGGCTGCTATGGCTGTGGCTATGGCTATGGCTGCTAAGGAAATATCTATGGCGGCTATGGCTATGGCTATAGCTGCTATGGCTATGGCTATGGCTATGGCTGCTGTGGCTGTGGCTATTGCTGATATGGCTATGGCTAAGGCTATGGCTGCTATGGCTATGGCCATGGCTGCTATGGCTATTGCTATGGCTGCTATGGCAATGGCTATGGCTACGGCTATGGCTGCTAGGGCCACCATGGCTAAGGCAATGGCTGCTATGGCTATGGCTATGGCTGCGGCTGCAATGGCTATGGCTGCTTTGGCTATGGTTATTTCTGCTATGGCTATGGCTATGGATATGGCTGCTATGGCTATGGCTGCATTGGCTATGGCTATAGCTGCATTGGCTGCTGTGGCTATGGCTATGTCTATGGCTGCTATGGCTGTGGCTCTGGCTGCTTTGTCTATGGCTATAGCTGCATTGGCTGATGTGGCTATGTCTATGTCTATGGGTGCTATGGCTGTGGCTATGGCTATGGCTGCAATGGAAGTAGCTATGGTAGCTATGGCTATGGCTATGGCTGCTATGGCTATGGCTGCTATGGCTATGGCTATGGCTATGGCTGCTATGGCTATGGCAATGATTGCTATGGCTATGGCTATGGCTGCTATGGGTATGGCTGCTATGGCTATGGCTATGGCTGCTATGGCTATGGCTGCTATGGCTATGGCTATGGCTATGGCTGCTATGGCTATGGCTTCTATGGCTATGGCTTTTATGGTTATCGCTATGGCTATGACTGCTATGGCTATTGCTATGGCTATGGCTGCTATGGCTATGGCAATGGCTATGTCTGCTATGGCTATGGCTATGGCTGCTATGGCTATGTTTGTGGTTGCAATGGCTATTGCGTCTATCTGCTATGGCTATGGCTGTTGATATGGCTTCTATGGCTATGTCTATGCCTAAGGCTGCTATGGCTTGGCTATGGCTGCTATGGCTATGGCTATAGCTGCATTGGCTGCTGTGGCTATGGCTATGTCTATGGCTGCTATGGCTGTGGTTATGGCTATGGCTTCTATGGAAATAACTATGGCGGATATCGCTATGGCTATAGCTGCATTGGCTGCTATGGCTATGGCTATGTCTATGGCTGATATGGCTATGGCTAAGGCTATGGCTGCTATGGCTATGGCCATGGCTGCTATGGCTATTGCTATGGCTGCTATGGCAATGGCTATGGATACGGCTATGTCTGCTAGGGCCACCATGGCTAAGGCAATGGCTGCTATGGCTATGGCTATGTCTGCGGCTGCAATGGCTATGGCTGCTTTGGCTATGGTTATGGCTGCTATTGCTATGGCTATGGATATGGCTGCTATGGCTATGGCTATGACTGCTATGGCTATGGCTATGGCTGCTGTGGCTTTGGCTATGGCTACTATGGTTGCTATGGCTATGGCTATGGCTGCTATGGCTATGGCTATGGATATGGCTGCTATGGCTACGGCTATGTCTGGTATGGCCATGGCTATGGCTGCTATGGCTATGGCTATGGCTGCTACGGCTACCGCGATGACTGCTATGGCTATGGCTATGGCTATGTCTGCTATGGCTATTGCTATGGCTATGGCTGCTATGGCTATGGCTACGTCTGCTATGGCTATGGCTATCGCTGCGTCTCCTATGGCTATGGCTGCTATGGCTATGGCTATAGCCGCCATGACAATGGCTACGCGTGCTATTGCTATGGCCCTGACTGGTTTGGCTATGGCAATAGCTGCTATGGCTATGGCTATGGCTATGGCTGCTATGGCTGTGGCAATGGCTATGGCTGCTATGGCTATGGCTTCTATGGCTATGGCTATGGCTATGGCTGCTATGGCTATGGTTATGGCTATGGCTGCTGTGGCCACGCCTATGGCTGCTATGGATATCGCTATGGCTATGGCTATGGCTGCTATCGCTATGGCTATGGCTGCTATGGCTATGGCTATGGCTATGGCTGCAATGGCTATGGCAATGGCTACTATGGCCATGGCTGTGACTGCTATGGCTATGGCTATGGCTTCTATGGCTATGTATGCTATGGCCATGGCAATGGCTAAGGCTGCCATGCCTATGTCTGCTAAGGATATCGCTATGGCTATGGCTATGGCTGCTATGGCTATGGCTATGGCTGCTATGGCTATGGCTATGGCTATGGCTCCTATGGCTATGGCTATGGCTTCGGCTATGTCTGCTATGGCTATGGTTATGGCTGCTATGACTATGGCTCTGGGTATGGCTGCTATGGCAATGGCTTTGGCTGCTATGGCTATGGCTATGGCTTCTATGGCTATGGCAATGGCTACTATGGCCATGGCTATGACTGCTACGGCTATGGCTATGGCTGCTATGGCTGTGGGTATGGCTATAGCTGCTGTGGCTATGGCTATGGCTGCTATGGCTATGGCTGCTATGGCTATGGCTATGGCTGCTATGGCTATGTATGCTATGGCTATGGCGATGGCTATGGCTGCTATGGTTATGGCTGCTATGGCTATGGCTATGGCTGCTATGGCTGCCGCTATGGCTACAGCTATGGCTGCTATGGCTATGACCATGGCTATGGCTGCTATGGCTATGGCTATGGCTGCTATGGCTATGGTTATGGCTATGGCTGCTATGGCTATGCCTATGGCTGCTATGGATATCGCTATGGCTATGGCTATAGCTTCTATGGCTATGTCTATGGCTATAGCTGCTATGGCTTGTCTATGGCTGCTATGGCTATGGCAATGGCTACTATGGCCATGGCTATGACGGCTATGGCTATGGCTATGGCTGCTATGGCTGTGGGTATGCCTGTAGCTGCTGTGGCAATGGCTACGGCTGCTATGGCTATGGCTATGGCTGCTATGGCTATGTACCCTATGGCTATGGCAATGGCTATGGCTGCTATGGTTATGGCTGCTATGGCTATGGCTATGGCTGCTATGGCTACCGCTATGGCTACAGCTATGGCTGCTATGGCTATGACCATGGCTATGGCTGCTGTGGCTATGGCTATGGCTGCTATGGCTATGGTTATGGCCGATATGGCTATGGCTTGGCTATGGCTGCTATGGCTATGGCTATGGCTGCGGCTGCTATGGCTATGGCTTTTATGGCTATCGCTACGGCTATGACTGCTATGGCTATGGCTATGGCTTCTATGGCTATGTCTAAGGCTAAGTCTGCTATGGCTTGGTTATGGCTGCTATGGCTATGCCTTTAGCTGCATTGGCTGCTGTGGCTATGGCTATGTCTATAGCTGCTATGGCTGTGGCTATGGCTCGGCTGCTATGGAAATAGCTATGGCGGCTATGGCTAGGGCTATAGCTGCTATGGCTATGACTATGGCTATGGCTGCCGTGGCTGTGGCTATGGCTAAGACTGCTGTGGCTATGTCTATGGCTGCTATGGCTGTGGCTCTGGCTGCTTTGGCTATGGCTATAGCTGGATTGGCTGCTGTGGCTATGTCTATGTCTATGGCTGCTATGGCTATGGCTATGGCTGCGTCTGCTATGGCTATGGCTTTTATGGCTATCGCTACGACTATGACTGCTATGGCTATTGCTATGGCTATGGCTGCTATGGCTATGGCTATGGCTATGGCTGCTATGGCTACTATGGCTATTGCTATGGCTATGGCTGCTATGGCTATGGTTATGGCTATGGCTGCTATGGCTATGGCTATGCCTTTTATGGCTATGGCTTCTATGGCTATCGCTATGGCTACAGCTGCTATGGCTATGGATACGGCTGCTATGGCTATGCCCTTCATGGCTATGGCTTCTATGGCTACCGCTATGGCTATGACTGCTCTGGCTATGGCTACGGCTGCTGTGGCTCTCGCTATGGCTGCTATGGCTATGGCTATGGCTATGGCTGCTATGGCTATGGTTATGGCTATGGCTGCTGTGGCCACGCCTATGGCTGCTATGGATATCGCTATGGCTATGGCTATGGCTCTTATCGCTATGGCTATGGCTGCTATGGCTATGGCTATGGCTATGGCTGCAATGGCTATGGCAATGGCTACTATGGCCATGGCTGTGACTGCTATGGCTATGGCTATGGCTTCTATGGCTATGTATGCTATGGCCATGGCAATGGCTAAGGCTGCCATGCCTATGTCTGCTATGGATATCGCTATGGCTATGGCTATGGCTGCTATGGCTATGGCTATGGCTGCTATGGCTATGGCTATGGCTATGGCTCCTATGGCTATGGCTATGGCTTCGGCTATGTCTGCTATGGCTATGGTTATGGCTGCTATGACTATGGCTCTGGGTATGGCTGCTATGGCAATGGCTTTGGCTGCTATGGCTATGGCTATGGCTTCTATGGCTATGGCAATGGCTACTATGGCCATGGCTATGACTGCTACGGCTATGGCTATGGCTGCTATGGCTGTGGGTATGGCTATAGCTGCTGTGGCTATGGCTATGGCTGCTATGGCTATGGCTGCTATGGCTATGGCTATGGCTGCTATGGCTATGTATGCTATGGCTATGGCGATGGCTATGGCTGCTATGGTTATGGCTGCTATGGCTATGGCTATGGCTGCTATGGCTGCCGCTATGGCTACAGCTATGGCTGCTATGGCTATGACCATGGCTATGGCTGCTATGGCTATGGCTATGGCTGCTATGGCTATGGTTATGGCTATGGCTGCTATGGCTATGCCTATGGCTGCTATGGATATCGCTATGGCTATGGCTATAGCTTCTATGGCTATGTCTATGGCTATAGCTGCTATGGCTTGTCTATGGCTGCTATGGCTATGGCAATGGCTACTATGGCCATGGCTATGACGGCTATGGCTATGGCTATGGCTGCTATGGCTGTGGGTATGCCTGTAGCTGCTGTGGCAATGGCTACGGCTGCTATGGCTATGGCTATGGCTGCTATGGCTATGTACCCTATGGCTATGGCAATGGCTATGGCTGCTATGGTTATGGCTGCTATGGCTATGGCTATGGCTGCTATGGCTACCGCTATGGCTACAGCTATGGCTGCTATGGCTATGACCATGGCTATGGCTGCTATGGCTATGGCTATGGCTGCTATGGCTATGGTTATGGCCGATATGGCTATGGCTTGGCTATGGCTGCTATGGCTATGGCTATGGCTGCGGCTGCTATGGCTATGGCTTTTATGGCTATCGCTACGGCTATGACTGCTATGGCTATGGCTATGGCTTCTATGGCTATGTCTAAGGCTAAGGCTGCTATGGCTTGGTTATGGCTGCTATGGCTATGGCTTTAGCTGCATTGGCTGCTGTGGCTATGGCTATGTCTATAGCTGCTATGGCTGTGGCTATGGCTCGGCTGCTATGGAAATAGCTATGGCGGCTATGGCTAGGGCTATAGCTGCTATGGCTATGACTATGGCTATGGCTGCCGTGGCTGTGGCTATGGCTAAGACTGCTGTGGCTATGTCTATGGCTGCTATGGCTGTGGCTCTGGCTGCTTTGGCTATGGCTATAGCTGGATTGGCTGCTGTGGCTATGTCTATGTCTATGGCTGCTATGGCTATGGCTATGGCTGCGTCTGCTATGGCTATGGCTTTTATGGCTATCGCTACGACTATGACTGCTATGGCTATTGCTATGGCTATGGCTGCTATGGCTATGGCTATGGCTATGGCTGCTATGGCTACTATGGCTATTGCTATGGCTATGGCTGCTATGGCTATGGTTATGGCTATGGCTGCTATGGCTATGGCTATGCCTTTTATGGCTATGGCTTCTATGGCTATCGCTATGGCTACAGCTGCTATGGCTATGGATACGGCTGCTATGGCTATGCCCTTCATGGCTATGGCTTCTATGGCTACCGCTATGGCTATGACTGCTCTGGCTATGGCTACGGCTGCTGTGGCTCTCGCTATGGCTGCTATGGCTATGGCTATGGCTAAGGCTGCTGTGGCTATGGCAATGGCTGCATTGGCTACGGCTATAGCTGCATTGGCTGCTGTGGCTATGGCTATGTCTATGGCTGCTATGGCTGTGGCTATCACTATGGCTGCTATAGAAATAGCTATGGCGGCTAAGGCTATGGCTATGGCTGCAATGGCTATGGCTATGGGTATGGCTGCTGTGGCTATTGCAATGGCTGATATGGCTATGGCTATGGCTATGGCTGCTATGGCTATGGCTATGGCTGCTATGGCCATGGCTATGTCTTCTATGGCTATGGCTATGGCTGCTATGCCTATGGCTGCTATGGTTATGGCTATGGCTATGACTGCAGTGGCTATGGCTATGGCTATGGCTGCTATGGCTGTGGTTATGACTATGGCTTCTATGGAAATAACTATGGCGGATATCGCTATGGCTATAGCTGCATTGGTTGCTATGGCTATGGCTATGTCTATGGCTGCTATGGCTGTGGCTATGGCTATGGCTGCTATGGAAATATCTATGGCGGCTGTGGCTATGGCTATAGCTGCTATGGCTATGGCTATGGCTATGGCTGCTGTGGCTGTGGCTATTGCTGATATGGCTATGGCTAAGGCTATGCTGGTATGGCCATGGCCATGGCTGCTATGGCTATTGCTATGGCTCCTATGGCAATGGCTATGGCTACGTCTATGGCTGCTAGGGCCACCATGGCTAAGGCAATGGCTGCTATGGCTATGGCTATGGCTGCGGCTGCAATGGCTATGGCTGCTTTGGCTATGGTTATGGCTGCTATGGCTATGGCTATGGATATGGCTGCTACGGCTACTGCGATGATTGCTATGGCTATGGCTATGGCTATGGCTGCTATGGCTATAGCTATGGCTGCTATGGCTATGGCACTGGCTGCTATGGCTATGGCTGCTATGGCTGCTATGGCTACTATGGCTATTGCTATGGCTATGGCTGCTATGGCTATGGTTATGGCTATGGCAGCTATGGCTATGGCTATGGCTGCTATGGCTATGGCTATGTATATGGCTTCTATGGCTATGTCTATGCCAAAGGCTGCTATGGCTTGGCTATGGCTGCTATGGATATGGCTATAGCTGCATTGGCTGCTGTGGCTATGGCTATGTCTATGGCTGCTATGGCTGTGGTTATGGCTATGGCTTCTATGGAAATAACTATCGCGGATATCGGTATGGCTATAGCTGCATTGGCTGCTATGGCTATGGCTATGTCTATGGCTGATATGGCTATGGCTAAGGCTATGGCTGCTATGGCTATGGCCATGGCTGCTATGGCTATTGCTATGGCTGCTATGGCTATGGCTATGTCTGCTATGGCCACCATGGCCATGGCAATGGCTGCTATGGCTATGGCTATGGCTGCTATGACTATGGCTACGTCTGTGGCTGCTATGGCTATGGGTGCTATTGCTATGGCTATGGCTATGGCTATGGCTGCTATGGCTGCGGCTATGTCTATGGCTGCTATGGCTATGGCTATTGCTGCTATGGCTATGGCTATGGCTGCTATGGCTATGGCTATGGCTACGGCTATGGCTGCTATGGCTATGGCTATGGCTATGGCTGCTATGGCTATGGCTATTGCTGCTATGGCTATGGCTATGGCTACGGCCATGACTGCTATCGCCACCGTGGCTATGGCAATGCCTGCTATGGCTATGGCTATGGCTGGGGCTGCTATGGTTATGGCTTTTATGGCTATCGCTATGGGTATGACTGCTATGGCTATGGCTATGGCTGCTATTGCTATGTATGCTATGGCTATGGCAATGGCTATGGCTGCTATGGCTATGGCAGCTATGGCTATGGCCATGGCTGCTATGGCTATGGCTATGGCTGCTATGGCTATGGTTATGGCTATATCTGCTATGGCTATGGCTATGGCTTCTATGGCTACGTCTATGGCTAAGGCTGCTATGGCTATTGCTATGGCTGCTTTGGATATGGCTATAGCTGCATTGGCTGCTGTGGCTATGGCTATGGCTGCATTGGCCATGGCTATAGCTGCATTCGCTGCTGTGGCTATGGCTATGTCTATGGCTGCTATGGCTGTGGCTCTGGCTGCTTTGTCTATGGCTATAGCTGCATTGTCTGCTGTGGCTATGTCAATGTCTATGGCTGCTATGGAAGTAGCTATGGCAGCTATGGCTATGGCTATGGCTGCTATGGCTATGGCTATGGCTATGGCTGCTACGGCTATGGCAATGGCTGCTATGGCTATGGCAATGGCTGCTATGGCTATGGCTGCTATGGCTATGGCAATGGCTATGGCTGCTATGGCTATGGCAATGGCTATGTCTGCTATGGCTATGGCTGTGGCTGCTATGGCTATGGTTGTGGTTGCAATGGCTATTGCGTCTATCTGCTATGGCTATGGCTGTGGATATGTCTGCTATGGAAATATCTATGGCGGCTATGGCTATGGCTATAGCTGCTATGGCTATGGCTATTGCTATGGCTGCTCTGGCTGTGGCTATTTCTGATATGGCTATGGCTAAGGCTATGGCTGGTATGGCCATGGCCATGGCTGCTGTGGCTATTGCTATGGCTGCTATGGCAATGGCTATGGCTACGGCTATGGCTGCTAGGTCCACCATGGCTAAGGCAATGGCTGCTATGGCTATGGCTATGGCTGCGGCTGCAATGGCTATGGCTGCTTTGGCTATGGTTATGGCTGCTATGGCTATGGCTTTGGATATGGCTGCTATGGCTATGGCTATGACTGCTATGGCTATGGCTATGGCTGCTGTGGCTTTGGCTATGGCTACTATGGCTGCTATGGCTATGGCTATGGCTGCTATTGCTATGGCTATGGATATGGCTGCTATGGCTGCGGCTATGTCTGGTATGGCCATGGCTATGTCTGCTATGGCTATGGCTATGGCTGCTATGGCTATGCCTATGGCTGCTATGGCTTTGGCTATGGCTGCTACGGCTACCGCGAGGACTGCTATGGCTATGGCTATGGCTCTGGCTGCTATGGCTATTACTATGGCTATGGCTGCTATGGCTATGTCTACGTCTGCTATGGCTATGGCAATCGCTGCGTCTGCTATGGCTATGGCTGCTATGGCTATGGCTATGGCTGCTATGGCTATGGCACTGGCTGCTATGGCTATGGCTGCTATGGCTACTATGGCTATTGCTATGGCTATGGCTGCTATGGCTATGGTTATGGCTATGGCTGCTATGGCTATTGCTATGGCTGCTATGGCAATGGCTATGGATACGGCTATGTCTGCTAGGGCCGCCATGGCTAAGGCAATGGCTGCTATGGCTATGGCTATGGCTGCGGCTGCAATGGCTATGGCTGCTTTGGCTATGGTTATGGCTGCTATTGCTATGGCTATGGATATGGCTGCTATGGCTATGGCTATGACTGCTATGGCTATGGCTATGGCTGCTGTGGCTTTGGCTATGGCTACTATGGCTGCTATGGCTATGGCCATGGCTGCTATGGCTATGGCTATGGATATGGCTGCTATGGCTACGGCTAGGTCTGGTATGGCCATGGCTATGGCTGCTATGGCTATGGCTATGGCTGCTACGGCTACCGCGATGACTGCTATGGCTATGGCTATGGCTATGTCTGCTATGGCTATTGCTATGGCTATGGCTGCTATGGCTATGTCTACGTCTGCTATGGCTATGGCTATCGCTGCGTCTCTTATGGCTATGGCTGCTATGGCTATGGCTATAGCCGCCATGACAATGGCTACGCGTGCTATTGCTATGGCCGTGACTTGTTTGGCTATGGTTATGGCTGCTATTGCTATGGCTATGGATATGGCTGCTATGGCTATGGCTATGTCTGCTATGGCTATGGCTATGGCTGCTATGGCTATGGCTATGGCTGCTATGGCTTTGTCTATGGCTGCTACGGCTACCGCGAGGACTGCTATGGCTATGCCTATGGCTCTGGCTGCTATGGCTATTGCTTTGGCTATGGCTGCTATGGCTATGGCTATGGCTGCGGCTGCAATGGCTATGGCTGCTTTGGCTATGGTTATGGCTGCTATGGCTATGGCTATGGATATGGCTGCTACGGCTATGGCTACGACTGCTATGGCTATGGCTATGGCTGCTGTGGCTTTGGCTATGTCTACTATGGCTGCTATGGCTATGGCTATGGCTGCTATGGCTATGGCTATGGATATGGCTGCTATGGCTGCGGCTATGTCTGGTATGGCCATGGCTATGGCTGCTATGGCTATGGCTATGGCTGCTATGGCTTTGGCTATGGCTGCTACGGCTACCGCGATGACTGCTATGGCTATGGCTATGGCTATGGCTGCTATGGCTATGGCTATGGCTGCTATGGCTATGGCTGCTATGGCTATGGCTATGGCTGCAATGGCTATGGCTGCTATGGCAATGACTATGGCTACTATGGTTATGTCTATGGCTGCTATGGCTTTGGCTGCTATGGCTATGGCTATGGCTGCTATGGCTATGGCTGCTATGGCTATGGCTGCTATGGCTATGGCTATGGCTATGGCTGCTATGGCTATGCCTATGGCTGCTATGGATATCGCTATGGCTATGGCTATAGCTTCTATGGCTATGTCTATGGCTATAGCTGCTATGGCTTGTCTATGGCTGCTATGGCTATGGCAATGGCTACTATGGCCATGGCTATGACGGCTATGGCTATGGCTATGGCTGCTATGGCTGTGGGTATGCCTGTAGCTGCTGTGGCAATGGCTACGGCTGCTATGGCTATGGCTATGGCTGCTATGGCTATGTACCCTATGGCTATGGCAATGGCTATGGCTGCTATGGTTATGGCTGCTATGGCTATGGCTATGGCTGCTATGGCTACCGCTATGGCTACAGCTATGGCTGCTATGGCTATGACCATGGCTATGGCTGCTATGGCTATGGCTATGGCTGCTATGGCTATGGTTATGGCCGATATGGCTATGGCTTGGCTATGGCTGCTATGGCTATGGCTATGGCTGCGGCTGCTATGGCTATGGCTTTTATGGCTATCGCTACGGCTATGACTGCTATGGCTATGGCTATGGCTTCTATGGCTATGTCTAAGGCTAAGTCTGCTATGGCTTGGTTATGGCTGCTATGGCTATGCCTTTAGCTGCATTGGCTGCTGTGGCTATGGCTATGTCTATAGCTGCTATGGCTGTGGCTATGGCTCGGCTGCTATGGAAATAGCTATGGCGGCTATGGCTAGGGCTATAGCTGCTATGGCTATGACTATGGCTATGGCTGCCGTGGCTGTGGCTATGGCTAAGACTGCTGTGGCTATGTCTATGGCTGCTATGGCTGTGGCTCTGGCTGCTTTGGCTATGGCTATAGCTGGATTGGCTGCTGTGGCTATGTCTATGTCTATGGCTGCTATGGCTATGGCTATGGCTGCGTCTGCTATGGCTATGGCTTTTATGGCTATCGCTACGACTATGACTGCTATGGCTATTGCTATGGCTATGGCTGCTATGGCTATGGCTATGGCTATGGCTGCTATGGCTACTATGGCTATTGCTATGGCTATGGCTGCTATGGCTATGGTTATGGCTATGGCTGCTATGGCTATGGCTATGCCTTTTATGGCTATGGCTTCTATGGCTATCGCTATGGCTACAGCTGCTATGGCTATGGATACGGCTGCTATGGCTATGCCCTTCATGGCTATGGCTTCTATGGCTACCGCTATGGCTATGACTGCTCTGGCTATGGCTACGGCTGCTGTGGCTCTCGCTATGGCTGCTATGGCTATGGCTATGGCTATGGCTGCTATGGCTATGGTTATGGCTATGGCTGCTGTGGCCACGCCTATGGCTGCTATGGATATCGCTATGGCTATGGCTATGGCTCTTATCGCTATGGCTATGGCTGCTATGGCTATGGCTATGGCTATGGCTGCAATGGCTATGGCAATGGCTACTATGGCCATGGCTGTGACTGCTATGGCTATGGCTATGGCTTCTATGGCTATGTATGCTATGGCCATGGCAATGGCTAAGGCTGCCATGCCTATGTCTGCTATGGATATCGCTATGGCTATGGCTATGGCTGCTATGGCTATGGCTATGGCTGCTATGGCTATGGCTATGGCTATGGCTCCTATGGCTATGGCTATGGCTTCGGCTATGTCTGCTATGGCTATGGTTATGGCTGCTATGACTATGGCTCTGGGTATGGCTGCTATGGCAATGGCTTTGGCTGCTATGGCTATGGCTATGGCTTCTATGGCTATGGCAATGGCTACTATGGCCATGGCTATGACTGCTACGGCTATGGCTATGGCTGCTATGGCTGTGGGTATGGCTATAGCTGCTGTGGCTATGGCTATGGCTGCTATGGCTATGGCTGCTATGGCTATGGCTATGGCTGCTATGGCTATGTATGCTATGGCTATGGCGATGGCTATGGCTGCTATGGTTATGGCTGCTATGGCTATGGCTATGGCTGCTATGGCTGCCGCTATGGCTACAGCTATGGCTGCTATGGCTATGACCATGGCTATGGCTGCTATGGCTATGGCTATGGCTGCTATGGCTATGGTTATGGCTATGGCTGCTATGGCTATGCCTATGGCTGCTATGGATATCGCTATGGCTATGGCTATAGCTTCTATGGCTATGTCTATGGCTATAGCTGCTATGGCTTGTCTATGGCTGCTATGGCTATGGCAATGGCTACTATGGCCATGGCTATGACGGCTATGGCTATGGCTATGGCTGCTATGGCTGTGGGTATGCCTGTAGCTGCTGTGGCAATGGCTACGGCTGCTATGGCTATGGCTATGGCTGCTATGGCTATGTACCCTATGGCTATGGCAATGGCTATGGCTGCTATGGTTATGGCTGCTATGGCTATGGCTATGGCTGCTATGGCTACCGCTATGGCTACAGCTATGGCTGCTATGGCTATGACCATGGCTATGGCTGCTATGGCTATGGCTATGGCTGCTATGGCTATGGTTATGGCCGATATGGCTATGGCTTGGCTATGGCTGCTATGGCTATGGCTATGGCTGCGGCTGCTATGGCTATGGCTTTTATGGCTATCGCTACGGCTATGACTGCTATGGCTATGGCTATGGCTTCTATGGCTATGTCTAAGGCTAAGGCTGCTATGGCTTGGTTATGGCTGCTATGGCTATGGCTTTAGCTGCATTGGCTGCTGTGGCTATGGCTATGTCTATAGCTGCTATGGCTGTGGCTATGGCTCGGCTGCTATGGAAATAGCTATGGCGGCTATGGCTAGGGCTATAGCTGCTATGGCTATGACTATGGCTATGGCTGCCGTGGCTGTGGCTATGGCTAAGACTGCTGTGGCTATGTCTATGGCTGCTATGGCTGTGGCTCTGGCTGCTTTGGCTATGGCTATAGCTGGATTGGCTGCTGTGGCTATGTCTATGTCTATGGCTGCTATGGCTATGGCTATGGCTGCGTCTGCTATGGCTATGGCTTTTATGGCTATCGCTACGACTATGACTGCTATGGCTATTGCTATGGCTATGGCTGCTATGGCTATGGCTATGGCTATGGCTGCTATGGCTACTATGGCTATTGCTATGGCTATGGCTGCTATGGCTATGGTTATGGCTATGGCTGCTATGGCTATGGCTATGCCTTTTATGGCTATGGCTTCTATGGCTATCGCTATGGCTACAGCTGCTATGGCTATGGATACGGCTGCTATGGCTATGCCCTTCATGGCTATGGCTTCTATGGCTACCGCTATGGCTATGACTGCTCTGGCTATGGCTACGGCTGCTGTGGCTCTCGCTATGGCTGCTATGGCTATGGCTATGGCTAAGGCTGCTGTGGCTATGGCAATGGCTGCATTGGCTACGGCTATAGCTGCATTGGCTGCTGTGGCTATGGCTATGTCTATGGCTGCTATGGCTGTGGCTATCGCTATGGCTGCTATAGAAATAGCTATGGCGGCTAAGGCTATGGCTATGGCTGCAATGGCTATGGCTATGGGTATGGCTGCTGTGGCTATTGCAATGGCTGATATGGCTATGGCTATGGCTATGGCTGCTATGGCTATGGCTATGGCTGCTATGGCCATGGCTATGTCTTCTATGGCTATGGCTATGGCTGCTATGCCTATGGCTGCTATGGTTATGGCTATGGCTATGACTGCAGTGGCTATGGCTATGGCTATGGCTGCTATGGCTGTGGTTATGACTATGGCTTCTATGGAAATAACTATGGCGGATATCGCTATGGCTATAGCTGCATTGGTTGCTATGGCTATGGCTATGTCTATGGCTGCTATGGCTGTGGCTATGGCTATGGCTGCTATGGAAATATCTATGGCGGCTGTGGCTATGGCTATAGCTGCTATGGCTATGGCTATGGCTATGGCTGCTGTGGCTGTGGCTATTGCTGATATGGCTATGGCTAAGGCTATGGCTGGTATGGCCATGGCCATGGCTGCTATGGCTATTGCTATGGCTCCTATGGCAATGGCTATGGCTACGTCTATGGCTGCTAGGGCCACCATGGCTAAGGCAATGGCTGCTATGGCTATGGCTATGGCTGCGGCTGCAATGGCTATGGCTGCTTTGGCTATGGTTATGGCTGCTATGGCTATGGCTATGGATATGGCTGCTACGGCTACTGCGATGATTGCTATGGCTATGGCTATGGCTATGGCTGCTATGGCTATAGCTATGGCTGCTATGGCTATGGCACTGGCTGCTATGGCTATGGCTGCTATGGCTGCTATGGCTACTATGGCTATTGCTATGGCTATGGCTGCTATGGCTATGGTTATGGCTATGGCAGCTATGGCTATGGCTATGGCTGCTATGGCTATGGCTATGTATATGGCTTCTATGGCTATGTCTATGCCAAAGGCTGCTATGGCTTGGCTATGGCTGCTATGGATATGGCTATAGCTGCATTGGCTGCTGTGGCTATGGCTATGTCTATGGCTGCTATGGCTGTGGTTATGGCTATGGCTTCTATGGAAATAACTATCGCGGATATCGGTATGGCTATAGCTGCATTGGCTGCTATGGCTATGGCTATGTCTATGGCTGATATGGCTATGGCTAAGGCTATGGCTGCTATGGCTATGGCCATGGCTGCTATGGCTATTGCTATGGCTGCTATGGCTATGGCTATGTCTGCTATGGCCACCATGGCCATGGCAATGGCTGCTATGGCTATGGCTATGGCTGCTATGACTATGGCTACGTCTGTGGCTGCTATGGCTATGGGTGCTATTGCTATGGCTATGGCTATGGCTATGGCTGCTATGGCTGCGGCTATGTCTATGGCTGCTATGGCTATGGCTATTGCTGCTATGGCTATGGCTATGGCTGCTATGGCTATGGCTATGGCTACGGCTATGGCTGCTATGGCTATGGCTATGGCTATGGCTGCTATGGCTATGGCTATTGCTGCTATGGCTATGGCTATGGCTACGGCCATGACTGCTATCGCCACCGTGGCTATGGCAATGCCTGCTATGGCTATGGCTATGGCTGGGGCTGCTATGGTTATGGCTTTTATGGCTATCGCTATGGGTATGACTGCTATGGCTATGGCTATGGCTGCTATTGCTATGTATGCTATGGCTATGGCAATGGCTATGGCTGCTATGGCTATGACAGCTATGGCTATGGCCATGGCTGCTATGGCTATGGCTATGGCTGCTATGGCTATGGTTATGGCTATATCTGCTATGGCTATGGCTATGGCTTCTATGGCTACGTCTATGGCTAAGGCTGCTATGGCTATTGCTATGGCTGCTTTGGATATGGCTATAGCTGCATTGGCTGCTGTGGCTATGGCTATGGCTGCATTGGCCATGGCTATAGCTGCATTCGCTGCTGTGGCTATGGCTATGTCTATGGCTGCTATGGCTGTGGCTCTGGCTGCTTTGTCTATGGCTATAGCTGCATTGTCTGCTGTGGCTATGTCAATGTCTATGGCTGCTATGGAAGTAGCTATGGCAGCTATGGCTATGGCTATGGCTGCTATGGCTATGGCTATGGCTATGGCTGCTACGGCTATGGCAATGGCTGCTATGGCTATGGCAATGGCTGCTATGGCTATGGCTGCTATGGCTATGGCAATGGCTATGGCTGCTATGGCTATGGCAATGGCTATGTCTGCTATGGCTATGGCTGTGGCTGCTATGGCTATGGTTGTGGTTGCAATGGCTATTGCGTCTATCTGCTATGGCTATGGCTGTGGATATGTCTGCTATGGAAATATCTATGGCGGCTATGGCTATGGCTATAGCTGCTATGGCTATGGCTATTGCTATGGCTGCTGTGGCTGTGGCTATTTCTGATATGGCTATGGCTAAGGCTATGGCTGGTATGGCCATGGCCATGGCTGCTGTGGCTATTGCTATGGCTGCTATGGCAATGGCTATGGCTACGGCTATGGCTGCTAGGTCCACCATGGCTAAGGCAATGGCTGCTATGGCTATGGCTATGGCTGCGGCTGCAATGGCTATGGCTGCTTTGGCTATGGTTATGGCTGCTATGGCTATGGCTTTGGATATGGCTGCTATGGCTATGGCTATGACTGCTATGGCTATGGCTATGGCTGCTGTGGCTTTGGCTATGGCTACTATGGCTGCTATGGCTATGGCTATGGCTGCTATTGCTATGGCTATGGATATGGCTGCTATGGCTGCGGCTATGTCTGGTATGGCCATGGCTATGTCTGCTATGGCTATGGCTATGGCTGCTATGGCTATGCCTATGGCTGCTATGGCTTTGGCTATGGCTGCTACGGCTACCGCGAGGACTGCTATGGCTATGGCTATGGCTCTGGCTGCTATGGCTATTACTATGGCTATGGCTGCTATGGCTATGTCTACGTCTGCTATGGCTATGGCAATCGCTGCGTCTGCTATGGCTATTGCTGCTATGGCTATGGCTATGGCTGCTATGGCTATGGCACTGGCTGCTATGGCTATGGCTGCTATGGCTACTATGGCTATTGCTATGGCTATGGCTGCTATGGCTATGGTTATGGCTATGGCTGCTATGGCTATTGCTATGGCTGCTATGGCAATGGCTATGGATACGGCTATGTCTGCTAGGGCCGCCATGGCTAAGGCAATGGCTGCTATGGCTATGGCTATGGCTGCGGCTGCAATGGCTATGGCTGCTTTGCCTATGGTTATGGCTGCTATTGCTATGGCTATGGATATGGCTGCTATGGCTATGGCTATGACTGCTATGGCTATGGCTATGGCTGCTGTGGCTTTGGCTATGGCTACTATGGCTGCTATGGCTATGGCCATGGCTGCTATGGCTATGGCTATGGATATGGCTGCTATGGCTACGGCTAGGTCTGGTATGGCCATGGCTATGGCTGCTATGGCTATGGCTATGGCTGCTACGGCTACCGCGATGACTGCTATGGCTATGGCTATGGCTATGTCTGCTATGGCTATTGCTATGGCTATGGCTGCTATGGCTATGTCTACGTCTGCTATGGCTATGGCTATCGCTGCGTCTCTTATGGCTATGGCTGCTATGGCTATGGCTATAGCCGCCATGACAATGGCTACGCGTGCTATTGCTATGGCCGTGACTTGTTTGGCTATGGTTATGGCTGCTATTGCTATGGCTATGGATATGGCTGCTATGGCTATGGCTATGTCTGCTATGGCTATGGCTATGGCTGCTATGGCTATGGCTATGGCTGCTATGGCTTTGTCTATGGCTGCTACGGCTACCGCGAGGACTGCTATGGCTATGCCTATGGCTCTGGCTGCTATGGCTATTGCTTTGGCTATGGCTGCTATGGCTATGGCTATGGCTGCGGCTGCAATGGCTATGGCTGCTTTGGCTATGGTTATGGCTGCTATGGCTATGGCTATGGATATGGCTGCTACGGCTATGGCTACGACTGCTATGGCTATGGCTATGGCTGCTGTGGCTTTGGCTATGTCTACTATGGCTGCTATGGCTATGGCTATGGCTGCTATGGCTATGGCTATGGATATGGCTGCTATGGCTGCGGCTATGTCTGGTATGGCCATGGCTATGGCTGCTATGGCTATGGCTATGGCTGCTATGGCTTTGGCTATGGCTGCTACGGCTACCGCGATGACTGCTATGGCTATGGCTATGGCTATGGCTGCTATGGCTATGGCTATGGCTGCTATGGCTATGGCTGCTATGGCTATGGCTATGGCTGCAATGGCTATGGCTGCTATGGCAATGACTATGGCTACTATGGTTATGTCTATGGCTGCTATGGCTTTGGCTGCTATGGCTATGGCTATGGCTGCTATGGCTATGGCTGCTATGGCTATGGCTGCTATGGCTATGGCTATGGCTATGGCTGCTATGGCTATGGCTGCTATGGCTATGGCTGCTATGGCTATGGCTATGGCTGCTATGGCTATGGCTATGGCTGCTATGGCTATGTATGCTATGGCTATGGCAATGGCTAAGGCTGCCATGCCTATGTCTGCTATGGATATCGCTATGGCTATGGCTATGGCTGCTATGGCTATGGCTATGGCTGCTATGGCTATGGCTATGTCTATGGCTGCTATGGCTATGGCTCTGGCTGCTTTGGCTATGGCTATAGCTGGATTGGCTGCTGTGGCTATGTCTATGTCTATGGCTGCTATGGCTGTGGCTATCGCTATGGATGCTATAGAAATAGCTACGGCTGCTGTGGCTCTCGCTATGACTGCTATGGCTATGGCTATGGCTAAGGCTGCTGTGGCTATGGCTATGGCTGCATTGGCTACGGCTATAGCTGCATTGGCTGCTGTGGCTATGACTATGTCTATGGCTGCTATGGCTGTGGCTCTGGCTGCTTTGGCTATGGGTATAGCTGGATTGGCTGCTGTGGCTATGTCTATGTCTATGGCTGCTATGGCTTTGGCTATGGCTGCTACGGCTACCGCGATGACTGCTATGGCTATGGCTATGGCTATGGCTGCTATGGCTATGGCTATGGCTGCTATGGCTATGGCTGCTATGGCTATGGCTATGGCTGCTATGGCTTTGGCTATGGCTGCTACGGCTACCGCGATGACTGCTATGGCTATGGCTATGGCTATGGCTGCTATGGCTATGGCTATGTCTGCTATGGCTATGGCACTGGCTGCTATGGCTATGGCTGCTATGGCTACTATGGCTATTGCTATGGCTATGGCTGCTATGGCTATGGTTATGGCTATGGCTGCTATGGCTATTGCTATGGCTGCTATGGCAATGGCTATGGATACGGCTATGTCTGCTAGGGCCGCCATGGCTAAGGCAATGGCTGCTATGGCTATGGCTATGGCTGCGGCTGCAATGGCTATGGCTGCTTTGGCTATGGTTATGGCTGCTATTGCTATGGCTATGGATATGGCTGCTATGGCTATGGCTATGTCTGCTATGGCTATGGCTATGGCTGCTGTGGCTTTGGCTATGTCTACTATGGCTGCTATGGCTATGGCTATGGCTGCTATGGCTATGGCTATGGATATGGCTGCTATGGCTGCGGCTATGTCTGGTATGGCCATGGCTATGGCTGCTATGGCTATGGCTATGGCTGCTATGGCTTTGGCTATGGCTGCTACGGCTACCGCGATGACTGCTATGGCTATGGCTATGGCTATGGCTGCTATGGCTATGGCTATGGCTGCTATGGCTATGGCTGCTATGGCTATGGCTATGGCTGCAATGGCTATGGCTGCTATGGCAATGACTATGGCTACTATGGCTATGTCTATGGCTGCTATGGCTTTGGCTGCTATGGCTATGGCTATGGCTGCTATGGCTATGGCTGCTATGGCTATGGCTATGGCTATGGCTGCTATGGCTATGGCTATGGCTGCTATGGCTATGGCTATGGCTGCTATGGCTTTGGCTATGGCTGCTACGGCTACCGCGAGGACTGCTATGGCTATGGCTATGGCTCTGGCTGCTATGGCTATTGCTATGGCTATGGCTGCTATGGCTATGTCTACGTCTGCTATGGCTATGGCTATCGCTGCGTCTGCTATGGCTATGGCTGCTATGGCTATGGCTATAGCCGCCATGACAATGGCTACGCGTGCTATGGCTATTGCCGTGACTGGTTTGGCTATGGCTATAGCTGCTATGGCTATGGCTATGGCTATGGCTGCTATGGCTATGGCAATGGCCATGGCTGCTATGGCTATGGCTTCTATGGCTATGGCCATGGCTATGGCTGTTATGGCTATGGCTGCTATGGCTACTATGGCTATGGCTATGGCTTTGGCTGCCATGGCTATGGCTATGGCTGCTATGGCCATTGCTGCTATGGCTATGGCTGCTATGGCTATGGCTGCTATGGCTATGGCTATGGCTGCTATGGCTATGTATGCTATGACTATGGCCATGGCTGCTATGGCTATGCCAATGGCTGCTATGGCTATCGCTATGGCTACTGCTGTGGCTGCTATGGGTATGAAAATGTCTATGGCTGCAATGGCTATGGCTATGGCTATGGCTGCTATGGCTATGGCTATGGCTTCGGCTATGTCTGCTATGGCTATGGTTATGGCTGCTATGGCTATGGCTATGGCTATGGCTGCTATGGCTATGGATATGTCTGCTATGGCTATGGCTGTGGCTGCTATGGCTATGGCTATGGCTGCTATGGCTTTGGCTATGGCTGCTACGGCTACCGCGAGGACTGCTATGGCTATGGCTATGGCTCTGGCTGCTATGGCTATTGCTATGGCTATGGCTGCTATGGCTATGTCTACGTCTGCTATGGCTATGGCTATCGCTGCGTCTGCTATGGCTATGGCTGCTATGGCTATGGCTATAGCCGCCATGACAATGGCTACGCGTGCTATGGCTATTGCCGTGACTGGTTTGGCTATGGCTATAGCTGCTATGGCTATGGCTATGGCTATGGCTGCTATGGCTATGGCAATGGCCATGGCTGCTATGGCTATGGCTTCTATGGCTATGGCCATGGCTATGGCTGTTATGGCTATGGCTGCTAGGGCTACTATGGCTATGGCTATGGCTTTGGCTGCCATGGCTATGGCTATGGCTGCTATGGCCATTGCTGCTATGGCTATGGCTGCTATGGCTATGGCTGCTATGGCTATGGCTATGGCTGCTATGGCTATGTATGCTATGACTATGGCCATGGCTGCTATGGCTATGCCAATGGCTGCTATGGCTATCGCTATGGCTACTGCTGTGGCTGCTATGGGTATGAAAATGTCTATGGCTGCAATGGCTATGGCTATGGCTATGGCTGCTATGGCTATGGCTATGGCTTCGGCTATGTCTGCTATGGCTATGGTTATGGCTGCTATGGCTATGGCTATGGGTATGGCTGCTATGGCAATGGCTTTGGCTGCTATGGCTATGGCTGTGTCTGCTATGGCTATGGCAATGGCTACTATGGCCATGGCTATGACTGCTATGGCTATGGCTATGGCTGCTATGGCTGTGGGTATGGCTATAGCTGCTGTGGCTATGGCTAAGGCTGCTATGGCTTGGCTATGTGTGCTATGGCTACGTATATGGCTGCGGCTGCAATGGCTATGGCTGCTTTGGCTATGGTTATGGCTGCTATGGCTATGGCTATGGATATGGCTGCTACGGCTATGGCTACGACTGCTATGGCTATGGCTATGGCTGCTGTGGCTTTGGCTATGGCTACTATGGCTGCTATGGCTATGGCTATGGCTGCTATGGCTATGGGTATGGATATGGCTGCTATGGATGCGGCTATGTCTGGTATGGCCATGGCTATGGCTGCTATGGCTATGGCTATGGCTGCTATGGCTATGGCTATGGCTGCTATGGCTATGGCACTGGCTGCTATGGCTATGGCTGCTGTGGCTACTATGGCTATTGCTATGGCTATGGCTGTTATGGCTATGGTTATGTCTACGTCTGCTATGGCTATGGCTATCGCTGCGTCTCTTATGGCTATGGCTGCTATGGCTATGGCTATAGCCGCCATGACAATGGCTACGCGTGCTATTGCTATGGCCGTGACTTGTTTGGCTATGGTTATGGCTGCTATTGCTATGGCTATGGATATGGCTGCTATGGCTATGGCTATGTCTGCTATGGCTATGGCTATGGCTGCTATGGCTATGGCTATGGCTGCTATGGCTTTGGCTATGGTTGCTACGGCTACCGCGAGGACTGCTATGGCTATGCCTATGGCTCTGGCTGCTATGGCTATTGCTATGGCTATGGCTGCTATGGCTATGTCTACGTCTGCTATGGCTATGGCTATCGCTGCGTCTGCTATGGCTATGGCTGCTATGGCTATGGCTATAGCCGCCATGACAATGGCTGCGCGTGCTATGGCTATGGCCGTGACTGGTTTGGCTATGGCTATAGCTGCTATGGCTATGGCTATGGCTATGGCTGCTATGGCAATGGCAATGGCCATGGCTGCTATGGCTATGGCTTCTATGGCTATGGCTATGGCTATAGCTGCTATGGCTATGGCTGCTATGGCTACTATGGCTATGGCTATGGCTTTGGCTGCCATGGCTATGGCTATGGCTGCTATGGCCATTGCTGCTATGGCTATGGCTGCTATGGCTATGGCTGCTATGGCTATGGCTATGGCTGCTATGGCTATGTATGCTATGACTATGGCCATGGCTGCTATGGCTATGCCTATGGCTGCTATGGCTATCGCTATGGCTACTGCTATGGCTGCTATGGGTATGAAAATGTCTATGGCTGCAATGGCTATGGCTATAGCTGCTATGGCTATGGTTATGGCTATGGCTGCTATGGCCATGCCTATGGCTGCTATGGATATCGCTACGGCTATGGCTATGTCTGCTATGGCTTTGGCTATGGCTGCTACGGCTACCGCGATGACTGCTATGGCTATGGCTACGGCTAGGTCTGGTATGGCCATGGCTATGGCTGCTATGGCTATGGCTATGGCTGCTACGGCTACCGCGATGACTGCTATGGCTATGGCTATGGCTATGTCTGCTATGGCTGCTATGGCTATGGCTATGTCTGCTATGGCTATGGCTATGGCTACGGCTATGGCTGCTATGGCCACCATGGCTATGGCAATGGCTGCTATGGCTGTGGCTATGGCTATGGCTGCTATGGCTATGGCTATGGCTATGGCTGCTATGGCTTTGACTATGGCTGATATGGCAATGGCTGTGGCTATGGCTGCTATGGCTATGGCTATGGCTTCGGCTATGTCTGCTATGGCTATGGTTATGGCTGCTATGACTATGGCTATGGGTATGGCTGCTATGGCAATGGCTTTGGCTGCTATGGCTATGGCTATGGCTTCTATGGCTATGGCAATGGCTACTATGGCCATGGCTATGACTGCTACGGCTATGGCTATGGCTGCTATGGCTGTGGGTATGGCTATAGATGCTGTGGCTATGGCAATGGCTACTATGGCCATGGCTATGACGGCTATGGCTATGGCTATGGCTGCTATGGCTGTGGGTATGGCTGTAGCTGCTGTGGCTATGGCTACGGCTGCTATGGCTATGGCTATGGCTGCTATGGCTATGTACCCTATGGCTATGGCAATGGCTATGGCTGCTATGGCAATGGCTGCTATGGCTGTGGCTATGGCTATGGCTGCTGTGGCTATGTCTATGTCTATGGCTGCTATGGCTATCGCTATGGCTGCTATGGCTATGGTTATGGCTATGGCTGCTATGGCTATGCCTATGGCTGCTATGGATATCGCTATGACTATGGCTATGGCTTCTATGGCTATGTCTATGGCTATAGCTGCTATGGCTTCTCTATGGCTGCTATGGCTATGGCAATGGCTACTATGGCCTTGGCTATGACGGCTATGGCTATGGCTATGGCTGCTATGGCTGTGGGTATGGCTGTAGCTGCTGTGGCTATGGCTACGGCTGCTATGGCTATGGCTATGGCTGCTATGGCTTTGTGCCCTATGGCTATGGCAGTGGCTGTGGCTGCTATGGTTATGGCTGCTATGGCTATGGCTATGGCTGCTATGGCTACCGCTATGGCTACAACTATGGCTGCTATGGCTATGACCATGGCTATGGCTGCTATGGCTATGGCTATGGCTGCTATGGCTATGGTTATGGCCGATATGGCTATGGCTTGGCTATGGCTGCTATGGCTATGGCTATGGCTGCGGCTGCTATGGCTATGGCTTTTATGGCTATCGCTACGGCTATGACTGCTATGGCTATTGCTATGGCTTCTATGGCTATGTCTAAGGCTAAGGCTGCTGTGGCTTGGTTATGGCTGCTATGGCTATGGCTATAGCTGCATTGGCTGCTGTGGCTATGGCTATGTCTATAGCTCCTATGGCTGTGGCTATGGCTCGGCAGCTATGGAAATAGCTATGGCGGCTATGGCTAGGGCTATAGCTGCTATGGCTATGACTATGGCTATGGCTGTTGTGGCTGAGGCTATGGCTAAGACTGCTGTGGCTATGTCTATGGCTGCTATGGCTGTGGCTCTGGCTGCTTTGGCTATGGCTATTGCTGGATTGGCTGCTGTGGCTATGTCTATGTCTATGGCTGCTATGGCTATGGCTATGGCTGCGGCTGCTATGGCTATGGCTTTTATGGCTATCGCTACGACTATGACTGCTATGGCTATTGCTATGGCTATGGCTGCTATGGCTATGGCTATGGCTATGGCTGCTATGGCTACTATGGCTATTGCTATGGCTATGGCTGCAATGGCTATGGTTATGGCTATGGCTGCTATGGCTATGGCTATGCCTTTTATGGCTATGGCTTCTATGGCTATCGCTATGGCTACAGCTGCTATGGCTATGGATACGGCTGCTATGGCTATGCCCTTCATGGCTATAGCTTCTATGGCTACCGCTATGGCTATGACTGCTCTGGCTATGGCTACGGCTGCTGTGGCTCTCGCTATGGCTGCTATGGCTATGGCTATGGCTAAGGCTGCTGTGGCTATGGCAATGGCTGCATTGGCTACGGCTATAGCTGCATTGGCTGCTGTGGCTATGGCTATGTCTATGGCTGCTATGGCTGTGGCTATCGCTATGGCTGCTATAGAAATAGCTATGGCGGCTAAGGCTATGGCTATGGCTGCAATGGCTATGGCTATGGGTATGGCTGCTGTGGCTATTGCAATGGCTGATATGGCTATGGCTATGGCTATGGCTGCTATGGCTATGCCTATGGCTGCTATGGCCATGGCTATGTCTTCTATGGCTATGGCTATGGCTGCTATGCCTATGGCTGCTATGGTTATGGCTATGGCTATGACTGCAGTGGCTATGGCTATGGCTATGGCTGCTATGGCTGTGGTTATGACTATGGCTTCTATGGAAATAACTATGGCGGATATCGCTATGGCTATAGCTGCATTGGTTGCTATGGCTATGGCTATGTCTATGGCTGCTATGGCTGTGGCTATGGCTATGGCTGCTATGGAAATATCTATGGCGGCTGTGGCTATGGCTATAGCTGCTATGGCTATGGCTATGGCTATGGCTGCTGTGGCTGTGGCTATTGCTGATATGGCTATGGCTAAGGCTATGGCTGGTATGGCCATGGCCATGGCTGCTATGGCTATTGCTATGGCTCCTATGGCAATGGCTATGGCTACGTCTATGGCTGCTAGGGCCACCATGGCTAAGGCAATGACTGCTATGGCTATGGCTATGGCTGCGGCTGCAATGGCTATGGCTGCTTTGGCTATGGTTATGGCTGCTATGGCTATGGCTATGGATATGGCTGCTACGGCAATGGCTACGACTGCTATGGCTATGGCTATGGCTGCTGTGGCTTTGGCTATGGCTACTATGGCTGCTATGGCTATGGCTATGGCTGCTATGGCTATGGCTATGGATATGGCTGCTATGGCTACGGCTATGTCTGGTATGGCCATGGCTATGGCTGCTATGGCTATGGCTATGGCTGCTATGGCTTTGGCTATGGCTGCTACGGCTACTGCGATGACTGCTATGGCTATGGCTATGGCTATGGCTGCTATGGCTATGGCTATGGCTGCTATGGCTATGGCACTGGCTGCTATGGCTATGGCTGCTATGGCTACTATGTCTATTGCTATGGCTATGGCTGCTATGGCTATGGTTATGGCTATGGCAGCTATGGCTATGGCTATGGCTGCTATGGCTATGGCTATGGATATGGCTTCTATGGCTATGTCTATGCCAAAGGCTGCTATGGCTTCGCTATGGCTGCTATGGCTATGGCTATAGCTGCATTGGCTGCTGTGGCTATGGCTATGTCTATGGCTGCTATGGCTGTGGTTATGGCTATGGCTTCTATGGAAATAACTATCGCGGATATCGGTATGGCTATAGCTGCATTGGCTGCTATGGCAATGGCTATGTCTATGGCTGATATGGCTATGGCTAAGGCTATGGCTGCTATGGCTATGGCCATGGCTGCTATGGCTATTGCTATGGCTGCTATGGCAATGGCTATGGATACGGCTATGTCTGCTAGGGCCACCATGGCTAAGGCAATGGCTGCTACGGCTATGGCTATGTCTGCGGCTGCAATGGCTATGGCTGCTCTGGCTATGGTTATGGCTGCTATTGCTATGGCTATGGATATGGCTGCTATGGCTATGGCTATGACTGCTATGGCTATGGCTATGGCTGCTGTGGCTTTGGCTATGGCTACTATGGCTGCTATGGCTATGGCTATGGCTGCTATGGCTATGGCTATGGATATGGCTGCTATGGCTACGGCTATGTCTGGTATGGCCATGGCTATGGCTGCTATGGCTATGGCTATGGCTGCTACGGCTACCGCGATGACTGCTATGGCTATGGCTATGGCTATGTCTGCTATGGCTATTGCTATGGCTATGGCTGCTGTGGCTATGTCTACGTCTGCTATGGCTATGGCTATCGCTGCGTCTCCTATGGCTATGGCTGCTATGGCTATGGCTATAGCCTCCATGACAATGGCAACTCGTGCTATTGCTATGGCCGTGACTGGTTTGGCTATGGCAATAGCTGCTATGGAAATGGCTATGGCTATGGCTGCTATGGCTGTGGCAATGGCTATGGCTGCTATGGCTATGGCTTCTATGGCTATGGCTATGGCTATGGCTGCTATGGCTATGGTTATGGCTATGACTGCTATGGCCATGCCTATGGCTGCTATGGATATCGCTATGGCTATGGCTATGGCTGCTATGGCTATGTCTATGGCTAAGGCTGCTATGGCTTGGCTATGGCTGCTATGGCTATGGCTATAGCTGCATTGGCTGCTGAGGCTATGGCAATGTCTATAGCTGCTATGGCTGTGGCTATGGCTCGGCTGCTATGGAAATAGCTATGGCAATGTCTATAGCTGCTATGGCTGTGGCTATGGCTCGGCTGCTATGGAAATAGCTATGGCGGCTATGGCTAGGGCTATGGCTACTATGGCTATGGCTATGGCTATGGCTGATGTGGCTGTGGCTATGGCTGATATGGCTATGGCTTGGCTATTGCTGCTATGGCTATGGCTATGGCTGCGGCCGCTATGGCTATGGCTTTTATGGCTATCGCTACGGCTATGACTGCTATGGCTATTG
The DNA here is from genome assembly GCF_051401765.1 of Calliopsis andreniformis. NCBI lineage: Eukaryota > Metazoa > Arthropoda > Insecta > Hymenoptera > Andrenidae > Calliopsis > Calliopsis andreniformis. Next base: position 2,300,729 of record NW_027480456.1, on the reverse strand, counting down.
CTATGGCTATGTCTGCTATTGCTATGGCTATGTCTACTATGGCTGCTATGGCTATGACTGAGGCTACTATGGCTATCGATACGGCTGCTATGGCTATGGCTATGGCAGCTATGGCTATGGCTGCTATGGCTATGGCTATGGCTGCTTTGGCTATGGCTGTAGCTGCATTGGCAGCTGTGGCTATGGCTATGTATATGGCTGCTATGGCTGTGGCTATCTCTATGTCTGCTATAGAAATAGCTATGGCGGCTAAGGCTATTGCTATGGCTGCAATGGCTATGGCTATGGGTATGGCTGCTGAGGCTATTGCAATGGCAGATATGGCTATGGCTATGGCTATGGCTGCTATGCCTATGGCTATGGCGACGGCTATGTCTGCTATGGCTATGGTTATGGCTGCTATGACTATGGCTATGCGTATCGCTGCTATGGCTATGGCTTTGGCTGCTATGGCTATGGCTATGTCTGCTATGGCTATGGCAATGGCTACTATGGCCGTGGCTATGACTGCTATGGCTATGGCTATGGCTGCTATGGCTGTGGGTATGGCTATAGCTGCTGTGGCTATGGCTGTGGCTGCTATGGCTATGGCTGCTATGGCTATGGCTATGGCTGCTATGGCTATGTATGCTATGGCTATGGCAATGGCTATGGCTGCTATGGTTATAGCTGCTATGGCTATGGCTATGGCTGCTGTGGCTATGGCTGCTATGGCTATGGCAATGGCAACGGCTGCTATGGCTGTGGCTTCTATGGCATTGGCTTCTATGGCTATCGCTATGGCTATGACTGCTATGGCTATGGCTATGGCTATGGCTATGGCTGCTATGCCTATGGCTTCTATCGCTATGGCTTTTATGGCTATCGCTATGGCTATGGCTGCTATGGCTATGGCTATGGCTATGGCTGCTATGGCTATGGCTATGGCCGCTATGGCTATGGCTGCTATGGCTATGGCAATGGCTATGGCTGCTATGGCTATGGCTTCTATGGCTATGGCTTTTATGGCTATCGCTATGGCTATGACTGCTATGGCTATTCCTATGCCTATGGCTGCTATGGCTGTGGCTATGGCTATGGCTGCTAAGGAAATATCTATGGCGGCTATGGCTATGGCTATAGCTGCTATGGCTATGGCTATGGCTATGGCTGCTGTGGCTGTGGCTATTGCTGATATGGCTATGGCTAAGGCTATGGCTGCTATGGCTATGGCTATGGCTGATATGGCTATTGCTATGGCTGCTATGGCAATGGCTATGGCTACGGCTATGGCTGCTAGGGCCACCATGGCTAAGGCAATGGCTGCTATGGCTATGGCTATGGCTGCGGCTGCAATGGCTATGGCTGCTTTGGCTATGGTTATGGCTGCTATGGCTATGGCTATGGATATGGCTGCTATGGCTGTGGTTATGGCTATGGCTTCTATGGAAATAACTATGGCGGATATCGCTATGGCTATAGCTGCATTGGCTGCTATGGCTATGGCTATGTCTATGGCTGATATGGCTATGGCTATGTCTGCGGCTGCAATGGCTATGGCTGCTTTGGCTATGGTTATGGCTGCTATTGCTATGGCTATGGATATGGCTGCTATGGCTATGGCTATGACTGCTATGGCTATGGCTATGGCTGCTGTGGCTTTGGCTATGGCTACTATGGTTGCTATGGCTATGGCTATGGCTGCTATGGCTATGGCTACGGATATGGCTGCTATGGCTACGGCTATGTCTGGTATGGCCATGGCTATGGCTGCTATGGCTATGGCTATGGCTGCTACGGCTACCGCGATGACTGCTATGGCTATGGCTATGGCTATGTCTGCTATGGCTATTGCTATGGCTATGGCTGCTATGGCTATGGCTACGTCTGCTATGGCTATGGCTATCGCTGCGTCTCCTATGGCTATGGCTGCTATGGCTATGGCTATAGCCGCCATGACAATGGCTACGCGTGCTATTGCTATGGCCGTGACTGGTTTGGCTATGGCAATAGCTGCTATGGCTATGGCTATGGCTATGGCTGCTATGGCTGTGGCAATGGCTATGGCTGCTATGGCTATGGCTTCCATGGCTATGGCTATGGCTATGGCTGCTATGGCTATGGTTATGGCTATGGCTGCTGTGGCCACGCCTATGGCTGCTATGGATGTCGCTATGGCTATGGCTATGGCTGCTATCGCTATGGCTATGGCTGCTATGGCTATGGCTATGGCTATGGCTGCAATGGCTATGGCAATGGCTACTATGGCCATGGCTGTGACTGCTATGGCTATGGCTATGGCTTCTATGGCTATGTATGCTATGGCTATGGCAATGGCTAAGGCTGCCATGCCTATGTCTGCTATGGATATCGCTATGGCTATGGCTATGTCTGCGGCTGCAATGGCTATGGCTGCTTTGGCTATGGTTATGGCTGCTATTGCTATGGCTATGGATATGGCTGCTATGGCTATGGCTATGACTGCTATGGCTATGGCTATGGCTGCTGTGGCTTTGGCTATGGCTACTATGGTTGCTATGGCTATGGCTATGGCTGCTATGGCTATGGCTACGGATATGGCTGCTATGGCTACGGCTATGTCTGGTATGGCCATGGCTATGGCTGCTATGGCTATGGCTATGGCTGCTACGGCTACCGCGATGACTGCTATGGCTATGGCTATGGCTATGTCTGCTATGGCTATTGCTATGGCTATGGCTGCTATGGCTATGGCTACGTCTGCTATGGCTATGGCTATCGCTGCGTCTCCTATGGCTATGGCTGCTATGGCTATGGCTATAGCCGCCATGACAATGGCTACGCGTGCTATTGCTATGGCCGTGACTGGTTTGGCTATGGCAATAGCTGCTATGGCTATGGCTATGGCTATGGCTGCTATGGCTGTGGCAATGGCTATGGCTGCTATGGCTATGGCTTCCATGGCTATGGCTATGGCTATGGCTGCTATGGCTATGGTTATGGCTATGGCTGCTGTGGCCACGCCTATGGCTGCTATGGATATCGCTATGGCTATGGCTATGGCTGCTATGGCTATGGCTATGGCTATGGCTGCAATGGCTATGGCAATGGCTACTATGGCCATGGCTGTGACTGCTATGGCTATGGCTATGGCTTCTATGGCTATGTATGCTATGGCTATGGCAATGGCTAAGGCTGCCATGCCTATGTCTGCTATGGATATCGCTATGGCTATGGCTATGGCTGCTATGGCTATGGCTATGGCTGCTATGGCTATGGCTATGGCTATGGCTCCTATGGCTATGGCTATGGCTTCGGCTATGTCTGCTATGGCTATGGTTATGGCTGCTATGACTATGGCTCTGGGTATGGCTGCTATGGCAATGGCTTTGGCTGCTATGGCTATGGCTATGGCTTCTATGGCTATGGCAATGGCTACTATGGCCATGCCTATGACTGCTACGGCTATGGCTATGGCTGCTATGGCTGTGGGTATGGCTATAGCTGCTGTGGCTATGGCTATGGCTGCTATGGCTATGGCTGCTATGGCTATGGCTATGGCTGCTATAGCTATGTATGATATGGCTATGGCGATGGCTATGGCTGCTATGGTTATGGCTGCTATGGCTATGGCTATGGCTGCTATGGCTGCCGCTATGGCTACAGCTATGGCTGCTATGGCTATGACCATGGCTATGGCTGCTATGGCTATGGCTATGGCTGCTATGGCTATGGTTATGGCTATGGCTGCTATGGCTATGCCTATGGCTGCTATGGATATCGCTATGGCTATGGCTATAGCTTCTATGGCTATGTCTATGGCTATAGCTGCTATGGCTTGACTATGGCTGCTATGGCTATGGCAATGGCTACTATGGCCATGGCTATGACGGCTATGGCTATGGCTATGGCTGCTATGGCTGTGGGTATGCCTGTAGCTGCTGTGGCAATGGCTACGGCTGCTATGACTATGGCTATGGCTGCTATGGCTATGTACCCTATGGCTATGGCAATGGCTATGGCTGCTATGGTTATGGCTGCTATGGCTATGGCTATGGCTGCTATGGCTACCGCTATGGCTACAGCTATGGCTGCTATGGCTATGACCATGGCTATGGCTGCTATGGCTATGGCTATGGCTGCTATGGCTATGGTTATGGCCGATATGGCTATGGCTTGGCTATGGCTGCTATGGCTATGGCTATGGCTGCGGCTGCTATGGCTATGGCTTTTATGGCTATCGCTACGGCTATGACTGCTATGGCTATGGCTATGGCTTCTATGGCTATGTCTAAGGCTAAGGCTGCTATGGCTATGGCTTTAGCTGCATTGGCTGCTGTGGCTATGGCTATGTCTATAGCTGCTATGGCTGTGGCTATGGCTCGGCTGCTATGGAAATAGCTATGGCGGCTATGGCTAGGGCTATAGCTGCTATGGCTATGACTATGGCTATGGCTGCCGTGGCTGTGGCTATGGCTAAGACTGCTGTGGCTATGTCTATGGCTGCTATGGCTGTGGCTCTGGCTGCTTTGGCTATGGCTATAGCTGGATTGGCTGCTGTGGCTATGTCTATGTCTATGGCTGCTATGGCTATGGCTATGGCTGCGTCTGCTATGGCTATGGCTTTTATGGCTATCGCTACGACTATGACTGCTATGGCTATTGCTATGGCAATGGCTGCTATGGCTATGGCTATGGCTATGGCTGCTATGGCTACTATGGCTATTGCTATGGCTATGGCTGCTATGGCTATGGTTATGGCTATGGCTGCTATGGCTATGGCTATGCCTTTTATGGCTATGGCTTCTATGGCTATCGCTATGGCTACAGCTGCTATGGCTATGGATACGGCTGCTATGGCTATGCCCTTCATGGCTATGGCTTCTATGGCTACCGCTATGGCTATGACTGCTCTGGCTATGGCTACGGCTGCTGTGGCTCTCGCTATGGCTGCTATGGCTATGGCTATGGCTAAGGCTGCTGTGGCTATGGCAATGGCTGCATTGGCTACGGCTATAGCTGCATTGGCTGCTGTGGCTATGGCTATGTCTATGGCTGCTATGGCTGTGGCTATCGCTATGGCTGCTATAGAAATAGCTATGGCGGCTAAGGCTATGGCTATGGCTGCAATGGCTATGGCTATGGGTATGGCTGCTGTGGCTATTGCAATGGCTGATATGGCTATGGCTATGGCTATGGCTGCTATGGCTATGGCTATGGCTGCTATGGCCATGGCTATGTCTTCTATGGCTATGGCTATGGCTGCTATGCCTATGGCTGCTATGGTTATGGCTATGGCTATGACTGCAGTGGCTATGGCTATGGCTATGGCTGCTATGGCTGTGGTTATGACTATGGCTTCTATGGAAATAACTATGGCGGATATCGCTATGGCTATAGCTGCATTGGTTGCTATGGCTATGGCTATGTCTATGGCTGCTATGGCTGTGGCTATGGCTATGGCTGCTATGGAAATATCTATGGCGGCTGTGGCTATGGCTATAGCTGCTATGGCTATGGCTATGGCTATGGCTGCTGTGGCTGTGGCTATTGCTGATATGGCTATGGCTAAGGCTATGGCTGGTATGGCCATGGCCATGGCTGCTATGGCTATTGCTATGGCTCCTATGGCAATGGCTATGGCTGCTACGGCCACTGCGATGACTGCTATGGCTATGGCTATGGCTATGGCTGCTATGGCTACTATGGCTATTGCTATGGCTATGGCTGCTATGGCTATGGTTATGGCTATGGCAGCTATGCCTATGGCTATGGCTGCTATGGCTATGGCTATGAATATGGCTTCTATGGCTATGTCTATGCCAAAGGCTGCTATGGCTTGGCTGTGGCTGCTATGGCTATGGCTATAGCTGCATTGGCTGCTGTGGCTATGGCTATGTCTATGGCTGCTATGGCTGTGGTTATGGCTATGGCTTCTATGGAAATAACTATCGCGGATATCGGTATGGCTATAGCTGCATTGGCTGCTATGGCTATGGCTATGTCTATGGCTGATATGGCTATGGCTAAGGCTATGGCTGCTATGGCTATGGCCATGGCTGCTATGGCTATTGCTATGGCTGCTATGGCAATGGCTATGGATACGGCTATGTCTGCTAGGGCCACCATGGCTAAGGCAATGGCTGCTATGGCTATGGCTATGTCTGCGGCTGCAATGGCTATGGCTGCTTTGGCTATGGTTATGGCTGCTATTGCTATGGCTATGGATACGGCTGCTCTGGCTATGGTTATGGCTATGTCTGCTATGGCTATGGCTATGGCTGCCATGGCTATGCCTTTTGTGGCTATGGCTTCTATGGCTATCGCTATGGCTATGGCTGCTTTGGCTAAGGCTTTAGCTGCATTGGCTGCTGTGGCTATGGCTATGTCTATGGCTGCTATGGCTGTGGCTATGGCTATGGCTGCTATGGAAATAGCTATGGCGGCTATGGCTAGGGCTATGGCTACTATGGCTATGGCTATGGCTATGGCTGCTGTGGCTGTGGCTATGGCTGATATGGCTATGGCTTGGCTATGGCTGCTATGGCTATGGCTATGGCTGCGGCTGCTATGGCTATGGCTTTTATGGCTATCGCTACGGCTATGACTGCTATGGCTATTGCTATGGCTATGCCTAATTATGGCTATGGCTATGGCTATGGCTGCTATGGCTACGGTTGCTATGGCTATGGCTATGGCTGCTATGACTATGGCTATGTCTGCTATGGCTATGGCTATGGCTACGGCTATGGCTGCTATGGCCACCATGGCTATGGCAATGGCTGCTATGGCTGTGGCTATGGCTATGGCTGCTATGGCTATGGCTATGGCTATGGCTGCTATGGCTTTGACTATGGCTGATATGGCTATGGCTATGGCTATGTCTGCTATGGCTATGGCAATAGCTACTATGGCTATGGTTATGACTGCTATGGCTATGGCTATGGCTATGGCTATGGCTGCTATGGCTATGGCTATGTCTATGGCTGCTATGGCTACGGCTATGGCTATTGCTGCTATGGCTATGGCTATGGTTGCTATGGCTGTTGCGTCTATCTGCTATGGCTATGGCTATGGCTGCTATGGCCATGGCTGCTACGGCTACTATGGCTATGGCTATGGCTTTGGCTGCTATGGCAGCGGCTATGGCTGCTATGGCTATGGCTATGTCTGCTATTGCTATGGCTATGTCTACTATGGCTGCTATGGCTATGACTGAGGCTACTATGGCTATCGATACGGCTGCTATGGCTATGGCTATGGCAGCTATGGCTATGGCTGCTATGGCTATGGCTATGGCTGCTTTGGCTATGGCTATAGCTGGATTGGCTGCTGTGGCTATGTCTATGTCTATGGCTGCTATGGCTGTGGCTATCGCTATGGCTGCTATAGAAATAGCTATGGCGGCTAAGGCTATGGCTATGGCTGCAATGGCTATGGCTATGGGTATGGCTGCTGTGGCTATGGCAATGGCTGATATGGCAATGGCTGTGGCTATGGCTGCTATGGCTATGGCTATGGCTTCGGCTATGTCTGCTATGGCTATGGTTATGGCTGCTATGACTATGGCTATGGGTATGGCTGCTATGGCAATGGCTTTGGCTGCTATGGCTATGGCTATGGCTTCTATGGCTATGGCAATGGCTACTATGGCCATGGCTATGACTGCTACGGCTATGGCTATGGCTGCTATGGCTGTGGGTATGGCTATAGCTGCTGTGGCTATGGCTATGGCTGCTATGGCTATGGCTGCTATGGCTATGGCTATGGCTGCTATGGCTATGTATGCTATGGCTATGGCGATGGCTGTGGCTGCTATGGTTATGGCTGCTATGGCTATGGCTATGGCTGCTATGGCTACCGCTATGGCTACAGCTATGGCTGCTATGGCTATGACCATGGCTATGGCTGCTATGGCTATGGCTATGGCTGCTATGGCTATGGTTATGGCTATGGCTGCTATGGCTATGCCTATGGCTGCTATGGATATCGCTATGACTATGGCTATGGCTTCTATGGCTATGTCTATGGCTATAGCTGCTATGGCTTCTCTATGGCTGCTATGGCTATGGCAATGGCTACTATGGCCATGGCTATGACGGCTATGGCTATGGCTATGGCTGCTATGGCTGTGGGTATGGCTGTAGCTGCTGTGGCTATGGCTACGGCTGCTATGGCTATGGCTATGGCTGCTATGGCTTTGTGCCCTATGGCTATGGCAATGGCTGTGGCTGCTATGGTTATGGCTGCTATGGCTATGGCTATGGCTGCTATGGCTACCGCTATGGCTACAGCTATGGCTGCTATGGCTATGACCATGGCTATGGCTGCTATGGCTATGGCTATGGCTGCTATGGCTATGGTTATGGCCGATATGGCTATGGCTTGGCTATGGCTGCTATGGCTATGGCTATGGCTGCGGCTGCTATGGCTATGGCTTTTATGGCTATCGCTACGGCTATGACTGCTATGGCTATGGCTATGGCTTCTATGGCTATGTCTAAGGCTAAGGCTGCTGTGGCTTGGTTATGGCTGCTATGGCTATGGCTATAGCTGCATTGGCTGCTGTGGCTATGGCTATGTCTATAGCTGCTATGGCTGTGGCTATGGCTCGGCTGCTATGGAAATAGCTATGGCGGCTATGGCTAGGGCTATAGCTGCTATGGCTATGACTATGGCTATGGCTGCTGTGGCTGAGGCTATGGCTAAGACTGCTGTGGCTATGTCTATGGCTGCTATGGCTGTGGCTCTGGCTGCTTTGGCTATGGCTATTGCTGGATTGGCTGCTGTGGCTATGTCTATGTCTATGGCTGCTATGGCTATGGCTATGGCTGCGGCTGCTATGGCTATGGCTTTTATGGCTATCGCTACGACTATGACTGCTATGGCTATTGCTATGGCTATGGCTGCTATGGCTATGGCTATGGCTATGGCTGCTATGGCTACTATGGCTATTGCTATGGCTATGGCTGCAATGGCTATGGTTATGGCTATGGCTGCTATGGCTATGGCTATGCCTTTTATGGCTATGGCTTCTATGGCTATCGCTATGGCTACAGCTGCTATGGCTATGGATACGGCTGCTATGGCTATGCCCTTCATGGCTATAGCTTCTATGGCTACCGCTATGGCTATGACTGCTCTGGCTATGGCTACGGCTGCTCTGGCTCTCGCTATGGCTGCTATGGCTATGGCTATGGCTAAGGCTGCTGTGGCTATGGCAATGGCTGCATTGGCTACGGCTATAGCTGCATTGGCTGCTGTGGCTATGGCTATGTCTATGGCTGCTATGGCTGTGGCTATCGCTATGGCTGCTATAGAAATAGCTATGGCGGCTAAGGCTATGGCTATGGCTGCAATGGCTATGGCTATGGGTAGGGCTGCTGTGGCTATTGCAATGGCTGATATGGCAATGGCTATGGCTACGTCTATGGCTGCTAGGGCCACCATGGCTAAGGCAATGGCTGCTATGGCTATGGCTATGGCTGCGGCTGCAATGGCTATGGCTGCTTTGGCTATGGTTATGGCTGCTATGGCTATGGCTATGGATATGGCTGCTACGGCAATGGCTACGACTGCTATGGCTATGGCTATGGCTGCTGTGGCTTTGGCTATGGCTGCTATGGCTGCTATGGCTATGGCTATGGCTGCTATGGCTATGGCTATGGATATGGCTGCTATGGCTACGGCTATGTCTGGTATGGCCATGGCTATGGCTGCTATGGCTATGGCTATGGCTGCTATGGCTTTGGCTATGGCTGCTACGGCTACTGCGATGACTGCTATGGCTATGGCTATGGCTATGGCTGCTATGGCTATGGCTATGGCTGCTATGGCTACGGCACTGGCTGCTATGGCTATGGCTGCTATGGCTACTATGGCTATTGCTATGGCTATGGCTGCTATGGCTATGGTTATGGCTATGGCAGCTATGGCTATGGCTATGGCTGCTATGGCTATGGCTATGGATATGGCTTCTATGGCTATGTCTATGCCAAAGGCTGCTATGGCTTCGCTATGGCTGCTATGGCTATGGCTATAGCTGCATTGGCTGCTGTGGCTATGGCTATGTCTATGGCTGCTATGGCTGTGGTTATGGCTATGGCTTCTATGGAAATAACTATCGCGGATATCGGTATGGCTATAGCTGCATTGGCTGCTATGGCTATGGCTATGTCTATGGCTGATATGGCTATGGCTAAGGCTATGGCTGCTATGGCTATGGCCATGGCTGCTATGGCTATTGCTATGGCTGCTATGGCAATGGCTATGGATACGGCTATGTCTGCTAGGGCCACCATGGCTAAGGCAATGGCTGCTATGGCTATGGCTATGTCTGCGGCTGCAATGGCTATGGCTGCTTTGGCTATGGTTATGGCTGCTATTGCTATGGCTATGGATATGGCTGCTATGGCTATGGCTATGACTGCTATGGCTATGGCTATGGCTGCTGTGGCTTTGGCTATGGCTACTATGGCTGCTATGGCTATGGCTATGGCTGCTATGGCTATGGCTATGGATATGGCTGCTATGGCTACGGCTATGTCTGGTATGGCCATGGCTATGGCTGCTATGGCTATGGCTATGGCTGCTACGGCTACCGCGATGACTGCTATGGCTATGGCTATGGCTATGTCTGCTATGGCTATTGCTATGGCTATGGCTGCTGTGGCTATGTCTACGTCTGCTATGGCTATGGCTATCGCTGCGTCTCCTATGGCTATGGCTGCTATGGCTATGGCTATAGCCTCCATGACAATGGCAACTCGTGCTATTGCTATGGCCGTGACTGGTTTGGCTATGGCAATAGCTGCTATGGAAATGGCTATGGCTATGGCTGCTATGGCTGTGGCAATGGCTATGGCTGCTATGGCTATGACCATGGCTATGGCTGCTATGGCTATGGCTATGGCTGCTATGGCTATGGCTATAGCTGCATTGGCTGCTGTGGCTATGGCTATGTCTATAGCTGCTATGGCTGTGGCTATGGCTCGGCTGCTATGGAAATAGCTATGGCGGCTATGGCTAGGGCTATAGCTGCTATGGCTATGACTATGGCTATGGCTGCTGTGGCTGTGGCTATGGCTAAGACTGCTGTGGCTATGTCTATGGCTGCTATGGCTGTGGTTCTGGCTGCTTTGGCTATGGCTATTGCTGGATTGGCTGCTGTGGCTATGTCTATGTCTATGGCTGCTATGGCTTTGGCTGTGGCTGCTATGGCTATGGCTATGGCGATGGCTATGGCTGCTATGGCTATGGCTATGTCTATGGCTGCTATGGCTACGGCTATGGCTATTGCTGCTATGGCTATGGCTATAGCTGCGGCTGCTATGTCTATGGCTTTTATGGCTATCGCTACGGCTATGACTGCTATGGCTATTGCTATGGCTATGTCTGCTATTGCTATGGCTATGTCTACTATGGCTGCTATGGCTATGACTGAGGCTACTATGGCTATCGATACGGCTGCTATGGCTATGGCTATGGCAGCTATGGCTATGGCTGCTATGGCTATGGCTATGGCTGCTTTGGCTATGGCTGTAGCTGCATTGGCTGCTGTGGCTATGGCTATGTATATGGCTGCTATGGCTGTGGCTATCTCTATGTCTGCTATAGAAATAGCTATGGCGGCTAAGGCTATTGCTATGGCTGCAATGGCTATGGCTATGGGTATGGCTGCTGAGGCTATTGCAATGGCAGATATGGCTATGGCTATGGCTATGGCTGCTATGCCTATGGCTATGGCGACGGCTATGTCTGCTATGGCTATGGTTATGGCTGCTATGACTATGGCTATGCGTATCGCTGCTATGGCTATGGCTTTGGCAGCTATGGCTATGGCTATGTCTGCTATGGCTATGGCAATGGCTACTATGGCCGTGGCTATGACTGCTATGGCTATGGCTATGGCTGCTATGGCTGTGGGTATGGCTATAGCTGCTGTGGCTATGGCTGTGGCTGCTATGGCTATGGCTGCTATGGCTATGGCTATGGCTGCTATGGCTATGTATGCTATGGCTATGGCAATGGCTATGGCTGCTATGGTTATAGCTGCTATGGCTATGGCTATGGCTGCTGTGGAGATGGCTGCTATGGCTATGGCAATGGCTACGGCTGCTATGGCTGTGGCTTCTATGGCATTGGCTTCTATGGCTATCGCTATGGCTATGACTGCTATGGCTATGGCTATGGCTATGGCTATGGCTGCTATGCCTATGGCTTCTATCGCTATGGCTTTTATGGCTATCGCTATGGCTATGGCTGCTATGGCTATGGCTATGGCTATGGCTGCTATGGCTATGGCTATGGCCGCTATGGCTATGGCTGCTATGGCTATGGCAATGGCTATGGCTGCTATGGCTATGGCTTCTATGGCTATGGCTTTTATGGCTATCGCTATGGCTATGACTGCTATGGCTATTCCTATGGCTATGGCTGCTATGGCTGTGGCTATGGCTATGGCTGCTAAGGAAATATCTATGGCGGCTATGGCTATGGCTATAGCTGCTATGGCTATGGCTATGGCTATGGCTGCTGTGGCTGTGGCTATTGCTGATATGGCTATGGCTAAGGCTATGGCTGCTATGGCTATGGCCATGGCTGCTATGGCTATTGCTATGGCTGCTATGGCAATGGCTATGGCTACGGCTATGGCTGCTAGGGCCACCATGGCTAAGGCAATGGCTGCTATGGCTATGGCTATGGCTGCGGCTGCAATGGCTATGGCTGCTTTGGCTATGGTTATGGCTGCTATGGCTATGGCTATGGATATGGCTGCTATGGCTATGGCTGCATTGGCTATGGCTATAGCTGCATTGGCTGCTGTGGCTATGGCTATGTCTATGGCTGCTATGGCTGTGGCTCTGGCTGCTTTGTCTATGGCTATAGCTGCATTGGCTGCTGTGGCTATGGCTATGTCTATGGCTGCTATGGCTGTGGTTATGGCTATGGCTTCTATGGAAATAACTATGGCGGATATCGCTATGGCTATAGCTGCATTGGCTGCTATGGCTATGGCTATGTCTATGGCTGATATGGCTATGGCTAAGGCTATGGCTGCTATGGCTATGGCCATGGCTGCTATGGCTATTGCTATGGCTGCTATGGCAATGGCTATGGATACGGCTATGTCTGCTAGGGCCACCATGGCAAGGCAATGGCTGCTATGGCTATGGCTATGTCTGCGGCTGCAATGGCTATGGCTGCTTTGGCTATGGTTATGGCTGCTATTGCTATGGCTATGGATATGGCTGCTATGGCTATGGCTATGACTGCTATGGCTATGGCTATGGCTGCTGTGGCTTTGGCTAAGGCTACTATGGTTGCTATGGCTATGGCTATGGCTGCTATGGCTATGGCTATGGATATGGCTGCTATGGCTACGGCTATGTCTGGTATGGCCATGGCTATGGCTGCTATGGCTATGGCTATGGCTGCTACGGCTACCGCGATGACTGCTATGGCTATGGCTATGGCTATGTCTGCTATGGCTATTGCTATGGCTATGGCTGCTATGGCTATGGCTACGTCTGCTATGGCTATGGCTATCGCTGCGTCTCCTATGGCTATGGCTGCTATGGCTATGGCTATAGCCGCCATGACAATGGCTACGCGTGCTATTGCTATGGCCGTGACTGGTTTGGCTATGGCAATAGCTGCTATGGCTATGGCTATGGCTATGGCTGCTATGGCTGTGGCAATGGCTATGGCTGCTATGGCTATGGCTTCTATGGCTATGGCTATGGCTATGGCTGCTATGGCTATGGTTATGGCTATGGCTGCTGTGGCCACGCCTATGGCTGCTATGGATATCGCTATGGCTATGGCTATGGCTGCTATCGCTATGGCTATGGCTGCTATGGCTATGGCTATGGCTATGGCTGCAATGGCTATGGCAATGGCTACTATGTCCATGGCTGTGACTGCTATGGCTATGGCTATGGCTTCTATGGCTATGTATGCTATGGCTATGGCAATGGCTAAGGCTGCCATGCCTATGTCTGCTATGGATATCGCTATGGCTATGGCTATGGCTGCTATGGCTATGGCTATGGCTGCTATGGCTATGGCTATGGCTATGGCTCCTATGGCTATGGCTATGGCTTCGGCTATGTCTGCTATGGCTATGGTTATGGCTGCTATGACTATGGCTCTGGGTATGGCTGCTATGGCAATGGCTTTGGCTGCTATGGCTATGGCTATGGCTTCTATGGCTATGGCAATGGCTACTATGGCCATGGCTATGACTGCTACGGCTATGGCTATGGCTGCTATGGCTGTGGGTATGGCTATAGCTGCTGTGGCTATGCCTATGGCTGCTATGGCTATGGCTGCTATGGCTATGGCTATGGCTGCTATGGCTATGTATGCTATGGCTATGGCGATGGCTATGGCTGCTATGGTTATGGCTGCTATGGCTATGGCTATGGCTGCTATGGCTGCCGCTATGGCTACAGCTATGGCTGCTATGGCTATGACCATGGCTATGGCTGCTATGGCTATGGCTATGGCTGCTATGGCTATGGTTATGGCTATGGCTGCTATGGCTATGCCTATGGCTGCTATGGATATCGCTATGGCTATGGCTATAGCTTCTATGGCTATGTCTATGGCTATAGCTGCTATGGCTTGTCTATGGCTGCTATGGCTATGGCAATGGCTACTATGGCCATGGCTATGACGGCTATGGCTATGGCTATGGCTGCTATGGCTGTGGGTATGCCTGTAGCTGCTGTGGCAATGGCTACGGCTGCTATGGCTATGGCTATGGCTGCTATGGCTATGTACCCTATGGCTATGGCAATGGCTATGGCTGCTATGGTTATGGCTGCTATGGCTATGGCTATGGCTGCTACGGCTACCGCTATGGCTACAGCTATGGCTGCTATGGCTATGACCATGGCTATGGCTGCTATGGCTATGGCTATGGCTGCTATGGCTATCGTTATGGCCGATATGGCTATGGCTTGGCTATGGCTGCTATGGCTATGGCTATGGCTGCGGCTGCTATGGCTATGGCTTTTATGGCTATCGCTACGGCTATGACTGCTATGGCTATGGCAA
Organism: Calliopsis andreniformis; assembly: GCF_051401765.1. Classification (NCBI taxonomy): domain Eukaryota; kingdom Metazoa; phylum Arthropoda; class Insecta; order Hymenoptera; family Andrenidae; genus Calliopsis; species Calliopsis andreniformis. Next base: position 2,285,708 of record NW_027480456.1, on the reverse strand, counting down.
TGGCTTCTATGGCTATGTCTAAGGCTAAGGCTGCTATGGCTTGCTTATGGCTGCTATGGCTATGGCTTTAGCTGCATTGGCTGCTGTGGCTATGGCTATGTCTATAGCTGCTATGGCTGTGGCTATGGCTCGGCTGCTATGGAAATAGCTATGGCGGCTATGGCTAGGGCTATAGCTGCTATGGCTATGACTATGGCTATGGCTGCCGTGGCTGTGGCTATGGCTAAGACTGCTGTGGCTATGTCTATGGCTGCTATGGCTGTGGCTCTGGCTGCTTTGGCTATGGCTATAGCTGGATTGGCTGCTGTGGCTATGTCTATGTCTATGGCTGCTATGGCTATGGCTATGGCTGCGTCTGCTATGGCTATGGCTTTTATGGCTATCGCTACGACTATGACTGCTATGGCTATTGCTATGGCTATGGCTGCTATGGCTATGGCTATGGCTATGGCTGCTATGGCTACTATGGCTATCGCTATGGCTACAGCTGCTATGGCTATGGATACGGCTGCTATGGCTATGCCCTTCATGGCTATGGCTTCTATGGCTACCGCTATGGCTATGACTGCTCTGGCTATGGCTACGGCTGCTGTGGCTCTCGCTATGGCTGCTATGGCTATGGCTATGGCTAAGGCTGCTGTGGCTATGGCAATGGCTGCATTGGCTACGGCTATAGCTGCATTGGCTGCTGTGGCTATGGCTATGTCTATGGCTGCTATGGCTGTGGCTATCGCTATGGCTGCTATAGAAATAGCTATGGCGGCTAAGGCTATGGCTATGGCTGCAATGGCTATGGCTATGGGTATGGCTGCTGTGGCTATTGCAATGGCTGATATGGCTATGGCTATGGCTATGGCTGCTATGGCTATGGCTATGGCTGCTATGGCCATGGCTATGTCTTCTATGGCTATGGCTATGGCTGCTATGCCTATGGCTGCTATGGTTATGGCTATGGCTATGACTGCAGTGGCTATGGCTATGGCTATGGCTGCTATGGCTGTGGTTATGACTATGGCTTCTATGGAAATAACTATGGCGGATATCGCTATGGCTATAGCTGCTTTGGTTGCTATGGCTATGGCTATGTCTATGGCTGCTATGGCTGTGGCTATGGCTATGGCTGCTATGGAAATATCTATGGCGGCTGTGGCTATGGCTATAGCTGCTATGGCTATGGCTATGGCTATGGCTGCTGTGGCTGTGGCTATTGCTGATATGGCTATGGCTAAGGCTATGGCTGGTATGGCCATGGCCATGGCTGCTATGGCTATTGCTATGGCTCCAATGGCAATGGCTATGGCTACGTCTATGGCTGCTAGGGCCACCATGGCTAAGGCAATGGCTGCTATGGCTATGGCTATGGCTGCGGCTGCAATGGCTATGGCTGCTTTGGCTATGGTTATGGCTGCTATGGCTATGGCTATGGATATGGCTGCTACGGCTACTGCGATGATTGCTATGGCTATGGCTATGGCTATGGCTGCTATGGCTATAGCTATGGCTGCTATGGCTATGGCACTGGCTGCTATGGCTATGGCTGCTATGGCTGCTATGGCTACTATGGCTATTGCTATGGCTATGGCTGCTATGGCTATGGTTATGGCTATGGCAGCTATGGCTATGGCTATGGCTGCTATGGCTATGGCTATGTATATGGCTTCTATGGCTATGTCTATGCCAAAGGCTGCTATGGCTTGGCTATGGCTGCTATGGATATGGCTATAGCTGCATTGGCTGCTATGGCTATGGCTATGTCTATGGCTGCTATGGCTGTGGTTATGGCTATGGCTTCTATGGAAATAACTATCGCGGATATCGGTATGGCTATAGCTGCATTGGCTGCTATGGCTATGGCTATGTCTATGGCTGATATGGCTATGGCTAAGGCTATGGCTGCTATGGCTATGGCCATGGCTGCTATGGCTATTGCTATGGCTGCTATGGCAATGGCTATGGATACGGCTATGTCTGCTAGGGCCACCATGGCTAAGGCAATGGCTGCTTTGGCTATGGCTTTAGCTGCATTGGCTGCTGTGGCTATGGCTATGTCTATGGCTGCTATGGCTGTGGCTATGGCTATGGCTGCTATGAAAATAGCTATGGCAGCAATGGCTATGGCCATGTCTGCTATGGCTATGGCTATGGCTGCTATGGCCACCATGGCCATGGCAATGGCTGCTATGGCTATGGCTATGGCTGCTATGACTATGGCTACGTCTGTGGCTGCTATGGCTATGGCTGCTATTGCTATGGCTATGGCTATGGCTATGGCTGCTATGGCTGCGGCTATGTCTATGGCTGCTATTGCTATGGCTATGGCTATGGCTGCTGTGGCTGTTGCTATGGCTGATATGGCTATGGCTATGGCTATGGCTGCTATGGCTATGGCTATGGCTACGGCTATGGCTGCTATGGCTATGGCTATGGCTATGGCTGCTATGGCTATGGCTATTGCTGCTATGGCTATGGCTATGGCTGCTATGGCTATGGCTATGGCTACGGCTATGGCTGCTATGGCTATGGCTATGGCTATGGCTGCTATGGCTATGGCTATTGCTGCTATGGCTATGGCTATGGCTACGGCCATGACTGCTATCGCCACCGTGGCTATGGCAATGCCTGCTATGGCTATGGCTATGGCTGGGGCTGCTATGGTTATGGCTTTTATGGCTATCGCTATGGGTATGACTGCTATGGCTATGGCTATGGCTGCTATTGCTATGTATGCTATGGCTATGGCAATGGCTATGGCTGCTATGGCTATGGCAGCTATGGCTATGGCCATGGCAGCTATGGCTATGGCTATGGCTGCTATGGCTATGGTTATGGCTATATCTGCTATGGCTATGGCTATGGCTTCTATGGCTACGTCTATGGCTAAGGCTGCTATGGCTATTGCTATGGCTGCTTTGGATATGGCTATAGCTGCATTGGCTGCTGTGGCTATGGCTATGGCTGCATTGGGTATGGCTATAGCTGCATTCGCTGCTGTGGCTATGGCTATGTCTATGGCTGCTATGGCTGTGGCTCTGGCTGCTTTGTCTATGGCTATAGCTGCATTGTCTGCTGTGGCTATGTCAATGCCTATGGCTGCTATGGCTATGGCTATGGCTGCGGCTGCAATGGCTATGGCTGCTATGGCTATGGCTATAGCCGCCATGACAATGGCTACGCGTGCTATGGCTATGGCCGTGACTGGTTTGGCTATGGCTATAGCTGCTATGGCTATGGCTATGGCTATGGCTGCTATGGCTATGGCAATGGCTATGGCTGCTATGGCTATGGCTTCAATAGCTATGGCTATGGCTATGGCTGCTATGGCTATGGCTGCTATGGCTACTATGGCTATGGCTATGGATTTGGCTGCTATGGCTATGGCTATGGCTGCTATGGCCATTGCTGCTATGGCTATGGCTGCTATGGCTAAGGCTGCTATGGCTATGGCTATGGCTGCTATGGCTATGACAGCTGTGGCTATGGCTACGGCTGCTGTGGCTCTCGCTATGGCTGCTATGGCTGTGGCTATTGCTGATATGGCTATGGCTAAGGCTATGGCTGGTATGGCCATGGACATGGCTGCTATGGCTATTGCTATGGCTGCTATGGCAATGGCTATGGCTACGGCTATAGCTGCTAGGGCCACCATGGCTAAGGCAATGGCTGCTAGGGCTATGGCTATGGCTGCGGCTGCAATGGCTATGGCTGCTTTGGCTATGGTTATGGCTGCTATGGCTATGGCTATAGCTGCATTGGCTGCTGTGGCTATGGCTATGTCTATGGCTGCTATGGCTGTGGTTATGACTATGGCTTCTATGGAAATAACTATGGCGGATATCGCTATGGCTATAGCTGCATTGGCTGCTATGGCTATGGCTATGTCTATGGCTGCTATGGCTGTGGCTATGGCTATGTCTGCTATGGAAATATCTATGGCGGCTATGGCTATGGCTATAGCTGCTATGGCTATGGCTATTGCTATGGCTGCTGTGGCTGTGGCTATTTCTGATATGGCTATGGCTAAGGCTATGGCTGGTATGGCCATGGCCATGGCTGCTGTGGCTATTGCTATGGCTGCTATGGCAATGGCTACGGCTACGGCTATGGCTGCTAGGGCCACCATGGCTAAGGCAATGGCTGCTATGGCTATGGCTATGGCTGCGGCTGCAATGGCTATGGCTGCTTTGGCTATGGTTATGGCTGCTATGGCTATGGCTTTGGATATGGCTGCTATGGCTATGGCTATGACTTCTATGGCTATGGCTATGGCTGCTGTGGCTTTGGCTATGGCTACTATGGCTGCTATGGCTATGGCTATGGCTGCTATTGCTATGGCTATGGATATGGCTGCTATGGCTACGGCTATGTCTGGTATGGCCATGGCTATGTCTGCTATGGCTATGGCTATGGCTGCTATGGCTATGGCTATGGCTGCTATGGCTTTGGCTATGGCTGCTACGGCTACCGCGAGGACTGGTATGGCTATGGCTATGGCTCTGGCTGCTATGGCTATTGCTATGGCTATGGCTGCTATGGCTATGTCTACGTCTGCTATGGCTATGGCAATCGCTGCGTCTGCTATGGCTATGGCTGCTATGGCTATGGCTATAGCCGCCATGACAATGGCTACGCGTGCTATGGCTATGGCCGTGACTGGTTTGGCTATGGCTGTAGCTGCTATGGCTATGGCTATGGCTATGGCTGCTATGGCTATGGCAATGGCCATGGCTGCTATGGCTATTGCTTCTATGGCTATGGCTATGGCTATGGCTGCTATGGCCATTGCTGCTATGGCTTTGGCTGCTATGGCTATGGCTGCTATGGCTATGGCTATGACTGCTATGGCTATGTATGCTATGACTATGGCCATGGCTGCTATGGCTATGCCTATGGTTGCTATGGCTATCGCTATGGCTACTGCTATGGCTGCTATGGGTATGAAAATGTCTATGGCTGCAATGGCTATGGCTATGGCTGCTATGGCTATGGTTATGGCTATGGCTGCTATGGCCATGCCTATGGCTGCTATGGATATCGCTATGGCTATGGCTATGGCTGCTATGGCTATGGCTATGGCTGCTATGGCTATGGCTATGGCTATGGCCGCAATGGCTATGGCAATGGCTACTATGGCCATGGCTATGACTGCTATGGCTATGGCTATGGCTGCCATGGCTATGCCTTTTATGGCTATGGCTTCTATGGCTATCGCTATGGCTATGACTGCTGTGGCTATGGCTACGGCTGCTGTGGCTCTCGCTATGGCTGCTATGGCTATGGCTATGGCTAAGGCTGCTGTGGCTATGGCTATGGCTGCATTGGCTACGGCTATAGCTGCATTGGCTGCTGTGGCTATGGCTATGTCTATGGCTGCTATGGCTGTGGCTCTGGCTGCTTTGGCTATGGCTATAGCTGGATTGGCTGCTGTGGCTATGTCTATGTCTATGGCTGCTATGGCTGTGGCTATCGCTATGGCTGCTATAGAAATAGCTATGATGGCTAAGACTATGGCTATGGCTGCAATGGCTATGGCTATTGGTATGGCTGCTGTGGCTATGGCAATGCCTGATATGGCAATGGCTATGGCTATGGCTGCTATGGCTATGGCTATGGCTTCGGCTATGTCTGCTATGGCTATGGTTATGGCTGCTATGGCTATGGGTATGGGTATGGCTGCTATGGCAATGGCTTTGGCTGCTATGGCTATGGCTATGGCTGCTATGGCTATGGCAATGGCTACTATGGCCATGGCTATGACTGCTATGGCTATGGCTATGGCTGCTATGGCCTTGGGTATGGCTATAGCTGCTGTGGCTATGGCTATGGCTGCTATGGCTATGGCTATGGCTGCTATGGCTATGGCAATGGCTATGGCTGCTATGGCTATGGCTTCAATAGCTATGGCTATGGCTATGGCTGCTATGGCTATGGCTGCTATGGCTACTATGGCTATGTCTATGGATTTGGCTGCTATGGGTATGGCTATGGCTGCTATGGAAGTAGCTATGGCAGCTATGGCTATGGCTATGTCTGCTATGGCTATGGCTATGGCTATGGCTGCTACGGCTATGGCAATGGCTGCTATGGCTATGGCAATGGCTGCTATGGCTATGGCTGCTATGGCTATGGCTATGGCTGCTATGGCTATGGCAATGGCTATGTCTGCTACGGCTATGGCTATGGCTGCTATGGCTATGGTTGTGGTTGCAATGGCTATTGCGTCTATCTGCTATGGCTATGGCTGTGGATATGGCTTCTATGGCTATGTCTATGGCTAAGGCTGCTATGGCTTGCCTATGGCTGCTATGGCTATGGCTATAGCTACATTGGCTGCTGTGGCTATGGCTATGTCTATGGCTGCTATGGCTGTGGTTATGGCTACGGCTTCTATGGAAATAGCTATGGCGGATATCGCTATGGCTATAGCTGCATTGGCTGCTATGGCTATGGCTATGTCTATGGCTGCTATGGCTGTGGCTATGGCTATGGCTGATATGGAAATATCTATGGCGGCTATGGCTCTGGCTATAGCTGCTATGGCTATGGCTATGGCTATGGCTATGGCTGCCGTGGCTGTGGCTATGTCTTCTATGGCTATGGCTATGGCTTTGGCTGCTATGGCTATGGCTATGGCTGCTATGGCTATGGCAATGGCTACTATGGCCATGGCTATGACTGCTATGGCTATGGCTATGTCTGCTATGGCTGTGGGTATGGCTATAGCTGCTGTGGCTATGGCTATGGCTGCTATGGCTATGGCTATGGCTGCTATGGCTATGTATGCAATGGCTATGGCAATGGCTATGGCTGCTATGGTTATGGCTGCTATGGCTACAGCTATGGCTGCTATGGCTATGAAAATGGCTATGGCTGCTATGGCTATGGCTATAGCTGCATTGGCTGCTGTGGCTATGGCTATGTCTATAGCTGCTATGGCTGTGGCTATGGCTCGGCTGCTATGGAAATATCTATGGCGGCTATGGCTAGGGCTATGGCTGCTATGGCTATGACTATGGCTATGGCTGCTGTGGCTGTGGCTATGGCTGATATGGCTATGGCTTGGCTATGGCTGCTATGGCTATGGCTATGGCTGCGGCTGCTATGGCTATGGCTTTTATGGCTATCGCTACGGCTATGACTGCTATGGCTATTGCTATGGCTATGGCTGCTATGGCTATGGCTATGGCTATGGCTATGGCTGCTATGGCTATGGCACTGGCTGCTATGGCTATGGCTGCTATGGCTACTATGGCTATTGCTATGGCTATGGCTGCTATGGCTATGGCTATAGCCGCCATGACAATGGCTACGCGTGCTATGGCTATGGCCGTGACTGGTTTGGCTATGGCTGTAGCTGCTATGGCTATGGCTATGGCTATGGCTGCTATGGCTATGGCAATGGCCATGGCTGCTATGGCTATTGCTTCTATGGCTATGGCTATGGCTATGGCTGCTATGGCTATGGCTGCTATGGCTACTGTGGCTATGGCTATGGCTTTGGCTGCCATGGCTATGGCTATGGCTGCTATGGCCATTGCTGCTATGGCTATGGCTGCTATGGCTATGGCTGCTATGGCTATGGCTATGACTGCTATGGCTATGTATGCTATGACTATGGCCATGGCTGCTATGGCTATGCCTGTGGTTGCTATGGCTATCGCTATGGCTACTGCTATGGCTGCTATGGGTATGAAAATGTCTATGGCTGCAATGGCTATGGCTATGGCTGCTATGGCTATGGTTATGGCTATGGCTGCTATGGCCATGCCTATGGCTGCTATGGATATCACTATGGCTATGGCTATGGCTGCTATGGCTATGGCTATGGCTGCTATGGCTATGGCTATGGCTATGGCTGCCATGGCTATGGCAATGGCTACTATGGCCATGGCTATTTCTGCTATGGCTATGGCTATGGCTGCCATGGCTATGCCTTTTATGGCTATGGCTTCTATGGCTATCGCTATGGCTATGACTGCTGTGGCTATGGCTACGGCTGCTGTGGCTCTCGCTATGGCTGCTACGGCTATGGCTATGGCTAAGGCTGCTGTGGCTATGGCTATGGCTGCATTGGCTACGGCTATAGCTGCATTGGCTGCTGTGGCTATGGCTATGTCTATGGCTGCTATGGCTGTGGCTCTGGCTGCTTTGGCTATGGCTATAGCTGGATTGGCTGCTGTGGCTATGTCTATGTGTATGGCTGCTATGGCTGTGGCTATCGCTATGGCTGCTATAGAAATAGCTATGATGGCTAAGACTATGGCTATGGCTGCAATGGCTATGGCTATGGGTATGGCTGCTGTGGCTATGGCAATGGCTGATATGGCAATGGCTATGGCTATGGCTGCTATGGCTATGGCTATGGCTTCGGCTATGTCTGCTATGGCTATGGTTATGGCTGCTATGGCTATGGCTATGGGTATGGCTGCTATGGCAATGGCTTTGGCTGCTATGGCTATGGCTATGGCTGCTATGGCTATGGCAATGGCTACTATGGCCATGGCTATGACTGCTATGGCTATGGCTATGGCTGCTATTTCTGTGGGTATGGCTATAGCTGCTGTGGCTATGGCTATGGCTGCTATGGCTATGGCTATGGCTGCTATGGCTATGTATGCTATGGCTATGGCAATGGTTATGGCTGCTATGGTTATGGCTGCTATGGCTATGGCTATGGCTGCTATGGCTACCGCCATGGCTACAGCTATGGCTGCTATGGCTATGAAAATGGCTATGGCTGCTATGGCTATGGCTATGGCTGCTATGGCTATGTCTATGGCTAAGGGTGCTATGGCTTGGCTATGGCTGCTATGGCTATGGCTATAGCTGCATTGGCTGCTGTGGCTATGGCTATGTCTATAGCTGCTATGGCTGTGGCTATGGCTCGGCTGCTATGGAAATATCTATGGCGGCTATGGCTAGGGCTATGGCTGCTATGGCTATGACTATGGCTATGGCTGCTGTGGCTGTGGCTATGGCTGATATGGCTATGGCTTGGCTATGGCTGCTATGGCTATGGCTATGGCTGCGGCTGCTATGGCTATGGATTTTATGGCTATCGCTACGGCTATGACTGCTATGGCTATTGCTATGGCTATGGCTGCTATGGCTATGGCTATGGCTATGGCTATGGCTGCTATGGCTATGGCACTGGCTGCTATGGCTATGGCTGCTATGGCTACTATGGCTATTGCTATGGCTATGGCTGCTATGGCTATGGCTATAGCCGCCATGACAATGGCTACGCGTGCTATGGCTATGGCCGTGACTGGTTTGGCTATGGCTGTAGCTGCTATGGCTATGGCTATGGCTATGGCTGCTATGGCTATGGCAATGGCCATGGCTGCTATGGCTATTGCTTCTATGGCTATGGCTATGGCTATGGCTGCTATGGCTATGGCTGCTATGGCTACTGTGGCTATGGCTATGGCTTTGGCTGCCATGGCTATGGCTATGGCTGCTATGGCCATTGCTGCTATGGCTATGGCTGCTATGGCTATGGCTGCTATGGCTATGGCTATGACTGCTATGGCTATGTATGCTATGACTATGGCCATGGCTGCTATGGCTATGCCTGTGGTTGCTATGGCTATCGCTATGGCTACTGCTATGGCTGCTATGGGTATGAAAATGTCTATGGCTGCAATGGCTATGGCTATGGCTGCTATGGCTATGGTTATGGCTATGGCTGCTATGGCCATGCCTATGGCTGCTATTGATATCACTATGGCTATGGCTATGGCTGCTATGGCTATGGCTATGGCTGCTATGGCTATGGCTATGGCTATGGCTGCAATGGCTATGGCAATGGCTACTATGGCCATGGCTATTTCTGCTATGGCTATGGCTATGGCTGCCATGGCTATGCCTTCTATGGCTATGGCTTCTATGGCTATCGCTATGGCTATGACTGCTGTGGCTATGGCTACGGCTGCTGTGGCTCTCGCTATGGCTGCTACGGCTATGTCTATGGCTAAGGCTGCTGTGGCTATGGCTATGGCTGCATTGGCTACGGCTATAGCTGCATTGGCTGCTGTGGCTATGGCTATGTCTATGGCTGCTATGGCTATGGCAATGGCTGCATTGGCTACGGCTATAGCTGCATTGGCTGCTGTGGCTATGGCTATGTCTATGGCTGCTATGGCTGTGGCTATCGCTATGGCTGCTATAGAAATAGCTATGGCGGCTAAGGCTATGGCTATGGCTGCAATGGCTATGGCTATGGGTATGGCTGCTGTGGCTATTGCAATGGCTGATATGGCTATGGCTATGGCTATGGCTGCTATGGCTATGGCTATGGCTGCTATGGCCATGGCTATGTCTTCTATGGCTATGGCTATGGCTGCTATGCCTATGGCTGCTATGGTTATGGCTATGGCTATGACTGCAGTGGCTATGGCTATGGCTATGGCTGCTATGGCTGTGGTTATGACTATGGCTTCTATGGAAATAACTATGGCGGATATCGCTATGGCTATAGCTGCTTTGGTTGCTATGGCTATGGCTATGTCTATGGCTGCTATGGCTGTGGCTATGGCTATGGCTGCTATGGAAATATCTATGGCGGCTGTGGCTATGGCTATAGCTGCTATGGCTATGGCTATGGCTATGGCTGCTGTGGCTGTGGCTATTGCTGATATGGCTATGGCTAAGGCTATGGCTGGTATGGCCATGGCCATGGCTGCTATGGCTATTGCTATGGCTCCTATGGCAATGGCTATGGCTACGTCTATGGCTGCTAGGGCCACCATGGCTAAGGCAATGGCTGCTATGGCTATGGCTATGGCTGCGGCTGCAATGGCTATGGCTGCTTTGGCTATGGTTATGGCTGCTATGGCTATGGCTATGGATATGGCTGCTACGGCTACTGCGATGATTGCTATGGCTATGGCTATGGCTATGGCTGCTATGGCTATAGCTATGGCTGCTATGGCTATGGCACTGGCTGCTATGGCTATGGCTGCTATGGCTGCTATGGCTACTATGGCTATTGCTATGGCTATGGCTGCTATGGCTATGGTTATGGCTATGGCAGCTATGGCTATGGCTATGGCTGCTATGGCTATGGCTATGTATATGGCTTCTATGGCTATGTCTATGCCAAAGGCTGCTATGGCTTGGCTATGGCTGCTATGGATATGGCTATAGCTGCATTGGCTGCTATGGCTATGGCTATGTCTATGGCTGCTATGGCTGTGGTTATGGCTATGGCTTCTATGGAAATAACTATCGCGGATATCGGTATGGCTATAGCTGCATTGGCTGCTATGGCTATGGCTATGTCTATGGCTGATATGGCTATGGCTAAGGCTATGGCTGCTATGGCTATGGCCATGGCTGCTATGGCTATTGCTATGGCTGCTATGGCAATGGCTATGGCTGCTGTGGCTTTGGCTATGGCTACTATGGCTGCTATGGCTATGGCTATGGCTGCTATTGCTATGGCTATGGATATGGCTGCTATGGCTACGGCTATGTCTGGTATGGCCATGGCTATGTCTGCTATGGCTATGGCTATGGCTGCTATGGCTATGGCTATGGCTGCTATGGCTTTGGCTATGGCTGCTACGGCTACCGCGAGGACTGGTATGGCTATGGCTACGGCTCTGGCTGCTATGGCTATTGCTATGGCTATGGCTGCTATGGCTATGTCTACGTCTGCTATGGCTATGGCAATCGCTGCGTCTGCTATGGCTATGGCTGCTATGGCTATGGCTATAGCCGCCATGACAATGGCTACGCGTGCTATGGCTATGGCCGTGACTGGTTTGGCTATGGCTGTAGCTGCTATGGCTATGGCTATGGCTATGGCTGCTATGGCTATGGCAATGGCCATGGCTGCTATGGCTATTGCTTCTATGGCTATGGCTATGGCTATGGCTGCTATGGCCATTGCTGCTATGGCTTTGGCTGCTATGGCTATGGCTGCTATGGCTATGGCTATGACTGCTATGGCTATGTATGCTATGACTATGGCCATGGCTGCTATGGCTATGCCTATGGTTGCTATGGCTATCGCTATGGCTACTGCTATGGCTGCTATGGGTATGAAAATGTCTATGGCTGCAATGGCTATGGCTATGGCTGCTATGGCTATGGTTATGGCTATGGCTGCTATGGCCATGCCTATGGCTGCTATGGATATCGCTATGGCTATGGCTATGGCTGCTATGGCTATGGCTATGGCTGCTATGGCTATGGCTATGGCTATGGCCGCAATGGCTATGGCAATGGCTACTATGGCCATGGCTATGACTGCTATGGCTATGGCTATGGCTGCCATGGCTATGCCTTTTATGGCTATGGCTTCTATGGCTATCGCTATGGCTATGACTGCTGTGGCTATGGCTACGGCTGCTGTGGCTCTCGCTATGGCTGCTATGGCTATGGCTATGGCTAAGGCTGCTGTGGCTATGGCTATGGCTGCATTGGCTACGGCTATAGCTGCATTGGCTGCTGTGGCTATGGCTATGTCTATGGCTGCTATGGCTGTGGCTCTGGCTGCTTTGGCTATGGCTATAGCTGGATTGGCTGCTGTGGCTATGTCTATGTCTATGGCTGCTATGGCTGTGGCTATCGCTATGGCTGCTATAGAAATAGCTATGATGGCTAAGACTATGGCTATGGCTGCAATGGCTATGGCTATTGGTATGGCTGCTGTGGCTATGGCAATGGCTGATATGGCAATGGCTATGGCTATGGCTGCTATGGCTATGGCTATGGCTTCGGCTATGTCTGCTATGGCTATGGTTATGGCTGCTATGGCTATGGGTATGGGTATGGCTGCTATGGCAATGGCTTTGGCTGCTATGGCTATGGCTATGGCTGCTATGGCTATGGCAATGGCTACTATGGCCATGGCTATGACTGCTATGGCTATGGCTATGGCTGCTATGGCCTTGGGTATGGCTATAGCTGCTGTGGCTATGGCTATGGCTGCTATGGCTATGGCTATGGCTGCTATGGCTATGGCAATGTCTATGGCTGCTATGGCTATGGCTTCAATAGCTATGGCTATGGCTATGGCTGCTATGGCTATGGCTGCTATGGCTACTATGGCTATGGCTATGGATTTGGCTGCTATGGGTATGGCTATGGCTGCTATGGAAGTAGCTATGGCAGCTATGGCTATGGCTATGTCTGCTATGGCTATGGCTATGGCTATGGCTGCTACGGCTATGGCAATGGCTGCTATGGCTATGGCAATGGCTGCTATGGCTATGGCTGCTATGGCTATGGCTATGGCTGCTATGGCTATGGCAATGGCTATGTCTGCTACGGCTATGGCTATGGCTGCTATGGCTATGGTTGTGGTTGCAATGGCTATTGCGTCTATCTGCTATGGCTATGGCTGTGGATATGGCTTCTATGGCTATGTCTATGGCTAAGGCTGCTATGGCTTGCCTATGGCTGCTATGGCTATGGCTATAGCTACATTGGCTGCTGTGGCTATGGCTATGTCTATGGCTGCTATGGCTGTGGTTATGGCTACGGCTTCTATGGAAATAGCTATGGCGGATATCGCTATGGCTATAGCTGCATTGGCTGCTATGGCTATGGCTATGTCTATGGCTGCTATGGCTGTGGCTATGGCTATGGCTGATATGGAAATATCTATGGCGGCTATGGCTCTGGCTATAGCTGCTATGGCTATGGCTATGGCTATGGCTATGGCTGCCGTGGCTGTGGCTATGTCTTCTATGGCTATGGCTATGGCTTTGGCTGCTATGGCTATGGCTATGGCTGCTATGGCTATGGCAATGGCTACTATGGCCATGGCTATGACTGCTATGGCTATGGCTATGTCTGCTATGGCTGTGGGTATGGCTATAGCTGCTGTGGCTATGGCTATGGCTGCTATGGCTATGGCTATGGCTGCTATGGCTATGTATGCTATGGCTATGGCAATGGCTATGGCTGCTATGGTTATGGCTGCTATGGCTACAGCTATGGCTGCTATGGCTATGAAAATGGCTATGGCTGCTATGGCTATGGCTATAGCTGCATTGGCTGCTGTGGCTATGGCTATGTCTATAGCTGCTATGGCTGTGGCTATGGCTCGGCTGCTATGGAAATATCTATGGCGGCTATGGCTAGGGCTATGGCTGCTATGGCTATGACTATGGCTATGGCTGCTGTGGCTGTGGCTATGGCTGATATGGCTATGGCTTGGCTATGGCTGCTATGGCTATGGCTATGGCTGCGGCTGCTATGGCTATGGCTTTTATGGCTATCGCTACGGCTATGACTGCTATGGCTATTGCTATGGCTATGGCTGCTATGGCTATGGCTATGGCTATGGCTATGGCTGCTATGGCTATGGCACTGGCTGCTATGGCTATGGCTGCTATGGCTACTATGGCTATTGCTATGGCTATGGCTGCTATGGCTATGGCTATAGCCGCCATGACAATGGCTACGCGTGCTATGGCTATGGCCGTGACTGGTTTGGCTATGGCTGTAGCTGCTATGGCTATGGCTATGGCTATGGCTGCTATGGCTATGGCAATGGCCATGGCTGCTATGGCTATTGCTTCTATGGCTATGGCTATGGCTATGGCTGCTATGGCTATGGCTGCTATGGCTACTGTGGCTATGGCTATGGCTTTGGCTGCCATGGCTATGGCTATGGCTGCTATGGCCATTGCTGCTATGGCTATGGCTGCTATGGCTATGGCTGCTATGGCTATGGCTATGACTGCTATGGCTATGTATGCTATGACTATGGCCATGGCTGCTATGGCTATGCCTGTGGTTGCTATGGCTATCGCTATGGCTACTGCTATGGCTGCTATGGGTATGAAAATGTCTATGGCTGCAATGGCTATGGCTATGGCTGCTATGGCTATGGTTATGGCTATGGCTGCTATGGCCATGCCTATGGCTGCTATGGATATCACTATGGCTATGGCTATGGCTGCTATGGCTATGGCTATGGCTGCTATGGCTATGGCTATGGCTATGGCTGCCATGGCAATGGCAATGGCTACTATGGCCATGGCTATTTCTGCTATGGCTATGGCTATGGCTGCCATGGCTATGCCTTTTATGGCTATGGCTTCTATGGCTATCGCTATGGCTATGACTGCTGTGGCTATGGCTACGGCTGCTGTGGCTCTCGCTATGGCTGCTACGGCTATGGCTATGGCTAAGGCTGCTGTGGCTATGGCTATGGCTGCATTGGCTACGGCTATAGCTGCATTGGCTGCTGTGGCTATGGCTATGTCTATGGCTGCTATGGCTGTGGCTCTGGCTGCTTTGGCTATGGCTATAGCTGGATTGGCTGCTGTGGCTATGTCTATGTGTATGGCTGCTATGGCTGTGGCTATCGCTATGGCTGCTATAGAAATAGCTATGATGGCTAAGACTATGGCTATGGCTGCAATGGCTATGGCTATGGGTATGGCTGCTGTGGCTATGGCAATGGCTGATATGGCAATGGCTATGGCTATGGCTGCTATGGCTATGGCTATGGCTTCGGCTATGTCTGCTATGGCTATGGTTATGGCTGCTATGGCTATGGCTATGGGTATGGCTGCTATGGCAATGGCTTTGGCTGCTATGGCTATGGCTATGGCTGCTATGGCTATGGCAATGGCTACTATGGCCATGGCTATGACTGCTATGGCTATGGCTATGGCTGCTATTTCTGTGGGTATGGCTATAGCTGCTGTGGCTATGGCTATGGCTGCTATGGCTATGGCTATGGCTGCTATGGCTATGTATGCTATGGCTATGGCAATGGTTATGGCTGCTATGGTTATGGCTGCTATGGCTATGGCTATGGCTGCTATGGCTACCGCCATGGCTACAGCTATGGCTGCTATGGCTATGAAAATGGCTATGGCTGCTATGGCTATGGCTATGGCTGCTATGGCTATGTCTATGGCTAAGGGTGCTATGGCTTGGCTATGGCTGCTATGGCTATGGCTATAGCTGCATTGGCTGCTGTGGCTATGGCTATGTCTATAGCTGCTATGGCTGTGGCTATGGCTCGGCTGCTATGGAAATATCTATGGCGGCTATGGCTAGGGCTATGGCTGCTATGGCTATGACTATGGCTATGGCTGCTGTGGCTGTGGCTATGGCTGATATGGCTATGGCTTGGCTATGGCTGCTATGGCTATGGCTATGGCTGCGGCTGCTATGGCTATGGATTTTATGGCTATCGCTACGGCTATGACTGCTATGGCTATTGCTATGGCTATGGCTGCTATGGCTATGGCTATGGCTATGGCTATGGCTGCTATGGCTATGGCACTGGCTGCTATGGCTATGGCTGCTATGGCTACTATGGCTATTGCTATGGCTATGGCTGCTATGGCTATGGCTATAGCCGCCATGACAATGGCTACGCGTGCTATGGCTATGGCCGTGACTGGTTTGGCTATGGCTGTAGCTGCTATGGCTATGGCTATGGCTATGGCTGCTATGGCTATGGCAATGGCCATGGCTGCTATGGCTATTGCTTCTATGGCTATGGCTATGGCTATGGCTGCTATGGCTATGGCTGCTATGGCTACTGTGGCTATGGCTATGGCTTTGGCTGCCATGGCTATGGCTATGGCTGCTATGGCCATTGCTGCTATGGCTATGGCTGCTATGGCTATGGCTGCTATGGCTATGGCTATGACTGCTATGGCTATGTATGCTATGACTATGGCCATGGCTGCTATGGCTATGCCTGTGGTTGCTATGGCTATCGCTATGGCTACTGCTATGGCTGCTATGGGTATGAAAATGTCTATGGCTGCAATGGCTATGGCTATGGCTGCTATGGCTATGGTTATGGCTATGGCTGCTATGGCCATGCCTATGGCTGCTATTGATATCACTATGGCTATGGCTATGGCTGCTATGGCTATGGCTATGGCTGCTATGGCTATGGCTATGGCTATGGCTGCAATGGCTATGGCAATGGCTACTATGGCCATGGCTATTTCTGCTATGGCTATGGCTATGGCTGCCATGGCTATGCCTTCTATGGCTATGGCTTCTATGGCTATCGCTATGGCTATGACTGCTGTGGCTATGGCTACGGCTGCTGTGGCTCTCGCTATGGCTGCTACGGCTATGTCTATGGCTAAGGCTGCTGTGGCTATGGCTATGGCTGCATTGGCTACGGCTATAGCTGCATTGGCTGCTGTGGCTATGGCTATGTCTATGGCTGCTATGGCTATGGCAATGGCTGCATTGGCTACGGCTATAGCTGCATTGGCTGCTGTGGCTATGGCTATGTCTATGGCTGCTATGGCTGTGGCTATCGCTATGGCTGCTATAGAAATAGCTATGGCGGCTAAGGCTATGGCTATGGCTGCAATGGCTATGGCTATGGGTATGGCTGCTGTGGCTATTGCAATGGCTGATATGGCTATGGCTATGGCTATGGCTGCTATGGCTATGGCTATGGCTGCTATGGCCATGGCTATGTCTTCTATGGCTATGGCTATGGCTGCTATGCCTATGGCTGCTATGGTTATGGCTATGGCTATGACTGCAGTGGCTATGGCTATGGCTATGGCTGCTATGGCTGTGGTTATGACTATGGCTTCTATGGAAATAACTATGGCGGATATCGCTATGGCTATAGCTGCTTTGGTTGCTATGGCTATGGCTATGTCTATGGCTGCTATGGCTGTGGCTATGGCTATGGCTGCTATGGAAATATCTATGGCGGCTGTGGCTATGGCTATAGCTGCTATGGCTATGGCTATGGCTATGGCTGCTGTGGCTGTGGCTATTGCTGATATGGCTATGGCTAAGGCTATGGCTGGTATGGCCATGGCCATGGCTGCTATGGCTATTGCTATGGCTCCTATGGCAATGGCTATGGCTACGTCTATGGCTGCTAGGGCCACCATGGCTAAGGCAATGGCTGCTATGGCTATGGCTATGGCTGCGGCTGCAATGGCTATGGCTGCTTTGGCTATGGTTATGGCTGCTATGGCTATGGCTATGGATATGGCTGCTACGGCTACTGCGATGATTGCTATGGCTATGGCTATGGCTATGGCTGCTATGGCTATAGCTATGGCTGCTATGGCTATGGCACTGGCTGCTATGGCTATGGCTGCTATGGCTGCTATGGCTACTATGGCTATTGCTATGGCTATGGCTGCTATGGCTATGGTTATGGCTATGGCAGCTATGGCTATGGCTATGGCTGCTATGGCTATGGCTATGTATATGGCTTCTATGGCTATGTCTATGCCAAAGGCTGCTATGGCTTGGCTATGGCTGCTATGGATATGGCTATAGCTGCATTGGCTGCTATGGCTATGGCTATGTCTATGGCTGCTATGGCTGTGGTTATGGCTATGGCTTCTATGGAAATAACTATCGCGGATATCGGTATGGCTATAGCTGCATTGGCTGCTATGGCTATGGCTATGTCTATGGCTGATATGGCTATGGCTAAGGCTATGGCTGCTATGGCTATGGCCATGGCTGCTATGGCTATTGCTATGGCTGCTATGGCAATGGCTATGGATACGGCTATGTCTGCTAGGGCCACCATGGCTAAGGCAATGGCTGCTTTGGCTATGGCTTTAGCTGCATTGGCTGCTGTGGCTATGGCTATGTCTATGGCTGCTATGGCTGTGGCTATGGCTATGGCTGCTATGAAAATAGCTATGGCAGCAATGGCTATGGCCATGTCTGCTATGGCTATGGCTATGGCTGCTATGGCCACCATGGCCATGGCAATGGCTGCTATGGCTATGGCTATGGCTGCTATGACTATGGC
Source organism: Calliopsis andreniformis (assembly GCF_051401765.1). Taxonomy (NCBI): domain Eukaryota; kingdom Metazoa; phylum Arthropoda; class Insecta; order Hymenoptera; family Andrenidae; genus Calliopsis; species Calliopsis andreniformis. Next base: position 2,266,966 of record NW_027480456.1, on the reverse strand, counting down.
TACGTCTGTGGCTGCTATGGCTATGGCTGCTATTGCTATGGCTATGGCTATGGCTATGGCTGCTATGGCTGCGGCTATGTCTATGGCTGCTATTGCTATGGCTATGGCTATGGCTGCTGTGGCTGTTGCTATGGCTGATATGGCTATGGCTATGGCTATGGCTGCTATGGCTATGGCTATGGCTACGGCTATGGCTGCTATGGCTATGGCTATGGCTATGGCTGCTTTGGATATGGCTATAGCTGCATTGGCTGCTGTGGCTATGGCTATGGCTGCATTGGGTATGGCTATAGCTGCATTCGCGGCTGTGGCTATGGCTATGTCTATGGCTGCTATGGCTGTGGCTCTGGCTGCTTTGTCTATGGCTATAGCTGCATTGTCTGCTGTGGCTATGTCAATGCCTATGGCTGCTATGGCTATGGCTATGGCTGCGGCTGCAATGGCTATGGCTGCTTTGGCTATGGTTATGGCTGCTATGGCTATGGCTATGGATATGGCTGCTATGGCTATGGCTATGACTGCTATGGCTATGGCTATGGCTGCTGTGGCTTTGGCTATGGCTACTATGGCTCCTACGGCTATGGCTATGGCTGCTATTGCTATGGCTATGGACATGGCTGCTATGGCTACGGCTATGTCTGGTATGGCCATGGCTATGTCTGCTATGGCTATGGCTATGGCTGCTATGGCTATGGCTATGGCTGCTATGGCTTTGGCTATGGCTGCTACGGCTACCGCGAGGACTGGTATGGCTATGGCTATGGCTCTGGCTGCTATGGCTATTGCTATGGCTATGGCTGCTATGGCTATGTCTACGTCTGCTATGGCTATGGCAATCGCTGCGTCTGCTATGGCTATGGCTGCTATGGCTATGGCTATAGCCGCCATGACAATGGCTACGCGTGCTATGGCTATGGCCGTGACTGGTTTGGCTATGGCTGTAGCTGCTATGGCTATGGCTATGGCTATGGCTGCTATGGCTATGGCAATGGCCATGGCTGCTATGGCTATTGCTTCTATGGCTATGGCTATGGCTATGGCTGCTATGGCCATTGCTGCTATGGCTATGGCTGCTATGGCTATGGCTGCTATGGCTATGGCTATGACTGCTATGGCTATGTATGCTATAACTATGGCCATGGCTGCTATGGCTATGCCTATGGTTGCTATGGCTATCGCTATGGCTACTGCTATGGCTGCTATGGGTATGAAAATGTCTATGGCTGCAATGGCTATGGCTATGGCTGCTATGGCTATGGTTATGGCTATGGCTGCTATGGCCATGCCTATGGCTGCTATGGATATCGCTATGGCTATGGCTATGGCTGCTATGGCTATGGCTATGGCTGCTATGGCTATGGCTATGGCTATGGCCGCAATGGCTATGGCAATGGCTACTATGGCCATGGCTATGACTGCTATGGCTATGGCTATGGCTGCCATGGCTATGCCTTTTATGGCTATGGCTTCTATGGCTATCGCTATGGCTATGACTGCTGTGGCTATGGCTACGGCTGCTGTGGCTCTCGCTATGGCTGCTATGGCTATGGCTATGGCTAAGGCTGCTGTGGCTATGGCTATGGCTGCATTGGCTACGGCTATAGCTGCATTGGCTGCTGTGGCTATGGCTATGTCTATGGCTGCTATGGCTGTGGCTCTGGCTGCTTTGGCTATGGCTATAGCTGGATTGGCTGCTGTGGCTATGTCTATGTCTATGGCTGCTATGGCTGTGGCTATCGCTATGGCTGCTATAGAAATAGCTATGATGGCTAAGACTATGGCTATGGCTGCAATGGCTATGGCTATTGGTATCTCTGCTGTGGCTATGGCAATGGCTGATATGGCAATGGCTATGGCTATGGCTGCTATGGCTATGGCTATGGCTTCGGCTATGTCTGCTATGGCTATGGTTATGGCTGCTATGGCTATGGGTATGGGTATGGCTGCTATGGCAATGGCTTTGGCTGCTATGGCTATGGCTATGGCTGCTATGGCTATGGCAATGGCTACTATGGCCATGGCTATGACTGCTATGGCTATGGCTATGGCTGCTATGGCCTTGGGTATGGCTATAGCTGCTGTGGCTATGGCTATGGCTGCTATGGCTATGGCTATGGCTGCTATGGCTATGGCAATGGCTATGGCTGCTATGGCTATGGCTTCAATAGCTATGGCTATGGCTATGGCTGCTATGGCTATGGCTGCTATGGCTACTATGGCTATGGCTATGGATTTGGCTGCTATGGGTATGGCTATGGCTGCTATGGAAGTAGCTATGGCAGCTATGGCTATGGCTATGTCTGCTATGGCTATGGCTATGGCTATGGCTGCTATGGCTATGGCTATGGCTGCTATGGCTATGGCAATGGCTATGTCTGCTACGGCTATGGCTATGGCTGCTATGGCTATGGTTGTGGTTGCAATGGCTATTGCGTCTATCTGCTATGGCTATGGCTGTGGATATGGCTTCTATGGCTATGTCTATGGCTAAGGCTGCTATGGCTTGGCTATGGCTGCTATGGCTATGGCTATAGCTACATTGGCTGCTGTGGCTATGGCTATGTCTATGGCTGCTATGGCTGTGGTTATGGCTACGGCTTCTATGGAAATAGCTATGGCGGATATCGCTATGGCTATAGCTGCATTGGCTGCTATGGCTATGGCTATGTCTATGGCTGCTATGGCTGTGGCTATGGCTATGGCTGATATGGAAATATCTATGGCGGCTATGGCTCTGGCTATAGCTGCTATGGCTATGGCTATGGCTATGGCTATGGCTGCCGTGGCTGTGGCTATGTCTTCTATGGCTATGGCTATGGCTTTGGCTGCTATGGCTATGGCTATGGCTGCTATGGCTATGGCAATGGCTACTATGGCCATGGCTATGACTGCTATGGCTATGGCTATGTCTGCTATGGCTGTGGGTATGGCTATAGCTGCTGTGGCTATGGCTATGGCTGCTATGGCTATGGCTATGGCTGCTATGGCTATGTATGCTATGGCTATGGCAATGGCTATGGCTGCTATGGTTATGGCTGCTATGGCTATGGCTATGGCTGCTATGGCTACCGCCATGGCTACAGCTATGGCTGCTATGGCTATGAAAATGGCTATGGCTGCTATGGCTATGGCTATAGCTGCATTGGCTGCTATGGCTATGGCTATGGCTGCTATGGCTATGGCTATGGCTATGGCTGCAATGGCTATGGCAATGGCTACTATGGCCATGGCTATTTCTGCTATGGCTATGGCTATGGCTATGGCTGCTATGGCTATGGCTGCTATGGCTACTGTGGCTATGGCTATGGCTTTGGCTGCCATGGCTATGGCTATGGCTGCTATGGCCATTGCTGCTATGGCTATGGCTGCTATGGCTATGGCTGCTATGGCTATGGCTATGACTGCTATGGCTATGTATGCTATGACTATGGCCATGGCTGCTATGGCTATGCCTGTGGTTGCTATGGCTATCGCTATGGCTACTGCTATGGCTGCTATGGGTATGAAAATGTCTATGGCTGCAATGGCTATGGCTATGGCTGCTATGGCTATGGTTATGGCTATGGCTGCTATGGCCATGCCTATGGCTGCTATGGATATCACTATGGCTATGGCTATGGCTGCTATGGCTATGGCTATGGCTGCTATGGCTATGGCTATGGCTATGGCTGCCATGGCTATGGCAATGGCTACTATGGCCATGGCTATTTCTGCTATGGCTATGGCTATGGCTGCCATGGCTATGCCTTTTATGGCTATGGCTTCTATGGCTATCGCTATGGCTATGACTGCTGTGGCTATGGCTACGGCTGCTGTGGCTCTCGCTATGGCTGCTACGGCTATGGCTATGGCTAAGGCTGCTGTGGCTATGGCTATGGCTGCATTGGCTACGGCTATAGCTGCATTGGCTGCTGTGGCTATGGCTATGTCTATGGCTGCTATGGCTGTGGCTCTGGCTGCTTTGGCTATGGCTATAGCTGGATTGGCTGCTGTGGCTATGTCTATGTGTATGGCTGCTATGGCTGTGGCTATCGCTATGGCTGCTATAGAAATAGCTATGATGGCTAAGACTATGGCTATGGCTGCAATGGCTATGGCTATGGGTATGGCTGCTGTGGCTATGGCAATGGCTGATATGGCAATGGCTATGGCTATGGCTGCTATGGCTATGGCTATGGCTTCGGCTATGTCTGCTATGGCTATGGTTATGGCTGCTATGGCTATGGCTATGGGTATGGCTGCTATGGCAATGGCTTTGGCTGCTATGGCTATGGCTATGGCTGCTATGGCTATGGCAATGGCTACTATGGCCATGGCTATGACTGCTATGGCTATGGCTATGGCTGCTATGGCTGTGGGTATGGCTATAGCTGCTGTGGCTATGGCTATGGCTGCTATGGCTATGGCTATGGCTGCTATGGCTATGTATGCTATGGCTATGGCAATGGCTATGGCTGCTATGGTTATGGCTGCTATGGCTATGGCTATGGCTGCTATGGCTACCGCCATGGCTACAGCTATGGCTGCTATGGCTATGAAAATGGCTATGGCTGCTATGGCTATGGCTATGGCTGCTATGGCTATGTCTATGGCTAAGGGTGCTATGGCTTGGCTATGGCTGCTATGGCTATGGCTATAGCTGCATTGGCTGCTGTGGCTATGGCTATGTCTATAGCTGCTATGGCTGTGGCTATGGCTCGGCTGCTATGGAAATATCTATGGCGGCTATGGCTAGGGCTATGGCTGCTATGGCTATGACTATGGCTATGGCTGCTGTGGCTGTGGCTATGGCTGATATGGCTATGGCTTGGCTATGGCTGCTATGGCTATGGCTATGGCTGCGGCTGCTATGGCTATGGCTTTTATGGCTATCGCTACGGCTATGACTGCTATGGCTATTGCTATGGCTATGGCTGCTATGGCTATGGCTATGGCTATGGCTATGGCTGCTATGGCTATGGCACTGGCTGCTATGGCTATGGCTGCTATGGCTACTATGGCTATTGCTATGGCTATGGCTGCTATGGCTATGGCTATAGCCGCCATGACAATGGCTACGCGTGCTATGGCTATGGCCGTGACTGGTTTGGCTATGGCTGTAGCTGCTATGGCTATGGCTATGGCTATGGCTGCTATGGCTATGGCAATGGCCATGGCTGCTATGGCTATTGCTTCTATGGCTATGGCTATGGCTATGGCTGCTATGGCTATGGCTGCTATGGCTACTGTGGCTATGGCTATGGCTTTGGCTGCCATGGCTATGGCTATGGCTGCTATGGCCATTGCTGCTATGGCTGTGGCTGCTATGGCTATGGCTGCTATGGCTATGGCTATGACTGCTATGGCTATGTATGCTATGACTATGGCCATGGCTGCTATGGCTATGCCTGTGGTTGCTATGGCTATCGCTATGGCTACTGCTATGGCTGCTATGGGTATGAAAATGTCTATGGCTGCAATGGCTATGGCTATGGCTGCTATGGCTATGGTTATGGCTATGGCTGCTATGGCCATGCCTATGGCTGCTATGGATATCACTATGGCTATGGCTATGGCTGCTATGGCTATGGCTATGGCTGCTATGGCTATGGCTATGGCTATGGCTGCAATGGCTATGGCAATGGCTACTATGGCCATGGCTATTTCTGCTATGGCTATGGCTATGGCTGCCATGGCTACGCCTTTTATGGCTATGGCTTCTATGGCTATCGCTATGGCTATGACTGCTGTGGCTATGGCTACGGCTGCTGTGGCTCTCGCTATGGCTGCTACGGCTATGGCTATGCCTAAGGCTGCTGTGGCTATGGCTATGGCTGCATTGGCTACGGCTATAGCTGCATTGGCTGCTGTGGCTATGGCTATGTCTATGGCTGCTATGGCTGTGGCTCTGGCTGCTTTGGCTATGGCTATAGCTGGATTGGCTGCTGTGGCTATGTCTATGTGTATGGCTGCTATGGCTGTGGCTATCGCTATGGCTGCTATAGAAATAGCTATGATGGCTAAGACTATGGCTATGGCTGCAATGGCTATGGCTATGGGTATGGCTGCTGTGGCTATGGCAATGGCTGATATGGCAATGGCTATGGCTATGGCTGCTATGGCTATGGCTATGGCTTCGGCTATGTCTGCTATGGCTATGGTTATGGCTGCTATGGCTATGGCTATGGGTATGGCTGCTATGGCAATGGCTTTGGCTGCTATGGCTATGGCTATGGCTGCTATGGCTATGGCAATGGCTACTATGGCCATGGCTATGACTGCTATGGCTATGGCTATGGCTGCTTTGGCTGTGGGTATGGCTATAGCTGCTGTGGCTATGGCTATGGCTGCTATGGCTATGGCTATGGCTGCTATGGCTATGTATGCTATGGCTATGGCAATGGCTATGGCTGCTATGGTTATGGCTGCTATGGCTATGGCTATGGCTGCTATGGCTACCGCCATGGCTACAGCTATGGCTGCTATGGCTATGAAAATGGCTATGGCTGCTATGGCTATGGCTATGGCTGCTATGGCTATGGTTATGGCTGATATGGCTATGGCTTGGCTATGGCTGCTATGGCTATGGCTATGGCTGCGGCTGCTATGGCTATGGCTTTTATGGCTATCGCTACGGCTATGACCGCTATGGCTATGGCTATGGCTTCTATGGCTATGTCTATGGCTATGACAGCTGTGGCTATGGCTACGGGTGCTGTGGCTCTCGCTATGGCTGCTATGGCTGTGGCTATTGCCGATATGGCTATGGCTAAGGCTATGGCTGGTATGGCCATGGACATGGCTGCTATGGCTATTGCTATGGCTGCTATGGCAATGGCTATGGCTACGGCTATAGCTGCTAGGGCCACCATGGCTAAGGCAATGGCTGCTATGGCTATGGCTATGGCTGCGGCTGCAATGGCTATGGCTGCTTTGGCTATGGTTATGGCTGCTATGGCTATGGCTATGGATATGGCTGCTATGGCTATGGCTATGACTGCTATGGCTATGGCTATGGCTGCTGTGGCTTTGGCTATGGCTACTATGGCTCCTATGGTTATGGCTATGGCTGCTATGGCTATGGCTATGGATATGGCTGCTATGGCTACGGCTATGTCTGGTATGGCCATGGCTATGGCTGCTATGGCTATGGCTATGGCTGCTATGGCTTTGGCTATGGCTGCTACGTCTACCTCGAGGACTGCTATGGCTATGGCTATGGCTCTGGCTGCTATGGCTATTGCTATGGCTATGGCTGCTATGGCTGTGTCTACGTCTGCTATGGCTATGGCTATCGCTGCGTCTGCTTTGGCTATGGCTGCTATGGCTATGGCTATAGCCGCCATGACAATGGCTACGCGTGCTATGGCTATGGCCGTGACTGGTTTGGCTATGGCTATAGCTGCTATGGCTATGGCTATGGCTATGGCTGCTTTCGCCAGGGCTATAGCTGCATTGGCTGCTGTGGCTATGGCTATGTCTGCTATGGAAATATCTATGGTGGCTATGGCTATGGCTATAGCTGCTACGGCTATGGCTATTGCTATGGCTGCTGTGGCTGTGGCTATTTCTGATATGGCTATGGCTAAGGCTATGGCTGGTATGGCCATGGCCATGGCTGCTGTGGCTATTGCTATGGCTGCTATGGCAATGGCTATGGCTACGGCTATGGCTGCTAGGGCCACCATGGCTAAGGCAATGGCTGCTATGGCTATGGCTATGGCTGCGGCTGCAATGGCTATGGCTGCTTTGGCTATGGTTATGGCTGCTATGGCTATGGCTTTGGATATGGCTGCTATGTCTATGGCTATGACTGCTATGGCTATGGCTATGGCTGCTGTGGCTTTGCCTATGGCTACTATGGCTGCTATGGCTATGGCTATGGCTGCTATTGCTATGCCTATGGATATGGCTGCTATGGCTACGGCTATGTCTGGTATGGCCATGGCTATGTCTGCTATGGCTATGCCTTTTGTGGCTATGGCTTCTATGGCTATCGCTATGGCTATGGCTGCTTTGGCTATGGCTTTAGCTGCATTGGCTGCTGTGGCTATGGCTCTGTCTATGGCTGCTATGGCTGTGGCTATGGCTATGGCTGCTATGGCTATGTCTACGTCTGCTATGGCTATGGCAATCGCTGCGTCTGCTATGGCTATGGCTGCTCTGGCTTTGGCTATGGCTACTATGGCTGTTATTGCTATGGCTATGGCTACTATGGCTATGGCTATCCCTGCTCTGGCTTTGGCTATGGCTACTATGACTGTTATTGCTATGGCTATGGCTACTATGGCTATGGATACGGCTGCTCTGGCTATGGCTATGGCTATGTCTGCTATGGCTATGGCTATGGCTGCCATGGCTATGCCTTTTGTGGCTATGGCTTCTATGGCTATCGCTATGGCTATGGCTGCTTTGGCTATGGCTTTAGCTGCATTGGCTGCTGTGGCTATGGCTCTGTCTATGGCTGCTATGGCTGTGGCTATGGCTATGGCTGCTATGGAAATAGCTATGGCAGCAATGGCTATGGCTAGGTCTGCTATGGCTATGGCTATGGCTGCTATGGCCACCATGGCCATGGCAATGGCTGCTATGGCTATGGCTATGGCTGCTATGACTATGGCTACGTCTGTGGCTGCTATGGCTATGGCTGCTATGGCTATGGCTATGGCTATGGCCATGGCTGCTATGGCTGTGGCTATGTCTATGGCTGCTATTGCTATGGCTATGGCTATGGCTGCTGTGGCTGTTGCTATGGCTGATATGGCTATGGCTATGGCTATGGCTGCTATGGCTATGGCTATGGCTACGGCTATGGCTGCTATGGCTATGGCTATGGCTATGGCTGCTATGGCTATGGCTATTGCTGCTATGGCTATGGCTATGGCTACGGCCATGACTGCTATCGCCACCGTGGCTATGGCAATGCCTGCTATGGCTATGGCTATGGCTGGGGCTGCTATGGTTATGACTTTTATGGCTATCGCTATGGGTATGACTGCTATGGCTATGGCTATGGCTGCTATTGCTATGTATGCTATGGCTATGGCAATGGCTATGGCTGCTATGGCTATGGCAGCTATGGCTATGGCCATGGCTGCTATGGCTATGGCTATGGCTGCTATGGCTATGGGTATGGCTATAGCTGCTATGGCTATGGCTATGGCTTCTATGGCTACGTCTATGGCTAAGGCTGCTATGGCTATTGCTATGGCTGCTTTGGATATGGCTATAGCTGCATTGGCTGCTGTGGCTATGGCTATGGCTGAATTGGCTATGGCTATAGCTGCATTCGCTGCTGTGGCTATGGCTATGTCTATGGCTGCTATGGCTGTGGCTCTGGCTGCTTTGTCTATGGCTATAGCTGCATTGTCTGCTGTGGCTATGTCAATGTCTATGGCTGCTATGGCTGTGGCTATGTCTATGGCTGCTATGGAAGTAGCTATGGCAGCTATGGCTATGGCTATTGCTGCTATGGCTATGGCTATGGCTATGGCTGCTACGGCTATGGCAATGGCTGCTATGGCTATGGCAATGGCTGCTATGGCTATGGCTGCTATGGCTATGGCTATGGCTATGGCTGCTATGGCTATGGCAATGGCTATGTCTGCTATGGCTATGGCTGTGGCTGCTATGGCTATGGTTGTGGTTGCAATGGCTATTGCGTCTATCTGCTATGGCTATGGCTGTGGATATGGCTTCTATGGCTATGTCTATGGCTGAGGCTGCTATGGATTGGCTATGGCTGCTATGGCTTGGCTATGGCTGCTATGGCTATGGCTACAGCTGCATTGGCTGCTGTGGCTATGGCTATGTCTATGGCTGCTATGGCTGTGGTTATGACTATGTCTGCTATGGAAATATCTATGGCGGCTATGGCTATGGCTATAGCTGCTATGGCTATGGCTATTGCTATGGCTGCTGTGGCTGTGGCTATTTCTGATATGGCTATGGCTAAGGCTATGGCTGGTATGGCCATGGCCATGGCTGCTGTGGCTATTGCTATGGCTGCTATGGCAATGGCTACGGCTACGGCTATGGCTGCTAGGGCCACCATGGCTAAGGCAATGGCTGCTATGGCTATGGCTATGGCTGCGGCTGCAATGGCTATGGCTGCTTTGGCTATGGTTATGGCTGCTATGGCTATGGCTTTGGATATGGCTGCTATGGCAATGGCTTTGGCTGCTATGGCTATGGCTATGGCTGCTATGGCTATGGCAATGGCTACTATGGCCATGGCTATGACTGCTATGGCTATGGCTATGGCTGCTATGGCTGTGGGTATGGCTATAGCTGCTGTGGCTATGGCTATGGCTGCTATGGCTATGGCTATGGCTGCTATGACTATGTATGCTATGGCTATGGCAATGGCTATGGCTGCTATGGTTATGGCTGCTATGGCTATGGCTATGGCTGCTATGGCTACCGCCATGGCTACAGCTATGGCTGCTATGGCTATGAAAATGGCTATGGCTGCTATGGCTATGGCTATGGCTGCTATGGCTATGGTTATGGCTGATATGGCTATGGCTTGGCTATGGCTGCTATGGCTATGGCTATAGCTGCATTGGCTGCTATGGCTATGGCTATGGCTTTTATGGCTATCGCTACGGCTATGACCGCTATGGCTATGGCTATGGCTTCTATGGCTATGTCTATGGCTAAGGCTGCTATGGCTTGGCTATGGCTGCTATGGCTATGGCTATAGCTGCATTGGCTGCTGTGGCTATGGCTATGTCTATAGCTGCTATGGCTGTGGCTATGGCTCGGCTGCTATGGAAATATCTATGGCGGCTATGGCTAGGGCTATGGCTGCTATGGCTATGACTATGGCTATGGCTGCTGTGGCTGTGGCTATGGCTGATATGGCTATGGCTTGGCTATGGCTGCTATGGCTATGGCTATGGCTGCGGCTGCTATGGCTATGGCTTTTATGGCTATCGCTACGGCTATGACTGCTATGGCTATTGCTATGGCTATGGCTGCTATGGCTATGGCTATGGCTATGGCTATGGCTGCTATGGCTATGGCACTGGCTGCTATGGCTATGGCTGCTATGGCTACTATGGCTATTGCTATGGCTATGGCTGCTATGGCTATGGTTATGGCTATGGCTGCTATGGCTATGGCTATGCCTTTTATGGCTATGGCTTCTATGGCCATCGCTATGGCTACAGCTGCTATGGCTATGGATACGGCTGCTATGGCTATGCCCTTTATGGCTATGGCTTCTATGGCTATCGCTATGGCTATGACAGCTGTGGCTATGGCTACGGGTGCTGTGGCTCTCGCTATGGCTGCTATGGCTGTGGCTATTGCTGATATGGCTATGGCTAAGGCTATGGCTGGTATGGCCATGGACATGGCTGCTATGGCTATTGCTATGGCTGCTATGGCAATGGCTATGGCTACGGCTATAGCTGCTAGGGCCACCATGGCTAAGGCAATGGCTGCTATGGCTATGGCTATGGCTGCGGCTGCAATGGCTATGGCTGCTTTGGCTATGGTTATGGCTGCTATGGCTATGGCTATGGATATGGCTGCTATGGCTATGGCTATGACTGCTATGGCTATGGCTATGGCTGCTGTGGCTTTGGCTATGGCTACTATGGCTCCTATGGTTATGGCTATGGCTGCTATGGCTATGGCTATGGATATGGCTGCTATGGCTACGGCTATGTCTGGTATGGCCATGGCTATGGCTGCTATGGCTATGGCTATGGCTGCTATGGCTTTGGCTATGGCTGCTACGTCTACCTCGAGGACTGCTATGGCTATGGCTATGGCTCTGGCTGCTATGGCTATTGCTATGGCTATGGCTGCTATGGCTGTGTCTACGTCTGCTATGGCTATGGCTATCGCTGCGTCGGCTTTGGCTATGGCTGCTATGGCTATGGCTATAGCCGCCATGACAATGGCTACGCGTGCTATGGCTATGGCCGTGACTGGTTTGGCTATGGCTATAGCTGCTATGGCTATGGCTATGGCTATGGCTGCTATGGCTATGGCAATGGCTATGGCTGCTATGGCTATGGCTTCAATAGCTATGGCTATGGCTATGGCTGCTATGGCTATGGCTGCTGTGGCTACTATGGCTATGGCTATGGATTTGGCTGCTATGGCTATGGCTATGGCTGCTATGGAAGTAGCTATGGCAGCTATGGCTATGGCTATGGCTGCTATGGCTATGGCTATGGCTATGGCTGCTACGGCTATGGCAATGGCTGCTATGGCTATGGCAATGGCTGCTATGGCTATGGCTGCTATGGCTATGGCTATGGCTGCTATGGCTATGGCAATGGCTATGTCTGCTACGGCTATGGCTATGGCTGCTTTGGCTATGGTTATGGCTGCTATGGCTATGGCTATGGATATGGCTGCTATGGCTGTGGCTCTGGCTGCTTTGGCTATGGCTATAGCTGGATTGGCTGCTGTGGCTATGTCTATGTGTATGGCTGCTATGGCTGTGGCTATCGCTATGGCTGCTATAGAAATAGCTATGATGGCTAAGACTATGGCTATGGCTGCAATGGCTATGGCTATGGGTATGGCTGCTGTGGCTATGGCAATGGCTGATATGGCAATGGCTATGGCTATGGCTGCTATGGCTATGGCTATGGCTTCGGCTATGTCTGCTATGGCTATGGTTATGGCTGCTATGGCTATGGCTATGGGTATGGCTGCTATGGCAATGGCTTTGGCTGCTATGGCTATGGCTATGGCTGCTATGGCTATGGCAATGGCTACTATGGCCATGGCTATGACTGCTATGGCTATGGCTATGGCTGCTTTGGCTGTGGGTATGGCTATAGCTGCTGTGGCTATGGCTATGGCTGCTATGGCTATGGCTATGGCTGCTATGGCTATGTATGCTATGGCTATGGCAATGGCTATGGCTGCTATGGTTATGGCTGCTATGGCTATGGCTATGGCTGCTATGGCTACCGCCATGGCTACAGCTATGGCTGCTATGGCTATGAAAATGGCTATGGCTGCTATGGCTATGGCTATGGCTGCTATGGCTATGGTTATGGCTGATATGGCTATGGCTTGGCTATGGCTGCTATGGCTATGGCTATGGCTGCGGCTGCTATGGCTATGGCTTTTATGGCTATCGCTACGGCTATGACCGCTATGGCTATGGCTATGGCTTCTATGGCTATGTCTATGGCTATGACAGCTGTGGCTATGGCTACGGGTGCTGTGGCTCTCGCTATGGCTGCTATGGCTGTGGCTATTGCCGATATGGCTATGGCTAAGGCTATGGCTGGTATGGCCATGGACATGGCTGCTATGGCTATTGCTATGGCTGCTATGGCAATGGCTATGGCTACGGCTATAGCTGCTAGGGCCACCATGGCTAAGGCAATGGCTGCTATGGCTATGGCTATGGCTGCGGCTGCAATGGCTATGGCTGCTTTGGCTATGGTTATGGCTGCTATGGCTATGGCTATGGATATGGCTGCTATGGCTATGGCTATGACTGCTATGGCTATGGCTATGGCTGCTGTGGCTTTGGCTATGGCTACTATGGCTCCTATGGTTATGGCTATGGCTGCTATGGCTATGGCTATGGATATGGCTGCTATGGCTACGGCTATGTCTGGTATGGCCATGGCTATGGCTGCTATGGCTATGGCTATGGCTGCTATGGCTTTGGCTATGGCTGCTACGTCTACCTCGAGGACTGCTATGGCTATGGCTATGGCTCTGGCTGCTATGGCTATTGCTATGGCTATGGCTGCTATGGCTGTGTCTACGTCTGCTATGGCTATGGCTATCGCTGCGTCTGCTTTGGCTATGGCTGCTATGGCTATGGCTATAGCCGCCATGACAATGGCTACGCGTGCTATGGCTATGGCCGTGACTGGTTTGGCTATGGCTATAGCTGCTATGGCTATGGCTATGGCTATGGCTGCTTTCGCCAGGGCTATAGCTGCATTGGCTGCTGTGGCTATGGCTATGTCTGCTATGGAAATATCTATGGTGGCTATGGCTATGGCTATAGCTGCTACGGCTATGGCTATTGCTATGGCTGCTGTGGCTGTGGCTATTTCTGATATGGCTATGGCTAAGGCTATGGCTGGTATGGCCATGGCCATGGCTGCTGTGGCTATTGCTATGGCTGCTATGGCAATGGCTATGGCTACGGCTATGGCTGCTAGGGCCACCATGGCTAAGGCAATGGCTGCTATGGCTATGGCTATGGCTGCGGCTGCAATGGCTATGGCTGCTTTGGCTATGGTTATGGCTGCTATGGCTATGGCTTTGGATATGGCTGCTATGTCTATGGCTATGACTGCTATGGCTATGGCTATGGCTGCTGTGGCTTTGCCTATGGCTACTATGGCTGCTATGGCTATGGCTATGGCTGCTATTGCTATGCCTATGGATATGGCTGCTATGGCTACGGCTATGTCTGGTATGGCCATGGCTATGTCTGCTATGGCTATGCCTTTTGTGGCTATGGCTTCTATGGCTATCGCTATGGCTATGGCTGCTTTGGCTATGGCTTTAGCTGCATTGGCTGCTGTGGCTATGGCTCTGTCTATGGCTGCTATGGCTGTGGCTATGGCTATGGCTGCTATGGCTATGTCTACGTCTGCTATGGCTATGGCAATCGCTGCGTCTGCTATGGCTATGGCTGCTCTGGCTTTGGCTATGGCTACTATGGCTGTTATTGCTATGGCTATGGCTACTATGGCTATGGCTATCCCTGCTCTGGCTTTGGCTATGGCTACTATGACTGTTATTGCTATGGCTATGGCTACTATGGCTATGGATACGGCTGCTCTGGCTATGGCTATGGCTATGTCTGCTATGGCTATGGCTATGGCTGCCATGGCTATGCCTTTTGTGGCTATGGCTTCTATGGCTATCGCTATGGCTATGGCTGCTTTGGCTATGGCTTTAGCTGCATTGGCTGCTGTGGCTATGGCTCTGTCTATGGCTGCTATGGCTGTGGCTATGGCTATGGCTGCTATGGAAATAGCTATGGCAGCAATGGCTATGGCTAGGTCTGCTATGGCTATGGCTATGGCTGCTATGGCCACCATGGCCATGGCAATGGCTGCTATGGCTATGGCTATGGCTGCTATGACTATGGCTACGTCTGTGGCTGCTATGGCTATGGCTGCTATGGCTATGGCTATGGCTATGGCCATGGCTGCTATGGCTGTGGCTATGTCTATGGCTGCTATTGCTATGGCTATGGCTATGGCTGCTGTGGCTGTTGCTATGGCTGATATGGCTATGGCTATGGCTATGGCTGCTATGGCTATGGCTATGGCTACGGCTATGGCTGCTATGGCTATGGCTATGGCTATGGCTGCTATGGCTATGGCTATTGCTGCTATGGCTATGGCTATGGCTACGGCCATGACTGCTATCGCCACCGTGGCTATGGCAATGCCTGCTATGGCTATGGCTATGGCTGGGGCTGCTATGGTTATGACTTTTATGGCTATCGCTATGGGTATGACTGCTATGGCTATGGCTATGGCTGCTATTGCTATGTATGCTATGGCTATGGCAATGGCTATGGCTGCTATGGCTATGGCAGCTATGGCTATGGCCATGGCTGCTATGGCTATGGCTATGGCTGCTATGGCTATGGGTATGGCTATAGCTGCTATGGCTATGGCTATGGCTTCTATGGCTACGTCTATGGCTAAGGCTGCTATGGCTATTGCTATGGCTGCTTTGGATATGGCTATAGCTGCATTGGCTGCTGTGGCTATGGCTATGGCTGAATTGGCTATGGCTATAGCTGCATTCGCTGCTGTGGCTATGGCTATGTCTATGGCTGCTATGGCTGTGGCTCTGGCTGCTTTGTCTATGGCTATAGCTGCATTGTCTGCTGTGGCTATGTCAATGTCTATGGCTGCTATGGCTGTGGCTATGTCTATGGCTGCTATGGAAGTAGCTATGGCAGCTATGGCTATGGCTATTGCTGCTATGGCTATGGCTATGGCTATGGCTGCTACGGCTATGGCAATGGCTGCTATGGCTATGGCAATGGCTGCTATGGCTATGGCTGCTATGGCTATGGCTATGGCTATGGCTGCTATGGCTATGGCAATGGCTATGTCTGCTATGGCTATGGCTGTGGCTGCTATGGCTGCTATGGCTATGGCAATGGCTATGTCTGCTATGGCTATGGCTGTGGCTGCTATGGCTATGGTTGTGGTTGCAATGGCTATTGCGTCTATCTGCTATGGCTATGGCTGTGGATATGGCTTCTATGGCTATGTCTATGGCTGAGGCTGCTATGGATTGGCTATGGCTGCTATGGCTTGGCTACGGCTGCTATGGCTATGGCTACAGCTGCATTGGCTGCTGTGGCTATGGCTATGTCTATGGCTGCTATGGCTGTGGTTATGACTATGTCTGCTATGGAAATATCTATGGCGGCTATGGCTATGGCTATAGCTGCTATGGCTATGGCTATTGCTATGGCTGCTGTGGCTGTGGCTATTTCTGATATGGCTATGGCTAAGGCTATGGCTGGTATGGCCATGGCCATGGCTGCTGTGGCTATTGCTATGGCTGCTATGGCAATGGCTACGGCTACGGCTATGGCTGCTAGGGCCACCATGGCTAAGGCAATGGCTGCTATGGCTATGGCTATGGCTGCGGCTGCAATGGCTATGGCTGCTTTGGCTATGGTTATGGCTGCTATGGCTATGGCTTTGGATATGGCTGCTATGGCAATGGCTTTGGCTGCTATGGCTATGGCTATGGCTGCTATGGCTATGGCAATGGCTACTATGGCCATGGCTATGACTGCTATGGCTATGGCTATGGCTGCTATGGCTGTGGGTATGGCTATAGCTGCTGTGGCTATGGCTATGGCTGCTATGGCTATGGCTATGGCTGCTATGACTATGTATGCTATGGCTATGGCAATGGCTATGGCTGCTATGGTTATGGCTGCTATGGCTATGGCTATGGCTGCTATGGCTACCGCCATGGCTACAGCTATGGCTGCTATGGCTATGAAAATGGCTATGGCTGCTATGGCTATGGCTATGGCTGCTATGGCTATGGTTATGGCTGATATGGCTATGGCTTGGCTATGGCTGCTATGGCTATGGCTATAGCTGCATTGGCTGCTATGGCTATGGCTATGGCTTTTATGGCTATCGCTACGGCTATGACCGCTATGGCTATGGCTATGGCTTCTATGGCTATGTCTATGGCTAAGGCTGCTATGGCTTGGCTATGGCTGCTATGGCTATGGCTATAGCTGCATTGGCTGCTGTGGCTATGGCTATGTCTATAGCTGCTATGGCTGTGGCTATGGCTCGGCTGCTATGGAAATATCTATGGCGGCTATGGCTAGGGCTATGGCTGCTATGGCTATGACTATGGCTATGGCTGCTGTGGCTGTGGCTATGGCTGATATGGCTATGGCTTGGCTATGGCTGCTATGGCTATGGCTATGGCTGCGGCTGCTATGGCTATGGCTTTTATGGCTATCGCTACGGCTATGACTGCTATGGCTATTGCTATGGCTATGGCTGCTATGGCTATGGCTATGGCTATGGCTATGGCTGCTATGGCTATGGCACTGGCTGCTATGGCTATGGCTGCTATGGCTACTATGGCTATTGCTATGGCTATGGCTGCTATGGCTATGGTTATGGCTATGGCTGCTATGGCTATGGCTATGCCTTTTATGGCTATGGCTTCTATGGCCATCGCTATGGCTACAGCTGCTATGGCTATGGATACGGCTGCTATGGCTATGCCCTTTATGGCTATGGCTTCTATGGCTATCGCTATGGCTATGACAGCTGTGGCTATGGCTACGGGTGCTGTGGCTCTCGCTATGGCTGCTATGGCTGTGGCTATTGCTGATATGGCTATGGCTAAGGCTATGGCTGGTATGGCCATGGACATGGCTGCTATGGCTATTGCTATGGCTGCTATGGCAATGGCTATGGCTACGGCTATAGCTGCTAGGGCCACCATGGCTAAGGCAATGGCTGCTATGGCTATGGCTATGGCTGCGGCTGCAATGGCTATGGCTGCTTTGGCTATGGTTATGGCTGCTATGGCTATGGCTATGGATATGGCTGCTATGGCTATGGCTATGACTGCTATGGCTATGGCTATGGCTGCTGTGGCTTTGGCTATGGCTACTATGGCTCCTATGGTTATGGCTATGGCTGCTATGGCTATGGCTATGGATATGGCTGCTATGGCTACGGCTATGTCTGGTATGGCCATGGCTATGGCTGCTATGGCTATGGCTATGGCTGCTATGGCTTTGGCTATGGCTGCTACGTCTACCTCGAGGACTGCTATGGCTATGGCTATGGCTCTGGCTGCTATGGCTATTGCTATGGCTATGGCTGCTATGGCTGTGTCTACGTCTGCTATGGCTATGGCTATCGCTGCGTCGGCTTTGGCTATGGCTGCTATGGCTATGGCTATAGCCGCCATGACAATGGCTACGCGTGCTATGGCTATGGCCGTGACTGGTTTGGCTATGGCTATAGCTGCTATGGCTATGGCTATGGCTATGGCTGCTATGGCTATGGCAATGGCTATGGCTGCTATGGCTATGGCTTCAATAGCTATGGCTATGGCTATGGCTGCTATGGCTATGGCTGCTGTGGCTACTATGGCTATGGCTATGGATTTGGCTGCTATGGCTATGGCTATGGCTGCTATGGAAGTAGCTATGGCAGCTATGGCTATGGCTATGGCTGCTATGGCTATGGCTATGGCTATGGCTGCTACGGCTATGGCAATGGCTGCTATGGCTATGGCAATGGCTGCTATGGCTATGGCTGCTATGGCTATGGCTATGGCTGCTATGGCTATGGCAATGGCTATGTCTGCTACGGCTATGGCTATGGCTGCTATGGCTATGGTTGTGGTTGCAATGGCTATTGCGTCTATCTGCTATGGCTATGGCTGTGGATATGGCTTCTATGGCTATGTCTATGGCTAAGGCTGCTATGGCTTGGCTATGGCTGCTATGGCTATGGCTATAGCTACATTGGCTGCTGTGGCTATGGCTATGTCTATGGCTGCTATGGCTGTGGTTATGGCTACGGCTTCTATGGAAATAGCTATGGCGGATATCGCTATGGCTATAGCTGCATTGGCTGCTATGGCTATGGCTATGTCTATGGCTGCTATGGCTGTGGCTATGGCTATGGCTGCTATGGAAATATCTATGGCGGCTATGGCTCTGGCTATAGCTGCTATGGCTATGGCTATGGCTATGGCTATGGCTGCTTTGGCTATGGCTATAGCTGCATTGGCTGCTGTGGCTATGGCTATGTCTATGGCTGCTATGGCTGTGGCTATGGCTGTTCTGACTATGGCTACGTCTGTGGCTGCTATGGCTATGGCTGCTATGGCTTTGCCTATGGCTGCTATGGCTATGGCTATGGCTATGGCTGCTATGGCTATGGCTATGGCTGCTCTGGCTATGGCTATGGCTGCTATGGCTATGGCTATGGCTGCTGTGGCTTTGGCTATGGCTACTATGGCTGCTATGGCTATGGCTATGGCTGCTATGGCTATGGCAATGGATATGGCTGCTATGGCCACGGCTATGTATGGTATGGCCATGGCTATGGTTGCTATGGCTATGGCTATGGCTGCTATGGCTATGGCTATGGCTGCTACGGCTACCGCTATGACTGCTATGGCTATGCCTATGGCTATGGCTGCTATGGCTATGGCTAAGGTTATGTCTGCTATGGCTATGGCTATGGCTATGGCTTCTATGGCTATGGCTACTATGGCTATGGATACGGCTGCTATGGCTACTACTGTGGCTGTCGCTATAGGTTCTATGGCCGCCTCTATGGCTGCTATGGCTATGTCTACGTCTGCAATGGCTATGGCTATCGCTGCGTCTGCTATAGGTATGGCTGCTATGGCTATGGCTATGGCCGCCATGACAATGGCTATGCGTGCTATGGCTATGGCCGTGACTGGTTTGGCTATGGCTATAGCTGCTATGACTATGGCTATGGCTATTGCTGCTATGGCTATGGCAACGGCTATGGCTGCTGTGGCTATGTCTTCTATGGCTATGGCTATGGCTATGGCTGCTATGGCTATGGCTGCTATGGCTACTATGGCTATGGCTATGGCTTTGGCTGCTATGTCTATGGCTATGGCTGCTATGGCCATTGCTGCTATGCCTATGGCTGCTATGGCTATGGTTGCTATGGCTATGGCTATGGCTGCTATGGCTATATATGCTATGGCTATGGCCATGGCTGCTATGGCTATGCCTATGGCTGCTATGGCTATCGCTATGGATACTGCTATGGCTGCTATGCCTATGAAAATATCTATGGCTGCTATGGCTATGGCTATGGCTGCTATGGCTATGGCTATGGGTGCTTTGGCTATGGCTATATCTGCGGCTGCTATGGCTATGGCTGCTATGGCTATGGCTATGGCTGCTTTCGCCAGGGCTATAGCTGCATTGGCTGCTGTGGCTATGGCTATGTCTATGGCTGCTATGGCTGTGGTTATGACTATGGCTTCTATGGAAATAACTATGGCGGATATCGCTATGGCTATAGCTGCATTGGCTGCTATGGCTATGTCTATGTCTATGGCTGCTATGGCTGTGGCTATGGCTATGTCTGCTATGGAAATATCTATGGCGGCTATGGCTATGGCTATAGCTGCTACGGCTATGGCTATTGCTATGGCTGCTGTGGCTGTGGCTATTTCTGATATGGCTATGGCTAAGGCTATGGCTGGTATGGCCATGGCCATGGCTGCTGTGGCTATTGCTATGGCTGCTATGGCAATGGCTATGGCTACGGCTATGGCTGCTAGGGCCACCATGGCTAAGGCAATGGCTGCTATGGCTATGGCTATGGCTGCGGCTGCAATGGCTATGGCTGCTTTGGCTATGGTTATGGCTGCTATGGCTATGGCTTTGGATATGGCTGCTATGTCTATGGCTATGGCTGCTATGGCTATGGCTATGGCTGCTGTGGCTTTGCCTATGGCTACTATGGCTGCTATGGCTATGGCTATGGCTGCTATTGCTATGCCTATGGATATGGCTGCTATGGCTACGGCTATGTCTGGTATGGCCATGGCTATGTCTGCTATGGCTATGCCTTTTGTGGCTATGGCTTCTATGGCTATCGCTATGGCTATGGCTGCTTTGGCTATGGCTTTAGCTGCATTGGCTGCTGTGGCTATGGCTCTGTCTATGGCTGCTATGGCTGTGGCTATGGCTATGGCTGCTATGGCTATGTCTACGTCTGCTATGGCTATGGCAATCGCTGCGTCTGCTATGGCTATGGCTGCTCTGGCTTTGGCTATGGCTACTATGGCTGTTATTGCTATGGCTATGGCTACTATGGCTATGGCTATCCCTGCTCTGGCTTTGGCTATGGCTACTATGACTGTTATTGCTATGGCTATGGCTACTATGGCTATGGATACGGCTGCTCTGGCTATGGCTATGGCTATGTCTGCTATGGCTATGGCTATGGCTGCCATGGCTATGCCTTTTGTGGCTATGGCTTCTATGGCTATCGCTATGGCTATGGCTGCTTTGGCTATGGCTTTAGCTGCATTGGCTGCTGTGGCTATGGCTCTGTCTATGGCTGCTATGGCTGTGGCTATGGCTATGGCTGCTATGGAAATAGCTATGGCAGCAATGGCTATGGCTAGGTCTGCTATGGCTATGGCTATGGCTGCTATGGCCACCATGGCCATGGCAATGGCTGCTATGGCTATGCCTATGGCTGCTATGGCTATCGCTATGGATACTGCTATGGCTGCTATGCCTATGAAAATATCTATGGCGGCTATGGCTAGGGCTATGGCTGCTATGACTATGACTATGGCTATGGCTGCTGTGGCTGTGGCTATGGCTGATATGGCTATGGCTTGGCTATGGCTGCTATGGCTATGGCTATGGCTGCGGCTGCTATGGCTATGGCTTTTATGGCTATCGCTACGGCTATGACTGCTATGGCTATTGCTATGGCTATGGCTGCTATGGCTATGGCTATGGCTATGGCTATGGCTGCTATGGCTATGGCACTGGCTGCTATGGCTATGGCTGCTATGGCTACTATGGCTATTGCTATGGCTATGGCTGCTATGGCTATGGTTATGGCTATGGCTGCTATGGCTATGGCTATGCCTTTTATGGCTATGGCTTCTATGGCCATCGCTATGGCTACAGCTGCTATGGCTATGGATACGGCTGCTATGGCTATGCCCTTTATGGCTATGGCTTCTATGGCTATCGCTATGGCTATGACAGCTGTGGCTATGGCTACGGGTGCTGTGGCTCTCGCTATGGCTGCTATGGCTGTGGCTATTGCTGATATGGCTATGGCTAAGGCTATGGCTGGTATGGCCATGGACATGGCTGCTATGGCTATTGCTATGGCTGCTATGGCAATGGCTATGGCTACGGCTATAGCTGCTAGGGCCACCATGGCTAAGGCAATGGCTGCTATGGCTATGGCTATGGCTGCGGCTGCAATGGCTATGGCTGCTTTGGCTATGGTTATGGCTGCTATGGCTATGGCTATGGATATGGCTGCTATGGCTATGGCTATGACTGCTATGGCTATGGCTATGGCTGCTGTGGCTTTGGCTATGGCTACTATGGCTCCTATGGTTATGGCTATGGCTGCTATGGCTATGGCTATGGATATGGCTGCTATGGCTACGGCTATGTCTGGTATGGCCATGGCTATGGCTGCTATGGCTATGGCTATGGCTGCTATGGCTTTGGCTATGGCTGCTACGTCTACCTCGAGGACTGCTATGGCTATGGCTATGGCTCTGGCTGCTATGGCTATTGCTATGGCTATGGCTGCTATGGCTGTGTCTACGTCTGCTATGGCTATGGCTATCGCTGCGTCGGCTTTGGCTATGGCTGCTATGGCTATGGCTATAGCCGCCATGACAATGGCTACGCGTGCTATGGCTATGGCCGTGACTGGTTTGGCTATGGCTATAGCTGCTATGGCTATGGCTATGGCTATGGCTGCTATGGCTATGGCAATGGCTATGGCTGCTATGGCTATGGCTTCAATAGCTATGGCTATGGCTATGGCTGCTATGGCTATGGCTGCTGTGGCTACTATGGCTATGGCTATGGATTTGGCTGCTATGGCTATGGCTATGGCTGCTATGGAAGTAGCTATGGCAGCTATGGCTATGGCTATGGCTGCTATGGCTATGGCTATGGCTATGGCTGCTACGGCTATGGCAATGGCTGCTATGGCTATGGCAATGGCTGCTATGGCTATGGCTGCTATGGCTATGGCTATGGCTGCTATGGCTATGGCAATGGCTATGTCTGCTACGGCTATGGCTATGGCTGCTATGGCTATGGTTGTGGTTGCAATGGCTATTGCGTCTATCTGCTATGGCTATGGCTGTGGATATGGCTTCTATGGCTATGTCTATGGCTAAGGCTGCTATGGCTTGGCTATGGCTGCTATGGCTATGGCTATAGCTACATTGGCTGCTGTGGCTATGGCTATGTCTATGGCTGCTATGGCTGTGGTTATGGCTACGGCTTCTATGGAAATAGCTATGGCGGATATCGCTATGGCTATAGCTGCATTGGCTGCTATGGCTATGGCTATGTCTATGGCTGCTATGGCTGTGGCTATGGCTATGGCTGCTATGGAAATATCTATGGCGGCTATGGCTCTGGCTATAGCTGCTATGGCTATGGCTATGGCTATGGCTATGGCTGCTTTGGCTATGGCTATAGCTGCATTGGCTGCTGTGGCTATGGCTATGTCTATGGCTGCTATGGCTGTGGCTATGGCTGTTCTGACTATGGCTACGTCTGTGGCTGCTATGGCTATGGCTGCTATGGCTTTGCCTATGGCTGCTATGGCTATGGCTATGGCTATGGCTGCTATGGCTATGGCTATGGCTGCTCTGGCTATGGCTATGGCTGCTATGGCTATGGCTATGGCTGCTGTGGCTTTGGCTATGGCTACTATGGCTGCTATGGCTATGGCTATGGCTGCTATGGCTATGGCAATGGATATGGCTGCTATGGCCACGGCTATGTATGGTATGGCCATGGCTATGGTTGCTATGGCTATGGCTATGGCTGCTATGGCTATGGCTATGGCTGCTACGGCTACCGCTATGACTGCTATGGCTATGCCTATGGCTATGGCTGCTATGGCTATGGCTAAGGTTATGTCTGCTATGGCTATGGCTATGGCTATGGCTTCTATGGCTATGGCTACTATGGCTATGGATACGGCTGCTATGGCTACTACTGTGGCTGTCGCTATAGGTTCTATGGCCGCCTCTATGGCTGCTATGGCTATGTCTACGTCTGCAATGGCTATGGCTATCGCTGCGTCTGCTATAGGTATGGCTGCTATGGCTATGGCTATGGCCGCCATGACAATGGCTATGCGTGCTATGGCTATGGCCGTGACTGGTTTGGCTATGGCTATAGCTGCTATGACTATGGCTATGGCTATTGCTGCTATGGCTATGGCAACGGCTATGGCTGCTGTGGCTATGTCTTCTATGGCTATGGCTATGGCTATGGCTGCTATGGCTATGGCTGCTATGGCTACTATGGCTATGGCTATGGCTTTGGCTGCTATGTCTATGGCTATGGCTGCTATGGCCATTGCTGCTATGCCTATGGCTGCTATGGCTATGGTTGCTATGGCTATGGCTATGGCTGCTATGGCTATATATGCTATGGCTATGGCCATGGCTGCTATGGCTATGCCTATGGCTGCTATGGCTATCGCTATGGATACTGCTATGGCTGCTATGCCTATGAAAATATCTATGGCTGCTATGGCTATGGCTATGGCTGCTATGGCTATGGCTATGGGTGCTTTGGCTATGGCTATATCTGCGGCTGCTATGGCTATGGCTGCTATGGCTATGGCTATGGCTGCTTTCGCCAGGGCTATAGCTGCATTGGCTGCTGTGGCTATGGCTATGTCTATGGCTGCTATGGCTGTGGTTATGACTATGGCTTCTATGGAAATAACTATGGCGGATATCGCTATGGCTATAGCTGCATTGGCTGCTATGGCTATGTCTATGTCTATGGCTGCTATGGCTGTGGCTATGGCTATGTCTGCTATGGAAATATCTATGGCGGCTATGGCTATGGCTATAGCTGCTACGGCTATGGCTATTGCTATGGCTGCTGTGGCTGTGGCTATTTCTGATATGGCTATGGCTAAGGCTATGGCTGGTATGGCCATGGCCATGGCTGCTGTGGCTATTGCTATGGCTGCTATGGCAATGGCTATGGCTACGGCTATGGCTGCTAGGGCCACCATGGCTAAGGCAATGGCTGCTATGGCTATGGCTATGGCTGCGGCTGCAATGGCTATGGCTGCTTTGGCTATGGTTATGGCTGCTATGGCTATGGCTTTGGATATGGCTGCTATGTCTATGGCTATGGCTGCTATGGCTATGGCTATGGCTGCTGTGGCTTTGCCTATGGCTACTATGGCTGCTATGGCTATGGCTATGGCTGCTATTGCTATGCCTATGGATATGGCTGCTATGGCTACGGCTATGTCTGGTATGGCCATGGCTATGTCTGCTATGGCTATGCCTTTTGTGGCTATGGCTTCTATGGCTATCGCTATGGCTATGGCTGCTTTGGCTATGGCTTTAGCTGCATTGGCTGCTGTGGCTATGGCTCTGTCTATGGCTGCTATGGCTGTGGCTATGGCTATGGCTGCTATGGCTATGTCTACGTCTGCTATGGCTATGGCAATCGCTGCGTCTGCTATGGCTATGGCTGCTCTGGCTTTGGCTATGGCTACTATGGCTGTTATTGCTATGGCTATGGCTACTATGGCTATGGCTATCCCTGCTCTGGCTTTGGCTATGGCTACTATGACTGTTATTGCTATGGCTATGGCTACTATGGCTATGGATACGGCTGCTCTGGCTATGGCTATGGCTATGTCTGCTATGGCTATGGCTATGGCTGCCATGGCTATGCCTTTTGTGGCTATGGCTTCTATGGCTATCGCTATGGCTATGGCTGCTTTGGCTATGGCTTTAGCTGCATTGGCTGCTGTGGCTATGGCTCTGTCTATGGCTGCTATGGCTGTGGCTATGGCTATGGCTGCTATGGAAATAGCTATGGCAGCAATGGCTATGGCTAGGTCTGCTATGGCTATGGCTATGGCTGCTATGGCCACCATGGCCATGGCAATGGCTGCTATGGCTATGGCTATGGCTGCTATGACTATGGCTACGTCTGTGGCTGCTATGGCTATGGCTGCTATGGCTATGGCTATGGCTATGGCCATGGCTGCTATGGCTGTGGCTATGTCTATGGCTGCTATTGCTATGGCTATGGCTATGGCTGCTGTGGCTGTTGCTATGGCTGATATGGCTATGGCTATGGCTATGGCTGCTATGGCTATGGCTATGGCTACGGCTATGGCTGCTATGGCTATGGCTATGGCTATGGCTGCTATGGCTATGGCTATTGCTGCTATGGCTATGGCTATGGCTGCTATGGCTATGGCTATGGCTACGGCTATGGCTGCTATGGCTATGGCTATGGCTATGGCTGCTATGGCTATGGCTATTGCTGCTATGGCTATGGCTATGGCTACGGCCATGACTGCTATCGCCACCGTGGCTATGGCAATGCCTGCTATGGCTATGGCTATGGCTGGGGCTGCTATGGTTATGACTTTTATGGCTATCGCTATGGGTATGACTGCTATGGCTATGGCTATGGCTGCTATTGCTATGTATGCTATGGCTATGGCAATGGCTATGGCTGCTATGGCTATGGCAGCTATGGCTATGGCCATGGCTGCTATGGCTATGGCTATGGCTGCTATGGCTATGGTTATGGCTATAGCTGCTATGGCTATGGCTATGGCTTCTATGGCTACGTCTATGGCTAAGGCTGCTATGGCTATTGCTATGGCTGCTTTGGATATGGCTATAGCTGCATTGGCTGCTGTGGCTATGGCTATGGCTGCATTGGCTATGGCTATAGCTGCATTCGCTGCTGTGGCTATGGCTATGTCTATGGCTGCTATGGCTGTGGCTCTGGCTGCTTTGTCTATGGCTATAGCTGCATTGTCTGCTGTGGCTATGTCAATGTCTATGGCTGCTATGGCTGTGGCTATGTCTATGGCTGCTATGGAAGTAGCTATGGCAGCTATGGCTATGGCTATTGCTGCTATGGCTATGGCTATGGCTATGGCTGCTACGGCTATGGCAATGGCTGCTATGGCTATGGCAATGGCTGCTATGGCTATGGCTGCTATGGCTATGGCTATGGCTATGGCTGCTATGGCTATGGCAATGGCTATGTCTGCTATGGCTATGGCTGTGGCTGCTATGGCTATGGTTGTGGTTGCAATGGCTATTGCGTCTATCTGCTATGGCTATGGCTGTGGATATGGCTTCTATGGCTATGTCTATGGCTGAGGCTGCTATGGATTGGCTATGGCTGCTATGGCTTGGCTATGGCTGCTATGGCTATGGCTATAGCTGCATTGGCTGCTGTGGCTATGGCTATGTCTATGGCTGCTATGGCTGTGGTTATGACTATGTCTGCTATGGAAATATCTATGGCGGCTATGGCTATGGCTATAGCTGCTATGGCTATGGCTATTGCTGTGGCTGCTGTGGCTGTGGCTATTTCTGATATGGCTATGGCTAAGGCTATGGCTGGTATGGCCATGGCCATGGCTGCTGTGGCTATTGCTATGGCTGCTATGGCAATGGCTACGGCTACGGCTATGGCTGCTAGGGCCACCATGGCTAAGGCAATGGCTGCTATGGCTATGGCTATGGCTGCGGCTGCAATGGCTATGGCTGCTTTGGCTATGGTTATGGCTGCTATGGCTATGGCTTTGGATATGGCTGCTATGGCAATGGCTTTGGCTGCTATGGCTATGGCTATGGTTGCTATGGCTATGGCAATGGCTACTATGGCCATGGCTATGACTGCTATGGCTATGGCTATGGCTGCTATGGCTGTGGGTATGGCTATAGCTGCTGTGGCTATGGCTATGGCTGCTATGGCTATGGCTATGGCTGCTATGGCTATGTATGCTATGGCTATGGCAATGGCTATGGCTGCTATGGTTATGGCTGCTATGGCTATGGCTATGGCTGCTATGGCTACCGCCATCGCTACAGCTATGGCTGCTATGGCTATGAAAATGGCTATGGCTGCTATGGCTATGGCTATGGCTGCTATGGCTATGGTTATGGCTGATATGGCTATGGCTTGGCTATGGCTGCTATGGCTATGGCTATAGCTGCATTGGCTGCTATGGCTATGGCTATGGCTTTTATGGCTATCGCTACGGCTATGACCGCTATGGCTATGGCTATGGCTTCTATGGCTATGTCTATGGCTAAGGCTGCTATGGCTTGGCTATGGCTGCTATGGCTATGGCTATAGCTGCATTGGCTGCTGTGGCTATGGCTATGTCTATAGCTGCTATGGCTGTGGCTATGGCTCGGCTGCTATGGAAATATCTATGGCGGCTATGGCTAGGGCTATGGCTGCTATGGCTATGACTATGGCTATGGCTGCTGTGGCTGTGGCTATGGCTGATATGGCTATGGCTTGGCTATGGCTGCTATGGCTATGGCTATGGCTGCGGCTGCTATGGCTATGGCTTTTATGGCTATCGCTACGGCTATGACTGCTATGGCTATTGCTATGGCTATGGCTGCTATGGCTATGGCTATGGCTATGGCTATGGCTGCTATGGCTATGGCACTGGCTGCTATGGCTATGGCTGCTATGGCTACTATGGCTATTGCTATGGCTATGGCTGCTATGGCTATGGTTATGGCTATGGCTGCTATGGCTACGGCTATGCCTTTTATGGCTATGGCTTCTATGGCCATCGCTATGGCTACAGCTGCTATGGCTATGGATACGGCTGCTATGGCTATGCCCTTTATGGCTATGGCTTCTGTGGCTATCGCTATGGCTATGACAGCTGTGGCTATGGCTACGGGTGCTGTGGCTCTCGCTATGGCTGCTATGGCTGTGGCTATTGCTGATATGGCTATGGCTATGGCTCTGGCTGCTATGGCTATGGCTGCTATGGCTGTGTCTACGTCTGCTATGGCTATGGCTATCGCTGCGTCTGCTTTGGCTATGGCTGCTATGGCTATGGCTATAGCCGCCATGACAATGGCTACGCGTGCTATGGCTATGGCCGTGACTGGTTTGGCTATGGCTATAGCTGCTATGGCTATGGCTATGGCTATGGCTGCTATGGCTATGGCAATGGCTATGGCTGCTATGGCTATGGCTTCAATAGCTATGGCTATGGCTATGGCTGCTATGGCTATGGCTGCTATGGCTACTATGGCTATGGCTATGGATTTGGCTGCTATGGCTATGGCAATGGCTATGTCTGCTACGGCTATGGCTATGGCTGCTATGGCTATGGTTGTGGTTGCAATGGCTATTGCGTCTATCTGCTATGGCTATGGCTGTGGATATGGCTTCTATGGCTATGTCTATGGCTAAGGCTGCTATGGCTTGGCTATGGCTGCTATGGCTATGGCTATAGCTACATTGGCTGCTGTGGCTATGGCTATGTCTATGGCTGCTATGGCTGTGGTTATGGCTACGGCTTCTATGGAAATAGCTATGGCGGATATCGCTATGGCTATAGCTGCATTGGCTGCTATGGCTATGGCTATGTCTATGGCTGCTATGGCTGTGGCTATGGCTATGGCTGCTATGGAAATATCTATGGCGGCTATGGCTCTGGCTATAGCTGCTATGGCTATGGCTATGGCTATGGCTATGGCTGCTGTGGCTGTGGTTATTGCTGATATGGCTATGGCTAAGGCTATGGCTGCTATGGCTATGGCTATGGCTGCTATGTCTATGGCTATGGCTGCTATGGCAATGGCTACGTCTGTGGCTGCTTTGGCTATGGCTGCTGTGGCTTTGCCTATGGCTGCTATGGCTATGGCTATGGCTGCTAGGGCTATGGCTATGGATATGGCTGCTATGGCTATGGCTATGCCTGCTATGGCTATGGCTATGGCTGCTTTGGCTATGGCTATAGCTGCATTGGCTGCTGTGGCTATGGCTATGTCTATGGCTGCTATGGCTGTGGCTATGGCTGTTCTGACTATGGCTACGTCTGTGGCTGCTATGGCTATGGCTGCTATGGCTTTGCCTATGGCTGCTATGGCTATGGCTATGGCTATGGCTGCTATGGCTATGGCTATGGCTGCTCTGGCTATGGCTATGGCTGCTATGGCTATGGCTATGGCTGCTGTGGCTTTGGCTATGGCTACTATGGCTGCTATGGCTATGGCTATGGCTGCTATGGCTATGGCAATGGATATGGCTGCTATGGCCACGGCTATGTATGGTATGGCCATGGCTATGGTTGCTATGGCTATGGCTATGGCTGCTATGGCTATGGCTATGGCTGCTACGGCTACCGCTATGACTGCTATGGCTATGCCTATGGCTATGGCTGCTATGGCTATGGCTATGGTTATGTCTGCTATGGCTATGGCTATGGCTATGGTTGCTATGGCTATGGCTACTATGGCTATGGATACGGCTGCTATGGCTACTACTGTGGCTGTCGCTATAGGTTCTATGGCCGCCTCTATGGCTGCTATGGCTATGTCTACGTCTGCAATGGCTATGGCTATCGCTGCGTCTGCTATAGGTATGGCTGCTATGGCTATGGCTATGGCCGCCATGACAATGGCTATGCGTGCTATGGCTATGGCCGTGACTGGTTTGGCTATGGCTATAGCTGCTATGGCTATGGCTATGGCTATTGCTGCTATGGCTATGGCAACGGCTATGGCTGCTGTGGCTATGTCTTCTATGGCTATGGCTATGGCTATGGCTGCTATGGCTATGGCTGCTATGGCTACTATGGCTATGGCTATGGCTTTGGCTGCTATGTCTATGGCTATGGCTGCTATGGCCATTGCTGCTATGCCTATGGCTGCTATGGCTATGGTTGCTATGGCTATGGCTATGGCTGCTATGGCTATATATGCTATGGCTATGGCCATGGCTGCTATGGCTATGCCTATGGCTGCTATGGCTATCGCTATGGATACTGCTATGGCTGCTATGGCTATGAAAATATCTATGGCTGCTATGGCTATGGCTATGGCTGCTATGGCTATGGCTATGGGTGCTTTGGCTATGGCTATAGCTGCGGCTGCTATGGCTATGGCTGCTATGGCTATGGCTATAGCTGCGGCTGCTATGGCTATGGCTGCTATGGCTATGGCTATGGCTGCTTTCGCCAGGGCTATAGCTGCATTGGCTGCTGTGGCTATGGCTATGTCTATGGCTGCTATGGCTGTGGCTCTGGCTATGGCTGCTATGGATATAGCTATGGCAGCTATGGCTATGACTATGCGTGCTATGGATATAGCTATGGCAGGTATGGCAATGGCTATGGCTGCTATGGCTATGGCTATGGCTATGGCTATGGCTGCTATGGCTGTGGCTATGTCTATGGCTGCTATTGCTATGGCTATGGCTATGGCTGCTGTGGCTGTTGCTATGGCTGATATGGCTATGGCTATGGCTATGGCTGCTATGGCTATGGCTATGGCTACGGCTATGGCTGCTATGGCTATGGCTATGGCTATGGCTGCTATGGCTATGGCTATTGCTGCTATGGCTATGGCTATGGCTGCTATGGCTATGGCTATGGCTACGGCTATGGCTGCTATGGCTATGGCTATGGCTATGGCTGCTATGACTATGGCTATTGCTGCTATGGCTATGGCTATGGCTACGGCCATGTCTGCTATCGCCACCGTGGCTATGGCAATGCCTGCTATGGCTATGGCTATGGCTGGGGCTGCTATGGTTATGACTTTTATGGCTATCGCTATGGGTATGACTGCTATGGCTATGGCTATGGCTGCTATTGCTATGTATGCTATGGCTATGGCAATGGCTATGGCTGCTATGGCTATGGCAGCTATGGCTATGGCCATGGCTGCTATGGCTATGGCTATGGCTGCTATGGCTATGGTTATGGCTATAGCTGCTATGGCTATGGCTATGGATTCTATGGCTACGTCTATGGCTAAAGCTGCTATGGCTATTGCTATGGCTGCTTTGGATATGGCTATAGCTGCATTGGCTGCTGTGGCTATGGCTATGGCTGCATTGGCTATGGCTATAGCTGCATTCGCTGCTGTGGCTATGGCTATGTCTATGGCTGCTATGGCTGTGGCTCTGGCTGCTTTGTCTATGGCTATAGCTGCATTGTATGCTGTGGCTATGTCAATGTCTATGGCTACTATGGCTGTGGCTATGGCTATGGCTGCTATGGAAGTAGCTATGGCAGCTATGGCTATGGCTATTGCTGCTATGGCTATGGCTATGGCTATGGCTGCTACGGCTATGGCAATGGCTGCTACGGCTATGGCAATGGCTGCTATGGCTATGGCTGCTATGGCTATGGCTATGGCTATGGCTGCTATGGCTATGGCAATGGCTATGTCTGCTATGGCTATGGCTGTGGCTGCTATGGCTATGGTTGTGGTTGCAATGGCTATTGCGTCTATCTGCTATGGCTATGGCTGTGGATATGGCTTCTATGGCTATGTCTATGGCTGAGGCTGCTATGGATTGGCTATGGCTGCTATGGCTTGGCTATGGCTGCTATGGCTATGGCTATAGCTGCATTGGCTGCTGTGGCTATGGCTATGTCTATGGCTGCTATGGCTGTGGTTATGACTATGTCTGCTATGGAAATATCTATGGCGGCTATGGCTATGGCTATAGCTGCTATGGCTATGGCTATTGCTATGGCTGCTGTGGCTGTGGCTATTTCTGATATGGCTATGGCTAAGGCTATGGCTGGTATGGCCATGGCCATGGCTGCTGTGGCTATTGCTATGGCTGCTATGGCAATGGCTATGGCTACGGCTATGGCTGCTAGGGCCACCATGGCTAAGGCAATGGCTGCTATGGCTATGGCTATGGCTGCGGCTGCAATGGCTATGGCTGCTTTGGCTATGGTTATGGCTGCTATGGCTATGGCTTTGGATATGGCTGCTATGGCAATGGCTTTGGCTGCTATGGCTATGGCTATGGCTGCTATGGCTATGGCAATGGCTACTATGGCCATGGCTATGACTGCTATGGCTATGGCTATGGCTGCTATGGCTGTGGGTATGGCTATAGCTGCTGTGGCTATGGCTATGGCTGCTATGGCTATGGCTATGGCTGCTATGGCTATGTATGCTATGGCTATGGCAATGGCTATGGCTGCTATGGTTATGGCTGCTATGGCTATGGCTATGGCTGCTATGGCTACCGCCATGGCTACAGCTATGGCTGCTATGGCTATGAAAATGGCTATGGCTGCTATGGCTATGGCTATGGCTGCTATGGCTATGGTTATGGCTGATATGGCTATGGCTTGGCTATGGCTGCTATGGCTATGGCTATAGCTGCATTGGCTGCTATGGCTATGGCTATGGCTTTTATGGCTATCGCTACGGCTATGACCGCTATGGCTATGGCTATGGCTTCTATGGCTATGTCTATGGCTAAGGCTGCTATGGCTTGGCTATGGCTGCTATGGCTATGGCTATAGCTGCATTGGCTGCTGTGGCTATGGCTATGTCTATAGCTGCTATGGCTGTGGCTATGGCTCGGCTGCTATGGAAATATCTATGGCGGCTATGGCTAGGGCTATGGCTGCTATGGCTATGACTATGGCTATGGCTGCTGTGGCTGTGGCTATGGCTGATATGGCTATGGCTTGGCTATGGCTGCTATGGCTATGCCTATGGCTGCGGCTGCTATGGCTATGGCTTTTATGGCTATCGCTACGGCTATGACTGCTATGGCTATTGCTATGGCTATGGCTGCTATGGCTATGGCTATGGCTATGGCTATGGCTGCTATGGCTATGGCACTGGCTGCTATGGCTATGGCTGCTATGGCTACTATGGCTATTGCTATGGCTATGGCTGCTATGGCTATGGTTATGGCTATGGCTGCTATGGCTATGGCTATGCCTTTTATGGCTATGGCTTCTATGGCCATCGCTATGGCTACAGCTGCTATGGCTATGGATACGGCTGCTATGGCTATGCCCTTTATGGCTATGGCTTCTATGGCTATCGCTATGGCTATGACAGCTGTGGCTATGGCTACGGGTGCTGTGGCTCTCGCTATGGCTGCTATGGCTGTGGCTATTGCTGATATGGCTATGGCTATGGCTCTGGCTGCTATGGCTATGGCTGCTATGGCTGTGTCTACGTCTGCTATGGCTATGGCTATCGCTGCGTCTGCTTTGGCTATGGCTGCTATGGCTATGGCTATAGCCGCCATGACAATGGCTACGCGTGCTATGGCTATGGCCGTGACTGGTTTGGCTATGGCTATAGCTGCTATGGCTATGGCTATGGCTATGGCTGCTATGGCTATGGCAATGGCTATGGCTGCTATGGCTATGGCTTCAATAGCTATGGCTATGGCTATGGCTGCTATGGCTATGGCTGCTATGGCTACTATGGCTATGGCTATGGATTTGGCTGCTGTGGCTATGGCTGTGGCTGCTATGGAAGTAGCTATGGCAGCTATGGCTATGGCTATGGCTGCTATGGCTATGGCTATGGCTATGGCTGCTACGGCTATGGCAATGGCTGCTATGGCTATGGCAATGGCTGCTATGGCTATGGCTGCTATGGCTATGGCTATGGCTGCTATGGCTATGACAATGGCTATGTCTGCTACGCCTATGGCTATGGCTGCTATGGCTATGGTTGTGGTTGCAATGGCTATTGCGTCTATCTGCTATGGCTATGGCTGTGGATATGGCTTCTATGGCTATGCCTATGGCTAAGGCTGCTATGGCTTGGCTATGGCTGCTATGGCTATGGCTATAGCTACATTGGCTGCTGTGGCTATGGCTATGTCTATGGCTGCTATGGCTGTGGTTATGGCTACGGCTTCTATGGAAATAGCTATGGCGGATATCGCTATGGCTATAGCTGCATTGGCTGCTATGGCTATGGCTATGTCTATGGCTGCTATGGCTGTGGCTATGGCTATGGCTGCTATGGAAATATCTATGGCGGCTATGGCTCTGGCTATAGCTGCTATGGCTATGGCTATGGCTATGGCTATGGCTGCTGTGGCTGTGGCTATTGCTGATATGGCTATGGCTAAGGCTATGGCTGCTATGGCTATGGCTATGTCTGCTATGTCTATGGCTATGGCTGCTATGGCAATGGCTGCGTCTGTGGCTGCTTTGGCTATGGCTGCTGTGGCTTTGCCTATGGCTGCTATGGCTATGGCTATGGCTGCTAGGGCTATGGCTATGGATATGGCTGCTATGGCTATGGCTATGCCTGCTATGGCTATGGCTATGGCTGCTTTGGCTATGGCTATAGCTGCATTGGCTGCTGTGGCTATGGCTATGTCTATGGCTGCTATGGCTGTGGCTATGGCTGTGCTGACTATGGCTACGTCTGTGGCTGCTATGGCTATGGCTGCTATGGCTTTGCCTATGGCTGCTATGGCTATGGCTATGGCTATGGCTGCTATGGCTATGGCTATGGCTGCTATGGCTATGGCTATGGCTTTGGCTGCTATGTCTATGGCTATGGCTGCTATGGCCATTGCTGCTATGCCTATGGCTGCTATGGCTATGGTTGCTATGGCTATGGCTATGGCTGCTATGGCTATATATGCTATGGCTATGGCCATGGCTGCTATGGCTATGCCTATGGCTGCTATGGCTATCGCTATGGATACTGCTATGGCTGCTATGGCTATGAAAATATCTATGGCTGCTATGGCTATGGCTATGGCTGCTATGGCTATGGCTATGGGTGCTTTGGCTATGGCTATAGCTGCGGCTGCTATGGCTATGGCTGCTATGGCTATGGCTATTGCTGCTATGGCTATGGCTATGGCTGCTATGGCTATGGCTATGGCTACGGCTATGGCTGCTATGGCTATGGCTATGGCTATGGCTGCTATGGCTATGGCTGCTATGGCTATGGCTGCTATGGCTATGGCTATGGCTATGGCTACTATGGCCATGGCAATGGCTATGTCTGCTATGGCTATGGCTGTGGCTGCTATGGCTATGGTTGTGGTTGCAATGGCTATTGCGTCTATCTGCTATGGCTATGGCTGTGGATATGGCTTCTATGGCTATGTCTATGGCTAAGGCTGCTATGGATTGGCTATGGCTGCTATGGCTTGGCTATGGCTGCTATGGCTATGGCTATAGCTGCATTGGCTGCTGTGGCTATGGCTATGGCTATAGCTGCGGCTGCTATGGCTATGGCTGCTATGGCTATGGCTATGGCTGCTTTCGCCAGGGCTATAGCTGCATTGGCTGCTGTGGCTATGGCTATGTCTATGGCTGCTATGGCTGTGGCTCTGGCTATGGCTGCTATGGATATAGCTATGGCAGCTATGGCTATGACTATGCGTGCTATGGATATAGCTATGGCAGGTATGGCAATGGCTATGGCTGCTATGGCTATGGCTATGGCTATGGCTATGGCTGCTATGGCTGTGGCTATGTCTATGGCTTCTATGGAAATAACTATGGCGGATATCGCTATGGCTATAGCTGCATTGGCTGCTATGGCTATGGCTATGTCTATGGCTGCTATGGCTGTGGCTATGGCTATGTCTGCTATGGAAATATCTATGGCGGCTATGGCTATGGCTATAGCTGCTATGGCTATGGCTATTGCTATGGCTGCTGTGGCTGTGGCTATTTCTGATATGGCTATGGCTAAGGCTATGGCTGGTATGGCCATGGCCATGGCTGCTGTGGCTATCGCTATGGCTGCTATGGCAATGGCTATGCCTACGGCTATGGCTGCTAGGGCCACCATGGCTAAGGCAATGGCTGCTATGGCTATGGCTATGGCTGCGGCTGCAATGGCTATGGCTGCTTTGGCTATGGTTATGGCTGCTATGGCTATGGCTATAGCCGCCGTGACAATGGCTACGCGTGCTATGGCTATGGCCGTGACTGGTTTGGCTATGGCTGTAGCTGCTATGGCTATGGCTATGGCTATGGCTGCTATGGCTATGTATGCTATGACTATGGCCATGGCTGCTATGGCTATGCCTATGGCTGCTATGGCTATCGCTATGGCTACTGCTCTGGCTGCTATGGGTATGAAAATGTCTATGGCTGCAATGGCTATGGCTATGGCTGCTATGGCTATGGCTATGGCTATGGCTGCGGCTGCTATGGCTATGGCTTTTATGGCTATCGCTCCGGCTATGACTGCTATGGCTATTGCTATGGCTATGGCTGCTATGGCTATGGCTATGGCTATGGCTATGGCTACTATGGCTATGGCACTGGCTGCTATGGCTATGGCTGCTATGGCTACTATGGCTATTGCTATGGCTATGGCTGCTATGGCTATGGTTATGGCTATGGCTGCTATGGCTATGGCTATGCCTTTTATGGCTATGGCTTGTATGGCTATCGCTATGGCTACTACTGCTATGGCTATGGATACGGCTGCTATGGCTATGCCCTTTATGGCTATGGCTTCTATGGCTATCGCTATGGCTATGACAGCTGTGGCTATGGCTACGGGTGCTGTGGCTCTCGCTATGGCTGCTATGGCTATTGCTATGGCTGCTATGGCAATGGCTATGGCTACGGCTATAGCTGCTAGGGCCACCATGGCTAAGGCAATGGCTGCTATGGCTATGGCTATGGCTGCGGCTGCAATGGCTAGGGCTGCTTTGGCTATGGTTATGGCTGTTATGGCTATGGCTATGGATATGGCTGCTATGGCTATGGCTATGACTGCTATGGCTATGGCTATGGCTGCTGTGGCTTTGGCTATGGCTACTATGGCTCCTATGGCTATGGCTATGGCTGCTATGGCTATGGTTATGGATATGGCTGCTATCGGCTACGGCTATGTCTGGTATGGCCATGGCTATGGCTGCTATGGCTATGGCTATGGCTGCTATGGCTTTGGCTATGGCTGCTACGTCTACCGCGAGGACTGCTATGGCTATGGCTATGGCTCTGGCTGCTATGGCTATTGCTATGGCTATGGCTGCTATGGCTGCGTCTACGTCTGCTATGGCTATGGCTATCGCTGCGTCTGCTTTGGCTATGGCTGCTATGGCTATGGCTATAGCCGCCATGACAATGGCTACGCGTGCTATGGCTATGGCCGTGACTGGTTTGGCTATGGCTATAGCTGCTATGGCTATGGCTATGGCTATGGCTGCTATGGCTATGGCTATGGCTATGGCTGCTATGGCTACTATGGCTATTGCTATGGCTATGGCTGCTATGGCTATGGTTATGGCTATGGCTGCTATGGCTATGGCTATGCCTTTTATGGCTATGGCTTGTATGGCTATCGCTATGGCTACAACTGCTATGGCTATGGATACGGCTGCTATGGCTATGCCCTTTATGGCTATGGCTTCTATGGCTATCGCTATGGCTATGACAGCTGTGGCTATGGCTACGGGTGCTGTGGCTCTCGCTATGGCTGCTATGGCTATTGCTATGGCTGCTATGGCAATGGCTATGGCTACGGCTATAGCTGCTAGGGCCACCATGGCTAAGGCAATGGCTGCTATGGCTATGGCTATGGCTGCGGCTGCAATGGCTATGGCTGCTTTGGCTATGGTTATGGCTGTTATGGCTATGGCTATGGATATGGCTGCTATGGCTATGGCTATGACTGCTATGGCTATGGCTATGGCTGCTGTGGCTTTGGCTATGGCTACTATGGCTCCTATGGCTATGGCTATGGCTGCTATGGCTATGGCTATGGATATGGCTGCTATCGGCTACGGCTATGTCTGGTATGGCCATGGCTATGGCTGCTATGGCTATGGCTATGGCTGCTATGGCTTTGGCTATGGCTGCTACGTCTACCGCGAGGACTGCTATGGCTATGGCTATGGCTCTGGCTGCTATGGCTATTGCTATGGCTATGGCTGCTATGGCTGTGTCTACGTCTGCTATGGCTATGGCTATCGCTGCGTCTGCTTTGGCTATGGCTGCTATGGCTATGGCTATAGCCGCCATGACAATGGCTACGCGTGCTATGGCTATGGCCGTGACTGGTTTGGCTATGGCTATAGCTGCTATGGCTATGGCTATGGCTATGGCTGCTATGGCTATGGCAATGGCTATGGCTGCTATGGCTATGGCTTCAATAGCTATGGCTATGGCTATGGCTGCTATGGCTATGTCTGCTATGGCTACTATGGCTATGGCTATGGATTTGGCTGCTATGGCTATGGCTATGGCTGCTATGGCCATTGCTGCTATGGCTATGGCTGCTATGGCTAAGGCTGCTATGGCTATGGCTATGGCTGCTATGGCTGTGGCTATGTCTATGGCTGCTATTGCTATGGCTATGGCTATGGCTACTGTGGCTGTTGCTATGGCTGATATGGCTATGGCTATGGCTATGGCTGCTATGGCTATGGCTATGTCTATGGCTACGGCTATGGCTGCTATGGCTATGGCTATTGCTGCTATGGCTATGGCTATGGCTGCTATGGCTATGGCTATGGCTACGGCTATGGCTGCTATGGCTATGGCTATGGCTATGGCTGCTATGGCTATGGCTATTGCTGCTATGGCTATGGCTATGGCTGCTATTGCTATGTATGCTATGGCTATGGCAATGGCTATGGCTGCTATGGCTATGGCAGCTATGGCTATGGCTTCTATGGCTACGTCTATGGCTAAGGCTGCTATGGCTATTGCTATGGCTGCTTTGGATATGGCCATAGCTGCATTGGTTGCTGTGGCTATGGCTATGGCTGCATTGGCTGTGGCTATAGCTGCATTCACTGCTGTGGCTATGGCTATGTCTATGGCTGCTATGGCTGTGGCTCTGGCTGCTTTGTCTATGGCTATAGCTGCATTGTCTGCTGTGGCTATGTCAATGTCTATGGCTGCTATGGCTGTGGCTATGGCTATGGCTGCAATGGAAGTAGCTATGGCAGCTATGGCTATGGCTATGGCTGCTATGGCTATGGCTATGGCTATGGCTGCTACGGCTATGGCTATGGCTGCTATGGCTATGGCAATGGCTGCTATGGCTATGGCTGCTATGGCTATGGCTATGGCTATGGCTGCTATAGCTATGGCAATGGCTATGTCTGCTATGGCTATGGCTGTGGCTGCTATGGCTATGGTTGTGGTTGCAATGACTATTGCGTCTATCTGCTATGGCTATGGCTGTGGATATGGCTTCTATGGCTATGTCTATGGCTGAGGCTGCTATGGATTGGCTATGGCTGCTATGGCTTGGCTATGGCTGCTATGGCTATGGCTATAGCTGCATTGGCTGCTGTGGCTATGGCTATGTCTATGGCTGCTATGGCTGTGGTTATGACTATGGCTT
Organism: Calliopsis andreniformis; assembly: GCF_051401765.1. Lineage (NCBI taxonomy): Eukaryota > Metazoa > Arthropoda > Insecta > Hymenoptera > Andrenidae > Calliopsis > Calliopsis andreniformis. Next base: position 2,226,583 of record NW_027480456.1, on the reverse strand, counting down.
CTATGGAAATAACTATGGCGGATATCGCTATGGCTATAGCTGCATTGGCTGCTATGGCTATGGCTATGTCTATGGCTGCTATGGCTGTGGCTATGGCTATGTCTGCTATGGAAATATCTATGGCGGCTATGGCTATGGCTATAGCTGCTATGGCTATGGCTATTGCTATGGCTGCTGTGGCTGTGGCTATTTCTGATATGGCTATGGCTAAGGCTATGGCTGGTATGGCCATGGCCATGGCTGCTGTGGCTATTGCTATGGCTGCTATGGCAATGGCTATGGCTACGGCTATGGCTGCTAGGGCCACCATGGCTAAGGCAATGGCTGCTATGGCTATGGCTATGGCTGCTATGGCTATGTATGCTATGACTATGGCCATGGCTGCTATGGCTATGCCTATGGCTGCTATGGCTATCGCTATGGCTACTGCTATGGCTGCTATGGGTATGAAAATGTCTATGGCTGCAATGGCTATGGCTATGGCTGCTATGGCTATGGTTATGGCTATGGCTGCTATGGCCATGCCTATGGCTGCTATGGATATCGCTATGGCTATGGCTATGGCTGCTATGGCTATGGCTATGGCTGCTATGGCTATGGCTATGGCTATGGCTGCAATGGCTATGGCAATGGCTACTATGGCCATGACTATGACTGCTATGGCTATGGCTATGGCTGCCATGGCTATGCCTTTTATGGCTATGGCTTCTATGGCTATCGCTATGGCTATGACTGCTGTGACTATGGCTACGGCTGCTGTGGCTCTCGCTATGGCTGCTATGGCTATGGCTATGGCTAAGGCTGCTGTGGCTATGGCTATGGCTGCATTGGCTACGGCTATAGCTGCATTGGCTGCTGTGGCTATGGCTATGTCTATGGCTGCTATGGCTGTGGCTCTGGCTGCTTTGGCTATGGCTATAGCTGGATTGGCTGCTGTGGCTATGTCTATGTCTATGGCTGCTATGGCTGTGGCTATCGCTATGGCTGCTATAGAAATACCTATGATGGCTAAGACTATGGCTATGGCTGCAATGGCTATGGCTATGGGTATGGCTGCTGTGGCTATGGCAATGGCTGATATGGCAATGGCTATGGCTATGGCTGCTATGGCTATGGCTATGGCTTCGGCTATGTCTGCTATGGCTATGGTTATGGCTGCTATGGCTATGGCTATGGGTATGGCTGCTATGGCAATGGCTTTGGCTGCTATGGCTATGGCTATGGCTGCTATGGCTATGGCAATGGCTACTATGGCCATGACTATGACTGCTATGGCTATGGCTATGGCTGCTATGGCTGTGGGTACGGCTATAGCTGCTGTGGCTATGGCTATGGCTGCTATGGCTATGGCTATGGCTGCTATGGCTATGTATGCTATGGCTATGGCAATGGCTATGGCTGCTATGGTTATGGCTGCTATGGCTATGGCTATGGCTGCTATGGCTACCGCCATGGCTACAGCTATGGCTGCTATGGCTATGAAAATGGCTATGGCTGCTATGGCTATGGCTATGGCTGCTATGGCTATGGTTATGGCTGATATGGCTATGGCTTGGCTATGGCTGCCATGGCTATGGCTATGGCTGCGGCTGCTATGGCTATGGCTTTTATGGCTATCGCTACGGCTATGACCGCTATGGCTATGGCTATGGCCTCTATGGCTATGTCTATGGCTAAGGCTGCTATGGCTTGGCTATGGCTGCTATGGCTATGGCTATAGCTGCATTGGCTGCTGTGGGTATGGCTATGTCTATAGCTGCTATGGCTGTGGCTATGGCTCGGCTGCTATGGAAATATCTATGGCGGCTATGGCTAGGGCTATGGCTGCTATGGCTATGACTATGGCTATGGCAGCTGTGGCTGTGGCTATGGCTGATATGGCTATGGCTTGGCTATGGCTGCTATGGCTATGGCTATGGCTGCGGCTGCTATGGCTATGGCTTTTATGGCTATCGCTACGGCTATGACTGCTATGGCTATTGCTATGGCTATGGCTGCTATGGCTATGGCTATGGCTATGGCTATGGCTACTATGGCTATGGCACTGGCTGCTATGGCTATGGCTGCTATGGCTACTATGGCTATTGCTATGGCTATGGCTGCTATGGCTATGGTTATGGCTATGGCTGCTATGGCTATGGCTATGCCTTTTATGGCTATGGCTTCTATGGCTATCGCTATGGCTACAGCTGCTATGGCTATGAATACGGCTGCTATGGCTATGCCCTTTATGGCTATGGCTTCTATGGCTATCGCTATGGCTATGACAGCTGTGTTTATGGCTACGGGTGCTGTGGCTCTCGCTATGGCTGCTATGGCTGTGGCTATTGCTGATATGGCTATGGCTAAGGCTATGGCTGGTATGGCCATGGACATGGCTGCTATGGCTATTGCTATGGCTGCTATGGCAATGGCTATGGCTACGGCTGCTATGGCTATTGCTATGGCTATGGCTGCTATGGCTATGGCTAAGGCTGCTGTGGCTATGGCTATGGCTGCATTGGCTACGGCTATAGCTGCATTGGCTGCTGTGGCTATGGCTATGTCTATGGCTGCTATGGCTGTGGCTCTGGCTGCTTTGGCTATGGCTATAGCTGGATTGGCTGCTGTGGCTATGTCTATGTCTATGGCTGCTATGGCTGTGGCTATCGCTATGGCTGCTATAGAAATACCTATGATGGCTAAGACTATGGCTATGGCTGCAATGGCTATGGCTATGGGTATGGCTGCTGTGGCTATGGCAATGGCTGATATGGCAATGGCTATGGCTATGGCTGCTATGGCTATGGCTATGGCTTCGGCTATGTCTGCTATGGCTATGGTTATGGCTGCTATGGCTATGGCTATGGGTATGGCTGCTATGGCAATGGCTTTGTCTGCTATGGCTATGGCTATGGCTGCTATGGCTATGGCAATGGCTACTATGGCCATGGCTATGACTGCTATGGCTATGGCTATGGCTGCTATGGCTGTGGGTACGGCTATAGCTGCTGTGGCTATGGCTATGGCTGCTATGGCTATGGCTATGGCTGCTATGGCTATGTATGCTATGGCTATGGCAATGGCTATGGCTGCTATGGTTATGGCTGCTATGGCTATGGCTATGGCTGCTATGGCTACCGCCATGGCTACAGCTATGGCTGCTATGGCTATGAAAATGGCTATGGCTGCTATGGCTATGGCTATGGCTGCTATGGCTATGGTTATGGCTGATATGGCTATGGCTTGGCTATGGCTGCCATGGCTATGGCTATGGCTGCGGCTGCTATGGCTATGGCTTTTATGGCTATCGCTACGGCTATGACCGCTATGGCTATGGCTATGGCCTCTATGGCTATGTCTATGGCTAAGGCTGCTATGGCTTGGCTATGGCTGCTATGGCTATGGCTATAGCTGCATTGGCTGCTGTGGGTATGGCTATGTCTATAGCTGCTATGGCTGTGGCTATGGCTCGGCTGCTATGGAAATATCTATGGCGGCTATGGCTAGGGCTATGGCTGCTATGGCTATGACTATGGCTATGGCAGCTGTGGCTGTGGTTATGGCTGATATGGCTATGGCTTGGCTATGGCTGCTATGGCTATGGCTATGGCTGCGGCTGCTATGGCTATGGCTTTTATGGCTATCGCTACGGCTATGACTGCTATGGCTATTGCTATGGCTATGGCTGCTATGGCTATGGCTATGGCTATGGCTATGGCTACTATGGCTATGGCACTGGCTGCTATGGCTATGGCTGCTATGGCTACTATGGCTATTGCTATGGCTATGGCTGCTATGGCTATGGTTATGGCTATGGCTGCTATGGCTATGGCTATGCCTTTTATGGCTATGGCTTCTATGGCTATCGCTATGGCTACAGCTGCTATGGCTATGAATACGGCTGCTATGGCTATGCCCTTTATGGCTATGGCTTCTATGGCTATCGCTATGGCTATGACAGCTGTGTTTATGGCTACGGGTGCTGTGGCTCTCGCTATGGCTGCTATGGCTGTGGCTATTGCTGATATGGCTATGGCTAAGGCTATGGCTGGTATGGCCATGGACATGGCTGCTATGGCTATTGCTATGGCTGCTATGGCAATGGCTATGGCTACGGCTGCTATGGCTATTGCTATGGCTATGGCTGCTATGGCTGTGTCTACGTCTGCTATGGCTATGGCTATCGCTGCGTCTGCTTTGGCTATGGCTGCTATGGCTATGGCTATAGCCGCCATGACAATGGCTACGCGTGCTATGGCTATGCCCGTGACTGGTTTGGCTATGGCTATAGCTGCTATGGCTATGGCTATGGCTATGGCTGCTATGGCTATGGCAATGGCTATGGCTGCTATGGCTATGGCTACAATAGCTATGGCTATGGCTATGGCTGCTATGGCTATGGCTATAGCCGCCATGACAATGGCTACGCGTGCTATGGCTATGGCCGTGACTGGTTTGGCTATGGCTATAGCTGCTATGGCTATGGCTATGGCTATGGCTGCTATGGCTATGGCAATGGCTATGGCTGCTATGGCTATGGCTTCAATAGCTATGGCTATGGCTATGGCTGCTATGGCTATGTCTGCTATGGCTACTATGGCTATGGCTATGGATTTGGCTGCTATGGCTATGGCTATGGCTGCTATGGCCATTGCTGCTATGGCTATGGCTGCTATGGCTAAGGCTGCTATGGCCATGGCTATGGCTGCTATGGCTGTGGCTATGTCTATGGCTGCTATTGCTATGGCTATGGCTATGGCTGCTGTGGCTGTTGCTATGGCTGATATGGCTATGGCTATGGCTATGGCTGCTATGGCTATGGCTATGGCTACGGCTATGGCTGCTATGGCTATGGCTATTGCTGCTATGGTTATGGCTATGGCTGCTATGGCTATGGCTATGGCTACGGCTATGGCTGCTATGGCTATGGCTACGGCTATGGCTGCTATGGCTATGGCTACTGCTGCTATGGCTATGGCTATGGCTACGGCCATGACTGCTATCGCCACCGTGGCTATGGCAATGCCTGCTATGGCTATGGCTATGGCTGGGGCTGCTATGGTTATGGCTTTTATGGCTATCGCTATGGGTATGACTGCTATGGCTATGGCTATGGCTGCTATTGCTATGTATGCTATGGCTATGGCAATGGCTATGGCTGCTATGGCTATGGCAGCTATGGCTATGGCCATGGCTGCTATGGCTATGGCTATGGCTGCTATGGCTATGGTTATGGCTATAGCTGCTTTGGCTATGGCTATGGCTTCTATGGCTACGTCTATGGCTAAGGCTGCTATGGCTATTGCTATGGCTGCTTTGGATATGGCCATAGCTGCATTGGCTGCTGTGGCTATGGCTATGGCTGCATTGGCTATGGCTATAGCTGCATTCGCTGCTGTGGCTATGGCTATGTCTATGGCTGCTATGGCTGTGGCTCTGGCTGCTTTGTCTATGGCTATAGCTGCATTGTCTGCTGTGGCTATGTCAACGTCTATGGCTGCTATGGCTATGGCTGTGGCTGCTATGGCTATGGTTATGGTTGCAATGGCTATTGCGTCTATCTGCTATGGCTATGGCTGTGGATATGGCTTCTATGGCTATGTCTATGGCTAAGGCTGCTATGGATTGGCTATGGCTGCTATGGCTTGGCTATGGCTGCTATGGCTATGGCTATAGCTGCATTGGCTGCTGTGGCTATGGCTATGTCTGTGGCTGCTATGGCTGTGGTTATGACTATGGCTTCTATGGAAATAACTATGGCGGATATCGCTATGGCTATAGCTGCATTGGCTGCTATGGCTATGGCTATGTCTATGGCTGCTATGGCTGTGGCTATGGCTATGTCTGCTATGGAAATATCTATGGCGGCTATGGCTATGGCTATAGATGCTATGGCTATGGCTATTGCTATGGCTGCTGTGGCTGTGGCTATTTCTGATATGGCTATGGCTAAGGCTATGGCTGGTATGGCCATGGCCATGGCTGCTGTGGCTATTGCTATGGCTGCTATGGCAATGGCTATGGCTACGGCTATGGCTGCTAGGGCCACCATGGCTAAGGCAATGGCTGCTATGGCTATGGCTTTGGCTGCGGCTGCAATGGCTATGGCTGCTTTGGCTATGGTTATGGCTGCTATGGTTATGGCTTTGGATATGGCTGCTATGGCTATGGCTATGACTGCTATGGCTATGGCTATGGCTGCTGTGGCTTTGCCTATGGCTACTATGGCTGCTATGGCTATGGCTATGGCTGCTATTGCTATGGCTATGGATATGGCTGCTATGGCCACCATGGCTATGGCAATATCTGCTATGGCTATGGCTATGGTTGCGGCTGCTATGGCTATGGCTGCTACGGCTATGGCTGCTATGGCTATGGCTTCTATGGCTATGGTTATGGTGTTGGCTGCTATGGCTATGGCTATGGTTGCTATGGCTATGGCTGATATGGCTATGGCTATGGCTGCGCTGGCTATGTATGCGATGGCTATGGCTATGGCTATGGCTATGGCTGCTATGGCTATGGCTACGTCTGTGGCTGCTATGGCTAGGGCTGCTATGGATTTGGCTATGGCTGCTTTGGCAATGGCTATGGCTATGGCTGCTATGGCTATGGCTATGGCTATGGTTGCTATGGCTATGGCTGCTATGGCTATGCCTGCTATGGCTATGGCTATGGCTGCGATGGCTATGTATGCTATGGCTATGGCAATGGCTATGGCTGCTATGGCTATGGCTGCTATAGCTATGGCTATGTCTGCTATGGCTATGGCTATGGCTATGGCGATGGCTGCTATGGCTATGGCTATGGCTGCTTTGGCTATGGCTATAGCTGCGTTGGCTGCTGTGGCTATGGCTATGGCTATGGCTGCTATGCCTATCGCTTCTATCGCTATGGCTTTTATGGCTATCGCTATGGCTATGGCTGCTATAGCAATGGCTATGGCTATGGCTGCTATGGCTATGGCCATGGCTATGGCTGCTATGGCTATGGCTGCTATGGCTATGGCTATGGCTATGGCTATGGTTGCTATGGCTATGGCTGCTATGGCTATGCCTGGTATGGCTATGGCTATGGCTGCGATGGCTATGTATGCTATGGCTATGGCAATGGGTATGGCTGCTATGGCTATGGCTGCTATGGCTATGGCTATGGGTATGGCTGCTGTGGCTATGGCTATGGCTGATATGGCTATGGCTATGGCTATGGCTGCTATGGCTATGGCTATGGCTGCTATGGCTATGACTGCTATGGCTATGGCTATGCCTATGGCTGCTATGCCTATCGCTTCTATCGCTGTGGCTTTTATGGCTATAGCTATGGCTATGGCTGCTATGGCAATGGCTATGGCTATGTCTGCTATGGCTATGGCCATGGCTATGGCTGCTATGGCTATGGCTATAGCTGCATTGGCTGCTGTGGCTATAGCTATGTCTATGGCTGCTATGGCTGTGGCTATCGCTATGGCTGCTATGGAAATAGCTATGGCGGCTATGGCTATGGCTATGGCTGCTATGGCTATGGCTATGGCTATGGCTGCTGTTGCTATGGCTATGGCTGATATGGCTATGGCTATGGCTACTATGCCCATGGCTATGGCTGCTATGGCTATGGTTGCTATGGCTGTGGTTACGGCTATAGCTGCTATGGCTATGGCTAGGGCTGCTATGGCTATGTCTATTGCTATGTCTAGGCCTATGGCTGCTATGGCTATGGCTATGTGTATGGCTACTATGGCTATGGCTATGGCTGCTATGGCTATGGCTATGGCTACTATGCCCATGGCTATGGCTGCTGTGGCTATGGCTATGGCTGCTATGGCTGTGGCTGCTATGGCTATTGCTGCTATGGGTATGGCGACGGTTGCTATTGCTATTGCGTCTATCTGCTAGGGCTATGGCTATGGCAGTGGCTTCTGAGGCTATGTCTATGGCTAAGGCTGCTATGGCTATTGCTATGGCTGCTTTGGCTATGGCTATAGCTGCATTGGCTGCTGTGGCTATGGCTATGTCTACGGCTGCTATGGCTGTGGCTATGGCTATGGCTGCTATGGAAATAGCTATGGCAGCTATGGCTATGCCTATGGCTGCTATGGCTATGGCTATGGCTATGGCTGCGGTGGCTATGGCTATGGCTGATATGGCTATTGCTTTGGCTATAGCTGCTATGGCTATCGCCATGGCTGCTATGGCTATGGCTATGGCTACGGCTATGGCTGCTATGGCTATGCCTATGGCTATGGCTATGGCTATGGATGCTATGGCTATGGATGTGCGAGTTATGGATATGGCTATGGCTACGGCTATGGCTGCTATGGCCACCATGGCTATGGCAATATCTGCTATGGCTATGGCTATGGCTATGGCTGCTATGGCTATGGCTGCTATGCCTATGGCTATGGCTGCTATGGCTATGGCTACGGCTACAATGGCTATGGCAATGGCTAGTATGGCCATGGCTATGGCTGCTATGGCTATGGCTATGGCTGCTATGGCTGTGGGTATGGCTATAGCTGCTGTGGCTATGGCTATGGCTGCTATGGCTATGGCTCCTATGGCTATGGCTGCTATGGCTATGGCTATGGCTGCTATGGCTATGGCAATGGCTATGGCTGCTATGGCTATGGTTTCTATGGCTATGGTTATGGCGTTGGCTGCTATGGCTATGGCTGCTGTATCTGCTATGGCTATGGCTATGGCTGCTATGGCTATGACTTTGGCTGCTATGGCTATGGCTATGGCTGCTATGGCTATGGCTGCTATGACTATGGCTATGGCTGCTGTGGCTATGGCTATGGCTGATATGGCTATGGCTATGGCTATGGCTGCTCTGGCTATGGCTATGGCTGCTATGGCTATGGCTACGTCTGTGGCTGCTATGGCAATGGCTGCTATGGCTATGGCTATGTCTATTGCGACTGTGGCTGTGGCTATGGTTGCTATGGCTATTGCGTCTATCTGCTATGGCTATGGCTATTGCTATGGCTTCTATGGCTATGTCTATGGCTAAGGCTGCTATGGTTATGGCTATGGCTGCTATGGCTATGGTTATGGCTATAGCTGCTATGGCAAAGGCTATGGCTGCTATGGCTATGGTTGCTATGGCTATGGCTGCTATGGCTATGGCTGCTATGGCTATGGCTATGGTTGCGATGGCTATGGCTTCTATGGCTATGGCTTCTATGGCTATCGCTATGGCTATGACTGCTATGGCTATGGCTACGGCTATGGCTGCTATGGCTATGGATATGGCTGCTATGGCTGTGTCTATGGCTGCTATGGCTATGTCTATGGCTGCTATGGCTATGGCTATGGCTGCTATGGCTATGGCCATGTCTGCTATGGCTATGGCTATGTCTACTATGGCTATGTCTGCTATGGCTATGGCTATGTCTACTATGGCTATGTCTGCTATGGCTATGGCTATGTCTACTATGGCTGCTATGGCTACGACTATGGCTACTATGGCTATGGATACGGCTGCTATGGCTATGGCTATTTCTGCTATGGCTATGGCTGCTATGGCTATGGCTATGGCTGCTACGGCTATGGCTGCTACGGCTATGGCTGCTATGGCTATGGCAATGGCTATGGCTGCTATGGCTGTGGCTTCTATGGCTATGGTTATGGCTATGGCTGCTATGACTATGGCTGCTATGGCTGCTATGGCTATGGCTATGGCTATGGCAGCTATGGCTATGGTTATGGTGGCTATGGCTATTGCGTCTATAAGCTATGGCTATGGCTATGTCTATGACTGCTATGGCTATGACTATGGCTGCTATAGCTATGGCTGTATCTGCTATGGCTATGGCTATGGCTGCTATGGCTATGGTTATGGCTGCTATGACTATGGCTATGGGTATGACTGCTATGGCTATGGCTTTGGCTGCTATGGCTATGGCTATGGCGGCTATGGCTATGGCTATGGCTATGGCTATGGCTTCTATGGCTATGGCTATGACTCCTATGGCTATGGCTATGGCTGCTATGGCTATGGTTATGGCTATAGCTGCTATGCCTATGGATATGGCTGCTATGGCTATGGCTACGGGTACAATGGCTATGGCAATGTCTAGTATGGCCATGGCTATGGCTGCTATGGCTATGGCTATGGCTGCTATGGCTATGGCTATGGCTGCTATGGCTATGGCTATGGCTGCTATGGCTATGGCTACGTCTGTGGTTGCTATGGCTGTGGCTGCTGTGGCTTTGGCTATGGCTTCTATGGCTATGGGTTCTATGGCTATCGCTCTGGCTATGAGTGCTATGGCTATGGCTACGGCTATGGCTGCTATGGCTATGGCTACTGCTGCTATGGCTATGGCTATGGCTACGGCCATGACTGCTATCGCCACCGTGGCTATGGCAATGCCTGCTATGGCTATGGCTATGGCTGGGGCTGCTATGGTTATGGCTTTTATGGCTATCGCTATGGGTATGACTGCTATGGCTATGGCTATGGCTGCTATTGCTATGTATGCTATGGCTATGGCAATGGCTATGGCTGCTATGGCTATGGCAGCTATGGCTATGGCCATGGCTGCTATGGCTATGGCTATGGCTGCTATGGCTATGGTTATGGCTATAGCTGCTTTGGCTATGGCTATGGCTTCTATGGCTACGTCTATGGCTAAGGCTGCTATGGCTATTGCTATGGCTGCTTTGGATATGGCCATAGCTGCATTGGCTGCTGTGGCTATGGCTATGGCTGCATTGGCTATGGCTATAGCTGCATTCGCTGCTGTGGCTATGGCTATGTCTATGGCTGCTATGGCTGTGGCTCTGGCTGCTTTGTCTATGGCTATAGCTGCATTGTCTGCTGTGGCTATGTCAACGTCTATGGCTGCTATGGCTATGGCTGTGGCTGCTATGGCTATGGTTATGGTTGCAATGGCTATTGCGTCTATCTGCTATGGCTATGGCTGTGGATATGGCTTCTATGGCTATGTCTATGGCTAAGGCTGCTATGGATTGGCTATGGCTGCTATGGCTTGGCTATGGCTGCTATGGCTATGGCTATAGCTGCATTGGCTGCTGTGGCTATGGCTATGTCTGTGGCTGCTATGGCTGTGGTTATGACTATGGCTTCTATGGAAATAACTATGGCGGATATCGCTATGGCTATAGCTGCATTGGCTGCTATGGCTATGGCTATGTCTATGGCTGCTATGGCTGTGGCTATGGCTATGTCTGCTATGGAAATATCTATGGCGGCTATGGCTATGGCTATAGATGCTATGGCTATGGCTATTGCTATGGCTGCTGTGGCTGTGGCTATTTCTGATATGGCTATGGCTAAGGCTATGGCTGGTATGGCCATGGCCATGGCTGCTGTGGCTATTGCTATGGCTGCTATGGCAATGGCTATGGCTACGGCTATGGCTGCTAGGGCCACCATGGCTAAGGCAATGGCTGCTATGGCTATGGCTTTGGCTGCGGCTGCAATGGCTATGGCTGCTTTGGCTATGGTTATGGCTGCTATGGTTATGGCTTTGGATATGGCTGCTATGGCTATGGCTATGACTGCTATGGCTATGGCTATGGCTGCTGTGGCTTTGCCTATGGCTACTATGGCTGCTATGGCTATGGCTATGGCTGCTATTGCTATGGCTATGGATATGGCTGCTATGGCCACCATGGCTATGGCAATATCTGCTATGGCTATGGCTATGGTTGCGGCTGCTATGGCTATGGCTGCTACGGCTATGGCTGCTATGGCTATGGCTTCTATGGCTATGGTTATGGTGTTGGCTGCTATGGCTATGGCTATGGTTGCTATGGCTATGGCTGATATGGCTATGGCTATGGCTGCGCTGGCTATGTATGCGATGGCTATGGCTATGGCTATGGCTATGGCTGCTATGGCTATGGCTACGTCTGTGGCTGCTATGGCTAGGGCTGCTATGGATTTGGCTATGGCTGCTTTGGCAATGGCTATGGCTATGGCTGCTATGGCTATGGCTATGGCTATGGTTGCTATGGCTATGGCTGCTATGGCTATGCCTGCTATGGCTATGGCTATGGCTGCGATGGCTATGTATGCTATGGCTATGGCAATGGCTATGGCTGCTATGGCTATGGCTGCTATAGCTATGGCTATGTCTGCTATGGCTATGGCTATGGCTATGGCGATGGCTGCTATGGCTATGGCTATGGCTGCTTTGGCTATGGCTATAGCTGCGTTGGCTGCTGTGGCTATGGCTATGGCTATGGCTGCTATGCCTATCGCTTCTATCGCTATGGCTTTTATGGCTATCGCTATGGCTATGGCTGCTATAGCAATGGCTATGGCTATGGCTGCTATGGCTATGGCCATGGCTATGGCTGCTATGGCTATGGCTGCTATGGCTATGGCTATGGCTATGGCTATGGTTGCTATGGCTATGGCTGCTATGGCTATGCCTGGTATGGCTATGGCTATGGCTGCGATGGCTATGTATGCTATGGCTATGGCAATGGGTATGGCTGCTATGGCTATGGCTGCTATGGCTATGGCTATGGGTATGGCTGCTGTGGCTATGGCTATGGCTGATATGGCTATGGCTATGGCTATGGCTGCTATGGCTATGGCTATGGCTGCTATGGCTATGACTGCTATGGCTATGGCTATGCCTATGGCTGCTATGCCTATCGCTTCTATCGCTGTGGCTTTTATGGCTATAGCTATGGCTATGGCTGCTATGGCAATGGCTATGGCTATGTCTGCTATGGCTATGGCCATGGCTATGGCTGCTATGGCTATGGCTATAGCTGCATTGGCTGCTGTGGCTATAGCTATGTCTATGGCTGCTATGGCTGTGGCTATCGCTATGGCTGCTATGGAAATAGCTATGGCGGCTATGGCTATGGCTATGGCTGCTATGGCTATGGCTATGGCTATGGCTGCTGTTGCTATGGCTATGGCTGATATGGCTATGGCTATGGCTACTATGCCCATGGCTATGGCTGCTATGGCTATGGTTGCTATGGCTGTGGTTACGGCTATAGCTGCTATGGCTATGGCTAGGGCTGCTATGGCTATGTCTATTGCTATGTCTAGGCCTATGGCTGCTATGGCTATGGCTATGTGTATGGCTACTATGGCTATGGCTATGGCTGCTATGGCTATGGCTATGGCTACTATGCCCATGGCTATGGCTGCTGTGGCTATGGCTATGGCTGCTATGGCTATGGCTGCTATGGCTATGGCTATGGCTGCTGTGGCTATGGCTATGGCTATGGCCGCTATGCCTATCGTTTCTATCGCTATGGATTTTATGGCTATCGCTATGGCTATGGCTGCTCTGGCAATGGATATGGCTATGGCTTCTATGGCTATGGCTATGACTCCTGTGGCCATGGCTATGGCTGCTATGGCTATGGCTATGGCTGCTATGGCTGTGGGTATGGCTATAGCTGCTGTGGCTATGGCTATGGCTGCTATGGCTATGGCTCCTATGGCTATGGCTGCTATGGCTATGGCTATGGCTGCTATGGCTATGGCTATGGCTGCTATGGCTATGGTAATGGCTAGTATGGCCATGGCTATGACTCCTGTGGCTATGGCTATGGCTGCTATGGCTATGGTTATGGCTATAGCTGCTATGCCTATGGCTATGGCTGCTATGGCTATGGCTACGGCTACAATGGCTATGGCAATGGCTAGTATGGCCATGGCTATGGCTGCTATGGCTATGGCTATGGCTGCTATGGCTGTGGGTATGGCTATAGCTGCTGTGGCTATGGCTATGGCTGCTATGGCTATGGCTCCTATGGCTATGGCTGCTATGGCTATGGCTATGGCTGCTATGGCTATGGCAATGGCTATGGCTGCTATGGCTATGGTTTCTATGGCTATGGTTATGGCGTTGGCTGCTATGGCTATGGCTGCTGTGGCTGCTATGGCTATGGCTATGGCTATGGCTGCTATGGCTATGGTTATGGTGGCTATGGCTATTGCGTCTATAAGCTATGGCTATGGCTATGTCTATGACTGCAATGGCTATAACTGTGGCTGCTATAGCTATGGCTGTATCTGCTATGGCTATGGCTATGGCTGCTATGGCTATGACTTTGGCTGCTATGGCTATGGCTATGGCTGCTATGGCTATGGTAATGGCTAGTATGGCCATGGCTATGGCTGCTATGGCTATGGCTGCTATGGCTGTGGCTATGGCTGCTATGGCTATGGCTGCTATAGCTATGGCTATGGCTATGGCTGCTATGCCTATCGCTTCTATCGCTATGGCTTTTATGGCTATCGCTATGGCTATGGCTGCTATAGCAATGGCTATGGCTATGGCTGCTATGGCTATGGCCATGGCAATGGCTGCTATGGCTATGGCTATGGTTGCTATGGCTATGGCTGATATGGCTATGGCTATGGCTGCGCTGGCTATGTATGCGGTGGCTATGGCTATGGCTATGGCTATGGCTGCTATGGCTATGGCTACGTCTGTGGCTGCTATGGCTAGGGCTGCTATGGATTTGGCTATGGCTGCTATGGCAATGGCTATGGCTATGGCTGCTATGGCTATGGCTATGGCTGCGTTGGCTGCTGTGGCTATGGCTATGTCTATGGCTGCTATGGCTGTGGCTATGGCTATGGCTGCTATGGAAATAGCTATGGCAGTTATTGTTATGGCTATGGCTGCTATGGCTATGGCTATGTCTATGGCTGCTGTTGCTATGGCTATGGCTGATATGGCTATGGCTATGGCTACTATGCCCATGGCTATGGCTGCTATGGCTATGGTTGCTATGGCTGTGGTTACGGCTATAGCTGCTATGGCTATGGCTAGGGCTGCTATGGCTATGTCTATTGCTATGTCTAGGCCTATGGCTGCTATGGCTATGGCTATGTGTATGGCTACTATGGCTATGGCTATGGCTGCTATGGCTATGGCTATGGCTACTATGCCCATGGCTATGGCTGCTGTGGCTATGGGTATGGCTGCTATGTCTGTGGCTGCTATGGCTATTGCTGCTATGGGTATGGCGACGGTTGCTATTGCTATTATGTCTATCTGCTAGGGCTATGGCTATGGCAGTGGCTTCTGAGGCTATGTCTATGGCTAAGGCTGCTATGGCTATGGCTATGGCTGCTTTGGCTATGGCTATAGCTGCATTGGCTGCTGTGGCTATGGCTATGTCTACGGCTGCTATGGCTGTGGCTATGGCTATGGCTGCTATGGAAATAGCTATGGCAGCTATGGCTATGCCTATGGCTGCTATGGCTATGGCTATGGCTATGGCTGCGGTGGCTATGGCTATGGCTGATATGGCTATTGCTTTGGCTATAGCTGCTATGGCTATCGCCATGGCTGCTATGGCTATGGCTATGGCTACGGCTATGGCTGCTATGGCTATGCCTATGGCTATGGTAATGGCTAGTATGGCCATGGCTATGACTGCTATGGCTATGGCTATTGCTGCTATGGCTGTGGGTATGGATATAGCTGCTGTGGCTATGACTGCTATGGCTATGGCTGCTATGGCTTTGGCTATGGCTTGTATTGGCTATGGCTATGGCTATGGCCGCTATGGCTGTGGCTATGTCTATGGCTGCTATGGCTATGGCTGCTATGACTATGGCTATGTCTATTGCGACTGTGGCTGTGGCTATGGTTGCTATGGCTATTGCGTCTATCTGCTATGGCTATGGCTATTGCTATGGCTTCTATGGCTATGTCTATGGCTAAGGCTGCTATGGTTATGGCTATGGCTGCTATGGCTATGGTTATGGCTATAGCTGCTATGGCAAAGGCTATGGCTGCTATGGCTATGGTTGCTATGGCTATGGCTGCTATGGCTATGGCTGCTATGGCTATGGCTATGGTTGCGATGGCTATGGCTTCTATGGCTATGGCTTCTATGGCTATCGCTATGGCTATGACTGCTATGGCTATGGCTACGGCTATGGCTGCTATGGCTATGGATATGGCTGCTATGGCTGTGTCTATGGCTGCTATGGCTATGTCTATGGCTGCTATGGCTATGGCTATGGCTGCTATGGCTATGGCCATGTCTGCTATGGCTATGGCTATGTCTACTATGGCTATGTCTGCTATGGCTATGGCTATGTCTACTATGGCTATGTCTGCTATGGCTATGGCTATGTCTACTATGGCTATGTCTGCTATGGCTATGGCTATGTCTACTATGGCTGCTATGGCTACGACTATGGCTACTATGGCTATGGATACGGCTGCTATGGCTATGGCTATTTCTGCTATGGCTATGGCTGCTATGGCTATGGCTATGGCTGCTACGGCTATGGCTGCTACGGCTATGGCTGCTATGGCTATGGCAATGGCTATGGCTGCTATGGCTGTGGCTTCTATGGCTATGGTTATGGCTATGGCTGCTATGACTATGGCTGCTATGGCTGCTATGGCTATGGCTATGGCTATGGCAGCTATGGCTATGGTTATGGTGGCTATGGCTATTGCGTCTATAAGCTATGGCTATGGCTATGTCTATGACTGCTATGGCTATGACCATGGCTGCTATAGCTATGGCTGTATCTGCTATGGCTATGGCTATGGCTGCTATGGCTATGGTTATGGCTGCTATGACTATGGCTATGGGTATGACTGCTATGGCTATGGCTTTGGCTGCTATGGCTATGGCTATGGCGGCTATGGCTATGGCTATGGCTATGACTATGGCTTCTATGGCTATGGCTATGACTCCTATGGCTATGGCTATGGCTGCTATGGCTATGGTTATGGCTATAGCTGCTATGCCTATGGCTATGGCTGCTATGGCTATGGCTACGGCTACAATGGCTATGGCAATGTCTAGTATGGCCATGGCTATGGCTGCTATGGCTATGGCTATGGCTGCTATGGCTATGGCTATGGCTGCTATGGCTATGGCTACGTCTGTGGTTGCTATGGCTGTGGCTGCTGTGGCTTTGGCTATGGCTTCTATGGCTATGGGTTCTATGGCTATCGCTCTGGCTATGAGTGCTATGGCTATGGCTATGGCTATGGCGGCTATGGCTATGGCTATGGCTATGGCTATGGCTATGGCTGCTATGGCTGTGTCTATGGCTGCTATGGCTATGTCTATGGCTACTATGGCTATGGCTATGGCTGCTATGGCTATGGCCATGTCTGCTATGGCTTTGGCTATGTCTACTATGGCTATGTCTGCTATGGCTATGGCTATGTCTACTATGGCTATGTCTGCTCTGGCTATGGCTATGTCTACTATGGCTGCTATGGCTACGACTATGGCTACTATGGCTATGGATACGGCTGCTATGGCTATGGCTATTTCTGCTATGGCTATGGCTGCTATGGCTATGGCTATGGCTGCTACGGCTATGGCTGCTACGGCTATGGCTGCTATGGCTATGGCAATGGCTATGGCTGCTATGGCTGTGGCTTCTATGGCTATGGTTATGGCTATGGCTGCTATGACTATGGCTGCTATGGCTGCTATGGCTATGGCTATGGCTATGGCAGCTATGGCTATGGTTATGGTGGCTATGGCTATTGCGTCTATAAGCTATGGCTATGGCTATGTCTATGACTGCTATGGCTATGACTATGGCTGCTATAGCTATGGCTGTATCTGCTATGGCTATGGCTATGGCTGCTATGGCTATCGCCATGGCTGCTATGGCTATGGCTATGGCTACGGCTATGGCTGCTATGGCTATGCCTATGGCTATGGCTATGGCTATGGATGCTATGGCTATGGATATGCGAGCTATGGATATGGCTATGGCTACGGCTATGGCTGCTATGGGCACCATGGCTATGGCAATATCTGCTATGGCTATGGTTATGCCTATAGCTGCTATGGCAAAGGCTATGGTAGCTATGGCTATGGCTGCTATGGCTATGGCAATGGCTGCTATGGCTATGGCTGCTATGCCTATCGCTTCTATCGCTATGGCTTTTATGGCTATCGCTGTGGCTATGGCTGCTATGGCAATGGCTATGGTTATGGCTGCTATGGCTATGGCCATGGCTATGGCTGCTATGGCTATGGCTATGGCTATGGTTGCTATGGCTATGGCTGTTATGGCTATGGCTGCTATGGCTATGATTATGGTTGCGATGGCTATGGCTTCTATGGCTATGGCTTCTATGGCTATCGCTATGGCTATGACTGCTATGGCTATGGCTACGGCTATGGCTGCTATGGCGATGGATATGGCTGCTATGGCTGTGTCTATGGCTGCTACGGCTATGTCTGTGGCTGCTATGGCTATGGCTATGGCTGCTTTGGCTATGGCTATAGCTGCATTGGCTGCTGTGGCTATGGCTATGTCTACGGCTGCTATGGCTGTGGCTATGGCTATGGCTGCTATGGAAATAGGTATGGCAGCTATGGCTATGGCTATGGCTGCTATGGCTATGGCTATGGCTATGGCTGCGGTGGCTATGGCTATGGCTGATATGGCTATTGCTTTGGCTATAGCTGCTATGGCTATCGCCATGGCTGCTATGGCTATGGCTATGGCTACGGCTATGGCTGCTATGGCTATGCCTATGGCTATGGATATGGCTATGGATGCTATGGCTATGGATATGCGAGCTATGGATATGGCTATGGCTACGGCTATGGCTGCTATGGCCACCATGGCTATGGCAATATCTGCTATGGCTATGGCTATGGTTGCGGCTGCTATGGCTATGGCTGCTACGGCTATGGCTGCTATGGCTATGGCTTCTATGGCTATGGTTATGGCGTTGGCTGCTATGGCTATGGCTATGGCTGCTATGGCTATGGCTGCTATGGCTGTGGCAATGGCTATGGCTGCTATGGCTATGGCTATGGCTGCTATGGCTATGGCTACGTCTGTGGCTGCTATGGCTATGGCTGCTATGGCTCTGGATATGGCTATGGCTATGGCTACTATGGCTCTGGCTATGTCTATGGCTGCTATGGCTATGGCTATGTCTATTGCGACTATGGCTGTGGCTATGGTTGCTAAGGCTATTGCGTCTATCTGCTATGGCTATGGCTATTGCTATGGCGTCCATGGCTATGTCTATGGCTAAGGCTGCTATGGTTATGGCTATGGCTGCTATGGCTATGGTTATGCCTATAGCTGCTATGGCAAAGGCTATGGCAGCTATGGCTATGGCTGCTATGGCTATGGCAATGGCTGCTATGGCTATGGCTGCTATGCCTATCGCTTCTATCGCTATGGCTTTTATGGCTATCGCTGTGGCTATGGCTGCTATGGCAATGGCTATGGCTATGGCTGCTATGGCTATGGCTATGGCTATGGCTGCTATGGCTATGGCTGCTATGGCTGTGGCTATGGCTGCTATGGCTATGGCTGCTATAGCTATGGCTATGGCTATGGCTGCTATGCCTATCGCTTCTATCGCTATGGCTTTTATGGCTATCGCTATGGCTATGGCTGCTATAGCAATGGCTATGGCTATGGCTGCTATGGCTATGGCCATGGCTATGGCTGCTATGGCTATGGCTATGTTTGCTATGGCTATGGCTGATATGGCTATGGCTATGGCTGCGCTGGCTATGTATGCGATGGCTATGGTTATGGCTATGGCTATGGCTGCTATGGCTATGGCTACGTCTGTGGCTGCTATGGCTAGGGCTGCTATGGAT
Organism: Calliopsis andreniformis; assembly: GCF_051401765.1. Classification (NCBI taxonomy): domain Eukaryota; kingdom Metazoa; phylum Arthropoda; class Insecta; order Hymenoptera; family Andrenidae; genus Calliopsis; species Calliopsis andreniformis. Next base: position 2,207,018 of record NW_027480456.1, on the reverse strand, counting down.
TTGGCTATGGCTGCTATGGCAATGGTTATGGCTATGGCTGCTATGGCTATGGCTATGGCTATGGCTGCTATGGCTATGGCTGCTATGGCTGTGGCTATGGCTGCTATGGCTATGGCTGCTATAGCTATGGCTATGGCTATGGCTGCTATGCCTATCGCTTCTATCGCTATGGCTTTTATGGCTATCGCTATGGCTATGGCTGCTATAGCAATGGCTATGGCTATGGCTGCTATGGCTATGGCCATGGCTATGGCTGCTATGGCTATGGCTATGGTTGCTATGGCTATGGCTGATATGGCTATGGCTATGGCTGCGCTGGCTATGTATGCGATGGCTATGGCTATGGCTATGGCGATGGCTGCTATGGCTATGGCTACGTCTGTGGCTGCTATGGCTAGGGCTGCTATGGATTTGGCTATGGCTGCTATGGCAATGGCTATGGCTATGGCTGCTATGGCTATGGCTATGGCTATGGCTGCTATGGCTATGGCTGCTATGGCTGTGGCTATGGCTGCTATGGCTATGGCTGCTATAGCTATGGCTATGGCTATGGCTGCTATGCCTATCGCTTCTATCGCTATGGCTTTTATGGCTATCGCTATGGCTATGGCTGCTATAGCAATGGCTATGGCTATGGCTGCTATGGCTATGGCCATGGCTATGGCTGCTATGGCTATGGCTATGGTTGCTATGGCTATGGCTGATATGGCTATGGCTATGGCTGCGCTGGCTATGTATGCGATGGCTATGGCTATGGCTATGGCTATGGCTGCTATGGCTATGGCTACGTCTGTGGCTGCTATGGCTAGGGCTGCTATGGATTTGGCTATGGCTGCTATGGCAATGGCTATGGCTATGGCTGCTATGGCTATGGCTATGGCTATGGTTGCTATGGCTATGGCTGCTATGGCTATGCCTGCTATGGCTATGGCTATGGCTGCGATGGCTATGTATGCTATGGCTATGGCAATGGCTATGGCTGCTATGGCTATGGCTGTTATAGCTATGGCTATGTCTGCTATGGCTATGGCTATGGCTACGGCGATGGCTGCTATGGCTATGGCTATGGCTGCTTTGGCTATGGCTACAGCTGCGTTGGCTGCTGTGGCTATGGCTATGTCTATGGCTGCTATGGCTGTGGCTATGGCTATGGCTGCTATGGAAATAGCTATGGCAGTTATTGTTATGGCTATGGCTGCTATGGCTATGGCTATGTCTATGGCTGCTGTTGCTATGGCTATGGCTGATATGGCTATGGCTATGGCTACTATGCCCATGGCTATGGCTGCTATGGCTATGGTTGCTATGACTGTGGTTACGGCTATAGCTGCTATGGCTATGGCTAGGGCTGCTATGGCTATGGCTATTGCTATGTCTAGGCCTATGGCTGCTATGGCTATGGCTATGTGTATGGCTACTATGGCTATGGCTATGGCTGCTATGGCTATGGCTATGGCTACTATGCCCATGGCTATGGCTGCTGTGGCTATGGCTATGGCTGCTATGGCTGTGGCTGCTATGGCTATTGCTGCTACGGGTATGGCGACGGTTGCTATTGCTATTGCGTCTATCTGCTAGGGCTATGGCTATGGCAGTGGCTTCTGAGGCTATGTCTATGGCTAAGGCTGCTATGGCTATGGCTATGGCTTCTTTGGCTATGGCTATAGCTGCATTGGCTGCTGTGGCTATGGCTATGTCTACGGCTGCTATGGCTGTGGCTATGGCTATGGCTGCTATGGAAATAGCTATGGCAGCTATGGCTATGCCTATGGCTGCTATGGCTATGGCTATGGCTATGGCTGCGGTGGCTATGGCTATGGCTGATATGGCTATTGGTTTGGCTATAGCTGCTATGGCTATCGCCATGGCTGCTATGGCTATGGCTATGGCTACGGCTATGGCTGCTATGGCTATGCCTATGGCTATGGCTATGGCTATGGATGCTATGGCTATGGATATGCGAGCTATGGATATGGCTATGGCTACGGCTATGGCTGCTATGGCCACAATGGCTATGGCAATATCTGCTATGGCTATGGCTATGGCTGCTATGGCTATGGCTATGGCTGCTATGGCTATGACTGCTATGGCTATGGCTATGCCTATAGCTGCTATGCCTATCGCTTCTATCGCTGTGGCTTTTATGGCTATAGCTATGGCTATGGCTGCTATGGCAATGGCTATGGCTATGTCTGCTATGGCTATGGCCATGGCTATGGCTGCTATGGCTATGGCTATAGCTGCATTGGCTGCTGTGGCTGCGGCTATGTCTATGGCTGCTATGGCTGTGGCTATCGCTATGGCTGCTATGGAAATAGCTATGGCGGCTATGGCTATGGCTATGGCTGCTATGGCTATGGCTGCTATGGCTATGGCTATGGCTATGGCTGCGGTGGCTATGGCTATGGCTGATATGGCTATTGCTTTGGCTATAGCTGCTATGGCTATCGCCATGGCTGCTATGGCTATGGCTATGGCTACGGCTATGGCTGCTATGGATATGTCTATGGCTATGGCTATGGCTATGGATGCTATGGCTATGGATATGCGAGCTATGGATATGGCTATGGCTACGGCTATGGCTGCTGTGGCCACCATGGCTATGGCAATATCTGCTATGGCTATGGCTATGGTTGCGGCTGCTATGGCTATGGCTGCTACGGCTATGGCTGCTATGGCTATGGCTTCTATGGCTATGGTTATGGCGTTGGCTGCTATGGCTATGGCTATGGCTGCTATGGCTATGGCTGCTATGGCTGTGGCAATGGCTATGGCTGCTATGGCTATGGCTATGGCTGCTATGGCTATGGCTACGTCTGTGGCTGCTATGGCAATGGCTGCTATGGCTCTGGATATGGCTATGGCTATGGCTACTATGGCTCTGGCTATGTCTATGGCTGCTATGGCTATGGCTATGTCTATTGCGACTGTGGCTATGGCTATGGTTGCTATGGCTATTGCGTCTATCTGCTATGGCTATGGCTATTGCTATGGCTTCTATGGCTATGTCTATGGCTAAGGCTGCTATGGTTATGGCTATGGCTGCTATGGCTATGGTTATGGCTATAGCTGCTATGGCAAAGGCTATGGCTGCTATGGCTGTGGTTGCTATGGCTATGGCTGCTATGGCTATGGCTGCTATGGCTATGGCTATGGTTGCGATGGCTATGGCTTCTATGGCTATGGCTTCTATGGCTATCGCTATGGCTATGACTGCTATGGCTATGGCTACGGCTATGGCTGCTATGGCTATGGATATGGCTGCTATGGCTGTGTCTATGGCTGCTATGGCTATGTCTATGGCTGCTATGGCTATGGCTATGGCTGCTATGGCTATGGCCATGTCTGCTATGGCTATGGCTATGTCTACTATGGCTATGTCTGCTATGGCTATGGCTATGTCTACTATGGCTATGTCTGCTATGGCTATGGCTATGTCTACTATGGCTGCTATGGCTACGACTATGGCTACTATGGCTATGGATACGGCTGCTATGGCTATGGCTATTTCTGCTATGGCTATGGCTGCTATGGCTATGGCTATGGCTGCTACGGCTATGGCTGCTACGGCTATGGCTGCTATGGCTATGGCAATGGCTATGGCTGCTATGGCTGTGGCTTCTATGGCTATGGTTATGGCTATGGCTGCTATGACTATGGCTGCTATGGCTGCTATGGCTATGGCTATGGCTATGGCAGCTATGGCTATGGTTATGGTGGCTATGGCTATTGCGTCTATAAGCTATGGCTATGGCTATGTCTATGACTGCTATGGCTATGACTATGGCTGCTATAGCTATGGCTGTATCTGCTATGGCTATGGCTATGGCTGCTATGGCTATGGTTATGGCTGCTATGACTATGGCTATGGGTATGACTGCTATGGCTATGGCTTTGGCTGCTATGGCTATGGCTATGGCTGCTATGGATATGGCAATGGCTACTATGGCCATGGCTATGACTGCTATGGCTATTGCTATGGCTGCTATGGCTATGGCTATGGCTGCCATGGCTATGGCTACGTCTGTGGTTGCTATGGCTGTGGCTGCTGTGGCTTTGGCTATGGCTTCAATGGCTATGGGTTCTATGGCTATCGCTCTGGCTATGAGTGCTATGGCTATGGCTATGGCTATGGCGGCTATGGCTATGGCTATGGCTATGGCTATGGCTTCTATGGCTATGGCTATGACTCCTATGGCTATGGCTATGGCTGCTATGGCTATGGTTATGGCTATAGCTGCTATGCCTATGGCTATGGCTGCTATGGCTATGGCTACGGCTACAATGGCTATGGCAATGTCTAGTATGGCCATGGCTATGGCTGCTATGGCTATGGCTATGGCTGCTATGGCTGTGGGTATGGCTATAGCTGCTGTGGCTATGGCTATGGCTGCTATGGCTATGGCTGCTATGGCTTTGGCTATGGCTTGTATTGGGTATGGCTATGGCTATGGCCGCTATTGCTGTGGCTATGTCTATGGCTGCTATGGAAATAGCTATGGCGGCTATGGCTATGGCTATGGCTGCTATGACTATGGCTATGGGTATGGCTGCTGTGGCTATGGCTATGGCTGATATGGCTATGGCTATGGCTATGGCTGCTATGGCTATGGCTGCTATGGCTATGGCTATGGCTGCTGTGGCTATGGCTATGGCTATGGCCGCTATGCCTATCGTTTCTATCGCTATGGATTTTATGGCTATCGCTATGGCTATGGCTGCTCTGCCAATGGATATGGCTATGACTGCTATGGCTATGGCCATGGCTATGGCTGCTATGGCTATGGCTATGGTTGCTATGGCTATGGCTGATATGGCTATGGCTATGGCTGCGATAGCTATGTATGCGATGGCTATGGCTATGGCTATGGCTATGGCTGCTATGGCTATGGCTACGTCTGTGGCTGCTATGGCTATGGCTGCTGTGGCTTTGGCTATGGCTTCTATGGCTATGGCTTCTATCGCTATGGCTATGAGTGCTATGTCTATGGCTATGGCTATGGCAGCTATGGCTGCTATGGCTATGGCTATGGCTATGGCCGCTATGCCTATCGCTTCTATCGCTATGGCTTTTATGGCTATCGCTATGGCTATGGCTGCTATGGCTATGGCTATGGCTACGGCCATGACTGCTATCGCCACCATGGCAATGGCAATGCCTGCTATGGCTATGGCTATGGCTTAGGCTGCTATGGCTATGGCTTTTATGGCTATCGCTATGGCTATGACTGCTATAGCTATGGCTATGGCTATGGCTGCTATTGCTATGTATGCTATGGCTATGGCAATGGCTATGGCTGCTATGGCTATGGCAGCTATGGCTATGGCCATGGCTGCTATGGCTATGGCTATGGCTGCTATGGCTATGGTTATGGCTATAGCTGCTATGGCTATGGATATGGTTTCTATGGCTATGTCTATGGCTAAGGCTGCTATGGCTATTGCTATGGCTGCTTTGGATATGGCTATAGCTGCATTGGCTGCTGTGGCTATGGCTATGGCTGCATTGGCTATGGCAATGCCTGCTATGGCTATCGCTGCTATGGCTATGGCTATGGCTGCTATGGCTATGGCTGCTATGGCTATGGCTATGGCTATGGCTGCTATGGCTATGGCTATGGCTGCTATGGCTATGGTTGTGGTTGCAATGGCTATTGCGTCTATCTGCTATGGCTATGGCTGTGGATATGGCTTCTATGGCTATGTCTATGGCTAAGGCTGCTATGGCTTGGCCATGGCTGCTATGGCTATGGCTATAGCTACATTGGCTGCTGTGGGTATGGCTATGTCTATGGCTGCTATGGCTGTGGTTATGGCTATGGCTTCTATGGAAATAACTATGGCGGATATCGCTATGGCTATAGTTGCGTTGGCTGCTATGGCTATGGCTATGTCTATGGCTGCTATGGCTATGAAAATGTCTATGGCTGCTATGGCTATGGCAATGACTACTATGGCCATGGTTATGACTGCTATGGCTATGGCTATGGCTGCTATGGCTATGGCAGCTAGGGCTATGGCTATGGCTGCTATTGCTGTGGCTGCTATGGCTATGGCAATGGCTATGGCTGCTATGGCTATGGCTATGGCTATGACTGCTATGGCTATGGCTATGGCTGCTATGGCTATGGCTGCTATGGCTATGGCTATGGCAATGGCTATGGCTGCTATGGCTATGGCTGCTATGGCTACGGCAGTGGCTATGGCTGCTATGACTATGGCTTCTATGGCTATGGCTTCTATGGCTATCGCTATGGCTATGGCTGCTATGGCTATGGCTATGGCTGCTATGGCCATGGCTATGTCTCCTATGGCTATGGCTATGTCTGCTATGGCTATGGCTATGGCTGCCATGGCTATGCCTTTTGTGGCTATGGCTTCTGTGGCTATCACTATGGCCATGGCTGCTTTGGCTATGGCTTTAGCTGCATTGGCTGCTGTGGCTATAGCTATGTCTATGGCTGCTATGGCTGTGGCTATGGCTATGGCTGCTATGGCTTTGGCTATGGCTGATATGTCTATGGCTATGGCTGCTATGGCTATGGCAATGGCTATGGCTGCTATGGCTATGGCTGCTATGGCTATGGTTATGGCTATAGCTGCTATGCCTATGGCTATGGCTGCTATGGCTATGGCTACGGCTACAATGGCTATGGCAATGTCTAGTATGGCCATGGCTATGGCTGCTATGGCTATGGCTATGGCTGCTATGGCTGTGGGTATGGCTATAGCTGCTGTGGCTATGGCTATGGCTGCTATGGCTATGGCTGCTATGGCTTTGGCTATGGCTTGTATTGGGTATGGCTATGGCCATGGCCGCTATTGCTGTGGCTATGTCTATGGCTGCTATGGAAATAGCTATGGCGGCTATGGCTATGGCTATGGCTGCTATGACTATGGCTATGGGTATGGCTGCTGTCGCTATGGCTATGGCTGATATGGCTATGGCTATGGCTATGGCTGCTATGGCTATGGCTGCTATGGCTATGGCTATGGCTGCTGTGGCTATGGCTATGGCTATGGCCGCTATGCCTATCGTTTCTATCGCTATGGATTTTATGGCTATCGCTATGGCTATGGCTGCTCTGGCAATGGATATGGCTATGACTGCTATGGCTATGGCCATGGCTATGGCTGCTATGGCTATGGCTATGGTTGCTATGGCTATGGCTGATATGGCTATGGCTATGGCTGCGATGGCTATGTATGCGATGGCTATGGCTATGGCTATGGCTATGGCTGCTATGGCTATGGCTACGTCTGTGGCTGCTATGGCTAGGGCTGCTATGGATTTGGCTATGGCTGCTATGGCAATGGCTATGGCTATGGCTGCTCTGGCTATGGCTATGGCTATGGTTGCTATGGCTATGGCTGCTATGGCTATGGCTATGGTTGCGATGGCTATGGCTTCTATGGCTATGGCTTCTATGGCTATCGCTATGGCTATGACTGCTATGGCTATGGCTACGGCTATGGCTGCTATGGCTATGGATATGGCTGCTATGGCTGTGTCTATGGCTGCTATGGCTATGTCTATGGCTGCTATGGCTATGGCTATGGCTGCTATGGCTGCGGGTATGGCTATAGCTGCTGTGGCTATGGCTATGGCTGCTATGGCTATGGCTGCTATGGCTATGGCTGCTATGGCTATGGCTATGGCTGCTATGGCTATGGCAATGCCTGCTATGGATATAGCTATGGCAGGTATGGCTATGGCTATGGCTGCTATGGCTATGGCTATGGCTATGGCTGCTATGGCTTTGGCTATGGCTGATATGTCTATGGCTACGTGTATGGCTGCTATGGCTATGGCAATGGCTACTATGGCCATGGCTATGACTGCTATGGCTATGGCTATGGCTGCTATAGCTATGGCTTCTAGGGCTATGGCTATGGCTGCTATTGCTCTGGCTGCAATGGCTATGGCAATGGCTATGGCTGCTATGGCTATGGCTGCTGTGGCTATGGCTATGGCTGCTATGGCTGTGGTTACGGCTTCTATGGCTATGTCTATGGCTATGTCTGCTATGGCTATGGCTATGGCTGCTCTGGCTTTGGCTATGGCTACTATGGCTGTTATTGCTATGGCTATAACTCCTGTGGCTATGGCTATGCCTGCTATGGCTATGGTTATGGCTATAGCTGCTATGCCTATGGCTATGGCTGCTATGGCTATGGCTACGGCTACAATGGCTATGGCAATGGCTAGTATGGTCATGGCCATGGCTGCTAGGGCTATGGCTATGGCTGCTATGGCTATGGCTACGGCTACAATGGCTATGGCTACGTCTGTGGTTGCTATGGCTGTGGCTGCTGTGGCTTTGGCTATGGCTTCTATGGCTATGGGTTCTATGGCTATCGCTCTGGCTATGAGTGCTATGGCTATGGCTATGGCTATGGCTGCTATGGCTATGGCTATGGCTATGGCTATGGCTTCTATGGCTATGGCTATAACTCCTATGGCTATGGCTATGCCTGCTATGGCTATGGTTATGGCTATAGCTGCTATGCCTATGGCTATGGCTGCTATGGCCATGGCTACGGCTACAATGGCTATGGCAATGGCTAGTATGGCCATGGCTATGGCTGCTAGGGCTATGGCTATGGCTGCTATGGCTGTGGGTATGGCTATAGCTGCTGTGGCTATGGCTATGGCTGCTATGGCTATGGCTGCTATGGCTTTGGCTATGGCTTGTATTGGGTATGGCTATGGCTATGGCCGCTATTGCTGTGGCTATGTCTATGGCTGCTATGGAAATAGCTATGGCTGCTATGGCTATGGCTATGGCTATGGCTGCTATGGCTATGGTTATGGTGGCTATGGCTAGTGCGTCTATAAGCTATGGCTATGGCTATGTCTATGACTGCTATGGCTATGACTATGGCTGCTATAGCTTTGGCTGTATCTGCTATGGCTATGGCTATGGCTGCTATGGCTATGGTTATGGCTGCTATGACTATGGCTATGGGTATGGCTGCTATGGCTGTGGCTTTGGCTGCTATGGCTATGGCTATGACTGCTATGGCTATGGCTATGGCTGCTATGGCTGTGGGTATGGCTACAGCTGCTGTGGCTATGGCTATGTCTGCTATGGCTATGGCTGCTATGGCTTTGGCTATGGCTACGGCTGCTGTGGAAATAGCTATGGCAGCTATGGCTATGGCTATGTCTGCTATGGCTATGGCTGCTATGGCTATGGCTATGGCTTTGGCTGCTATGGCTATGGCTATGGCTGCTATGGCTATGGCAATGGCTACTATGGCCATGGCTATGACTGCTATGGCTATGGCTATGGCTGCTATGGCTATGGCTATGGCTGCTATGGCTATGTCTACGTCTGTGGTTGCTATGGCTGTGGCTGCTGTGGCTTTGGCTATGGCTTCTGTGGCTATGGGTTCTATGGCTATCGCTCTGGCTATGAGTGCTGTGGCTATGGCTATGGCTATGGCTGCTATGGCTATGGCTATGGCTATGGCTGTGGCTTCTATGGCTATGGCTATGGTTATGGTGGCTATGGCTATTGCGTCTATAGGCTATGGCTATGGCTATGTCTATGACTGCTATGGCTATTGCGTCTATAGGCTATGGCTATGGCTATGTCTATGACTGCTATGGCTATGACTATGGCTGCTATGGCTATGGCTGCTATGGCTGCTATGGCTATGGCTATGGCTGTGGCTGCTATGGAAGTAGCTATGGCTGCTATGGCTATGGCTATGGCTTTGGCTGCTATGGCTATGGTTATGGTGGCTATGGCTAGTGCGTCTATAAGCTATGGCTATGGCTATGTCTATGACTGCTATGGCTATGACTATGGCTGCTATAGCTTTGGCTGTATCTGCTATGGCTATGGCTATGGCTGCTATGGCTATGGTTATGGCTGCTATGACTATAGCTATGGGTATGGCTGCTATGGCTATGGCTATGTCTGCTATGGCTATGGCTGCTATGGCTTTGGCTATTGCTTGTATTGGCTATAGCTATGGCTATGGCTACTATGGCTGTGGCTATGTTTATGGGTGCTATGGCTATGGCTATGGCTATTGCTGCTATGGCTATGGCAATGGCTATGGCTGCTATGGCTGTGGCTTCTATGGCTATGGTTATGGCTATGGCTGCTATGACTATGGCTGCTATGGCTGCTATGGCTATGGCTATGGCTGTGGCAGCTATGGCTATGGTTATGGTGGCTATGGCTATTGCGTCTATAAGCTATGGCTATGGCTATGTCTATGACTGCTATGGCTATGACTATGGCTGCTATAGCTATGGCTGTATCTGCTATGGCTACGGCTATGGCTGCTATGGCTATGGTTATGGCTGCTATGACTATGGCTATGGGTATGGCTGCTATGGCTATGGCTTTGGCTGCTATGGCTATGCAATGGCTACTATCGCCATGGCTATGACTGCTATGGCTATGGCTATGGCTGCCATGGCTATGTCTATGGCTGCTATGGCTATGGCTACGTCTGTGGTTGCTATGGCTGTGGCTGCTGTGGCTTTGGCTATGGCTTCTATGGCTATGGGTTCTATGGCTATCGCTCTGGCTATGAGTGCTATGGCTATGGCTATGGCTATGGCTATGGCTGCTATGGCTATGGCTATGGCTATGGCTATGGCTTCTATGGCTATGGCTATAACTCCTATGGCTATGGCTACGCCTGCTATAGCTATGGTTATGGCTATAGCTGCTATGCCTATGGCTATGGCTGCTATGGCTATGGCTATGGCTATGGCTATGGCTATGGCTGCGATGGCTATGGCTATGGCTGCGGCTGCTATGTCAATGGCTGCTATGGCTACGGATATGTCTGCTATGGCTGTGTCTATGGCTGCTATGGCTATGTCTATGGCTGCTATGGCTATGGCTACGGCTGCTATGGCTATGGCTGCTATGGCTGTGGCTATGGCTGCTATGGCTATGGCTGCTATGGCTATGGCTATGACTATGGCTGCTATGCCTATCGCTTCTATCGCTATGGCTTTTATGGCTATCGCTGTGGCTATGGCTGCTATGGCTATGGCAATGGCTATGGCTGCTATGGCTGTGGCTTCTATGGCTATGGTTATGGCTATGGCTGCTATGACTATGGCTGCTATGGCTGCTATGGCTATGGCTATGGCTATGACAGCTATGGCTATGGTTATGGTGGCTATGGCTATTGCGACTATAAGCTATGGCTATGGCTATGTCTATGACTGCTAAGGCTATGACTATGGCTGCTATAGCTATGGCTGTATCTGCTATGGCTATGGCTATGGCTGCTATGGCTATGGCTATGGCTGCTATGGCTATGGCTACGTCTGTGGTTGCTATGGCTGTGGCTGCTGTGGCTTTGGCTATGGCTTCTCTGGCTATGGGTTCTATGGCTATCGCTCTGGCTATGAGTGCTGTGGCTATGGCTATGGCTATGGCTGCTATGGCTATGGCTATGGCTATGGCTGTGGCTTCTATGGCTATGGCTATGGATATCGTGGCTATGGCTATTGCGTCTATAGGCTATGGCTATGGCTATGTCTATGACTGCTATGGCTATTGCGTCTATAGGCTATGGCTATGGCTATGTCTATGACTGCTATGGCTATGACTATGGCTGCTATGGCTATGGCTGCTATGGCTGCTATGGCTATGGCTATGGCTATGGCTGCTATGGCTATGGTTATGGTGGCTATGGCTATTGCGTCTATAGGCTATGGCTATGGCTATGTCTATGACTGCTATGGCTATGACTATGGCTGCTATAGCTTTGGCTGTATCTGCTATGGCTATGGCTATGGCTGCTATGGCTATGGTTATGGCTGCTATGACTATAGCTATGGGTATGGCTGCTATGGCTATGGCTATGACTGCTATGGCTATGGCTATGGCTGCTATGGCTATGGCTGCTATGGCTATGGCTATGGCAATGGCTATGGCTGCTATGGCTATGGCTGCTATGGCTACGGCAGTGGCTATGGCTGCTATGACTATGGCTTCTATGGCTATGGCTTCTATGGCTATCGCTATGGCTATGGCTGCTATGGCTATGGCTATGGCTGCTATGGCCATGGCTATGTCTCCTATGGCTATGGCTATGTCTGCTATGGCTATGGATATGGCTGCCATGGCTATGCCTTTTGTGGCTATGGCTTCTGTGGCTATCCCTATGGCCATGGCTGCTTTGGCTATGGCTTTAGCTGCATTGGCTGCTGTGGCTATAGCTATGTCTATGGCTGCTATGGCTGTGGCTATGGCTATGGCTGCTATGGCTTTGGCTATGGCTGATATGTCTATGGCTATGGCTGCTATGGCTATGGCAATGGCTATGGCTGCTATGGCTATGGCTGCTATGGCTATGGTTATGGCTATAGCTGCTATGCCTATGGCTATGGCTGCTATGGCTATGGCTACGGCTACAATGGCTATGGCAATGTCTAGTATGGCCATGGCTATGGCTGCTATGGCTATGGCTATGGCTGCTATGGCTGTGGGTATGGCTATAGCTGCTGTGGCTATGGCTATGGCTGCTATGGCTATGGCTGCTATGGCTTTGGCTATGGCTTGTATTGGGTATGGCTATGGCTATGGCCGCTATTGCTGTGGCTATGTCTATGGCTGCTATGGAAATAGCTATGGCGGCTATGGCTATGGCTATGGCTGCTATGACTATGGCTATGGGTATGGCTGCTGTCGCTATGGCTATGGCTGATATGGCTATGGCTATGGCTATGGCTGCTATGGCTATGGCTGCTATGGCTATGGCTATGGCTGCTGTGGCTATGGCTATGGCTATGGCCGCTATGCCTATCGTTTCTATCGCCATGGATTTTATGGCTATCGCTATGGCTATGGCTGCTCTGGCAATGGATATGGCTATGACTGCTATGGCTATGGCCATGGCTATGGCTGCTATGGCTATGGCTATGGTTGCTATGGCTATGGCTGATATGGCTATGGCTATGGCTGCGATGGCTATGTATGCGATGGCTATGGCTATGGCTATGGCTATGGCTGCTATGGCTATGGCTACGTCTGTGGCTGCTATGGCTAGGGCTGCTATGGATTTGGCTATGGCTGCTATGGCAATGGCTATGGCTATGGCTGCTATGGCTATGGCTATGGCTATGGTTGCTATGGCTATGGCTGCTATGGCTATGGCTATGGTTGCGATGGCTATGGCTTCTATGGCTATGGCTTCTATGGCTATCGCTATGGCTATGACTGCTATGGCTATGGCTACGGCTATGGCTGCTATGGCTATGGATATGGCTGCTATGGCTGTGTCTATGGCTGCTATGGCTATGTCTATGGCTGCTATGGCTATGGCTATGGCTGCTATGGCTATGGCCATGTCTGCTATGGCTATGGCTATGTCTACTATGGCTATGTCTGCTATGGCTATGGCTATGTCTACTATGGCTATGTCTGTTATGGCTATGGCTATGGCTACGGCTATGGCTATGGCTTCTATGGCTATGGCTATGACTCCTGTGGCTATGGCTATGGCTGCTATGGCTATGGTTATGGCTATAGCTGCTATGCCTATGGCTATGGCTGCTATGGCTATGGCTACGGCTACAATGGCTATGGCAATGGCTAGTATGGCCACGGCTATGGCTGCTATGGCTATGGCTATGGCTGCTATGGCTGCGGGTATGGCTATAGCTGCTGTGGCTATGGCTATGGCTGCTATGGCTATGGCTGCTATGGCTATGGCTGCTATGGCTATGGCTATGGCTGCTATGGCTATGGCAATGCCTGCTATGGATATAGCTATGGCAGGTATGGCTATGGCTATGGCTGCTATGGCTATGGCTATGGCTATGGCTGCTATGGCTTTGGCTATGACTGATATGTCTATGGCTACGTGTATGGCTGCTATGGCTATGGCAATGGCTACTATGGCCATGGCTATGACTGCTATGGCTATGGCTATGGCTGCTATAGCTATGGCTTCTAGGGCTATGGCTATGGCTGCTATTGCTCTGGCTGCAATGGCTATGGCAATGGCTATGGCTGCTATGGCTATGGCTGCTGTGGCTATGGCTATGGCTGCTATGGCTGTGGTTACGGCTTCTATGGCTATGTCTATGGCTATGTCTGCTATGGCTATGGCTATGGCTGCTCTGGCTTTGGCTATGGCTACTATGGCTGTTATTGCTATGGCTATAACTCCTGTGGCTATGGCTATGCCTGCTATGGCTATGGTTATGGCTATAGCTGCTATGCCTATGGCTATGGCTGCTATGGCTATGGCTACGGCTACAATGGCTATGGCAATGGCTAGTATGGTCATGGCTATGGCTGCTAGGGCTATGGCTATGGCTGCTATGGCTATGGCTACGGCTACAATGGCTATGGCTACGTCTGTGGTTGCTATGGCTGTGGCTGCTGTGGCTTTGGCTATGGCTTCTATGGCTATGGGTTCTATGGCTATCGCTCTGGCTATGAGTGCTATGGCTATGGCTATGGCTATGGCTGCTATGGCTATGGCTATGGCTATGGCTATGGCTTCTATGGCTATGGCTATTACTCCTATGGCTATGGCTATGCCTGCTATGGCTATGGTTATGGCTATAGCTGCTATGCCTATGGCTATGGCTGCTATGGCCATGGCTACGGCTACAATGGCTATGGCAATGGCTAGTATGGCCATGGCTATGGCTGCTAGGGCTATGGCTATGGCTGCTATGGCTGTGGGTATGGCTATAGCTGCTGTGGCTATGGCTATGGCTGCTATGGCTATGGCTGCTATGGCTTTGGCTATGGCTTGTATTGGGTATGGCTATGGCTATGGCCGCTATTGCTGTGGCTATGTCTATGGCTGCTATGGAAATAGCTATGGCTGCTATGGCTATGGCTATGGCTATGGCTGCTATGGCTATGGTTATGGTGGCTATGGCTAGTGCGTCTATAAGCTATGGCTATGGCTATGTCTATGACTGCTATGGCTATGACTATGGCTGCTATAGCTTTGGCTGTATCTGCTATGGCTATGGCTATGGCTGCTATGGCTATGGTTATGGCTGCTATGACTATGGATATGGGTATGGCTGCTATGGCTGTGGCTTTGGCTGCTATGGCTATGGCTATGACTGCTATGGCTATGGCTATGGCTGCTATGGCTGTGGGTATGGCTACAGCTGCTGTGGCTATGGCTATGTCTGCTATGGCTATGGCTGCTATGGCTTTGGCTATGGCTACGGCTGCTGTGGAAATAGCTATGGCAGCTATGGCTATGGCTATGTCTGCTATGGCTATGGCTGCTATGGCTATGGCTATGGCTTTGGCTGCTATGGCTATGGCTATGGCTGCTATGGCTATGGCAATGGCTACTATGGCCATGGCTATGACTGCTATGGCTATGGCTATGGCTGCTATGGCTATGGCTATGGCTGCTATGGCTATGTCTACGTCTGTGGTTGCTATGGCTGTGGCTGCTGTGGCTTTGGCTATGGCTTCTGTGGCTATGGGTTCTATGGCTATCGCTCTGGCTATGAGTGCTGTGGCTATGGCTATGGCTATGGCTGCTATGGCTATGGCTATGGCTATGGCTGTGGCTTCTATGGCTATGGCTATGGTTATGGTGGCTATGGCTATTGCGTCTATAGGCTATGGCTATGGCTATGTCTATGACTGCTATGGCTATTGCGACTATAGGCTATGGCTATGGCTATGTCTATGACTGCTATGGCTATGACTATGGCTGCTATGGCTATGGCTGCTATGGCTGCTATGGCTATGGCTATGGCTGTGGCTGCTATGGAAATAGCTATGGCTGCTATGGCTATGGCTATGGCTTTGGCTGCTATGGCTATGGTTATGGTGGCTATGGCTAGTGCGTCTATAAGCTATGGCTATGGCTATGTCTATGACTGCTATGGCTATGACTATGGCTGCTATAGCTTTGGCTGTATCTGCTATGGCTATGGCTATGGCTGCTATGGCTATGGTTATGGCTGCTATGACTATAGCTATGGGTATGGCTGCTATGGCTATGGCTATGTCTGCTATGGCTATGGCTGCTATGGCTTTGGCTATTGCTTGTATTGGCTATAGCTATGGCTATGGCTACTATGGCTGTGGCTATGTTTATGGGTGCTATGGCTATGGCTATGGCTATTGCTGCTATGGCTATGGCAATGGCTATGGCTGCTATGGCTGTGGCTTCTATGGCTATGGTTATGGCTATGGCTGCTATGACTATGGCTGCTATGGCTGCTATGGCTATGGCTATGGCTGTGGCAGCTATGGCTATGGTTATGGTGGCTATGGCTATTGCGTCTATAAGCTATGGCTATGGCTATGTCTATGACTGCTATGGCTATGACTATGGCTGCTATAGCTATGGCTGTATCTGCTATGGCTACGGCTATGGCTGCTATGGCTATGGTTATGGCTGCTATGACTATGGCTATGGGTATGGCTGCTATGGCTATGGCTTTGGCTGCTATGGCTATGCAATGGCTACTATCGCCATGGCTATGACTGCTATGGCTATGGCTATGGCTGCTATGGCTATGTCTATGGCTGCTATGGCTATGGCTACGTCTGTGGTTGCTATGGCTGTGGCTGCTGTGGCTTTGGCTATGGCTTCTATGGCTATGGGTTCTATGGCTATCGCTCTGGCTATGAGTGCTATGGCTATGGCTATGGCTATGGCTATGGCTGCTATGGCTATGGCTATGGCTATGGCTATGGCTTCTATGGCTATGGCTATAACTCCTATGGCTATGGCTACGCCTGCTATAGCTATGGTTATGGCTATAGCTGCTATGCCTATGGCTATGGCTGCTATGGCTATGGCTACGGCTACAATGGCTATGGCAATGGCTAGTATGGCCATGGCTATGGCTGCTATGGCTATGGCTATGGCTGCTATGGCTATGGCTATGGCTATGGCTGCTATGGCTATGGCTATGACTATGGCCGCTTTGCCTATCGCTTCTATCGCTATGGCTTTTCTGGCTATCGCTATGGCTATGGCTGCTCTGGCAATGGCTATGGCTATGACTGCTATTTCTATGGCCATGGCTATGGCTGCTATGGCTATGGCTATGGTTGCTATGGCTATGGCTGCTGTGGCTTTGGCTATGGCTTGCATTGGCTATAGCTATGGCTATTGCTACTATGGCTGTGGCTATGTTTATGGGTGCTATGGCTATGGCTATGGCTATTGCTGCTATGGCTATGGCTATGGCTATGGCTGCTATGGCTATGGCTATGGCTATGGCTATGGCTGCGATGGCTATGGCTATGGCTGCGGCTGCTATGTCAATGGCTGCTATGGCTACGGATATGTCTGCTATGGCTGTGTCTATGGCTGCTATGGCTATGTCTATGGCTGCTATGGCTATGGCTACGGCTGCTATGACTATGGCTGCTATGGCTATGGCTATGGTTGCTATGGCTATGGCTGCTATGGCTTTGGCTATGGCTTGTATTGGCTATAGCTATGGCTATTGCTACTATGGCTGTGGCTATGTTTATGGGTGCTATGGCTATGGCTATGGCTATTGCTGCTATGGCTATGGCTATGGCTATGGCTGCTATGGCTATGGCTATGGCTGCTATGGCTATGGCTGCTATGGCTATGGCTATGGCTATGGCTGCTATGGCTATGGCTACGTCTGTGGCTGCTATGGCTAGGGCTGCTATGGATTTGGCTATGGCTGCTATGGCAATGGCTATGGCTATGGCTGCTATGGCTATGGCTATGGCTATGGTTGCTATGGCTATGGCTGCTATGGCTATGGCTATGGTTGCGATGGCTATGGCTTCTATGGCTATGGCTTCTATGGCTATCGCTATGGCTATGACTGCTATGGCTATGGCTACGGCTATGGCTGCTATGGCTATGGATATGGCTGCTATGGCTGTGTCTATGGCTGCTATGGCTATGTCTATGGCTGCTATGGCTATGGCTATGGCTGCTATGGCTATGGCCATGTCTGCTATGGCTATGGGTATGTCTACTATGGCTATGTCTGCTATGGCTATGGCTATGTCTACTATGGCTATGTCTGTTATGGCTATGGCTATGGCTACGGCTATGGCTATGGCTTCTATGGCTATGGCTATGACTCCTGTGGCTATGGCTATGGCTGCTATGGCTATGGTTATGGCTATAGCTGCTATGCCTATGGCTATGGCTGCTATGGCTATGGCTACGGCTACAATGGCTATGGCAATGGCTAGTATGGCCACGGCTATGGCTGCTATGGCTATGGCTATGGCTGCTATGGCTGCGGGTATGGCTATAGCTGCTGTGGCTATGGCTATGGCTGCTATGGCTATGGCTGCTATGGCTATGGCTGCTATGGCTATGGCTATGGCTGCTATGGCTATGGCAATGCCTGCTATGGATATAGCTATGGCAGGTATGGCTATGGCTATGGCTGCTATGGCTATGGCTATGGCTATGGCTGCTATGGCTTTGGCTATGACTGATATGTCTATGGCTACGTGTATGGCTGCTATGGCTATGGCAATGGCTACTATGGCCATGGCTATGACTGCTATGGCTATGGCTATGGCTGCTATAGCTATGGCTTCTAGGGCTATGGCTATGGCTGCTATTGCTCTGGCTGCAATGGCTATGGCAATGGCTATGGCTGCTATGGCTATGGCTGCTGTGGCTATGGCTATGGCTGCTATGGCTGTGGTTACGGCTTCTATGGCTATGTCTATGGCTATGTCTGCTATGGCTATGGCTATGGCTGCTCTGGCTTTGGCTATGGCTACTATGGCTGTTATTGCTATGGCTATAACTCCTGTGGCTATGGCTATGCCTGCTATGGCTATGGTTATGGCTATAGCTGCTATGCCTATGGCTATGGCTGCTATGGCTATGGCTACGGCTACAATGGCTATGGCAATGGCTAGTATGGTCATGGCTATGGCTGCTAGGGCTATGGCTATGGCTGCTATGGCTATGGCTACGGCTACAATGGCTATGGCTACGTCTGTGGTTGCTATGGCTGTGGCTGCTGTGGCTTTGGCTATGGCTTCTATGGCTATGGGTTCTATGGCTATCGCTCTGGCTATGAGTGCTATGGCTATGGCTATGGCTATGGCTGCTATGGCTATGGCTATGGCTATGGCTATGGCTTCTATGGCTATGGCTATTACTCCTATGGCTATGGCTATGCCTGCTATGGCTATGGTTATGGCTATAGCTGCTATGCCTATGGCTATGGCTGCTATGGCCATGGCTACGGCTACAATGGCTATGGCAATGGCTAGTATGGCCATGGCTATGGCTGCTAGGGCTATGGCTATGGCTGCTATGGCTGTGGGTATGGCTATAGCTGCTGTGGCTATGGCTATGGCTGCTATGGCTATGGCTGCTATGGCTTTGGCTATGGCTTGTATTGGGTATGGCTATGGCTATGGCCGCTATTGCTGTGGCTATGTCTATGGCTGCTATGGAAATAGCTATGGCTGCTATGGCTATGGCTATGGCTATGGCTGCTATGGCTATGGTTATGGTGGCTATGGCTAGTGCGTCTATAAGCTATGGCTATGGCTATGTCTATGACTGCTATGGCTATGACTATGGCTGCTATAGCTTTGGCTGTATCTGCTATGGCTATGGCTATGGCTGCTATGGCTATGGTTATGGCTGCTATGACTATGGATATGGGTATGGCTGCTATGGCTGTGGCTTTGGCTGCTATGGCTATGGCTATGGCTGCTATGGCTATGGCTATGGCTGCTATGGCTGTGGGTATGGCTACAGCTGCTGTGGCTATGGCTATGTCTGCTATGGCTATGGCTGCTATGGCTTTGGCTATGGCTACGGCTGCTGTGGAAATAGCTATGGCAGCTATGGCTATGGCTATGTCTGCTATGGCTATGGCTGCTATGGCTATGGCTATGGCTTTGGCTGCTATGGCTATGGCTATGGCTGCTATGGCTATGGCAATGGCTACTATGGCCATGGCTATGACTGCTATGGCTATGGCTATGGCTGCTATGGCTATGGCTATGGCTGCTATGGCTATGTCTACGTCTGTGGTTGCTATGGCTGTGGCTGCTGTGGCTTTGGCTATGGCTTCTGTGGCTATGGGTTCTATGGCTATCGCTCTGGCTATGAGTGCTGTGGCTATGGCTATGGCTATGGCTGCTATGGCTATGGCTATGGCTATGGCTGTGGCTTCTATGGCTATGGCTATGGTTATGGTGGCTATGGCTATTGCGTCTATAGGCTATGGCTATGGCTATGTCTATGACTGCTATGGCTATTGCGACTATAGGCTATGGCTATGGCTATGTCTATGACTGCTATGGCTATGACTATGGCTGCTATGGCTATGGCTGCTATGGCTGCTATGGCTATGGCTATGGCTGTGGCTGCTATGGAAATAGCTATGGCTGCTATGGCTATGGCTATGGCTTTGGCTGCTATGGCTATGGTTATGGTGGCTATGGCTAGTGCGTCTATAAGCTATGGCTATGGCTATGTCTATGACTGCTATGGCTATGACTATGGCTGCTATAGCTTTGGCTGTATCTGCTATGGCTATGGCTATGGCTGCTATGGCTATGGTTATGGCTGCTATGACTATAGCTATGGGTATGGCTGCTATGGCTATGGCTATGTCTGCTATGGCTATGGCTGCTATGGCTTTGGCTATTGCTTGTATTGGCTATAGCTATGGCTATGGCTACTATGGCTGTGGCTATGTTTATGGGTGCTATGGCTATGGCTATGGCTATTGCTGCTATGGCTATGGCAATGGCTATGGCTGCTATGGCTGTGGCTTCTATGGCTATGGTTATGGCTATGGCTGCTATGACTATGGCTGCTATGGCTGCTATGGCTATGGCTATGGCTGTGGCAGCTATGGCTATGGTTATGGTGGCTATGGCTATTGCGTCTATAAGCTATGGCTATGGCTATGTCTATGACTGCTATGGCTATGACTATGGCTGCTATAGCTATGGCTGTATCTGCTATGGCTACGGCTATGGCTGCTATGGCTATGGTTATGGCTGCTATGACTATGGCTATGGGTATGGCTGCTATGGCTATGGCTTTGGCTGCTATGGCTATGCAATGGCTACTATCGCCATGGCTATGACTGCTATGGCTATGGCTATGGCTGCTATGGCTATGTCTATGGCTGCTATGGCTATGGCTACGTCTGTGGTTGCTATGGCTGTGGCTGCTGTGGCTTTGGCTATGGCTTCTATGGCTATGGGTTCTATGGCTATCGCTCTGGCTATGAGTGCTATGGCTATGGCTATGGCTATGGCTATGGCTGCTATGGCTATGGCTATGGCTATGGCTATGGCTTCTATGGCTATGGCTATAACTCCTATGGCTATGGCTACGCCTGCTATAGCTATGGTTATGGCTATAGCTGCTATGCCTATGGCTATGGCTGCTATGGCTATGGCTACGGCTACAATGGCTATGGCAATGGCTAGTATGGCCATGGCTATGGCTGCTATGGCTATGGCTATGGCTGCTATGGCTATGGCTATGGCTATGGCTGCTATGGCTATGGCTATGGCTATGGCCGCTTTGCCTATCGCTTCTATCGCTATGGCTTTTCTGGCTATCGCTATGGCTATGGCTGCTCTGGCAATGGCTATGGCTATGACTGCTATTTCTATGGCCATGGCTATGGCTGCTATGGCTATGGCTATGGTTGCTATGGCTATGGCTGCTGTGGCTTTGGCTATGGCTTGCATTGGCTATAGCTATGGCTATTGCTACTATGGCTGTGGCTATGTTTATGGGTGCTATGGCTATGGCTATGGCTATTGCTGCTATGGCTATGGCTATGGCTATGGCTGCTATGGCTATGGCTATGGCTATGGCTATGGCTGCGATGGCTATGGCTATGGCTGCGGCTGCTATGTCAATGGCTGCTATGGCTACGGATATGTCTGCTATGGCTGTGTCTATGGCTGCTATGGCTATGTCTATGGCTGCTATGGCTATGGCTACGGCTGCTATGACTATGGCTGCTATGGCTATGGCTATGGTTGCTATGGCTATGGCTGCTATGGCTTTGGCTATGGCTTGTATTGGCTATAGCTATGGCTATTGCTACTATGGCTGTGGCTATGTTTATGGGTGCTATGGCTATGGCTATGGCTATTGCTGCTATGGCTATGGCTATGGCTATGGCTGCTATGGCTATGGCTATGGCTGCTATGGCTATGGCTGCTATGGCTATGGCTATGGCTATGGCTTCTATGGCTATGGCTTTTATGGCTATCGCTATGGCTATGACTGCTATGGCTATTGCTATGGCTATGGCTGCTATGGCTATGGCAATGGCTATGTCTGCTACGGCTATGGCTATGGCTGCTATGGCTATGGTTGTGGTTGCAATAGCTATTGCGTCTATCTGCTATGGCTATGGCTGTGGATATGGCTTCTATGGCTATGTCTATGGCTAAGGCTGCTATGGCTTGGCCATGGCTGCTATGGCTATGGCTATAGCTACATTGGCTGCTGTGGGTATGGCTATGTCTATGGCTGCTATGGCTGTGGTTATGGCTATGGCTTCTATGGAAATAACTATGGCGGCTATCGCTATGGCTATAGTTGCATTGGCTGCTATGGCTATGGCTATGTCTATGGCTGCTATGGCTATGAAAATGTCTATGGCTGCTATGGCTATGGCTATGTCTGCTATGGCTATGGCTATGGCTGCTATGGCTATGGCTGCTATGGCTATGGCTATGGCAATGGCTATGGCTGCTATGGCTATGGCTGCTATGGCTACGGCAGTGGCTATGGCTGCTATGACTATGGCTTCTATGGCTATGGCTTCTATGGCTATCGCTATGGCTATGGCTGCTATGGCTATGGCTATGGCTGCTATGGCCATGGCTATGTCTCCTATGGCTATGGCTATGTCTGCTATGGCTATGGCTATGGCTGCCATGGCTATGCCTTTTGTGGCTATGGCTTCTGTGGCTATCGCTATGGCCATGGCTGCTTTGGCTATGGCTTTAGCTGCATTGGCTGCTGTGGCTATAGCTATGTCTATGGCTGCTATGGCAGTGGCTATGGCTATGGCTGCTATGGCTTTGGCTATGGCTGATATGTCTATGGCTATGGGTATGGCTGCTATGGCTATGGCAATGGCTACTATGGCCATGACTATGACTGCTATGGTTATGGCTATGGCTGCTAGGGCTATGGCTATGGCTGCTATTGCTCTGGCTGCTATGGCTATGGCAATGGTTATGGCTGCTACGGCTATGGCTGCTGTGGCTATGGCTGTGGCTGCTATGGCTGTGGTTACGGATGCTATGGCTATGGCTAAGGCTGCTCTGGCTATGGCTATGGCTGCTATGGCTATGGCTATAGCTGCTGTGGCTTTGGCTATGGCTACTATGGCTGTTATTGCTATGGCTATGGCTACTATGGCTATGGATACGGCTGCTCTGGCTATGGCTATGGCTATGTCTGCTATGGCTATGGCTATGGCTGCCATGGCTATGCCTTTTCTGGCTATGGCTTCTATAGCTATCGCTATGGCTATGGCTGCTTTGGCTATGGCTTTAGCTGCATTGGCTGCTGTGGCTATGGCTGTGTGTGTGTCTGCTATGGCTGTGGCTATGGCTATGGCTGCTATGGAAATAGTTATGGCAGCAATGGCTATGGCTATGGCTGCTATGGCTACGGCTATGGCTGCTATGGCCACCATGGCTATGTCTATGGCTGCTATGGCTGTGGCTCTGGCTATGGCTGCTATGGATATAGCTATGGCAGCTATGGCTATGACTATGCCTGCTATGGATATAGCTATGGCAGGTATGGCTATGGCTATGGCTGCTATGGCTATGGCTATGGCTATGGCTGCTATGGCTTTGGCTATGGCTGATATGTCTATGGCTACGTGTATGGCTGCTATGGCTATGGCAATGGCTACTATGGCCATTGCTATGACTGCTATGGCTATGGCTATGGCTGCTATAGCTATGGCTTCTAGGGCTATGGCTATGGCTGCTATTGCTCTGGCTGCAATGGCTATGGCAATGGCTATGGCTAATATGGCTATGGCTGCTGTGGCTATGGCTATGGCTGCTATGGCTGTGGTTACGGCTTCTATGGCTATGTCTATGGCTATGTCTGCTATGGCTATGGCTATGGCTGCTCTGGCTTTGGCTATGGCTACTATGGCTGTTATTGCTATGGCTATAACTCCTGTGGCTATGGCTATGCCTGCTATGGCTATGGTTATGGCTATAGCTGCTATGCCTATGGCTATGGCTGCTATGGCTATGGCTACGGCTACAATGGCTATGGCAATGGCTAGTATGGCCATGGCTATGGCTGCTAGGGCTAGGGCTATGGCTATGGCTGCTATGGCTATGGCTACGGCTACA
Source organism: Calliopsis andreniformis (assembly GCF_051401765.1). NCBI lineage: Eukaryota > Metazoa > Arthropoda > Insecta > Hymenoptera > Andrenidae > Calliopsis > Calliopsis andreniformis. The sequence goes on along the minus strand of NW_027480456.1, from coordinate 2,182,674 downwards.
ATGGCTATGGCTACGTCTGTGGTTGCTATGGCTGTGGCTGCTGTGGCTTCGGCTATGGCTTCTATGGCTATGGGTTCTATGGCTATCGCTCTGGCTATGAGTGCTATGGCTATGGCTATGGCTATGGCTGCTATGGCTGTGGGTATGGCTACAGCTGCTGTGGCTATGGCTATGTCTGCTATGGCTATGGCTGCTATGGCGTTGGCTATGGCTACGGCTGCTGTGGAAATAGCTATGGCAGCTATGGCTATGGCTATGTCTGCTATGGCTATGGCTGCTATGGCTATGGCTATGGCTTTGGCTGCTATGGCTATGGCTATGGCTGCTATGGCTATGGCAATGGCTACTATGGCCATGGCTATGACTGCTATGGCTATGGCTATGGCTGCTATGGCTATGGCTATGGCTGCTATGGCTATGGCTACGTCTGTGGTTGCTATGGCTGTGGCTGCTGTGGCTTTGGCTATGGCTTCTGTGGCTATGGGTTCTATGGCTATCGCTCTGGCTATGAGTGCTGTGGCTATGGCTATGGCTATGGCTGCTATGGCTATGGCTATGGCTATGGCTGTGGCTTCTATGGCTATGGCTATGGATATGGTGGCTATGGCTATTGCGTCTATAGGCTATGGCTATGGCTATGTCTATGACTGCTATTGCTATTGCGTCTATAGGCTATGGCTATGGCTATGTCTATGACTGCTATGGCTATGACTATGGCTGCTATGGCTATGGCTGCTATGGCTGCTATGGCTATGGCTATGGCTATGGCTGCTATGGCTATGGTTATGGTGGCTATGGCTATTGCGTCTATAGGCTATGGCTATGGCTATGTCTATGACTGCTATGGCTATGACTATGGCTGCTATAGCTTTGGCTGTATCTGCTATGGCTATGGCTATGGCTGCTATGGCTATGGTTTTGGCTGCTATGACTATAGCTATGGGTATGGCTGCTATGGCTATGGCTATGTCTGCTATGGCTATGGCTGCTATGGCTTTGGCTATTGCTTGTATTGGCTATAGCTATGGCTATGGCTACTATGGTTGTGGCTATGTTTATGGGTGCTATGGCTATGGCTATGGCTATTGCTGCTATGGCTATGGCTATGTCTATGGCTGCTATGGCTATGGCTACGGCTGCTATGGCTATGGCTGCTATGGCTGTGGCTATGGCTGCTATGGCTATGGCTGCTATGGCTATGGCTATGACTATGGCTGCTATGCCTATCGCTTCTATCGCTATGGCTTTTATGGCTATCGCTGTGGCTATGGCTGCTATGGGTATGGCAATGGCTATGGCTGCTATGGCTGTGGCTTCTATGGCTATGGTTATGGCTATGGCTGCTATGACTATGGCTGCTATGGCTGCTATGGCTATGGCTATGGCTGTGGCAGCTATGGCTATGGTTATGGTGGCTATGGCTATTGCGTCTATAAGCTATGGCTATGGCTATGTCTATGACTGCTATGGCTATGACTATGGCTGCTATAGCTACGGCTGTATCTGCTATGGCTATGGCTATGGCTGCTATGGCTATGGTTATGGCTGCTATGACTATGGCTATGGGTATGGCTGCTATGGCTATGGCTTTGGCTGCTATGGCTATGGCTATGACTGCTATGGCTATGGCAATGGCTACTATGGCCATGGCTATGACTGCTATGGCTATGGCTATGGCTGCTATGGCTATGTCTATGGCTGCTATGGCTATGGCTACGTCTGTGGTTGCTATGGCTGTGGCTGCTTTGGCTTTGGCTATGGCTTCTATGGCTATGGGTTCTATGGCTATCGCTCTGGCTATGAGTGCTATGGCTATGGCTATGGCTATGGCTATGGCTATGGCTGCTATGGCTATGGCTATGGCTATAGCTATGGCTTCTATGGCTATGGCTATAACTCCTATGGCTATGGCTACGCCTGCTATGGCTATGGTTATGGCTATAGCTGCTATAGCTATGGCTATGGCTGCTATGGCTATGGCTACGGCTACAATGGCTATGGCAATGGCTAGTATGGCCATGGCTATGGCTGCTATGGCTATGGCTATGGCTGCTATGGCTATGGCTATGGCTATGGCTGCTATGGCTATGGCTATGGCTATGGCCGCTATGCCTATCGCTTCTATCGCTATGGCTTTTCTGGCTATCGCTATGGCTATGGCTGCTCTGGCAATGGCTATGGCTATGACTGCTATGGCTATGGCCATGGCTATGGCTGCTATGGCTATGGCTATGGTTGCTAAGGCTATGGCTGCAATGGCTTTGGCTATGGCTTGTATTGGCTATAGCTATGGCTATGGCTACTATGGCTGTGGCTATGTTTATGGGTGCTATGGCTATGGCTATGGCTATTGCTGCTATGGCTATGGCTATGGCTATGGCTGCTATGACCTATGGCTATGGCTATGGCTATGGCTGCGATGGCTATGGCTATGGCTGCGGCTGCTATGTCTATGGCTGCTATGGCTACGGATATGTCTGCTATAGCTGTGTCTATGGCTGCTATGGCTATGTCTATGGCTGCTATGGCTATGGCTACGGCTGCTATGGCTATGGCTGCTATGGCTGTGGCTATGGCTGCTATGGCTATGGCTGCTATGGCTATGGCTATGACTATGGCTGCTATGCCTATCGCATCTATCGCTATGGCTTTTATGGCTATCGCTGTGGCTATGGCTGCTATGGCTATGGCAATGGCTATGGCTGCTATGGCTGTGGCTTTTATGGCTATGGTTATGGCTATGGCTGCTATGACTATGGCTGCTATGGCTGCTATGGCTATGGCTATGGCTATGGCAGCTATGGCTATGGTTATGGTGGCTATGGCTATTGCGTCTATAAGCTATGGCTATGGCTATGTCTATGACTGCTATGGCTATGACTATGGCTGCCATAGCTATGGCTGCATCTGCTATGGCTATGGCTATGTCTGCTATGGCTGTGGCTGCTATGGCTATTGCTGCTATGGGTATGGCGACGGTTGCTATTGCTATTGCGTCTATCTGCTAGGGCTATGGCTATGGCAGTGGCTTCTGAGGCTAAGTCTATAGCTAAGGCTGCTATGGCTATGGCTATGGCTGCTTTGGCTATGGCTATAGCTGCATTGGCTGCTGTGGCTATGGCTATGTCTACGGCTGCTATGGCTGTGGCTATGGCTATGGCTGCTATGGAAATAGCTATGGCAGCTATGGCTATGGCTATGGCTGCTATGGCTATGGCTATGGCTATGGCTGCGGTGGCTATGGCTATGGCTGATATGGCTATTGCTTTGGCCATAGCTGCCATGGCTATCGCCATGGCTGCTATGGCTATGGCTATGGCTACGGCTATGGCTGCTATGGCTATGCCTATGGCTATGGCTATGGCTATGGATGCTATGGCTATGGATAGGCGAGCTATGGATATGGCTATGGCTACGGCTATGGCTGCTATGGCCACCATGGCTATGGCAATATCTGCTATGGCTATGGCTATGGTTGCGGCTGCTATGGCTATGGCTGCTACGGCTATGGCTATGGCTATGGCTGCTATGGCTATGGCTATGGCTATGGCTGCTATGGCTATGGCTGCTATGGCTGTGGCTATGGCTGCTATGGCTATGGCTGCTATAGCTATGGCTATGGCTATGGCTGCTATGCCTATCGCTTCTATCGCTATGGCTTTTATGGCTATCGCTATGGCTATGGCTGCTATAGCAATTGCTATGGCTATGGCTGCTATGGCTATGGCAATGGCTATGGCTGCTATGGCTATGGCTATGGCTATGACTGCTATGGCTATGGCTATGGCTGCTATGGCTATGGCTGCTATGGCTATGGCTATGGCAATGGCTATGGCTGCTATGGCTATGGCTGCTATGGCTACGGCAGTGGCTATGGCTGCTATGACTATGGCTTCTATGGCTATGGCTTCTATGGCTATCGCTATGGCTATGGCTGCTATGGCTATGGCTATGGCTGCTATGGCCATGGCTATGTCTCCTATGGCTATGGCTATGTCTGCTATGGCTATGGCTATGGCTGCCATGGCTATGCCTTTTGTGGCTATGGCTTCTGTGGCTATCGCTATGGCCATGGCTGCTTTGGCTATGGCTTTAGCTGCATTGGCTGCTGTGGCTATAGCTATGTCTATGGCTGCTATGGCTGTGGCTATGGCTATGGCTGCTATGGCTTTGGCTATGGCTGATATGTCTATGGCTATGGGTATGGCTGCTATGGCTATGGCAATGGCTACTATGGCCATGACTATGACTGCTATGGTTATGGCTATGGCTGCTAGGGCTATGGCTATGGCTGCTATTGCTCTGGCTGCTATGGCTATGGCAATGGTTATGGCTGCTACGGCTATGGCTGCTGTGGCTATGGCTGTGGCTGCTATGGCTGTGGTTACGGATGCTATGGCTATGGCTAAGGCTGCTCTGGCTATGGCTATGGCTGCTATGGCTATGGCTATAGCTGCTGTGGCTTTGGCTATGGCTACTATGGCTGTTATTGCTATGGCTATGGCTACTATGGCTATGGATACGGCTGCTCTGGCAATGGCTATGGCTATGTCTGCTATGGCTATGGCTATGGCTGCCATGGCTATGCCTTTTCTGGCTATGGCTTCTATAGCTATCGCTATGGCTATGGCTGCTTTGGCTATGGCTTTAGCTGCATTGGCTGCTGTGGCTATGGCTGTGTCTGTGTCTGCTATGGCTGTGGCTATGGCTATGGCTGCTATGGAAATAGTTATGGCAGCAATGGCTATGGCTATGGCTGCTATGGCTACGGCTATGGCTGCTATGGCCACCATGGCTATGTCTATGGCTGCTATGGCTGTGGCTCTGGCTATGGCTGCTATGGATATAGCTATGGCAGCTATGGCTATGACTATGCCTGCTATGGATATAGCTATGGCAGGTATGGCTATGGCTATGGCTGCTATGGCTATGGCTATGGCTATGGCTGCTATGGCTTTGGCTATGGCTGATATGTCTATGGCTACGTGTATGGCTGCTATGGCTATGGCAATGGCTACTATGGCCATTGCTATGACTGCTATGGCTATGGCTATGGCTGCTATAGCTATGGCTTCTAGGGCTATGGCTATGGCTGCTATTGCTCTGGCTGCAATGGCTATGGCAATGGCTGCTATGACTATAGCTATGGGTATGGCTGTTATGGCTATGGCTATGTCTGCTATGGCTATGGCTGCTATGGCTTTGGCTATTGCTTGTATTGGCTATAGCTATGGCTAAGGCTACTATGGCTGTGGCTATGTTTATGGGTGCTATGGCTATGGCTATGGCTATTGCTGCTATGGCTATGGCTATGTCTATGGCTGCTATGGCTATGGCTACGGCTGCTATGGCTATGGCTGCTATGGCTGTGGCTATGGCTATTGCTGCTATGGCTATGGCTATGTCTATGGCTGCTATGGCTATGGCTACGGCTGCTATGGCTATGGCTGCTATGGCTGTGGCTATGGCTGCTATGGCTATGGCTGCTATGGCTATGGCTATGACTATGGCTGCTATGCCTATCGCTTCTATCGCTATGGCTTTTATGGCTATCGCTGTGGCTATGGCTGCTATGGGTATGGCAATGGCTATGGCTGCTATGGCTGTGGCTTCTATGGCTATGGTTATGGCTATGGCTGCTATGACTATGGCTGCTATGGCTGCTATGGCTATGGCTATGGCTGTGGCAGCTATGGCTATGGTTATGGTGGCTATGGCTATTGCGTCTATAAGCTATGGCTATGGCTATGTCTATGACTGCTATGGCTATGACTATGGCTGCTATAGCTACGGCTGTATCTGCTATGGCTATGGCTATGGCTGCTATGGCTATGGTTATGGCTACTATGGCCATGGCTATGACTGCTATGGCTATGGCTTTGGCTGCTATGGCTATGGCTATGACTGCTATGGCTATGGCAATGGCTACTATGGCCATGGCTATGACTGCTATGGCTATGGCTATGGCTGCTATGGCTATGTCTATGGCTGCTATGGCTATGGCTACGTCTGTGGTTGCTATGGCTGTGGCTGCTTTGGCTTTGGCTATGGCTTCTATGGCTATGGGTTCTATGGCTATCGCTCTGGCTATGAGTGCTATGGCTATGGCTATGGCTATGGCTATGGCTGCTATGGCTATGGCTATGGCTATAGCTATGGCTTCTATGGCTATGGCTATAACTCCTATGGCTATGGCTACGCCTGCTATGGCTATGGTTATGGCTATAGCTGCTATGGCTATGGCTATGGCTGCTATGGCTGTGGCTACGGCTACAATGGCTATGGCAATGGCTAGTATGGCCATGGCTATGGCTGCTATGGCTATGGCTATGGCTGCTATGGCTATGGCTATGGCTATGGCTGCTATGGCTATGGCTATGGCTATGGCCGCTATGCCTATCGCTTCTATCGCTATGGCTTTTCTGGCTATCGCTATGGCTATGGCTGCTCTGGCAATGGCTATGGCTATGACTGCTATGGCTATGGCCATGGCTATGGCTGCTATGGCTATGGCTATGGTTGCTATGGCTATGGCTGCTATGGCTTTGGCTATGGCTTGTATTGGCTATAGCTATGGCTATGGCTACTATGGCTGTGGCTATGTTTATGGGTGCTATGGCTATGGCTATGGCTATTGCTGCTATGGCTATGGCTATGGCTGCTATGGCTATGGCTATGGCTATGGCTATGGCTGCGATGGCTATGGCTATGGCTGCGGCTGCTATGTCTATGGCAGCTATGGCTACGGATATGTCTGCTATGGCTGTGTCTATGGCTGCTATGGCTATGTCTATGGCTGCTATGGCTATGGCTACGGCTGCTATGGCTATGGCTGCTATGGCTGTGGCTATGGCTGCTATGGCTATGGCTGCTATGGCTATGGCTATGACTATGGCTGCTATGCCTATCGCATCTATCGCTATGGCTTTTATGGCTATCGCTGTGGCTATGGCTGCTATGGCTATGGCAATGGCTATGGCTGCTATGGCTGTGGCTTTTATGGCTATGGTTATGGCTATGGCTGCTATGACTATGGCTGCTATGGCTGCTATGGCTATGGCTATGGCTATGGCAGCTATGGCTATGCTTATGGTGGCTATGGCTATTGCGTCTATAAGCTATGGCTATGGCTATGTCTATGACTGCTATGGCTATGACTATGGCTGCTATAGCTATGGCTGCATCTGCTATGGCTATGGCTATGGCTGCTATGGCTATGGTTATGGCTGCTATGACTATGGCTATGGCTATGGCTGCTATGGCTATGGTTATGGCTGCTATGACTATGGCTATGGGTAGGGCTGCTATGGCTGTGGCTTTGGCTGCTATGGCTATGGCTGCTATGGCTTTGGCTATGGCTTGTATTGGCTATAGCTATGGCTATGGCTACTATGGCTGTGGCTACGTTTATGGGTGCTATGGCTATGGCTATGGCTATTGCTGCTATGGCTATGGCTATGGCTATGGCTGCTATGGCTATGGCTATGGCTATGGATATGGCTGCGATGGCTATGGCTATGGCTGCGGCTGCTATGTCTATGGCTGCTATGGCTACGGATATGTCTGCTATGGCTGTGTCTATGGCTGCTATGGCTATGGCTATGGCTACTATGCCCATGGCTATGGCTGCTATGGCTATGGTTGCTATGGCTGTGGTTACGGCTATAGCTGCTATGGCTATGGCTAGGGCTGCTATGGCTATGGCTATTGCTATGTCTAGGCCTATGGCTGCTATGGCTATGGCTATGTGTATGGCTACTATGGCTATGGCTATGGCTGCTATGGCTATGGCTCTGGCTACTATGCCCATGGTTATGGCTGCTGTGGCTATGGCTATGGCTGCTATGGCTGTGGCTGCTATGGCTATTGCTGCTATGGGTATGGCGACGGTTGCTATTGCTATTGCGTCTATCTGCTAGGGCTATGGCTATGGCAGTGGCTTCTGAGGCTAAGTCTATAGCTAAGGCTGCTATGGCTATGGCTATGGCTGCTTTGGCTATGGCTATAGCTGCATTGGCTGCTGTGGCTATGGCTATGTCTACGGCTGCTATGGCTATGGCTACGGCTATGGCTGCTATGGCTATGCCTATGGCTATGGCTATGGCTATGGATGCTATGGCTATGGATATGCGAGCTATGGATATGGCTATGGCTACGGCTATGGCTGCTATGGCCACCATGGCTATGGCAATATCTGCTATGGCTATGGCTATGGTTGCGGCTGCTATGGCTATGGCTGCTACGGCTATGGCTATGGCTATGGCTGCTATGGCTATGGCTATGGCTATGGCTGCTATGGCTATGGCTGCTATGGCTGTGGCTATGGCTGCTATGGCTATGGCTGCTATAGCTATGGCTATGGCTATGGCTGCTATGCCTATCGCTTCTATCGCTATGGCTTTTATGGCTATCGCTATGGCTATGGCTGCTATAGCAATTGCTATGGCTATGGCTGCTATGGCTATGGCTTCTATGGCTACGGCTATGGCTATGGCTGCTATGGCTATGGCTGCTATGGCTACTGTGTCTATGGCTATGGCTTTGGCTGCTATGGGTATGGCTCTGGCTGCTATGGCTATGGCTATGTCCGCTATGGCTATGGCTACGTCTACTATGGCTGCTATGGCTATTACTATGGCTACTATGACAATGGATACGGCTGCTATGGCTATGGCTATTTCTGCATTGGCTGCTGTGGCTATAGCTATGTCTATGGCTGCTATGGCTGTGGCTATCGCTATGGCTGCTATGGAAATAGCTATGGCGGCTATGGCTATGGCTATGGCTGCTATGGCTATGGCTATGGCTATGGCTGCGGTGGCTATGGCTATGGCTGATATGGCTATTGCTTTGGCTATAGCTGCTATGGCTATCGCCATGGCTGCTATGGCTATGGCTATGGCTACGGCTATGGCTGCTATGGCTATGCCTATGGCTATGGCTATGGCTATGGATGCTATGGCTATGTATATGCGAGCTATGGATATGGCTATGGCTACGGCTATGGCTGCTATGGCCACCATGGCTATGGCAATATCTGCTATGGCTATGGCTATGGTTGCGACTGCTATGGCTATGGCTGCTACGGCTATGGCTGCTATGGCTATGGCTTCTATGGCTATGGTTATGGCGTTGGCTGCTATGGCTATGGCTATGGCTGCTATGGCTATGGCTGCTATGGCTGTGGCAATGGCTATGGCTGCTATGGCTATGGCTATGGCTGCTATGGCTATGGCTACGTCTGTGGCTGCTATGGCTATGGCTGCTATGGCTCTGGATATGGCTATGGCTATGGCTACTATGGCTCTGGCTATGTCTATGGCTGCTATGGCTATGGCTATGTCTATTGCGACTATGGCTGTGGCTATGGTTGCTAAGGCTATTGCGTCTATCTGCTATGGCTATGGCTATTGCTATGGCGTCCATGGCTATGTCTATGGCTAAGGCTGCTATGGTTATGGCTATGGCTGCTATGGCTATGGTTATGCCTATAGCTGCTATGGCAAAGGCTATGGCAGCTATGGCTATGGCTGCTATGGCTATGGCAATGGCTGCTATGGCTATGGCTGCTCTGCCTATCGCTTCTATCGCTATGGCTTTTATGGCTATCGCTGTGGCTATGGCTGCTATGGCAATGGCTATGGCTATGGCTGCTATGGCTATGGCTATGGCTATGGCTGCTATGGCTATGGCTGCTATGGCTGTGGCTATGGCTGCTATGGCTGTGTCTGCTATGGCTATGGCCATGGCTATGGCTGCTATGGCTATGGCTATAGCTGCATTGGCTGCTGTGGCTGTGGCAATGTCTATGGCTGCTATGGCTGTGGCTATCGCTATGGCTGCTATGGAAATAGCTATGGCGGCTATGGCTATGGCTATGGCTGCTATGGCTATGGCTGCTATGGCTATGGCTATGGCTATGGCTGCGGTGGCTATGGCTATGGCTGATATGGCTATTGCTTTGGCTATAGCTGCTATGGCTATCGCCATGGCTGCTATGGCTATGGCTATGGCTACGGCTATGGCTGCTATGGCTATGTCTATGGCTATGGCTATGGCTATGGATGCTATGGCTATGGATATGCGAGCTATGGATATGGCTATGGCTACGGCTATGGCTGCTATGGCCACCACGGCTATGGCAATATCTGCTATGGCTATGGCTATGGTTGCGGCTGCTATGGCTATGGCTGCTACGGCTATGGCTGCTATGGCTATGGCTTCTATGGCTATGGTTATGCCGTTGGCTGCTATGGCTATGGCTATGGCTGCTATGGCTATGGCTGCTATGGCTGTGGCAATGGCTATGGCTGCTATGGCTATGGCTATGGCTGCTATGGCTATGGCTACGTCTGTGTCTGCTATGGCAATGGCTGCTATGGCTCTGGATATGGCTATGGCTATGGCTACTATGGCTCTGGCTATGTCTATGGCTGCTATGGCTATGGCTATGTCTATTGCGACTGTGGCTATGGCTATGGTTGCTATGGCTATTGCGTCTATCTGCTATGGCTATGGCTATTGCTATGGCTTCTATGGCTATGTCTATGGCTAAGGCTGCTATGGTTATGGCTATGGCTGCTATGGCTATGGTTATGGCTATAGCTGCTATGGCAAAGGCTATGGCTGCTATGGCTATGGTTGCTATGGCTATGGCTGCTATGGCTATGGCTGCTATGTCTATGGCTATGGTTGCGATGGCTATGGCTTCTATGGCTATGGCTTCTATGGCTATCGCTATGGCTATGACTGCTATGGCTATGGCTACGGCTATGGCTGCTATGGCTATGGATATGGCTGCTATGACTGTGTCTATGGCTGCTATGGCTATGTCTATGGCTGCTATGGCTATGGCTATGGCTGCTATGGCTATGGCCATGTCTGCTATGGCTTTGGCTATGTCTACTATGGCTATGTCTGCTATGGCTATGGCTATGTCTACTATGGCTATGTCTGCTATGGCTATGGCTATGTCTACTATGGCTGCTATGGCTACGACTATGGCTACTATGGCTATGGATACGGCTGCTATGGCTATGGCTATTTCTGCTATGGCTATGGCTGCTATGGCTATGGCTATGGCTGCTACGGCTATGGCTGCTACGGCTATGGCTGCTATGGCTATGGCAATGGCTATGGCTGCTATGGCTGTGGCTTCTATGGCTATGGTTATGGCTATGGCTGCTATGACTATGGCTGCTATGGCTGCTATGGCTATGGCTATGGCTATGGCAGCTATGGCTATGGTTATGGTGGCTATGGCTATTGCGTCTATAAGCTATGGCTATGGCTATGTCTATGACTGCTATGGCTATGACTATGGCTGCTATAGCTATGGCTGTATCTGCTATGGCTATGGCTATGGCTGCTATGGCTATGGTTATGGCTGCTATGACTATGGCTATGGGTATGACTGCTATGGCTATGGCTTTGGCTGCTATGGCTATGGCTATGGCTGCTATGGATATGGCAATGGCTACTATGGCCATGGCTATGACTGCTATGGCTATGGCTATGGCTGCTATGGCTATGGCTATGGCTGCCATGGCTATGGCTACGTCTGTGGTTGCTATGGCTGTGGCTGCTGTGGCTTTGGCTATGGCTTCAATGGCTATGGGTTCTATGGCTATCGCTCTGGCTATGAGTGCTATGGCTATGGCTATGGCTATGGCGGCTATGGCTATGGCTATGGCTATGGCTACGGCTTCTATGGCTATGGCTATGACTCCTATGGCTATGGCTATGGCTGCTATGGCTATGGTTATGGCTATAGCTGCTATGCCTATGGCTATGGCTGCTATGGCTATGGCTACGGCTACAATGGCTATGGCAATGTCTAGTATGCCCATGGCTATGGCTGCTATGGCTATGGCTATGGCTGCTATGGCTGTGGGTATGGCTATAGCTGCTGTGGCTATGGCTATGGCTGCTATGGCTATGGCTGCTATGGCTTTGGCTATGGCTTGTATTGGGTATGGCTATGGCTATGGCCGCTATTGCTGTGGCTATGTCTATGGCTGCTATGGAAATAGCTATGGCGGCTATGGCTATGGCTATGGCTGCTATGACTATGGCTATGGGTATGGCTGCTGTGGCTATGGCTATGGCTGATATGGCTATGGCTATGGCTATGGCTGCTATGGCTATGGCTGCTATGGCTATGGCTATGGCTGCTGTGGCTATGGCTATGGCTATGGCCGCTATGCCTATCGTTTCTATCGCTATGGATTTTATGGCTATCGCTATGGCTATGGCTGCTCTGGCAATGGATATGGCTATGACTGCTATGGCTATGGCCATGGCTATGGCTATGGCTGCTATGGCTATGGCTACGTCTGTGGCTGCTATGGCTAGGGCTGCTATGGATTTGGCTATGGCTGCTATGGCAATGGCTATGGCTATGGCTGCTATGGCTACGGCTATGGCTATGGTTGCTATGGCTATGGCTGCTATGGCTATGGCTATGGTTGCGATGGCTATGGCTTCTATGGCTATGGCTTCTATGGCAATCGCTATGGCTATGACTGCTATGGCTATGGCTACGGCTATGGCTGCTATGGCTATGGATATGGCTGCTATGGCTGTGTCTATGGCTGCTATGGCTATGTCTATGGCTGCTATGGCTATGGCTATGGCTGCTATGGCTATGGCCATGTCTGCTATGGCTATGGCTATTTCTACTATGGCTATGTCTGCTATGGCTATGGCTATGTCTACTATGGCTATGTCTGCTATGGCTATGGCTATGGCTATGGCTATGGCTTCTATGGCTATGGCTATGACTCCTGTGGCTATGGCTATGGCTGCTATGGCTATGGTTATGGCTATAGCTGCTATGCCTATGGCTATGGCTGCTATGGCTATGGCTACGGCTACAATGGCTATGGCAATGGCTAGTATGGCCATGGCTATGGCTGCTATGGCTATGGCTATGGCTGCTATGGCTGTGGGTATGGCTATAGCTGCTGTGGCTATGGCTATGGCTGCTATGGCTATGGCTCCTATGGCTATGGCTGCTATGGCTATGGCTATGGCTGCTATGGCTACGGCAATGGCTATGGCTGCTATGGCTATGGTTTCTATGGCTATGGTTATGGCGTTGGCTGCTATGGCTATGGCTGCTGTGGCTGCTATGGCTATGGCTATGGCTATGGCTGCTATGGCTATGGTTATGGTGGCTATGGCTATTGCGTCTATAAGCTATGGCTATGGCTATGTCTATGACTGCAATGGCTATAACTGTGGCTGCTATAGCTATGGCTGTATCTGCTATGGCTATGGCTATGGCTGCTATGGCTATGGTTATGGCTGCTATGACTGTGGCTATGGGTATGGCTGCTATGGCTATGAGTTTGGCTGCTATGGCTATGGCTATGGCTGCTATGGCTATGGTAATGGCTAGTATGGCCATGGCTATGACTGCTATGGCTATGGCTATTGCTGCTATGGCTGTGGGTATGGATATAGCTGCTGTGGCTATGACTGCTATGGCTATGGCTGCTATGGCTTTGGCTATGGCTTGTATTGGCTATGGCTATGGCTATGGCCGCTATGGCTGTGGCTATGTCTATGGCTGCTATGGCTATGGCTGCTATGACTATGGCTATGGCTGCTATGGCTATGGCTGCTATGGCTGTGGCAATGGCTATGGCTGCTATGGCTATGGCTATGGCTGCTATGGCTATGGCTACGTCTGTGGCTGCTATGGCAATGGCTGCTATGGCTCTGGATGTGGCTATGGCTATGGCTACTATGGCTCTGGCTATGTCTATGGCTGCTATGGCTATGGCTATGTCTATTGCGACTGTGGCTATGGCTATGGTTGCTATGGCTATTGCGTCTATCTGCTATGGCTATGGCTATTGCTATGGCTTCTATGGCTATGTCTATGGCTAAGGCTGCTATGGTTATGGCTATGGCTGCTATGGCTATGGTTATGGCTATAGCTGCTATGGCAAAGGCTATGGCTGCTATGGCTATGGTTGCTAAGGCTATGGCTGCTATGGCTATGGCTGCTATGGCTATGGCTATGGTTGCGATGGCTATGGCTTCTATGGCTATGGCTTCTATGGCTATCGCTATGGCTATGACTGCTATGGCTATGGCTACGGCTATGGCTGCTATGGCTATGGATACGGCTGCTATGGCTGTGTCTATGGCTGCTATGGCTATGTCTATGGCTGCTATGGCTATGGCTATGGCTGCTATGGCTATGGCCATGTCTGCTATGGCTATGGCTATGTCTACTATGGCTATGTCTGCTATGGCTATGGCTATGTCTACTATGGCTATGTCTGCTATGGCTATGGCTATGTCTACTATGGCTGCTATGGCTACGACTATGGCTACTATGGCTATGGATACGGCTGCTATGGCTATGGCTATTTCTGCTATCCCTATGGCTGCTATGGCTATGGCTATGGCTGCTACGGCTATGGCTGCTACGGCTATGGCTGCTATGGCTATGGCAATGGCTATGGCTGCTATGGCTGTGGCTTCTATGGCTATGGTTATGGCTATGGCTTCTATGACTATGGCTGCTATGGCTGCTATGGCTATGGCTATGGCTATGGCAGCTATGGCTATGGTTATGGTGGCTATGGCTATTGCGTCTATAAGCTATGGCTATGGCTATGTCTATGACTGCTATGGCTATGACTATGGCTGCTATAGCTATGGCTGTATCTGCTATGGCTATGGCTATGGCTGCTATGGCTATGGTTATGGCTGCTATGACTATGGCTATGGGTATGACTGCTATGGCTATGGCTTTGGCTGCTATGGCTATGGCTATGGCGGCTATGGCTATGGCTATGGCTATGGCTATGGCTTCTATGGCTATGGCTATGACTCCTATGGCTATGGCTATGGCTGCTATGGCTATGGTTATGGCTATAGCTGCTATGCCTATGGCTATGGCTGCTATGGCTATGGCTACGGCTACAATGGCTATGGCAATGTCTAGTATGGCCATGGCTATGGCTGCTATGGCTATGGCTATGGCTGCTATGGCTATGGCTATGGCTGCTATGGCTATGGCTATGGCTGCTATGGCTATGGCTACGTCTGTGGTTGCTATGGCTGTGGCTGCTGTGGCTTTGGCTATGGCTTCTATGGCTATGGGTTCTATGGCTATCGCTCTGGCTATGAGTGCTATGGCTATGGCTATGGCTATGGCGGCTATGGCTATGGCTATGGCTATGGCTATGGCTTCT
This sequence comes from Calliopsis andreniformis, assembly GCF_051401765.1. Lineage (NCBI taxonomy): Eukaryota > Metazoa > Arthropoda > Insecta > Hymenoptera > Andrenidae > Calliopsis > Calliopsis andreniformis. The sequence continues at coordinate 2,167,459 of NW_027480456.1, read as the reverse complement.
ATGGCTATGGCTATGACTCCTATGGCTATGGCTATAGCTGCTATGGCTATGGTTATGGCTATAGCTGCTATGCCTATGGCTATGGCTGCTATGGCTATGGCTACGGCTACAATGGCTATGGCAATGGCTAGTATGGCCATGGCTATGGCTGCTATGGCTATGGCTATGGCTGCTATGGCTGTGGGTATGGCTATAGCTGCTGTGGCTATGGCTATGGCTGCTATGGCTATGGCTGCTATGGCTTTGGCTATGGCTTATATTGGGTATGGCTATGGCTATGGCCGCTATTGCTGTGGCTATGTCTATGGCTGTATGGAAATAGCTATGGCGGCTATGGCTATGGCTATGGCTGCTATGACTATGGCTATGGGTATGGCTGCTGTGGCTATGGCTATGGCTGATATGGCTATGGCTATGGCTATGGCTGCTATGGCTATGGCTGCTATGGCTATGGCTGCTATGGCTATGGCTATGGCTGCTATGGCTATGGCTATGGCTATGGCCGCTATGCCTATCGTTTCTATCGCTATGGCTTTTATGGCTATCGCTATGGCTATGGCTGCTCTGGCAATGGACATGGCTATGACTGCTATGGCTATGGCCATGGCTATGGCTGCTATGGCTATGGCTATGGTTGCTATGGCTATGGCTGATATGGCTATGGCTATGGCTGCGATGGCTATGTATGCGATGGCTATGGCTATGGCTATGGCTATGGCTGCTATGGCTATGGCTACGTCTGTGGCTGCTATGGCTAGGGCTGCTATGGATTTGGCTATGGCTGCTATGGCAATGGCTATGGCTATGCCTGCTATGGCTATGGCTATGGCTATGGTTGCTATGGCTATGGCTGCTATGGCTATGCCTGCTATGGCTATGGCTATGGCTGCGATGGCTATGTATGCTATGGCTATGGCAATGGCTATGGCTGCTATGGCTATGGCTGCTATGCCTATGGCAATGGCTACGGCTGCTATGGCTATGTCTTCTATGGCTACGACTACTATGGCCATCGCTATGGCTATGACTGCTATGGCTATTGCTATGGCTATGGCTGCTATGGCTATGGCTATGGCTATGGCTATGGCTGCTATAGCTATGGCTATGTCTGCTATGGCTATGGCTATGGCTACGGCGATGGCTGCTATGGCTATGGCTATGGCTGCTTTGGCTATGACTATAGCTGCGTTGGCTGCTGTGGCTATGGCTATGTCTATGGCTGCTATGGCTGTGGCTATGGCTATGGCTGCTATGGAAATAGCTATGGCAGTTATTGTTATGGCTATGGCTGCTATGGCTATGGCTATCTCTATGGCTGCTGTTGCTATGGCTATGGCTGATATGGCTATGGCTATGGCTACTATGCCCATGGCTATGGCTGCTATGGCTATGGTTGCTATGGCTGTGGTTACGGCTATAGCTGCTATGGCTATGGCTAGGGCTGCTATGGCTATGGCTATTGCTATGTCTAGGCCTATGGCTGCTATGGCTATGGCTATGTGTATGGCTACTATGGCTATGGCTATGGCTGCTATGGCTATGGCTATGGCTACTATGCCCATGGCTATGGCTGCTGTGGCTATGGCTATGGCTGCTATGGCTGTGGCTGCTATGGCTATTGCTGCTATGGGTATGGCGACGGTTGCTATTGCTATTGCGTCTATCTGCTAGGGCTATGGCTATGGCAGTGGCTTCTGGGGCTAAGTCTATGGCTAAGGCTGCTATGGCTATGGCTATGGCTGCTTTGGCTATGGCTATAGCTGCATTGGCTGCTGTGGCTATGGCTATGTCTACGGCTGCTATGGCTGTGGCTATGGCTATGGCTGCTATGGAAATAGCTATGGCAGCTATGGCTATGGCTATGGCTGCTATGGCTATGGCTATGGTTATGGCTGCGGTGGCTATGGCTATGGCTGATATGGCTATTGCTTTGGCTATAGCTGCTATGGCTATCGCCATGGCTGCTATGGCTATGGCTATGGCTACGGCTATGGCTGCTATGGCTATGCCTATGGCTATGGCTATGGCTATGGATGCTATGGCTATGGATATGCGAGCTATGGATATGGCTATGGCTACGGCTATGGCTGCTATGGCCACCATGGCTATGGCAATATCTGCTATGGCTATGGCTATGGTTGCGTCTGCTATGGCTATGGCTGCTACGGCTATGGCTATGGCTATGGCTGCTATGGCTATGGCTATGGCTATGGCTGCTATGGCTATGGCTGCTATGGCTGTGGCTATGGCTGCTATGGCTATGGCTGCTATAGCTATGGCTATGGCTATGGCTGCTATGCCTATCGCTTCTATCGCTATGGCTTTTATGGCTATCGCTATGGCTATGGCTGCTATAGCAATGGCTATGGCTATGGCTGCTATGGCTATGGCCATGGCTGCTATGCCTATGGCTACGTGTGTGGCTGCTATGGCTATGGCAATGGCTATTGCTGCTATGGCTATGGCTTCTATGGCTACGGCTATGTCTATGGCTGCTATGGCTATGGCTGCTATGGCTACTATGTCTATGGCTATGGCTTTGGCTGCTATGCGTATGGCTCTGGCTGCTATGGCTATGGCTATGTCTGCTATGGCTATGGCTACGTCTACTATGGCTGCTATGGCTATTACTATGGCTACTATGACAATGGATACGGCTGCTATGGCTATGGCTATTTCTGCTATGGCTATGGCTGCTAAGGCTATGGCTATGGCTGCTATGGCTATGGCTGCTATGGCTATGGCTGCTATGGCTAAGGCTATGGCTGCTATGGCTATGGCAGTGGCTATGGCTGCTATGGCTATGGCTATGGGTATGGCTGCTGTGGCTATGGCTATGGCTGATATGGCTATGGCTATGGCTATGGCTGCTATGGCTATGGCTATGGCTGCTATGGCTATGACTGCTATGGCTATGGCTATGCCTATGGCTGCTATGCCTATCGCTTCTATCGCTGTGGCTTTTATGGCTATAGCTATGGCTATGGCTGCTATGGCAATGGCTATGGCTATGTCTGCTATGGCTATGGCCATGGCTATGGCTGCTATGGCTATGGCTATAGCTGCATTGGCTGCTGTGGCTATGGATATGTCTACGGCGGCTATGGCTGTGGCTATGGCTACGGCTGCTATGGAAATAGCTATGGGAGCTATGGCTATGGCTATGGCTGCTATGGCTATGGCTACGGCTATGATTGCTATGGCTATGGCTATGGCTATGGCTGCTATGGCTATGGCTATGGGTGCTATGGATATGGCTATGGCTGATATGGTTATGGCTATGGCTATGGCTGCTATGGCTATGGGTATGGCTGCTATGGCTGCGGCTGCTATGGCTATGGCTATGGCTATGGCTGCTACGGCTATGGCTGCTATGGCTATGGCTATGGCTGTTATGGCTATGGCTGCTATGGCTGTGGCAATGGCTATGGCTGCTATGGCTATGGCTATGGCTGCTATGGCTATGGCTACGCCTGTGGCTGCTATGGCAATGGCTGCTATGGCTTTGGCTATGGCTGCTATGGCTCTGGATATGGCTATGGCTATGGCTGCTATGGCTATGGCTATGGCTACGGCTGCTATGGCTGTGGCTATGGCTATGGCTGCTATGGAAATAACTATGGCAACTATGGCTATGGCTATGGCTTCTATGGCTACGGCTATGGCTGCTATGGCCACAATGGCTATGGCAATGGCTGCTATGGCTATGGCTCTGGCTGCTATGGCTATGGCTATGTCTGCTATGGCTATGGCTACGTCTACTATGGCTGCTATGGCTATTACTATGGCTACTATGTCAATGGATACGGCTGCTATGGCTATGGCTATTTCTGCTATGGCTATGGCTGCTAAGGCTATGGCTATGGCTGCTATGGCTATGGCTGCTATGGCTATGGCTGCTATGGCTATGGCTATGACTATGGCTGCGGTGGCTATGGCTATGGCTGATATGGCTATTGCTTTGGCTATAGCTGCTATGGCTATCGCCATGGCTGCTATGGCTATGGCTATGGCTACGGCTATGGCTGCTATGGCTATGTCTATGGCTATGGCTATGGCTATGGATGCTATGGCTATGGATATGCGAGCTATGGATATGGCTATGGCTACGGCTATGGCTGCTATGGCCACCATGGCTATGGCAATATCTGCTATGGCTATGGCTATGGTTGCGTCTGCTATGGCTATGGCTGCTACGGCTATGGCTATGGCTATGGCTGCTATGGCTATGGCTATGGCTATGGCTGCTATGGCTATGGCTGCTATGGCTGTGGCTATGGCTGCTATGGCTATGGCTGCTATAGCTATGGCTATGGCTATGGCTGCTATGCCTATCGCTTCTATCGCTATGGCTTTTATGGCTATCGCTATGGCTATGGCTGCTATAGCAATGGCTATGGCTATGGCTGCTATGGCTATGGCCATGGCTGCTATGCCTATGGCTACGTGTGTGGCTGCTATGGCTATGGCAATGGCTATTGCTGCTATGGCTATGGCTTCTATGGCTACGGCTATGTCTATGGCTGCTATGGCTATGGCTGCTATGGCTACTATGTCTATGGCTATGGCTTTGGCTGCTATGCGTATGGCTCTGGCTGCTATGGCTATGGCTATGTCTGCTATGGCTATGGCTACGTCTACTATGGCTGCTATGGCTATTACTATGGCTACTATGACAATGGATACGGCTGCTATGGCTATGGCTATTTCTGCTATGGCTATGGCTGCTAAGGCTATGGCTATGGCTGCTATGGCTATGGCTGCTATGGCTATGGCTGCTATGGCTAAGGCTATGGCTGCTATGGCTATGGCAGTGGCTATGGCTGCTATGGCTATGGCTATGGGTATGGCTGCTGTGGCTATGGCTATGGCTGATATGGCTATGGCTATGGCTATGGCTGCTATGGCTATGGCTATGGCTGCTATGGCTGTGGCTATGGCTACGGCTGCTATGGAAATAGCTATGGGAGCTATGGCTATGGCTATGGCTGCTATGGCTATGGCTACGGCTATGATTGCTATGGCTATGGCTATGGCTATGGCTGCTATGGCTATGGCTATGGGTGCTATGGATATGGCTATGGCTGATATGGTTATGGCTATGGCTATGGCTGCTATGGCTATGGGTATGGCTGCTATGGCTGTGGCTGCTATGGCTATGGCTATGGCTATGGCTGCTACGGCTATGGCTGCTATGGCTATGGCTATGGCTGTTATGGCTATGGCTGCTATGGCTGTGGCAATGGCTATGGCTGCTATGGCTATGGCTATGGCTGCTATGGCTATGGCTACGCCTGTGGCTGCTATGGCAATGGCTGCTATGGCTTTGGCTATGGCTGCTATGGCTCTGGATATGGCTATGGCTATGGCTGCTATGGCTATGGCTATGGCTACGGCTGCTATGGCTGTGGCTATGGCTATGGCTGCTATGGAAATAACTATGGCAACTATGGCTATGGCTATGGCTTCTATGGCTACGGCTATGGCTGCTATGGCCACAATGGCTATGGCAATGGCTGCTATGGCTATGGCTCTGGCTGCTATGGCTATGGCTATGTCTGCTATGGCTATGGCTACGTCTACTATGGCTGCTATGGCTATTACTATGGCTACTATGTCAATGGATACGGCTGCTATGGCTATGGCTATTTCTGCTATGGCTATGGCTGCTAAGGCTATGGCTATGGCTGCTATGGCTATGGCTGCTATGGCTATGGCTGCTATGGCTATGGCTATGACTATGGCTGCGGTGGCTATGGCTATGGCTGATATGGCTATTGCTTTGGCTATAGCTGCTATGGCTATCGCCATGGCTGCTATGGCTATGGCTATGGCTACGGCTATGGCTGCTATGGCTATGTCTATGGCTATGGCTATGGCTATGGATGCTATGGCTATGGATATGCGAGCTATGGATATGGCTATGGCTACGGCTATGGCTGCTATGGCCACCATGGCTATGGCAATATCTGCTATGGCTATGGCTATGGTTGCGGCTGCTATGGCTATGGCTGCTACGGCTATGGCTGCTATGGCTATGGCTTCTATGGCTATGGTTATGGCGTTGGCTGCTATGGCTATGGCTATGGCTGCTATGGCTATGGCTGCTATGGCTGTGGCAATGGCTATGGCTGCTATGGCTATGGCTATGGCTGCTATGGCTATGGCTACGTCTGTGGCTGCTATGGCAATGGCTGCTATGGCTCTGGATATGGCTATGGCTATGGCTACTATGGCTCTGGCTATGTCTATGGCTGCTATGGCTATGGCTATGTCTATTGCGACTGTGGCTATGGCTATGGTTGCTATGGCTATTGCGTCTATCTGCTATGGCTATGGCTATTGCTATGGCTTCTATGGCTATGTCTATGGCTAAGGCTGCTATGGTTATGGCTATGGCTGCTATGACTATGGTTATGGCTATAGCTGCTATGGCAAAGGCTATGGCTGCTATGGCTATGGTTGCTATGGCTATGCCTGCTATGGCTATGGCTGCTATGGCTATGGCTATGGTTGCGATGGCTATGGCTTCTATGGCTATGGCTTCTATGGTTATCGCTATGGCTATGACTGCTATGGCTATGGCTACGGCTATGGCTGCTATGGCTATGGATATGGCTGCTATGGCTGTGTCTATGGCTGCTATGGCTATGTCTATGGCTGCTATGGCTATGGCTATGGCTGCTATGGCTATGGCCATGTCTGCTATGGCTATGGCTATGTCTACTATGGCTATGTCTGCTATGGCTATGGCTATGTCTACTATGGCTATGTCTGCTATGGCTATGGCTATGTCTACTATGGCTGCTATGGCTACGACTATGGCTACTATGGCTATGGATACGGCTGCTATGGCTATGGCTATTTCTGCTATGGCTATGGCTGCTATGGCTATGGCTATGGCTGCTACGGCTATGGCTGCTACGGCTATGGCTGCTATGGCTATGGCAATGGCTATGGCTGCTATGGCTGTGGCTTCTATGGCTATGGTTATGGCTATGGCTGCTATGACTATGGCTGCTATGGCTGCTATGGCTATGGCTATGGCTATGGCAGCTATGGCTATGGTTATGGTGGCTATGGCTATTGCGTCTATAAGCTATGGCTATGGCTATGTCTATGACTGCTATGGCTATGACTATGGCTGCTATAGCTATGGCTGTATCTGCTATGGCTATGGCTATGGCTGCTATGGCTATGGTTATGGCTGCTATGACTATGGCTATGGGTATGACTGCTATGGTTATGGCTTTGGCTGCTATGGCTATGGCTATGGCTGCTATGGCTATGGCAATGGCTACTATGGCCATGGCTATGACTGCTATGGCTATGGCTATGGCTGCTATGGCTATGGCTATGGCTGCCATCGCTATGGCTACGTCTGTGGTTGCTATGGCTGTGGCTGCTGTGGCTTTGGCTATGGCTTCAATGGCTATGGGTTCTATGGCTATCGCTCTGGCTATGAGTGCTATGGCTATGGCTATGGCTATGGCGGCTATGGCTATGGCTATGGCTATGGCTATGGCTTCTATGGCTATGGCAATGACTCCTATGGCTATGGCTATGGCTGCTATGGCTATGGTTATGGCTATAGCTGCTATGCCTATGGCTATGGCTGCTATGGCTATGGCTACGGCTACAATGGCTATGGCAATGTCTAGTATGGCCATGGCTATGGCTGCTATGGCTATGGCTATGGCTGCTATGGCTGTGGGTATGGCTATAGCTGCTGTGGCTATGGCTATGGCTGCTATGGCTATGGCTGCTATGGCTTTGGCTATGGCTTGTATTGGGTATGGCTATGGCTATGGCCGCTATTGCTGTGGCTATGTCTATGGCTGCTATGGAAATAGCTATGGCGGCTATGGCTATGGCTATGGCTGCTATGACTATGGCTATGGGTATGGCTGCTGTGGCTATGGCTATGGCTGATATGGCTATGGCTATGGCTATGGCTGCTATGGCTATGGCTGCTATGGCTATGGCTATGGCTGCTGTGGCTATGGCTATGGCTATGGCCGCTATGCCTATCGTTTCTATCGCTATGGATTTTATGGCTATCGCTATGGCTATGGCTGCTCTGGCAATGGATATGGCTATGACTGCTATGGCTATGGCCATGGCTATGGCTGCTATGGCTATGGCTATGGTTGCTATGGCTATGGCTGATATGGCTATGGCTATGGCTGCGATGGCTATGTATGCGATGGCTATGGCTATGGCTATGGCTATGGCTGCTATGGCTATGGCTACGTCTGTGGCTGCTATGGCTAGGGCTGCTATGGATTTGGCTATGGCTGCTATGGCAATGGCTATGGCTATGGCTGCTATGGCTATGGCTATGGCTATGGTTGCTATGGCTATGGCTGCTATGGCTATGGCTATGGTTGCGATGGCTATGGCTTCTATGGCTATGGCTTCTATGGCTATCGCTATGGCTATGACTGCTATGGCTATGGCTATGGCTGCTATGGCTATGGCTATGGCTATGGCCGCTATGGCTGTGGCTATGTCTATGGCTGCTATGGCTATGGCTGCTATGACTATGGCTATGGCTGCTGTGGCTATGGCTATGGCTGATATGGCTATGGCTATGGCTATGGCTGCTCTGGCTATGGCTGCTATGACTATGGCTATGGCTGCTATGGCTGTGACTGCTATGGCTATGGCTGCTATGGCTATGGTTATGGCTGCTATGGCTATAGCTATGGCTGCTACGGCTATGGCTGCTATGGCTATGGCTATGGCTACTATGGCCATGGCTATGACTGCTATGGCTATGGCTATTGCTGCTATGGCTATGGCTTCTATGGCTATCGCTATGGCTATGGCTGCTATGGCTATGGCTATGGCTGCTATGGCCATGGCTGTGTCTCCTATGGCTATGGCTATGTCTGCTATGGCTATGGCTATGGCTGCCATGGCTATGCCTTTTGTGGCTATGGCTTATGTGGCTATCGCTATGGCCATGGCTGCTTTGGCTATGGCTTTAGCTGCATTGGCTGCTGTGGCTATAGCTATGTCTATGGCTGCTATGGCTGTGGCTATGGCTATGGCTGCTATGGCTTTGGCTATGGCTGATATGTCTATGGCTATGGGTATGGCTGCTATAGCTATGTCTATGGCTGCTATGGCTGTGGCTATGGCTATGGCTGCTATGGCTTTGGCTATGGCTGATATGTCTATGGCTACGTGTATGGCTGCTATGGCTATGGCAATGGCTACTATGGCCATGTCTATGACTGCTATGGCTATGGCTATGGCTGCTATAGCTATGGCTTCTAGGGCTATGGCTATGGCTGCTATTGTTCTGGCTGCAATGGCTATGGCAATGGCTATGGCTGCTATGGCTATGGCTGCTGTGGCTATGGCTATGGCTGCTATGGCTGTGGTTACGGCTTCTATGGCTATGTCTATGGCTATGTCTGCTATGGCTATGGCTATGGCTGCTCTGGCTTTGGCTATGGCTACTATGGCTGTTATTGCTATGGCTATAACTCCTGTGGCTATGGCTATGCCTGCTATGGCTATGGTTATGGCTATAGCTGCTATGCCTATGGCTATGGCTGCTATGGCTATGGCTACGGCTACAATGGCTATGGCAATGGCTAGTATGGTCATGGCTATGGCTGCTAGGGCTATGGCTATGGCTGCTATGGCTATGGCTACGGCTACAATGGCTATGGCTACGTCTGTGGTTGCTATGGCTGTGGCTGCTGTGGCTTTGGCTATGGCTTCTATGGCTATGGGTTCTATGGCTATCGCTCTGGCTATGAGTGCTATGGCTATGGCTATGGCTATGGCTGCTATGGCTATGGCTATGGCTATGGCTATGGCTTCTATGGCTATGGCTATAACTCCTATGGCTATGGCTATGCCTGCTATGGCTATGGTCATGGCTATAGCTGCTATGCCTATGGCTATGGCTGCTATGGCCATGGCTACGGCTACAATGGCTATGGCAATGGCTAGTATGGCCATGGCTATGGCTGCTAGGGCTATGGCTATGGCTGCTATGGCTGTGGGTATGGCTATAGCTGCTGTGGCTATGGCTATGGCTGCTATGGCTTTGGCTATGGCTTGTATTGGGTATGGCTATGGCTATGGCCGCTATTGCTGTGGCTATGTCTATGGCTGCTATGGAAATAGCTATGGCTGCTATGGCTATGGCTATGGCTATGGCTGCTATGGCTATGGTTATGGTGGCTATGGCTAGTGCGTCTATAAGCTATGGCTATGGCTATGTCTATGACTGCTATGGCTATGACTATGGCTGCTATAGCTTTGGCTGTATCTGCTATGGCTATGGCTATGGCTGCTATGGCTATGGTTATGGCTGCTATGACTATGGCTATGGGTATGGCTGCTATGGCTGTGGCTTTGGCTGCTATGGCTATTGCTACGACTGCTATGGCTATGGCTATGGCTGCTGTGGCTGTGGGTATGGCTACAGCTGCTGTGGCTATGGCTATGTCTGCTATGGCTATGGCTGCTATGGCTTTGGCTATGGCTACGGCTGCTGTGGAAATAGCTATGGCAGCTATGGCTATGGCTATGTCTGCTATGGCTATGGCTGCTATGGCCATGGCTATGGCTTTGGCTGCTATGGCTATGGCTATGGCTGCTATGGCTATGGCAATGGCTACTATGGCCATGGCTATGACTGCTATGGCTATGGCTATGGCTGCTATGGCTATGGCTATGGCTGCTATGGCTATGGCTACGTCTGTGGTTGCTATGGCTGTGGCTGCTGTGGCTTTGGCTATGGCTTCTGTGGCTATGGGTTCTATGGCTATCGCTCTGGCTATGAGTGCTGTGGCTATGGCTATGGCTATGGCTGCTATGGCTATGGCTATGGCTATGGCTGTGGCTTCTATGGCTATGGCTATGGTTATGGTGGCTATGGCTATTGCGTCTATAGGCTATGGCTATGGCTATGTCTATAACTGCTATGGCTATTGCGTCTATAGGCTATGGCTATGGCTATGTCTATGACTGCTATGGCTATGACTATGGCTGCTATGGCTATGGCTGCTATGGCTGCTATGGCTATGGCTGTGGCTATGGCTGCTATGGAAATAGCTATGGCTGCTATGGCTATGGCTATGGCTATGGCTGCTATGGCTATGGTTATGGTGGCTATGGCTAGTGCGTCTATAAGCTATGGCTATGGCTATGTCTATGACTGCTATGGCTATGACTATGGCTGCTATAGCTTTGGCTGTATCTGCCATGGCTATGGCTATGGCTGCTATGGCTATGGTTATGGCTGCTAAGACTATAGCTATGGGTATGGCTGCTATGGCTATGGCTATGTCTGCTATGGCTATGGCTGCTATGGCTTTGGCTATTGCTTGTATTGGCTATAGCTATGGCTATGGCTACTATGGCTGTGGCTATGTTTATGGGTGCTATGGCTATGGCTATGGCCATTGCTGCTATGGCTATGGCTATGTCTATGGCTGCTATGGCTATGGCTACGGCTGCTATGGCTATGGCTGCTATGGCTGTGGCTATGGCTGCTATGGCTATGGCTGCTATGGCTATGGCTATGACTATGGCTGCTATGCCTATCGCTTCTATCGCTATGGCTTTTATGGCTATCGCTGTGGCTATGGCTGCTATGGCTATGGCAATGGCTATGGCTGCTATGGCTGTGGCTTCTATGGCTATGGTTATGGCTATGGCTGCTATGACTATGGCTGCTATGGCTGCTATGGCTATGGCTATGGCTATGGCAGCTATGGCTATGGTTATGGTGGCTATGGCTATTGCGTCTATAAGCTATGGCTATGGCTATGTCTATGACTGCTATGGCTATGACTATGGCTGCTATAGCTATGGCTGTATCTGCTATGGCTATGGCTATGGCTGCTATGGCTATGGTTATGGCTGCTATGACTATGGCTATGGGTATGACTGCTATGGCTATGGCAATGGCTACTATGGCCATGGCTATGACTGCTATCGCTATGGCTATGGCTGCTATGGCTATGGCTATGGCTGCTATGGCTATGGCTACGTCTGTGGTTGCTATGGCTGTGGCTGCTGTGGCTTTGGCTATGGCTGCTATGGCTATGGCTGTTATGGCTATGGCTATGACTATGGCTGCTATGGCTATGACTATGGCTATGGCTGCGGCTTCTATGGCTATGGCTATGACTCCTATGGCTATGGCTATGGCTGCTATGGCTATGGCTGTTATGGCTATGGCTATGGCTGCGATGGCTATGGCTTCAATGGCTATGGCTTCTATGGCTATCGCTATGGCTATGACTGCTATGGCTATCGCTGTGGCTATGGCTGCTATGGCTATGGCAATGGCTATGGCTGCTATGGATGTGGCTTCTATGGCTATGGCTATGGCTATGGCCGCTATTGCTGTGGCTATGTCTATGGCTGCTATGGAAATAGCTATGGCTGCTATGGCTATGGCTATGGCTATGGCTGCTATGGCTATGGTTATGGTGGCTATGGCTATTGCGTCTATAAGCTATGGCTATGGCTATGTCTATGACTGCTATGGCTATGACTATGGCTGCTATAGCTTTGGCTGTATCTGCTATGGCTATGGCTATGGCTGCTATGGCTATGGTTATGGCTGCTATGACTATGGCTATGGGTATGGCTGCTATGGCTGTGGCTTTGGCTGCTATGGCTATGGCTATGACTGCTATGGCTATGGCTATGGCTGCTATGGCTGTGGGTATGGCTACAGCTGCTGTGGCTATGGCTATGTCTGCTATGGCTATGGCTGCTATGGCTTTGGCTATGGCTACGGCTGCTGTGGAAATAGCTATGGCAGCTATGGCTATGGCTATGTCTGCTATGGCTATGGCTGCTATGGCTATGGCTATGGCTTTGGCTGCTATGGCTATGGCTATGGCTGCTATGGCTATGGCAATGGCTACTATGGCCATGGCTATGACTGCTATGGCTATGCCTATGGCTGCTATGGCTATGGCTATGGCTGCTATGGCTATGGCTACGTCTGTGGTTGCTATGGCTGTGGCTGCTGTGGCTTTGGCTATGGCTTCTGTGGCTATGGGTTCTATAAGCTATCGCTCTGGCTATGAGTGCTGTGGCTATGGCTATGGCTATGGCTGCTATGGCTATGGCTATGGCTATGGCTGTGGCTTCTATGGCTATGGCTATGGTTATGGTGGCTATGGCTATTGCGTCTATAGGCTATGGCTATGGCTATGTCTATGACTGCTATGGCTATTGCGTCTATAGGCTATGGCTATGGCTATGTCTATGACTGCTATGGCTATGACTATGGCTGCTATGGCTATGGCTGCTATGGCTGCTATGGCTATGGCTATGGCTATGGCTGCTATGGCTATGGTTATGGTGGCTATGGCTATTGCGTCTATAGGCTATGGCTATGGCTATGTCTATGACTGCTATGGCTATGACTATGGCTGCTATAGCTTTGGCTGTATCTGCTATGGCTATGGCTATGGCTGCTATGGCTATGGTTATGGCTACTATGACTATAGCTATGGGTATGGCTGCTATGGCTATGGCTATGTCTGCTATGGCTATGGCTGCTATGGCTTTGGCTATTGCTTGTATTGGCTATAGCTATGGCTATGGCTACTATGGCTGTGGCTATGTTTATGGGTGCTATGGCTATGGCTATGGCTATTGCTGCTATGGCTATGGCTATGTCTATGGCTGCTATGGCTATGGCTACGGCTGCTATGGCTATGGCTGCTATGGCTGTGGCTATGGCTGCTATGGCTATGGCTGCTATGGCTATGGCTATGACTATGGCTGCTATGCCTATCGCTTCTATCGCTATGGCTTTTATGGCTATCGCTGTGGCTATGGCTGCTATGGCTATGGCAATGGCCATGGCTGCTATGGCTGTGGCTTCTATGGCTATGGTTATGGCTATGGCTGCTATGACTATGGCTGCTATGGCTGCTATGGCTATGGTTATGGCTATGGCTGCTATGTCTATGACTGCTATGGCTATGACTATGGCTGCTATAGCTATGGCTGTATCTGCTATGGCTATGGCTATGGCTGCTATGGCTATGGTTATGGCTGCTGTGACTATGGCTATGGGTATGGCTGCTATGGCTATGGCTTTGGCTGCTATGGCTATGGCTATGGCTGCTATGGCTATGGCAATGGCTACTATGGCCATGGCTATGACTGCTATGGCTATGGCTATGGCTGCTATGGCTATGTCTATGGCTGCTATGGCTATGGCTACGTCTGTGGTTGCTATGGCTGTGGCTGCTGTGGCTTTGGCTATGGCTTCTATGGCTATGGGTTCTATGGCTATCGCTCTGGCTATGAGTGCTATGGCTATGGCTATGGCTATGACTGCTATGGCTATGGCTATGGCTATGGCTGTGGCTTCTATGGCTATGGCTATGACTCCTATGGCTATGGCTATGGCTGCTATGGCTATGGCTGTTATGGCTATGGCTATGGCTGCGATGGCTATGGCTTCAATGGCTATGGCTTCTATGGCTATCGGTATGGCTATGGCTGCTATGGCTATGGCTATGGCTACGGCCATGACTGCTATCGCCACCATGGCAATGGCAATGCCTGCTATGGCTATGGCTATGGCTTAGGCTGCTATGGCTATGGCTTTTATGGCTATCGCTATGGCTATGACTGCTATGGCTATGGCTATGGCTATGGCTGCTATTGCTATGTATGCTATGGCTATGGCAATGGCTATGGCTGCTATGGCTATGGCAGCTATGGCTATGGCCATGGCTGCTATGGCTATGGCTATGGCTGCTATGGCTATGGTTATGGCTATAGCTGCTATGGCTATGGATATGGTTTCTATGGCTATGTCTATGGCTAAGGCTGCTATGGCTATTGCTATGGCTGCTTTGGATATGGCTATAGCTGCATTGGCTGCTGTGGCTATGGCTATGGCTGCATTGGCTATGGCAATGCCTGCTATGGCTATGGCTGCTATGGCTATGGCTATGGCTGCTATGGCTATGGCTGCTATGGCTATGGCTATGGCTATGGCTGTTATGGCTATGGCTTCTATGGCTATGGCTTTTATGGCTATCGCTATGGCTATGACTGCTATGGCTGTTGCTATGGCTATGGCTGCTATGGCTATGGCATTGGCTATGTCTGCTACGGCTATGGCTATGGCTGCTATGGCTATGGTTGTGGTTGCAATGGCTATTGCGTCTATCTGCTATGGCTATGGCTGTGGATATGGCTTCTATGGCTATGTCTATGGCTAAGGCTGCTATGGCTTGGCCATGGCTGCTATGTCTATGGCTATAGCTAGATTGGCTGCTGTGGGTATGGCTATGTCTATGGCTGCTATGGCTGTGGTTATGGCTATGGCTTCTATGGAAATAACTATGGCGGCTATCGCTATGGCTATAGTTGCATTGGCTGCTATGGCTATGGCTATGTCTATGGCTGCTATGGCTATGAAAATGTCTATGGCTGCTATGGCTATGGCTATGTCTGCTATGGCTATGGCTATGGCTGCTTTGGCTATGGCTATAGCTGCGGCTGCTGTGGCTATGGCTGCTATGGCTATGGCTATGGCTGCTTTCGCTAGGGCTATAACTGCATTGGCTGCTGTGGCTATGGCTATGTGTATGGCTGCTATGGCTGTGGCTCTGGCTATGGCTGCTATGGATATAGCTATGGCAGCTATGGCTATGACTATGCCTGCTTTGGATATAGCTATGGCAGGTATGGCTATGGCTATGACTGCTATGGCTATGGCTATGGCTATGGCTGCTATGGCTTTGGCTATGGCTGATATGGCTATGGCTATGGGTATGGCTGCTATGGCTATGGCAATGGCTACTATGGCCATGGTTATGACTGCTATGGCTATGGCTATGGCTGCTATGGCTATGGCAGCTAGGGCTATGGCTATGGCTGCTATTGCTGTGGCTGCTATGGCTATGGCAATGGCTATGGCTGCTATGGCTATGGCTATGGCTATGACTGCTATGGCTATGGCTATGGCTGCTATGGCTATGGCTGCTATGGCTATGGCTATGGCAATGACTATGGCTGCTATGGCTATGGCTGCTATGGCTACGGCAGTGGCTATGGCTGCTATGACTATGGCTTCTATGGCTATGGCTTCTATGGCTATCGCTATGGCTATGGCTGCTATGGCTATGGCTATGGCTGCTATGGCCATGGCTATGTCTCCTATGGCTATGGCTATGTCTGCTATGGCTATGGCTATGGCTGCCATGGCTATGCCTTTTGTGGCTATGGCTTCTGTGGCTATCGCTATGGCCATGGCTGCTTTGGCTATGGCTTTAGCTGCATTGGCTGCTGTGGCTATAGCTATGTCTATGGCTGCTATGGCTGTGGCTACGGCTATGGCTGCTATGGCTTTGGCTATGGCTGATATGTCTATGGCTATGGGTATGGCTGCTATGGCTATGGCAATGGCTACTATGGCCATGACTATGACTGCTATGGTTATGGCTATGGCTGCTAGGGCTATGGCTATGTCTGCTATTGCTCTGGCTGCTATGGCTATGGCAATGGTTATGGCTGCTACGGCCATGGCTGCTGTGGCTATGGCTGTGGCTGCTATGGCTGTGGTTACGGATGCTATGGCTATGGCTAAGGCTGCTCTGGCTATGGCTATGGCTGCTATGGCTATGGCTATAGCTGCTGTGGCCTTGGCTATGGCTACTATGGCTGTTATTGCTATGGCTATGGCTACTATGGCTATGGATACGGCTGCTCTGGCTATGGCTATGGCTATGTCTGCTATGGCTATGGCTATGGCTGCCATGGCTATGCCTTTTCTGGCTATGGCTTCTATAGCTATCGCTATGGCTATGGCTGCTTTGGCTATGGCTTTAGCTGCATTGGCTGCTGTGGCTATGGCTGTGTCTGTGTCTGCTATGGCTGTGGCTATGGCTATGGCTGCTATGGAAATAGTTATGGCAGCAATGGCTATGGCTATGGCTGCTATGGCTACGGCTATGGCTGCTATGGCCACCATGGCTATGTCTATGGCTGCTATGGCTGTGGCTCTGGCTATGGCTGCTATGGATATAGCTATGGCAGCTATGGCTATGACTATGCCTGCTATGGATATAGCTATGGCAGGTATGGCTGTGGCTATGGCTGCTATGGCTATGGCTATGGCTATGGCTGCTATGGCTTTGGCTATGGCTGATATGTCTATGGCTACGTGTATGGCTGCTATGGCTATGGCAATGGCTACTATGGCCATTGCTATGACTGCTATGGCTATGGCTATGGCTGCTATAGCTATGGCTTCTAGGGCTATGGCTATGGCTGCTATTGCTCTGGCTGCAATGGCTATGGCAATGGCTATGGCTGCTATGGCTATGGCTGCTGCGGCTATGGCTATGGCTGCTATGGCTGTGGTTACGGCTTCTATGGCTATGTCTATGGCTATGTCTGCTATGGCTATGGCTATGGCTGCTCTGGCTTTGGCTATGGCTACTATGGCTGTTATTGCTATGGCTATAACTCCTGTGGCTATGGCTATGCCTGCTATGGCTATGGTTATGGCTATAGCTGCTATGCCTATGGCTATGGCTGCTATGGCTATGGCGACGGCTACAACGGCTATGGCAATGGCTAGTATGGCCATGGCTATGGCTGCTAGGGCTATGGCTATGGCTGCTATGGCTATGGCTACGGCTACAATGGCTATGGCTACGTCTGTGGTTGCCATGGCTGTGGCTGCTGTGGCTTTGGCTATGGCTTCTATGGCTATGGGTTCTATGGCTATCGCTCTGGCTATGAGTGCTATGGCTATGGCTATGGCTATGGCTGCTATGGCTGTGGGTATGGCTACAGCTGCTGTGGCTATGGCTATGTCTGCTATGGCTATGGCTGCTATGGCGTTGGCTATGGCTACGGCTGCTGTGGAAATAGCTATGGCAGCTATGGCTATGGCTATGTCTGCTATGGCTATGGCTGCTATGGCTATGGCTATGGCTTTGGCTGCTATGGCTATGGCTATGGCTGCTATGGCTATGGCAATGGCTACTATGGCCATGGCTATGACTGCTATGGCTATGGCTATGGCTGCTATGGCTATGGCTATGGCTGCTATGGCTATGGCTACGTCTGTGGTTGCTATGGCTGTGGCTGCTGTGGCTTTGGCTATGGCTTCTGTGGCTATGGGTTCTATAAGCTATCGCTCTGGCTATGAGTGCTGTGGCTATGGCTATGGCTATGGCTGCTATGGCTATGGCTATGGCTATGGCTGCTATGGCTATGGTTATGGTGGCTATGGCTATTGCGTCTATAGGCTATGGCTATGGCTATGTCTATGACTGCTATGGCTATGACTATGGCTGCTATAGCTTTGGCTGTATCTGCTATGGCTATGGCTATGGCTGCTATGGCTATGGTTATGGCTGCTATGACTATAGCTATGGGTATGGCTGCTATGGCTATGGCTATGTCTGCTATGGCTATGGCTGCTATGGCTTTGGCTATTGCTTGTATTGGCTATAGCTATGGCTATGGCTACTATGGCTGTGGCTATGTTTATGGGTGCTATGGCTATGGCTATGGCTATTGCTGCTATGGCTATGGTTATGTCTGTGGCTGCTATGGCTATGGCTACGGCTGCTATGGCTATGGCTGCTATGGCTGTGGCTATGGCTGCTATGGCTATGGCTGCTATGGCTATGGCTATGACTATGGCTGCTATGCCTGTCGCTTCTATCGCTATGGCTTTTATGGCTATCGCTGTGGCTATGGCTGCTATGGCTATGGCAATGGCTATGGCTGCTATGGCTGTGGCTTCTATGGTTATGGTTATGGCTATGGCTGCTATGACTATGGCTGCTATGGCTGCTATGGCTATGGCTATGGCTGTGGCAGCTATGGCTATGGTTATGGTGGCTATGGCTATTGCGTCTATAAGCTATGGCTATGGCTATGTCTATGACTGCTATGGCTATGACTATGGCTGCTATAGCTACGGCTGTATCTGCTATGGCTATGGCTATGGCTGCTATGGCTATGGTTATGGCTGCTATGACTATGGCTATGGGTATGGCTGCTATGGCTATGGCTTTGGCTGCTATGGCTATTGCTATGACTGCTATGGCTATGGCAATGGCTACTATGGCCATGGCTATGACTGCTATGGCTATGGCTATGGCTGCTATGGCTATGTCTATGGCTGCTATGGCTATGGCTACGTCTGTGGTTACTATGGCTGTGGCTGCTGTGGCTTTGGCTATGGCTTCTATGGCTATGGGTTCTATGGCTATCGCTCTGGCTATGAGTGCTATGGCTATGGCTATGGCTATGGCTATGGCTGCTATGGCTATGGCTATGGCTATGGCTATGGCTTCTATGGCTATGGCTATAACTCCTATGGCTATGGCTACGCCTGCTATGGCTATGGTTATGGCTATAGCTGCTATGCCTATGGCTATGGCTGCTATGGCTATGGCTACGGCTACAACGGCTATGGCAATGGCTAGTATGGCCATGGCTATGGCTGCTATGGCTATGGCTATGGCTGCTATGGCTATGGCTATGGCTATGGCTGCTATGGCTATGGCTACGGCTATGGCCGCTATGCCTATCGCTTCTATCGCTATGGCTTTTCTGGCTATCGCTATGGCTATGGCTGCTCTGGCAATGGCTATGGCTATGACTGCTATGGCTATGGCCATGGTTATGGCTGCTATGGCTATGGTTATGGCTGCTATGGCTATAGCTATGGCTGCTACGGCTATGGCTGCTATGGCTATGGCAATGGCTACTATGGCCATGGCTATGACTGCTATGGCTATGGCTATTGCTGCTATGGCTATGGCTTCTATGGCTATCGCTATGGCTATGGCTGCTATGGCTATGGCTATGGCTGCTATGGCCATGGCTGTGTCTCCTATGGCTATGGCTATGTCTGCTATGGCTATGGCTATGGCTGCCATGGCTATGCCTTTTGTGGCTATGGCTTATGTGGCTATCGCTATGGCCATGGCTGCTTTGGCTATGGCTTTAGCTGCATTGGCTGCTGTGGCTATAGCTATGTCTATGGCTGCTATGGCTGTGGCTATGGCTATGGCTGCTATGGCTTTGGCTATGGCTGATATGTCTATGGCTATGGGTATGGCTGCTATAGCTATGTCTATGGCTGCTATGGCTGTGGCTATGGCTATGGCTGCTATGGCTTTGGCTATGGCTGATATGTCTATGGCTACGTGTATGGCTGCTATGGCTATGGCAATGGCTACTATGGCCATGTCTATGACTGCTATGGCTATGGCTATGGCTGCTATAGCTATGGCTTCTAGGGCTATGGCTATGGCTGCTATTGTTCTGGCTGCAATGGCTATGGCAATGGCTATGGCTGCTATGGCTATGGCTGCTGTGGCTATGGCTATGGCTGCTATGGCTGTGGTTACGGCTTCTATGGCTATGTCTATGGCTATGTCTGCTATGGCTATGGCTATGGCTGCTCTGGCTTTGGCTATGGCTACTATGGCTGTTATTGCTATGGCTATAACTCCTGTGGCTATGGCTATGCCTGCTATGGCTATGGTTATGGCTATAGCTGCTATGCCTATGGCTATGGCTGCTATGGCTATGGCTACGGCTACAATGGCTATGGCAATGGCTAGTATGGTCATGGCTATGGCTGCTAGGGCTATGGCTATGGCTGCTATGGCTATGGCTACGGCTACAATGGCTATGGCTACGTCTGTGGTTGCTATGGCTGTGGCTGCTGTGGCTTTGGCTATGGCTTCTATGGCTATGGGTTCTATGGCTATCGCTCTGGCTATGAGTGCTATGGCTATGGCTATGGCTATGGCTGCTATGGCTATGGCTATGGCTATGGCTATGGCTTCTATGGCTATGGCTATAACTCCTATGGCTATGGCTATGCCTGCTATGGCTATGGTTATGGCTATAGCTGCTATGCCTATGGCTATGGCTGCTATGGCCATGGCTACGGCTACAATGGCTATGGCAATGGCTAGTATGGCCATGGCTATGGCTGCTAGGGCTATGGCTATGGCTGCTATGGCTGTGGGTATGGCTATAGCTGCTGTGGCTATGGCTATGGCTGCTATGGCTATGGCTGCTATGGCTTTGGCTATGGCTTGTATTGGGTATGGCTATGGCTATGGCCGCTATTGCTGTGGCTATGTCTATGGCTGCTATGGAAATAGCTATGGCTGCTATGGCTATGGCTATGGCTATGGCTGCTATGGCTATGGTTATGGTGGCTATGGCTAGTGCGTCTATAAGCTATGGCTATGGCTATGTCTATGACTGCTATGGCTATGACTATGGCTGCTATAGCTTTGGCTGTATCTGCTATGGCTATGGCTATGGCTGCTATGGCTATGGTTATGGCTGCTATGACTATGGCTATGGGTATGGCTGCTATGGCTGTGGCTTTGGCTGCTATGGCTATTGCTACGACTGCTATGGCTATGGCTATGGCTGCTGTGGCTGTGGGTATGGCTACAGCTGCTGTGGCTATGGCTATGTCTGCTATGGCTATGGCTGCTATGGCTTTGGCTATGGCTACGGCTGCTGTGGAAATAGCTATGGCAGCTATGGCTATGGCTATGTCTGCTATGGCTATGGCTGCTATGGCCATGGCTATGGCTTTGGCTGCTATGGCTATGGCTATGGCTGCTATGGCTATGGCAATGGCTACTATGGCCATGGCTATGACTGCTATGGCTATGGCTATGGCTGCTATGGCTATGGCTATGGCTGCTATGGCTATGGCTACGTCTGTGGTTGCTATGGCTGTGGCTGCTGTGGCTTTGGCTATGGCTTCTGTGGCTATGGGTTCTATGGCTATCGCTCTGGCTATGAGTGCTGTGGCTATGGCTATGGCTATGGCTGCTATGGCTATGGCTATGGCTATGGCTGTGGCTTCTATGGCTATGGCTATGGTTATGGTGGCTATGGCTATTGCGTCTATAGGCTATGGCTATGGCTATGTCTATAACTGCTATGGCTATTGCGTCTATAGGCTATGGCTATGGCTATGTCTATGACTGCTATGGCTATGACTATGGCTGCTATGGCTATGGCTGCTATGGCTGCTATGGCTATGGCTGTGGCTATGGCTGCTATGGAAATAGCTATGGCTGCTATGGCTATGGCTATGGCTATGGCTGCTATGGCTATGGTTATGGTGGCTATGGCTAGTGCGTCTATAAGCTATGGCTATGGCTATGTCTATGACTGCTATGGCTATGACTATGGCTGCTATAGCTTTGGCTGTATCTGCCATGGCTATGGCTATGGCTGCTATGGCTATGGTTATGGCTGCTATGACTATAGCTATGGGTATGGCTGCTATGGCTATGGCTATGTCTGCTATGGCTATGGCTGCTATGGCTTTGGCTATTGCTTGTATTGGCTATAGCTATGGCTATGGCTACTATGGCTGTGGCTATGTTTATGGGTGCTATGGCTATGGCTATGGCTATTGCTGCTATGGCTATGGCTATGTCTATGGCTGCTATGGCTATGGCTACGGCTGCTATGGCTATGGCTGCTATGGCTGTGGCTATGGCTGCTATGGCTATGGCTGCTATGGCTATGGCTATGACTATGGCTGCTATGCCTATCGCTTCTATCGCTATGGCTTTTATGGCTATCGCTGTGGCTATGGCTGCTATGGCTATGGCAATGGCTATGGCTGCTATGGCTGTGGCTTCTATGGCTATGGTTATGGCTATGGCTGCTATGACTATGGCTGCTATGGCTGCTATGGCTATGGCTATGGCTATGGCTGCTATGGCTATGGTTATGGTGGCTATGGCTATTGCGTCTATAGGCTATGGCTATGGCTATGTCTATGACTGCTATGGCTATGACTATGGCTGCTATAGCTTTGGCTGTATCTGCTATGGCTATGGCTATGGCTGCTATGGCTATGGTTATGGCTACTATGACTATAGCTATGGGTATGGCTGCTATGGCTATGGCTATGTCTGCTATGGCTATGGCTGCTATGGCTTTGGCTATTGCTTGTATTGGCTATAGCTATGGCTATGGCTACTATGGCTGTGGCTATGTTTATGGGTGCTATGGCTATGGCTATGGCTATTGCTGCTATGGCTATGGCTATGTCTATGGCTGCTATGGCTATGGCTACGGCTGCTATGGCTATGGCTGCTATGGCTGTGGCTATGGCTGCTATGGCTATGGCTGCTATGGCTATGGCTATGACTATGGCTGCTATGCCTATCGCTTCTATCGCTATGGCTTTTATGGTTATCGCTGTGGCTATGGCTGCTATGGCTATGGCAATGGCCATGGCTGCTATGGCTGTGGCTTCTATGGCTATGGTTATGGCTATGGCTGCTATGACTATGGCTGCTATGGCTGCTATGGCTATGGTTATGGCTATGGCTGCTATGTATATGACTGCTATGGCTATGACTATGGCTGCTATAGCTATGGCTGTATCTGCTATGGCTATGGCTATGGCTGCTATGGCTATGGTTATGGCTGCTGTGACTATGGCTATGGGTATGGCTGCTATGGCTATGGCTTTGGCTGCTATGGCTATGGCTATGGCTGCTATGGCTATGGCAATGGCTACTATGGCCATGGCTATGACTGCTATGGCTATGGCTATGGCTGCTATGGCTATGTCTATGGCTGCTATGGCTATGGCTACGTCTGTGGTTGCTATGGCTGTGGCTGCTGTGGCTTTGGCTATGGCTTCTATGGCTATGGGTTCTATGGCTATCGCTCTGGCTATGAGTGCTATGGCTATGGCTATGGCTATGACTGCTATGGCTATGGCTATGGCTATGGCTGTGGCTTCTATGGCTATGGCTATGACTCCTATGGCTATGGCTATGGCTGCTATGGCTATGGCTGTTATGGCTATGGCTATGGCTGCGATGGCTATGGCTTCAATGGCTATGGCTTCTATGGCTATCGGTATGGCTATGGCTGCTATGGCTATGGCTATGGCTACGGCCATGACTGCTATCGCCACCATGGCAATGGCAATGCCTGCTATGGCTATGGCTATGGCTTAGGCTGCTATGGCTATGGCTTTTATGGCTATCGCTATGGCTATGACTGCTATGGCTATGGCTATGGCTATGGCTGCTATTGCTATGTATGCTATGGCTATGGCAATGGCTATGGCTGCTATGGCTATGGCAGCTATGGCTATGGCCATGGCTGCTATGGCTATGGCTATGGCTGCTATGGCTATGGTTATGGCTATAGCTGCTATGGCTATGGATATGGTTTCTATGGCTATGTCTATGGCTAAGGCTGCTATGGCTATTGCTATGGCTGCTTTGGATATGGCTATAGCTGCATTGGCTGCTGTGGCTATGGCTATGGCTGCATTGGCTATGGCAATGCCTGCTATGGCTATGGCTGCTATGGCTATGGCTATGGCTGCTATGGCTATGGCTGCTATGGCTATGGCTATGGCTATGGCTGTTATGGCTATGGCTTCTATGGCTATGGCTTTTATGGCTATCGCTATGGCTATGACTGCTATGGCTGTTGCTATGGCTATGGCTGCTATGGCTATGGCATTGGCGATGTCTGCTACGGCTATGGCTATGGCTGCTATGGCTATGGTTGTGGTTGCAATGGCTATTGCGTCTATCTGCTATGGCTATGGCTGTGGATATGGCTTCTATGGCTATGTCTATGGCTAAGGCTGCTATGGCTTGGCCATGGCTGCTATGTCTATGGCTATAGCTAGATTGGCTGCTGTGGGTATGGCTATGTCTATGGCTGCTATGGCTGTGGTTATGGCTATGGCTTCTATGGAAATAACTATGGCGGCTATCGCTATGGCTATAGTTGCATTGGCTGCTATGGCTATGGCTATGTCTATGGCTGCTATGGCTATGAAAATGTCTATGGCTGCTATGGCTATGGCTATGTCTGCTATGGCTATGGCTATGGCTGCTTTGGCTATGGCTATAGCTGCGGCTGCTGTGGCTATGGCTGCTATGGCTATGGCTATGGCTGCTTTCGCTAGGGCTATAACTGCATTGGCTGCTGTGGCTATGGCTATGTGTATGGCTGCTATGGCTGTGGCTCTGGCTATGGCTGCTATGGATATAGCTATGGCAGCTATGGCTATGACTATGCCTGCTTTGGATATAGCTATGGCAGGTATGGCTATGGCTATGACTGCTATGGCTATGGCTATGGCTATGGCTGCTATGGCTTTGGCTATGGCTGATATGGCTATGGCTATGGGTATGGCTGCTATGGCTATGGCAATGGCTACTATGGCCATGGTTATGACTGCTATGGCTATGGCTATGGCTGCTATGGCTATGGCAGCTAGGGCTATGGCTATGGCTGCTATTGCTGTGGCTGCTATGGCTATGGCAATGGCTATGGCTGCTATGGCTATGGCTATGGCTATGACTGCTATGGCTATGGCTATGGCTGCTATGGCTATGGCTGCTATGGCTATGGCTATGGCAATGACTATGGCTGCTATGGCTATGGCTGCTATGGCTACGGCAGTGGCTATGGCTGCTATGACTATGGCTTCTATGGCTATGGCTTCTATGGCTATCGCTATGGCTATGGCTGCTATGGCTATGGCTATGGCTGCTATGGCCATGGCTATGTCTCCTATGGCTATGGCTATGTCTGCTATGGCTATGGCTATGGCTGCCATGGCTATGCCTTTTGTGGCTATGGCTTCTGTGGCTATCGCTATGGCCATGGCTGCTTTGGCTATGGCTTTAGCTGCATTGGCTGCTGTGGCTATAGCTATGTCTATGGCTGCTATGGCTGTGGCTACGGCTATGGCTGCTATGGCTTTGGCTATGGCTGATATGTCTATGGCTATGGGTATGGCTGCTATGGCTATGGCAATGGCTACTATGGCCATGACTATGACTGCTATGGTTATGGCTATGGCTGCTAGGGCTATGGCTATGGCTGCTATTGCTCTGGCTGCTATGGCTATGGCAATGGTTATGGCTGCTACGGCCATGGCTGCTGTGGCTATGGCTGTGGCTGCTATGGCTGTGGTTACGGATGCTATGGCTATGGCTAAGGCTGCTCTGGCTATGGCTATGGCTGCTATGGCTATGGCTATAGCTGCTGTGGCCTTGGCTATGGCTACTATGGCTGTTATTGCTATGGCTATGGCTACTATGGCTATGGATACGGCTGCTCTGGCTATGGCTATGGCTATGTCTGCTATGGCTATGGCTATGGCTGCCATGGCTATGCCTTTTCTGGCTATGGCTTCTATAGCTATCGCTATGGCTATGGCTGCTTTGGCTATGGCTTTAGCTGCATTGGCTGCTGTGGCTATGGCTGTGTCTGTGTCTGCTATGGCTGTGGCTATGGCTATGGCTGCTATGGAAATAGTTATGGCAGCAATGGCTATGGCTATGGCTGCTATGGCTACGGCTATGGCTGCTATGGCCACCATGGCTATGTCTATGGCTGCTATGGCTGTGGCTCTGGCTATGGCTGCTATGGATATAGCTATGGCAGCTATGGCTATGACTATGCCTGCTATGGATATAGCTATGGCAGGTATGGCTGTGGCTATGGCTGCTATGGCTATGGCTATGGCTATGGCTGCTATGGCTTTGGCTATGGCTGATATGTCTATGGCTACGTGTATGGCTGCTATGGCTATGGCAATGGCTACTATGGCCATTGCTATGACTGCTATGGCTATGGCTATGGCTGCTATAGCTATGGCTTCTAGGGCTATGGCTATGGCTGCTATTGCTCTGGCTGCAATGGCTATGGCAATGGCTATGGCTGCTATGGCTATGGCTGCTGCGGCTATGGCTATGGCTGCTATGGCTGTGGTTACGGCTTCTATGGCTATGTCTATGGCTATGTCTGCTATGGCTATGGCTATGGCTGCTCTGGCTTTGGCTATGGCTACTATGGCTGTTATTGCTATGGCTATAACTCCTGTGGCTATGGCTATGCCTGCTATGGCTATGGTTATGGCTATAGCTGCTATGCCTATGGCTATGGCTGCTATGGCTATGGCGACGGCTACAACGGCTATGGCAATGGCTAGTATGGCCATGGCTATGGCTGCTAGGGCTATGGCTATGGCTGCTATGGCTATGGCTACGGCTACAATGGCTATGGCTACGTCTGTGGTTGCCATGGCTGTGGCTGCTGTGGCTTTGGCTATGGCTTCTATGGCTATGGGTTCTATGGCTATCGCTCTGGCTATGAGTGCTATGGCTATGGCTATGGCTATGGCTGCTATGGCTGTGGGTATGGCTACAGCTGCTGTGGCTATGGCTATGTCTGCTATGGCTATGGCTGCTATGGCGTTGGCTATGGCTACGGCTGCTGTGGAAATAGCTATGGCAGCTATGGCTATGGCTATGTCTGCTATGGCTATGGCTGCTATGGCTATGGCTATGGCTTTGGCTGCTATGGCTATGGCTATGGCTGCTATGGCTATGGCAATGGCTACTATGGCCATGGCTATGACTGCTATGGCTATGGCTATGGCTGCTATGGCTATGGCTATGGCTGCTATGGCTATGGCTACGTCTGTGGTTGCTATGGCTGTGGCTGCTGTGGCTTTGGCTATGGCTTCTGTGGCTATGGGTTCTATAAGCTATCGCTCTGGCTATGAGTGCTGTGGCTATGGCTATGGCTATGGCTGCTATGGCTATGGCTATGGCTATGGCTGCTATGGCTATGGTTATGGTGGCTATGGCTATTGCGTCTATAGGCTATGGCTATGGCTATGTCTATGACTGCTATGGCTATGACTATGGCTGCTATAGCTTTGGCTGTATCTGCTATGGCTATGGCTATGGCTGCTATGGCTATGGTTATGGCTGCTATGACTATAGCTATGGGTATGGCTGCTATGGCTATGGCTATGTCTGCTATGGCTATGGCTGCTATGGCTTTGGCTATTGCTTGTATTGGCTATAGCTATGGCTATGGCTACTATGGCTGTGGCTATGTTTATGGGTGCTATGGCTATGGCTATGGCTATTGCTGCTATGGCTATGGTTATGTCTGTGGCTGCTATGGCTATGGCTACGGCTGCTATGGCTATGGCTGCTATGGCTGTGGCTATGGCTGCTATGGCTATGGCTGCTATGGCTATGGCTATGACTATGGCTGCTATGCCTGTCGCTTCTATCGCTATGGCTTTTATGGCTATCGCTGTGGCTATGGCTGCTATGGCTATTGCAATGGCTATGGCTGCTATGGCTGTGGCTTCTATGGTTATGGTTATGGCTATGGCTGCTATGACTATGGCTGCTATGGCTGCTATGGCTATGGCTATGGCTGTGGCAGCTATGGCTATGGTTATGGTGGCTATGGCTATTGCGTCTATAAGCTATGGCTATGGCTATGTCTATGACTGCTATGGCTATGACTATGGCTGCTATAGCTACGGCTGTATCTGCTATGGCTATGGCTATGGCTGCTATGGCTATGGTTATGGCTGCTATGACTATGGCTATGGGTATGGCTGCTATGGCTATGGCTTTGGCTGCTATGGCTATTGCTATGACTGCTATGGCTATGGCAATGGCTACTATGGCCATGGCTATGACTGCTATGGCTATGGCTATGGCTGCTATGGCTATGTCTATGGCTGCTATGGCTATGGCTACGTCTGTGGTTGCTATGGCTGTGGCTGCTGTGGCTTTGGCTATGGCTTCTATGGCTATGGGTTCTATGGCTATCGCTCTGGCTATGAGTGCTATGGCTATGGCTATGGCTATGGCTATGGCTGCTATGGCTATGGCTATGGCTATGGCTATGGCTTCTATGGCTATGGCTATAACTCCTATGGCTATGGCTACGCCTGCTATGGCTATGGTTATGGCTATAGCTGCTATGCCTATGGCTATGGCTGCTATGGCTATGGCTACGGCTACAACGGCTATGGCAATGGCTAGTATGGCCATGGCTATGGCTGCTATGGCTATGGCTATGGCTGCTATGGCTATGGCTATGGCTATGGCTGCTATGGCTATGGCTACGGCTATGGCCGCTATGCCTATCGCTTCTATCGCTATGGCTTTTCTGGCTATCGCTATGGCTATGGCTGCTCTGGCAATGGCTATGGCTATGACTGCTATGGCTATGGCCATGGTTATGGCTGCTATGGCTATGGCTATGGTTGCTATGGCTATGGCTGCTATGGCTTTGGCTATGGCTTGTATTGGCTATAGCTATGGCTATGGCTACTATGGCTGTGGCTATGTTTATGGGTGCTATGGCTATGGCTATGGCTATTGCTGCTATGGCTATGGCTATGGCTATGGCTGCTATGGCTATGGCTATGGCTATGGCTATGGCTGCGATGGCTATGGCTATGGCTGCGGCTGCTATGTCTATGGCTGCTATGGCTACGGATATGTCTGCTATGGCTGTGTCTATGGCTGCTATGGCTATGTCTATAGCTGCTATGGCTATGGCTACGGCTGCTATGGCTATGGCTGCTATGGCTGTGGCTATGGCTGCTATGGCTATGGCTGCTATGGCTATGGCTATGACTATGGCTGCTATGCCTATCGCTTCTATCGCTATGGCTTTTATGGCTATCGCTGTGGCTATGGCTGCTATGGCTATGGCAATGGCTATGGCTGCTATGGCTGTGGCTTCTATGGCTATGGTTATGGCTATGTCTGCTATGACTATGGCTGCTATGGCTGCTATGGCTATGGCTATGGCTATGGCAGCTATGGCTATGGTTATGGTGGCTATGGCTATTGCGTCTATAAGCTATGGCTATGGCTATGTCTATGACTGCTATGGCTATGACTATGGCTGCTATAGCTATGGCTGTATCTGCTATGGCTATGGCTATGGCTACTATGGCTATGGTTATGGCTGCTATGACTATGGCTATGGGTATGGCTGCTATGGCTATGGCAATGGCTACTATGGCCATGGCTATGACTGCTATGGCTATGGCTATGGCTGCTATGGCTATGGCTATGGCTGCTATGGCTATGGCTACGTCTGTGGTTGCTATGGCTGTGGCTGCTGTGGCTTTGGCTATGGCTTCTATGGCTATGGGTTCTATGGCTATCGCTCTGGCTATGAGTGCTATGGCTATGGCTATGGCTATGGCTGCTATGGCTATGGCTATGGCTATGGCTGTGGCTTCTATGGCTATGGCTATGACTCCTATGGCTATGGCTATGGCTACTATGGCTATGGCTGTTATGGCTATGGCTATGGCTGCGATGGCTATGGCTTCAATGGCTATGGCTTCTAAGGCTATCGCTATGGCTATGACTGCTATGGCTATCGCTGTGGCTATGGCTGCTATGGCTATGGCAATGGCTATGGCTGCTATGGCTGTGGCTTCTATGGCTATGGCTATGGCTATGGCCGCTATTGCTGTGGCTATGTCTATGGCTGCTATGGAAATAGCTATGGCTGCTATGGCTATGGCTATGGCTATGGCTGCTATGGCTATGGTTATGGTGGCTATGGCTATTGCGTCTATAAGCTATGGCTATGGCTATGTCTATGACTGCTATGGCTATGACTATGGCTGCTATAGCTTTGGCTGTATCTGCTATGGCTATGGCTATGGCTGCTATGGCTATGGTTATGGCTGCTATGACTATGGCTATGGGTATGGCTGCTATGGCTGTGGCTTTGGCTGCTATGGCTATGGCTATGACTGCTATGGCTATGGCTATGGCTGCTATGGCTGTGGGTATGGCTACAGCTGCTGTGGCTATGGCTATGTCTGCTATGGCTATGGCTGCTATGGCTTTGGCTATGGCTACGGCTGCTGTGGAAATAGCTATGGCAGCTATGGCTATGGCTATGTCTGCTATGGCTATGGCTGCTATGGCTATGGCTATGGCTTTGGCTGCTATGGCTATGGCTATGGCTGCTATGGCTATGGCAATGGCTACTATGGCCATGGCTATGACTGCTATGGCTATGGCTATGGCTGCTATGGCTATGGCTATGGCTGCTATGGCTATGGCTACGTCTGTGGTTGCTATGGCTGTGGCTGCTGTGGCTTTGGCTATGGCTTCTGTGGCTATGGGTTCTATAAGCTATCGCTCTGGCTATGAGTGCTGTGGCTATGGCTATGGCTATGGCTGCTATGGCTATGGCTATGGCTATGGCTATGGCTGTGGCTTCTATGGCTATGGCTATGGTTATGGTGGCTATGGCTATTGCGTCTATAGGCTATGGCTATGGCTATGTCTATGACTGCTATGGCTATTGCGTCTATAGGCTATGGCTATGGCTATGTCTATGACTGCTATGGCTATGACTATGGCTGCTATGGCTATGG
Source organism: Calliopsis andreniformis (assembly GCF_051401765.1). Taxonomy (NCBI): domain Eukaryota; kingdom Metazoa; phylum Arthropoda; class Insecta; order Hymenoptera; family Andrenidae; genus Calliopsis; species Calliopsis andreniformis. Next base: position 2,136,186 of record NW_027480456.1, on the reverse strand, counting down.
CTGCTATGGCTGCTATGGCTATGGCTATGGCTATGGCTGCTATGGCTATGGTTATGGTGGCTATGGCTATTGCGTCTATAGGCTATGGCTATGGCTATGTCTATGACTGCTATGGCTATGACTATGGCTGCTATAGCTTTGGCTGTATCTGCTATGGCTATGGCTATGGCTGCTATGGCTCTGGTTATGGCTGCTATGACTATAGCTATGGGTATGGCTGCTATGGCTATGGCTATGTCTGCTATGGCTATGGCTGCTATGGCTTTGGCTATTGCTTGTATTGGCTATAGCTATGGCTATGGCTACTATGGCTGTGGCTATGTTTATGGCTGCTATGGCTATGGCTACGGCTGCTATGGCTATGGCTGCTATGGCTGTGGCTATGGCTGCTATGGCTATGGCTGCTATGGCTATGGCTATGACTATGGCTGCTATGCCTATCGCTTCTATCGCTATGGCCTTTATGGCTATCGCTGTGGCTATGGCTGCTATGGCTATGGCAATGGCTATGGCTGCTATGGCTGTGGCTTCTATGGCTATGGTTATGGCTATGGCTGCTATGACTATGGCTGCTATGGCTGCTATGGCTATGGTTATGGCTATGGCTGCTATGTCTATGACTGCTATGGCTATGACTATGGCTGCTATAGCTATGGCTGTATCTGCTATGGCTATGGCTATGGCTGCTATGGCTATGGTTATGGCTGCTATAACTATGGCTATGGGTATGGCTGCTATGGCTATGGCTTTGGCTGCTATGGCTATGGCTATGGCTGCTATGGCTATGGCAATGGCTACTATGGCCATGGCTATGACTGCGATGGCTATGGCTATGGCTGCTATGGCTATGTCTATGGCTGCTATGGCTATGGCTACGTCTGTGGTTGCTATGGCTGTGGCTGCTGTGGCTTTGGCTATGGCTTCTATGGCTATGGGTTCTATGGCTATCGCTCTGGCTATGAGTGCTATGGCTATGGCTATGGCTATGGCTATGGCTGCTATGGCTATGGCTATAGCTATGGCTATGGCTTCTATGGCTATGGCTATAACTCCTATGGCTATGGCTATGCCTGCTATGGCCATGGTTATGGCTATAGCTGCTATGCCTATGGCTATGGCTGCTATGGCTATGGCTACGGCTACAATGGCTATGGCAATGGCTAGTATGGCCATGGCTATGGCTGCTATGGCTATGACTACGGCTGCAATGGCTATGGCAATGGCTAGTATGGCCATGGCTATGGCTGCTATGGCTATGGCAATGGCTATGGCTGCTATGGCTATGGCTGCTTTGGCTATGGCTATAGCTGCGGCTGCTGTGGCTATGACTGCTATGGCTATGGCTATGGCTGCTTTCGCTAGGGCTATAGCTGCATTGGCTGCTGTGGCTATGGCTATGTCTATGGCTGCTATGGCTGTGGCTCTGGCTATGGCTGCTATGGATATAGCTATGGCAGCTATGGCTATGACTATGGCTGCTATGGCTATGGCTATGGCTATGGCTGCGGTGGCTATGGCTATGGCTGATATGGCTATTGCTTTGGCCATAGCTGCTATGGCTATCGCCATGGCTGCTATGGCTATGGCTATGGCTACGGCTATGGCTGCTATGGCTATGCCTATGGCTATGGCTATGGCTATGGATGCTATGGCTATGGATATGCGAGCTATGGATATGGCTATGGCTACGGCTATGGCTGCTATGGCCACCATGGCTATGGCAATATCTGCTATGGCTATGGCTATGGTTGCGGCTGCTATGGCTATGGCTGCTACGGCTATGGCTATGGCTATGGCTGCTATGGCTATGGCTATGGCTATGGCTGCTATGGCTATGGCTGCTATGGCTGTGGCTATGGCTGCTATGGCTATGGCTGCTATAGCTATGGCTATGGCTATGGCTGCTATGCCTATCGCTTCTATCGCTATGGCTTTTATGGCTATCGCTATGGCTATGGCTGCTATAGCAATTGCTATGGCTATGGCTGCTATGGCTATGGCTTCTATGGCTACGGCTATGGCTATGGCTGCTATGGCTATGGCTGCTATGGCTACTGTGTCTATGGCTATGGCTTTGGCTGCTATGGGTATGGCTCTGGCTGCTATGGCTATGGCTATGTCCGCTATGGCTATGGCTACGTCTACTATGGCTGCTATGGCTATTACTATGGCTACTATGACAATGGATACGGCTGCTATGGCTATGGCTATTTCTGCATTGGCTGCTGTGGCTATAGCTATGTCTATGGCTGCTATGGCTGTGGCTATCGCTATGGCTGCTATGGAAATAGCTATGGCGGCTATGGCTATGGCTATGGCTGCTATGGCTATGGCTATGGCTATGGCTGCGGTGGCTATGGCTATGGCTGATATGGCTATTGCTTTGGCTATAGCTGCTATGGCTATCGCCATGGCTGCTATGGCTATGGCTATGGCTACGGCTATGGCTGCTATGGCTATGCCTATGGCTATGGCTATGGCTATGGATGCTATGGCTATGTATATGCGAGCTATGGATATGGCTATGGCTACGGCTATGGCTGCTATGGCCACCATGGCTATGGCAATATCTGCTATGGCTATGGCTATGGTTGCGACTGCTATGGCTATGGCTGCTACGGCTATGGCTGCTATGGCTATGGCTTCTATGGCTATGGTTATGGCGTTGGCTGCTATGGCTATGGCTATGGCTGCTATGGCTATGGCTGCTATGGCTGTGGCAATGGCTATGGCTGCTATGGCTATGGCTATGGCTGCTATGGCTATGGCTACGTCTGTGGCTGCTATGGCTATGGCTGCTATGGCTCTGGATATGGCTATGGCTATGGCTACTATGGCTCTGGCTATGTCTATGGCTGCTATGGCTATGGCTATGTCTATTGCGACTATGGCTGTGGCTATGGTTGCTAAGGCTATTGCGTCTATCTGCTATGGCTATGGCTATTGCTATGGCGTCCATGGCTATGTCTATGGCTAAGGCTGCTATGGTTATGGCTATGGCTGCTATGGCTATGGTTATGCCTATAGCTGCTATGGCAAAGGCTATGGCAGCTATGGCTATGGCTGCTATGGCTATGGCAATGGCTGCTATGGCTATGGCTGCTCTGCCTATCGCTTCTATCGCTATGGCTTTTATGGCTATCGCTGTGGCTATGGCTGCTATGGCAATGGCTATGGCTATGGCTGCTATGGCTATGGCTATGGCTATGGCTGCTATGGCTATGGCTGCTATGGCTGTGGCTATGGCTGCTATGGCTATGTCTGCTATGGCTATGGCCATGGCTATGGCTGCTATGGCTATGGCTATAGCTGCATTGGCTGCTGTGGCTGTGGCAATGTCTACGGCTGCTATGGCTGTGGCTATCGCTATGGCTGCTATGGAAATAGCTATGGCGGCTATGGCTATGGCTATGGCTGCTATGGCTATGGCTGCTATGGCTATGGCTATGGCTATGGCTGCGGTGGCTATGGCTATGGCTGATATGGCTATTGCTTTGGCTATAGCTGCTATGGCTATCGCCATGGCTGCTATGGCTATGGCTATGGCTACGGCTATGGCTGCTATGGCTATGTCTATGGCTATGGCTATGGCTATGGATGCTATGGCTATGGATATGCGAGCTATGGATATGGCTATGGCTACGGCTATGGCTGCTATGGCCACCACGGCTATGGCAATATCTGCTATGGCTATGGCTATGGTTGCGGCTGCTATGGCTATGGCTGCTACGGCTATGGCTGCTATGGCTATGGCTTCTATGGCTATGGTTATGCCGTTGGCTGCTATGGCTATGGCTATGGCTGCTATGGCTATGGCTGCTATGGCTGTGGCAATGGCTATGGCTGCTATGGCTATGGCTATGGCTGCTATGGCTATGGCTACGTCTGTGTCTGCTATGGCAATGGCTGCTATGGCTCTGGATATGGCTATGGCTATGGCTACTATGGCTCTGGCTATGTCTATGGCTGCTATGGCTATGGCTATGTCTATTGCGACTGTGGCTATGGCTATGGTTGCTATGGCTATTGCGTCTATCTGCTATGGCTATGGCTATTGCTATGGCTTCTATGGCTATGTCTATGGCTAAGGCTGCTATGGTTATGGCTATGGCTGCTATGGCTATGGTTATGGCTATAGCTGCTATGGCAAAGGCTATGGCTGCTATGGCTATGGTTGCTATGGCTATGGCTGCTATGGCTATGGCTGGTATGGCTATGGCTATGGTTGCGATGGCTATGGCTTCTATGGCTATGGCTTCTATGGCTATCGCTATGGCTATGACTGCTATGGCTATGGCTACGGCTATGGCTGCTATGGCTATGGATATGGCTGCTATGACTGTGTCTATGGCTGCTATGGCTATGTCTATGGCTGCTATGGCTATGGCTATGGCTGCTATGGCTATGGCCATGTCTGCTATGGCTTTGGCTATGTCTACTATGGCTATGTCTGCTATGGCTATGGCTATGTCTACTATGGCTATGTCTGCTATGGCTATGGCTATGTCTACTATGGCTGCTATGGCTACGACTATGGCTACTATGGCTATGGATACGGCTGCTATGGCTATGGCTATTTCTGCTATGGCTATGGCTGCTATGGCTATGGCTATGGCTGCTACGGCTATGGCTGCTACGGCTATGGCTGCTATGGCTATGGCAATGGCTATGGCTGCTATGGCTGTGGCTTCTATGGCTATGGTTATGGCTATGGCTGCTATGACTATGGCTGCTATGGCTGCTATGGCTATGGCTATGGCTATGGCAGCTATGGCTATGGTTATGGTGGCTATGGCTATTGCGTCTATAAGCTATGGCTATGGCTATGTCTATGACTGCTATGGCTATGACTATGGCTGCTATAGCTATGGCTGTATCTGCTATGGCTATGGCTATGGCTGCTATGGCTATGGTTATGGCTGCTATGACTATGGCTATGGGTATGACTGCTATGGCTATGGCTTTGGCTGCTATGGCTATGGCTATGGCTGCTATGGATATGGCAATGGCTACTATGGCCATGGCTATGACTGCTATGGCTATGGCTATGGCTGCTATGGCTATGGCTATGGCTGCCATGGCTATGGCTACGTCTGTGGTTGCTATGGCTGTGGCTGCTGTGGCTTTGGCTATGGCTTCAATGGCTATGGGTTCTATGGCTATCGCTCTGGCTATGAGTGCTATGGCTATGGCTATGGCTATGGCGGCTATGGCTATGGCTATGGCTATGGCTACGGCTTCTATGGCTATGGCTATGACTCCTATGGCTATGGCTATGGCTGCTATGGCTATGGTTATGGCTATAGCTGCTATGCCTATGGCTATGGCTGCTATGGCTATGGCTACGGCTACAATGGCTATGGCAATGTCTAGTATGCCCATGGCTATGGCTGCTATGGCTATGGCTATGGCTGCTATGGCTGTGGGTATGGCTATAGCTGCTGTGGCTATGGCTATGGCTGCTATGGCTATGGCTGCTATGGCTTTGGCTATGGCTTGTATTGGGTATGGCTATGGCTATGGCCGCTATTGCTGTGGCTATGTCTATGGCTGCTATGGAAATAGCTATGGCGGCTATGGCTATGGCTATGGCTGCTATGACTATGGCTATGGGTATGGCTGCTGTGGCTATGGCTATGGCTGATATGGCTATGGCTATGGCTATGGCTGCTATGGCTATGGCTGCTATGGCTATGGCTATGGCTGCTGTGGCTATGGCTATGGCTATGGCCGCTATGCCTATCGTTTCTATCGCTATGGATTTTATGGCTATCGCTATGGCTATGGCTGCTCTGGCAATGGATATGGCTATGACTGCTATGGCTATGGCCATGGCTATGGCTATGGCTGCTATGGCTATGGCTACGTCTGTGGCTGCTATGGCTAGGGCTGCTATGGATTTGGCTATGGCTGCCATGGCAATGGCTATGGCTATGGCTGCTATGGCTACGGCTATGGCTATGGTTGCTATGGCTATGGCTGCTATGGCTATGGCTATGGTTGCGATGGCTATGGCTTCTATGGCTATGGCTTCTATGGCAATCGCTATGGCTATGACTGCTATGGCTATGGCTACGGCTATGGCTGCTATGGCTATGGATATGGCTGCTATGGCTGTGTCTATGGCTGCTATGGCTATGTCTATGGCTGCTATGGCTATGGCTATGGCTGCTATGGCTATGGCCATGTCTGCTATGGCTATGGCTATTTCTACTATGGCTATGTCTGCTATGGCTATGGCTATGTCTACTATGGCTATGTCTGCTATGGCTATGGCTATGGCTATGGCTATGGCTTCTATGGCTATGGCTATGACTCCTGTGGCTATGGCTATGGCTGCTATGGCTATGGTTATGGCTATAGCTGCTATGCCTATGGCTATGGCTGCTATGGCTATGGCTACGGCTACAATGGCTATGGCAATGGCTAGTATGGCCATGGCTATGGCTGCTATGGCTATGGCTATGGCTGCTATGGCTGTGGGTATGGCTATAGCTGCTGTGGCTATGGCTATGGCTGCTATGGCTATGGCTCCTATGGCTATGGCTGCTATGGCTATGGCTATGGCTGCTATGGCTATGGCAATGGCTATGGCTGCTATGGCTATGGTTTCTATGGCTATGGTTATGGCGTTGGCTGCTATGGCTATGGCTGCTGTGGCTGCTATGGCTATGGCTATGGCTATGGCTGCTATGGCTATGGTTATGGTGGCTATGGCTATTGCGTCTATAAGCTATGGCTATGGCTATGTCTATGACTGCAATGGCTATAACTGTGGCTGCTATAGCTATGGCTGTATCTGCTATGGCTATGGCTATGGCTGCTATGGCTATGGTTATGGCTGCTATGACTGTGGCTATGGGTATGGCTGCTATGGCTATGAGTTTGGCTGCTATGGCTATGGCTATGGCTGCTATGGCTATGGTAATGGCTAGTATGGCCATGGCTATGACTGCTATGGCTATGGCTATTGCTGCTATGGCTGTGGGTATGGATATAGCTGCTGTGGCTATGACTGCTATGGCTATGGCTGCTATGGCTTTGGCTATGGCTTGTATTGGCTATGGCTATGGCTATGGCCGCTATGGCTGTGGCTATGTCTATGGCTGCTATGGCTATGGCTGCTATGACTATGGCTATGGCTGCTATGGCAATGACTGCTATGGCTATGGCTATGCCTATGGCTGCTATGCCTATCGCTTCTATCGCTGTGGCTTTTATGGCTATAGCTATGGCTATGGCTGCTATGGCAATGGCTATGGCTATGTCTGCTATGGCTATGGCCATGGCTATGGCTGCTATGGCTATGGCTATAGCTGCATTGGCTGCTGTGGCTGTGGCTATGTCTATGGCTGCTATGGCTGTGGCTACCGCTATGGCTGCTATGGAAATAGCTATGGCGGCTATGGCTATGGCTATGGCTGCTATGGCTATGGCTGCTATGGCTATGGCTATGGCTATGGCTGCGGTGGCTATGGCTATGGCTGATATGGCTATTGCTTTGGCTATAGCTGCTATGGCTATCGCCATGGCTGCTATGGCTATGGCTGCTACGGCTATGGCTGCTATGGCTATGGCTTCTATGGCTATGGTTATGGCGTTGGCTGCTATGGCTATGGCTATGGCTGCTATGGCTATGGCTGCTATGGCTGTGGCAATGGCTATGGCTGCTATGGCTATGGCTATGGCTGCTATGGCTATGGCTACGTCTGTGGCTGCTATGGCAATGGCTGCTATGGCTCTGGATGTGGCTATGGCTATGGCTACTATGGCTCTGGCTATGTCTATGGCTGCTATGGCTATGGCTATGTCTATTGCGACTGTGGCTATGGCTATGGTTGCTATGGCTATTGCGTCTATCTGCTATGGCTATGGCTATTGCTATGGCTTCTATGGCTATGTCTATGGCTAAGGCTGCTATGGTTATGGCTATGGCTGCTATGGCTATGGTTATGGCTATAGCTGCTATGGCAAAGGCTATGGCTGCTATGGCTATGGTTGCTAAGGCTATGGCTGCTATGGCTATGGCTGCTATGGCTATGGCTATGGTTGCGATGGCTATGGCTTCTATGGCTATGGCTTCTATGGCTATCGCTATGGCTATGACTGCTATGGCTATGGCTACGGCTATGGCTGCTATGGCTATGGATACGGCTGCTATGGCTGTGTCTATGGCTGCTATGGCTATGTCTATGGCTGCTATGGCTATGGCTATGGCTGCTATGGCTATGGCCATGTCTGCTATGGCTATGGCTATGTCTACTATGGCTATGTCTGCTATGGCTATGGCTATGTCTACTATGGCTATGTCTGCTATGGCTATGGCTATGTCTACTATGGCTGCTATGGCTACGACTATGGCTACTATGGCTATGGATACGGCTGCTATGGCTATGGCTATTTCTGCTATCCCTATGGCTGCTATGGCTATGGCTATGGCTGCTACGGCTATGGCTGCTACGGCTATGGCTGCTATGGCTATGGCAATGGCTATGGCTGCTATGGCTGTGGCTTCTATGGCTATGGTTATGGCTATGGCTTCTATGACTATGGCTGCTATGGCTGCTATGGCTATGGCTATGGCTATGGTTATGGCTGCTATGACTATGGCTATGGGTATGACTGCTATGGCTATGGCTTTGGCTGCTATGGCTATGGCTATGGCGGCTATGGCTATGGCTATGGCTATGGCTATGGCTTCTATGGCTATGGCTATGACTCCTATGGCTATGGCTATGGCTGCTATGGCTATGGTTATGGCTATAGCTGCTATGCCTATGGCTATGGCTGCTATGGCTATGGCTACGGCTACAATGGCTATGGCAATGTCTAGTATGGCCATGGCTATGGCTGCTATGGCTATGGCTATGGCTGCTATGGCTATGGCTATGGCTGCTATGGCTATGGCTATGGCTGCTATGGCTATGGCTACGTCTGTGGTTGCTATGGCTGTGGCTGCTGTGGCTTTGGCTATGGCTTCTATGGCTATGGGTTCTATGGCTATCGCTCTGGCTATGAGTGCTATGGCTATGGCTATGGCTATGGCGGCTATGGCTATGGCTATGGCTATGGCTATGGCTTCTATGGCTATGGCTATGACTCCTATGGCTATGGCTATAGCTGCTATGGCTATGGTTATGGCTATAGCTGCTATGCCTATGGCTATGGCTGCTATGGCTATGGCTACGGCTACAATGGCTATGGCAATGGCTAGTATGGCCATGGCTATGGCTGCTATGGCTATGGCTATGGCTGCTATGGCTGTGGGTATGGCTATAGCTGCTGTGGCTATGGCTATGGCTGCTATGGCTATGGCTGCTATGGCTTTGGCTATGGCTTATATTGGGTATGGCTATGGCTATGGCCGCTATTGCTGTGGCTATGTCTATGGCTGTATGGAAATAGCTATGGCGGCTATGGCTATGGCTATGGCTGCTATGACTATGGCTATGGGTATGGCTGCTGTGGCTATGGCTATGGCTGATATGGCTATGGCTATGGCTATGGCTGCTATGGCTATGGCTGCTATGGCTATGGCTGCTATGGCTATGGCTATGGCTGCTATGGCTATGGCTATGGCTATGGCCGCTATGCCTATCGTTTCTATCGCTATGGCTTTTATGGCTATCGCTATGGCTATGGCTGCTCTGGCAATGGACATGGCTATGACTGCTATGGCTATGGCCATGGCTATGGCTGCTATGGCTATGGCTATGGTTGCTATGGCTATGGCTGATATGGCTATGGCTATGGCTGCGATGGCTATGTATGCGATGGCTATGGCTATGGCTATGGCTATGGCTGCTATGGCTATGGCTACGTCTGTGGCTGCTATGGCTAGGGCTGCTATGGATTTGGCTATGGCTGCTATGGCAATGGCTATGGCTATGCCTGCTATGGCTATGGCTATGGCTATGGTTGCTATGGCTATGGCTGCTATGGCTATGCCTGCTATGGCTATGGCTATGGCTGCGATGGCTATGTATGCTATGGCTATGGCAATGGCTATGGCTGCTATGGCTATGGCTGCTATGCCTATGGCAATGGCTACGGCTGCTATGGCTATGTCTTCTATGGCTACGACTACTATGGCCATCGCTATGGCTATGACTGCTATGGCTATTGCTATGGCTATGGCTGCTATGGCTATGGCTATGGCTATGGCTATGGCTGCTATAGCTATGGCTATGTCTGCTATGGCTATGGCTATGGCTACGGCGATGGCTGCTATGGCTATGGCTATGGCTGCTTTGGCTATGACTATAGCTGCGTTGGCTGCTGTGGCTATGGCTATGTCTATGGCTGCTATGGCTGTGGCTATGGCTATGGCTGCTATGGAAATAGCTATGGCAGTTATTGTTATGGCTATGGCTGCTATGGCTATGGCTATCTCTATGGCTGCTGTTGCTATGGCTATGGCTGATATGGCTATGGCTATGGCTACTATGCCCATGGCTATGGCTGCTATGGCTATGGTTGCTATGGCTGTGGTTACGGCTATAGCTGCTATGGCTATGGCTAGGGCTGCTATGGCTATGGCTATTGCTATGTCTAGGCCTATGGCTGCTATGGCTATGGCTATGTGTATGGCTACTATGGCTATGGCTATGGCTGCTATGGCTATGGCTATGGCTACTATGCCCATGGCTATGGCTGCTGTGGCTATGGCTATGGCTGCTATGGCTGTGGCTGCTATGGCTATTGCTGCTATGGGTATGGCGACGGTTGCTATTGCTATTGCGTCTATCTGCTAGGGCTATGGCTATGGCAGTGGCTTCTGGGGCTAAGTCTATGGCTAAGGCTGCTATGGCTATGGCTATGGCTGCTTTGGCTATGGCTATAGCTGCATTGGCTGCTGTGGCTATGGCTATGTCTACGGCTGCTATGGCTGTGGCTATGGCTATGGCTGCTATGGAAATAGCTATGGCGGCTATGGCTATGGCTATGGCTGCTATGACTATGGCTATGGGTATGGCTGCTGTGGCTATGGCTATGGCTGATATGGCTATGGCTATGGCTATGGCTGCTATGGCTATGGCTGCTATGGCTATGGCTATGGCTGCTGTGGCTATGGCTATGGCTATGGCCGCTATGCCTATCGTTTCTATCGCTATGGATTTTATGGCTATCGCTATGGCTATGGCTGCTCTGGCAATGGATATGGCTATGACTGCTATGGCTATGGCCATGGCTATGGCTATGGCTGCTATGGCTATGGCTACGTCTGTGGCTGCTATGGCTAGGGCTGCTATGGATTTGGCTATGGCTGCTATGGCAATGGCTATGGCTATGGCTGCTATGGCTACGGCTATGGCTATGGTTGCTATGGCTATGGCTGCTATGGCTATGGCTATGGTTGCGATGGCTATGGCTTCTATGGCTATGGCTTCTATGGCAATCGCTATGGCTATGACTGCTATGGCTATGGCTACGGCTATGGCTGCTATGGCTATGGATATGGCTGCTATGGCTGTGTCTATGGCTGCTATGGCTATGTCTATGGCTGCTATGGCTATGGCTATGGCTGCTATGGCTATGGCCATGTCTGCTATGGCTATGGCTATTTCTACTATGGCTATGTCTGCTATGGCTATGGCTATGTCTACTATGGCTATGTCTGCTATGGCTATGGCTATGGCTATGGCTATGGCTTCTATGGCTATGGCTATGACTCCTGTGGCTATGGCTATGGCTGCTATGGCTATGGTTATGGCTATAGCTGCTATGCCTATGGCTATGGCTGCTATGGCTATGGCTACGGCTACAATGGCTATGGCAATGGCTAGTATGGCCATGGCTATGGCTGCTATGGCTATGGCTATGGCTGCTATGGCTGTGGGTATGGCTATAGCTGCTGTGGCTATGGCTATGGCTGCTATGGCTATGGCTCCTATGGCTATGGCTGCTATGGCTATGGCTATGGCTGCTATGGCTATGGCAATGGCTATGGCTGCTATGGCTATGGTTTCTATGGCTATGGTTATGGCGTTGGCTGCTATGGCTATGGCTGCTGTGGCTGCTATGGCTATGGCTATGGCTATGGCTGCTATGGCTATGGTTATGGTGGCTATGGCTATTGCGTCTATAAGCTATGGCTATGGCTATGTCTATGACTGCAATGGCTATAACTGTGGCTGCTATAGCTATGGCTGTATCTGCTATGGCTATGGCTATGGCTGCTATGGCTATGGTTATGGCTGCTATGACTGTGGCTATGGGTATGGCTGCTATGGCTATGAGTTTGGCTGCTATGGCTATGGCTATGGCTGCTATGGCTATGGTAATGGCTAGTATGGCCATGGCTATGACTGCTATGGCTATGGCTATTGCTGCTATGGCTGTGGGTATGGATATAGCTGCTGTGGCTATGACTGCTATGGCTATGGCTGCTATGGCTTTGGCTATGGCTTGTATTGGCTATGGCTATGGCTATGGCCCCTATGGCTGTGGCTATGTCTATGGCTGCTATGGCTATGGCTGCTATGACTATGGCTATGGCTGCTATGGCAATGACTGCTATGGCTATGGCTATGCCTATGGCTGCTATGCCTATCGCTTCTATCGCTGTGGCTTTTATGGCTATAGCTATGGCTATGGCTGCTATGGCAATGGCTATGGCTATGTCTGCTATGGCTATGGCCATGGCTATGGCTGCTATGGCTATGGCTATAGCTGCATTGGCTGCTGTGGCTGTGGCTATGTCTATGGCTGCTATGGCTGTGGCTACCGCTATGGCTGCTATGGAAATAGCTATGGCGGCTATGGCTATCGCCATGGCTGCTATGGCTATGGCTATGGCTACGGCTATGGCTGCTATGGCTATGCCTATGGCTATGGCTATGGCTATGGATGCTATGGCTATGGATATGCGAGCTATGGATATGGCTATGGCTACGGCTATGGCTGCTATGGCCACCATGGCTATGGCAATATCTGCTATGGCTATGGCTATGGTTGCGGCTGCTATGGCTATGGCTGCTACGGCTATGGCTATGGCTATGGCTGCTATGGCTATGGCTATGGCTATGGCTGCTATGGCTATGGCTGCTATGGCTGTGGCTATGGCTGCTATGGCTATGGCTGCTATAGCTATGGCTATGGCTATGGCTGCTATGCCTATCGCTTCTATCGCTATGGCTTTTATGGCTATCGCTATGGCTATGGCTGCTATAGCAATTGCTATGGCTATGGCTGCTATGGCTATGGCTTCTATGGCTACGGCTATGGCTATGGCTGCTATGGCTATGGCTGCTATGGCTACTGTGTCTATGGCTATGGCTTTGGCTGCTATGGGTATGGCTCTGGCTGCTATGGCTATGGCTATGTCCGCTATGGCTATGGCTACGTCTACTATGGCTGCTATGGCTATTACTATGGCTACTATGACAATGGATACGGCTGCTATGGCTATGGCTATTTCTGCATTGGCTGCTGTGGCTATAGCTATGTCTATGGCTGCTATGGCTGTGGCTATCGCTATGGCTGCTATGGAAATAGCTATGGCGGCTATGGCTATGGCTATGGCTGCTATGGCTATGGCTATGGCTATGGCTGCGGTGGCTATGGCTATGGCTGATATGGCTATTGCTTTGGCTATAGCTGCTATGGCTATCGCCATGGCTGCTATGGCTATGGCTATGGCTACGGCTATGGCTGCTATGGCTATGCCTATGGCTATTGGCTATGGATACGGCTGCTATGGCTGTGTCTATGGCTGCTATGGCTATGTCTATGGCTGCTATGGCTATGGCTATGGCTGCTATGGCTATGGCCATGTCTGCTATGGCTATGGCTATGTCTACTATGGCTATGTCTGCTATGGCTATGGCTATGTCTACTATGGCTATGTCTGCTATGGCTATGGCTATGTCTACTATGGCTGCTATGGCTACGACTATGGCTACTATGGCTATGGATACGGCTGCTATGGCTATGGCTATTTCTGCTATCCCTATGGCTGCTATGGCTATGGCTATGGCTGCTACGGCTATGGCTGCTACGGCTATGGCTGCTATGGCTATGGCAATGGCTATGGCTGCTATGGCTGTGGCTTCTATGGCTATGGTTATGGCTATGGCTTCTATGACTATGGCTGCTATGGCTGCTATGGCTATGGCTATGGCTATGGCAGCTATGGCTATGGTTATGGTGGCTATGGCTATTGCGTCTATAAGCTATGGCTATGGCTATGTCTATGACTGCTATGGCTATGACTATGGCTGCTATAGCTATGGCTGTATCTGCTATGGCTATGGCTATGGCTGCTATGGCTATGGTTATGGCTGCTATGACTATGGCTATGGGTATGACTGCTATGGCTATGGCTTTGGCTGCTATGGCTATGGCTATGGCGGCTATGGCTATGGCTATGGCTATGGCTATGGCTTCTATGGCTATGGCTATGACTCCTATGGCTATGGCTATGGCTGCTATGGCTATGGTTATGGCTATAGCTGCTATGCCTATGGCTATGGCTGCTATGGCTATGGCTACGGCTACAATGGCTATGGCAATGTCTAGTATGGCCATGGCTATGGCTGCTATGGCTATGGCTATGGCTGCTATGGCTATGGCTATGGCTGCTATGGCTATGGCTATGGCTGCTATGGCTATGGCTACGTCTGTGGTTGCTATGGCTGTGGCTGCTGTGGCTTTGGCTATGGCTTCTATGGCTATGGGTTCTATGGCTATCGCTCTGGCTATGAGTGCTATGGCTATGGCTATGGCTATGGCGGCTATGGCTATGGCTATGGCTATGGCTATGGCTTCTATGGCTATGGCTATGACTCCTATGGCTATGGCTATAGCTGCTATGGCTATGGTTATGGCTATAGCTGCTATGCCTATGGCTATGGCTGCTATGGCTATGGCTACGGCTACAATGGCTATGGCAATGGCTAGTATGGCCATGGCTATGGCTGCTATGGCTATGGCTATGGCTGCTATGGCTGTGGGTATGGCTATAGCTGCTGTGGCTATGGCTATGGCTGCTATGGCTATGGCTGCTATGGCTTTGGCTATGGCTTATATTGGGTATGGCTATGGCTATGGCCGCTATTGCTGTGGCTATGTCTATGGCTGTATGGAAATAGCTATGGCGGCTATGGCTATGGCTATGGCTGCTATGACTATGGCTATGGGTATGGCTGCTGTGGCTATGGCTATGGCTGATATGGCTATGGCTATGGCTATGGCTGCTATGGCTATGGCTGCTATGGCTATGGCTGCTATGGCTATGGCTATGGCTGCTATGGCTATGGCTATGGCTATGGCCGCTATGCCTATCGTTTCTATCGCTATGGCTTTTATGGCTATCGCTATGGCTATGGCTGCTCTGGCAATGGACATGGCTATGACTGCTATGGCTATGGCCATGGCTATGGCTGCTATGGCTATGGCTATGGTTGCTATGGCTATGGCTGATATGGCTATGGCTATGGCTGCGATGGCTATGTATGCGATGGCTATGGCTATGGCTATGGCTATGGCTGCTATGGCTATGGCTACGTCTGTGGCTGCTATGGCTAGGGCTGCTATGGATTTGGCTATGGCTGCTATGGCAATGGCTATGGCTATGCCTGCTATGGCTATGGCTATGGCTATGGTTGCTATGGCTATGGCTGCTATGGCTATGCCTGCTATGGCTATGGCTATGGCTGCGATGGCTATGTATGCTATGGCTATGGCAATGGCTATGGCTGCTATGGCTATGGCTGCTATGCCTATGGCAATGGCTACGGCTGCTATGGCTATGTCTTCTATGGCTACGACTACTATGGCCATCGCTATGGCTATGACTGCTATGGCTATTGCTATGGCTATGGCTGCTATGGCTATGGCTATGGCTATGGCTATGGCTGCTATAGCTATGGCTATGTCTGCTATGGCTATGGCTATGGCTACGGCGATGGCTGCTATGGCTATGGCTATGGCTGCTTTGGCTATGACTATAGCTGCGTTGGCTGCTGTGGCTATGGCTATGTCTATGGCTGCTATGGCTGTGGCTATGGCTATGGCTGCTATGGAAATAGCTATGGCAGTTATTGTTATGGCTATGGCTGCTATGGCTATGGCTATCTCTATGGCTGCTGTTGCTATGGCTATGGCTGATATGGCTATGGCTATGGCTACTATGCCCATGGCTATGGCTGCTATGGCTATGGTTGCTATGGCTGTGGTTACGGCTATAGCTGCTATGGCTATGGCTAGGGCTGCTATGGCTATGGCTATTGCTATGTCTAGGCCTATGGCTGCTATGGCTATGGCTATGTGTATGGCTACTATGGCTATGGCTATGGCTGCTATGGCTATGGCTATGGCTACTATGCCCATGGCTATGGCTGCTGTGGCTATGGCTATGGCTGCTATGGCTGTGGCTGCTATGGCTATTGCTGCTATGGGTATGGCGACGGTTGCTATTGCTATTGCGTCTATCTGCTAGGGCTATGGCTATGGCAGTGGCTTCTGGGGCTAAGTCTATGGCTAAGGCTGCTATGGCTATGGCTATGGCTGCTTTGGCTATGGCTATAGCTGCATTGGCTGCTGTGGCTATGGCTATGTCTACGGCTGCTATGGCTGTGGCTATGGCTATGGCTGCTATGGAAATAGCTATGGCAGCTATGGCTATGGCTATGGCTGCTATGGCTATGGCTATGGCTATGGCTGCGGTGGCTATGGCTATGGCTGATATGGCTATTGCTTTGGCCATAGCTGCTATGGCTATCGCCATGGCTGCTATGGCCATGGCTATGGCTACGGCTATGGCTGCTATGGCTATGCCTATGGCTATGGCTATGGCTATGGATGCTATGGCTATGGATATGCGAGCTATGGATATGGCTATGGCTACGGCTATGGCTGCTATGGCCACCATGGCTATGGCAATATCTGCTATGGCTATGGCTATGGTTGCGGCTGCTATGGCTATGGCTGCTACGGCTATGGCTATGGCTATGGCTGCTATGGCTATGGCTATGGCTATGGCTGCTATGGCTATGGCTGCTATGGCTATTGCTTTGGCTATAGCTGCTATGGCTATCGCCATGGCTGCTATGGCTATGGCTATGGCTACGGCTATGGCTGCTATGGCTATGCCTATGGCTATGGATGCTATGGCTATGGATGCTATGGCTATGGATATGCGAGCTATGGATATGGCTATGGCTACGGCTATGGCTGCTATGGCCACCATGGCTGTGGCAATATCTGCTATGGCTATGGTTGCGGCTGCTATGGCTATGGCTGCTACGGCTATGGCTATAGCTATGGCTACTATGCCCATGGCTATGGCTGCTGTGGCTATGGCTATGGCTGCTATGGCTGTGGCTGCTATGGCTATTGCTGCTATGGGTATGGCGACGGTTGCTATTGCTATTGCGTCTATCTGCTAGGGCTATGGCTATGGCAGTGGCTTCTGAGGCTAAGTCTATGGCTAAGGCTGCTATGGCTATGGCTATGGCTGCTTTGGCTATGGCTATAGCTGCATTGGCTGCTGTGGCTATGGCTATGTCTACGGCTGCTATGGCTGTGGCTATGGCTATGGTTGCTATGGAAATAGCTATGGCAGCTATGGCTATGGCTATGGCTGCTATGGCTATGGCTATGGTTATGGCTGCGGTGGCTATGGCTATGGCTGATATGGCTATTGCTTTGGCTATAGCTGCTATGGCTATCGCCATGGCTGCTATGGCTATGGCTATGGCTACGGCTATGGCTGCTATGGCTATGCCTATGGCTATGGCTATGGCTATGGATGCTATGGCTATGGATATGCGAGCTATGGATATGGCTATGGCTACGGCTATGGCTGCTATGGCCACCATGGCTATGGCAATATCTGCTATGGCTATGGCTATGGTTGCGTCTGCTATGGCTATGGCTGCTACGGCTATGGCTATGGCTATGGCTGCTATGGCTATGGCTATGGCTATGGCTGCTATGGCTATGGCTGCTATGGCTGTGGCTATGGCTGCTATGGCTATGGCTGCTATAGCTATGGCTATGGCTATGGCTGCTATGCCTATCGCTTCTATCGCTATGGCTTTTATGGCTATCGCTATGGCTATGGCTGCTATAGCAATGGCTATGGCTATGGCTGCTATGGCTATGGCCATGGCTGCTATGCCTATGGCTACGTGTGTGGCTGCTATGGCTATGGCAATGGCTATTGCTGCTATGGCTATGGCTTCTATGGCTACGGCTATGTCTATGGCTGCTATGGCTATGGCTGCTATGGCTACTATGTCTATGGCTATGGCTTTGGCTGCTATGCGTATGGCTCTGGCTGCTATGGCTATGGCTATGTCTGCTATGGCTATGGCTACGTCTACTATGGCTGCTATGGCTATTACTATGGCTACTATGACAATGGATACGGCTGCTATGGCTATGGCTATTTCTGCTATGGCTATGGCTGCTAAGGCTATGGCTATGGCTGCTATGGCTATGGCTGCTATGGCTATGGCTGCTATGGCTATGGCTGCTATGGCTAAGGCTATGGCTGCTATGGCTATGGCAGTGGCTATGGCTGCTATGGCTATGGCTATGGGTATGACTGCTGTGGCTATGGCTATGGCTGATATGGCTATGGCTATGGCTATGGCTGCTATGGCTATGGCTATGGCTGCTATGGCTATGACTGCTATGGCTATGGCTATGCCTATGGCTGCTATGCCTATCGCTTCTATCGCTGTGGCTTTTATGGCTATAGCTATGGCTATGGCTGCTATGGCAATGGCTATGGCTATGTCTGCTATGGCTATGGCCATGGCTATGGCTGCTATGGCTATGGCTATAGCTGCATTGGCTGCTGTGGCTATAGCTATGTCTATGGCTGCTATGGCTGTGGCTATCGCTATGGCTGCTATGGAAATAGCTATGGCGGCTATGGCTATGGCTATGGCTGCTATGGCTATGGCTATGGCTATGGCTGCGGTGGCTATGGCTATGGCTGATATGGCTATTGCTTTGGCTATAGCTGCTATGGCTATCGCCATGGCTGCTATGGCTATGGCTATGGCTACGGCTATGGCTGCTATGGCTATGCCTATGGCTATGGCTATGGCTATGGATGCTATGGCTATGGATATGCGAGCTATGGATATGGCTATGGCTACGGCTATGGCTGCTATGGCCACCATGGCTATGGCAATATCTGCTATGGCTATGGCTATGGTTGCGGCTGCTATGGCTATGGCTGCTACGGCTATGGCTGCTATGGCTATGGCGTCGATGGCTATGTCTATGGCTAAGGCTGCTATGGTTATGGCTATGGCTGCTATGGCTATGGTTATGCCTATAGCTGCTATGGCAAAGGCTATGGCTGCTATGGCTATGGCTGCTATAGCTATGGCTATGTCTGCTATGGCTATGGCTATGGCTACGGCGATGGCTGCTATGGCTATGGCTATGGCTGCTTTGGCTATGGCTATAGCTGCGTTGGCTGCTGTGGCTATGGCTATGTCTATGGCTGCTATGGCTGTGGCTATGGCTATGGCTGCTATGGAAATAGCTATGGCAGTTATTGTTATGGCTATGGCTGCTATGGCTATGGCTATGTCTATGGCTGCTGTTGCTATGGCTATGGCTGATATGGCTATGGCTATGGCTACTATGCCCATGGCTATGGCTGCTATGGCTATGGCTGCTATGGCTGTGGTTACGGCTATAGCTGCTATGGCTATGGCTAGGGCTGCTATGGCTATGGCTATTGCTATGTCTAGGCCTATGGCTGCGATGGCTATGGCTATGTGTATGGCTACTATGGCTATGGCTATGGCTGCTATGGCTATGGCTATGGCTACTATGCCCATGGCTATGGCTGCTGTGGCTATGGCTATGGCTGCTATGGCTGTGGCTGCTATGGCTATTGCTGCTATGGGTATGGCGACGGTTGCTATTGCTATTGCGTCTATCTGCTAGGGCTATGGCTATGGCAGTGGCTTCTGAGGCTATGTCTATGGCTAAGGCTGCTATGGCTATGGCTATGGCTGCTTTGGCTATGGCTATAGCTGCATTGGCTGCTGTGGCTATGGCTATGTCTACGGCTGCTATGGCTGTGGCTATGGCTATGGCTGCTATGGAAATAGCTATGGCAGCTATGGCTATGCCTATGGCTGCTATGGCTATGGCTATGGCTACGGCTATGGCTGCTATGGCTATGCCTATGGCTATGGCTATGGCTATGGATGCTATGGCTATGGATATGCGAGCTATGGATATGGCTATGGCTACGGCTATGGCTGCTATGGCCACCATGGCTATGGCAATATCTGCTATGGCTATGGCTATGGCTATGGCTGCTATGGCTATGGCTGCTATGGCTATGGCTATGGCTATGGCTGCTACGGCTATGGCTGCTATGGCTATGGCTATGGCTGTTATGGCTATGACTGCTATGGTTGTGGCTATGGCTATGGCTATGTCTATGGCGATGGCTGCTATGGCTATGGCTATGGCTGCTTTGGCTATGGCTATAGCTGCATTGGCTGCTGTGGCTATGGATATGTCTACGGCGGCTATGGCTGTGGCTATGGCTACGGCTGCTATGGAAATAGCTATGGGAGCTATATCTATGGCTATGGCTGCTATGGCTATGGCTACGGCTATGGCTGCTATGGCTATGGCTATGGCTATGGCTGCTACGGCTATGGCTGCTATGGCTATGGCTATGGCTGTTATGGCTATGGCTGCTATGGCTGTGGCAATGGCTATGGCTGCTATGGCTATGGCTATGGCTGCTATGGCTATGGCTACGTCTGTGGCTGCTATGGCTATGGTTGCTATGGCTATGGCTGCTATGGCTATGGCTGCTATGGCTATGGCTATGGTTGCGATGGCTATGGCTTCTATGGCTATGGCTTCTATGGCTATCGCTATGGCTATGACTGCTATGGCTATGGCTACGGCTATGGCTATGTCTATGGCGATGGCTGCTATGGCTATGGCTATGGCTGCTATGGCTATGGCTACGGCTATGATTGCTATGGCTATGGCTATGGCTATGGCTGCTATGGCTATGGCTATGGGTGCTATGGATATGGCTATGGCTGATATGGTTATGGCTATGGCTATGGCTGCTATGGCTATGGGTATGGCTGCTATGGCTGTGGCTGCTATGGCTATGGCTATGGCTATGGCTGCTACGGCTATGGCTGCTATGGCTATGGCTATGGCTGTTATGGCTATGGCTGCTATGGCTGTGGCAATGGCTATGGCTGCTATGGCTATGGCTATGGCTGCTATGGCTATGGCTACGCCTGTGGCTGCTATGGCAATGGCTGCTATGGCTTTGGCTATGGCTGCTATGGCTCTGGATATGGCTATGGCTATGGCTGCTATGGCTATGGCTATGGCTACGGCTGCTATGGCTGTGGCTATGGCTATGGCTGCTATGGAAATAACTATGGCAACTATGGCTATGGCTATGGCTTCTATGGCTACGGCTATGGCTGCTATGGCCACAATGGCTATGGCAATGGCTGCTATGGCTATGGCTCTGGCTGCTATGGCTATGGCTATGTCTGCTATGGCTATGGCTACGTCTACTATGGCTGCTATGGCTATTACTATGGCTACTATGTCAATGGATACGGCTGCTATGGCTATGGCTATTTCTGCTATGGCTATGGCTGCTAAGGCTATGGCTATGGCTGCTATGGCTATGGCTGCTATGGCTATGGCTGCTATGGCTATGGCTATGACTATGGCTGCGGTGGCTATGGCTATGGCTGATATGGCTATTGCTTTGGCTATAGCTGCTATGGCTATCGCCATGGCTGCTATGGCTATGGCTATGGCTACGGCTATGGCTGCTATGGCTATGTCTATGGCTATGGCTATGGCTATGGATGCTATGGCTATGGATATGCGAGCTATGGATATGGCTATGGCTACGGCTATGGCTGCTATGGCCACCATGGCTATGGCAATATCTGCTATGGCTATGGCTATGGTTGCGGCTGCTATGGCTATGGCTGCTACGGCTATGGCTGCTATGGCTATGGCTTCTATGGCTATGGTTATGGCGTTGGCTGCTATGGCTATGGCTATGGCTGCTATGGCTATGGCTGCTATGGCTGTGGCAATGGCTATGGCTGCTATGGCTATGGCTATGGCTGCTATGGCTATGGCTACGTCTGTGGCTGCTATGGCAATGGCTGCTATGGCTCTGGATATGGCTATGGCTATGGCTACTATGGCTCTGGCTATGTCTATGGCTGCTATGGCTATGGCTATGTCTATTGCGACTGTGGCTATGGCTATGGTTGCTATGGCTATTGCGTCTATCTGCTATGGCTATGGCTATTGCTATGGCTTCTATGGCTATGTCTATGGCTAAGGCTGCTATGGTTATGGCTATGGCTGCTATGACTATGGTTATGGCTATAGCTGCTATGGCAAAGGCTATGGCTGCTATGGCTATGGTTGCTATGGCTATGCCTGCTATGGCTATGGCTGCTATGGCTATGGCTATGGTTGCGATGGCTATGGCTTCTATGGCTATGGCTTCTATGGTTATCGCTATGGCTATGACTGCTATGGCTATGGCTACGGCTATGGCTGCTATGGCTATGGATATGGCTGCTATGGCTGTGTCTATGGCTGCTATGGCTATGTCTATGGCTGCTATGGCTATGGCTATGGCTGCTATGGCTATGGCCATGTCTGCTATGGCTATGGCTATGTCTACTATGGCTATGTCTGCTATGGCTATGGCTATGTCTACTATGGCTATGTCTGCTATGGCTATGGCTATGTCTACTATGGCTGCTATGGCTACGACTATGGCTACTATGGCTATGGATACGGCTGCTATGGCTATGGCTATTTCTGCTATGGCTATGGCTGCTATGGCTATGGCTATGGCTGCTACGGCTATGGCTGCTACGGCTATGGCTGCTATGGCTATGGCAATGGCTATGGCTGCTATGGCTGTGGCTTCTATGGCTATGGTTATGGCTATGGCTGCTATGACTATGGCTGCTATGGCTGCTATGGCTATGGCTATGGCTATGGCAGCTATGGCTATGGTTATGGTGGCTATGGCTATTGCGTCTATAAGCTATGGCTATGGCTATGTCTATGACTGCTATGGCTATGACTATGGCTGCTATAGCTATGGCTGTATCTGCTATGGCTATGGCTATGGCTGCTATGGCTATGGTTATGGCTGCTATGACTATGGCTATGGGTATGACTGCTATGGTTATGGCTTTGGCTGCTATGGCTATGGCTATGGCTGCTATGGCTATGGCAATGGCTACTATGGCCATGGCTATGACTGCTATGGCTATGGCTATGGCTGCTATGGCTATGGCTATGGCTGCCATCGCTATGGCTACGTCTGTGGTTGCTATGGCTGTGGCTGCTGTGGCTTTGGCTATGGCTTCAATGGCTATGGGTTCTATGGCTATCGCTCTGGCTATGAGTGCTATGGCTATGGCTATGGCTATGGCGGCTATGGCTATGGCTATGGCTATGGCTATGGCTTCTATGGCTATGGCAATGACTCCTATGGCTATGGCTATGGCTGCTATGGCTATGGTTATGGCTATAGCTGCTATGCCTATGGCTATGGCTGCTATGGCTATGGCTACGGCTACAATGGCTATGGCAATGTCTAGTATGGCCATGGCTATGGCTGCTATGGCTATGGCTATGGCTGCTATGGCTGTGGGTATGGCTATAGCTGCTGTGGCTATGGCTATGGCTGCTATGGCTATGGCTGCTATGGCTTTGGCTATGGCTTGTATTGGGTATGGCTATGGCTATGGCCGCTATTGCTGTGGCTATGTCTATGGCTGCTATGGAAATAGCTATGGCGGCTATGGCTATGGCTATGGCTGCTATGACTATGGCTATGGGTATGGCTGCTGTGGCTATGGCTATGGCTGATATGGCTATGGCTATGGCTATGGCTGCTATGGCTATGGCTGCTATGGCTATGGCTATGGCTGCTGTGGCTATGGCTATGGCTATGGCCGCTATGCCTATCGTTTCTATCGCTATGGATTTTATGGCTATCGCTATGGCTATGGCTGCTCTGGCAATGGATATGGCTATGACTGCTATGGCTATGGCCATGGCTATGGCTGCTATGGCTATGGCTATGGTTGCTATGGCTATGGCTGATATGGCTATGGCTATGGCTGCGATGGCTATGTATGCGATGGCTATGGCTATGGCTATGGCTATGGCTGCTATGGCTATGGCTACGTCTGTGGCTGCTATGGCTAGGGCTGCTATGGATTTGGCTATGGCTGCTATGGCAATGGCTATGGCTATGGCTGCTATGGCTATGGCTATGGCTATGGTTGCTATGGCTGCTATGGCTATGGCTATGGTTGCGATGGCTATGGCTTCTATGGCTATGGCTTCTATGGCTATCGCTATGGCTATGACTGCTATGGCTATGGCTATGGCTGCTATGGCTATGGCTATGGCTATGGCCGCTATGGCTGTGGCTATGTCTATGGCTGCTATGGCTATGGCTGCTATGACTATGGCTATGGCTGCTGTGGCTATGGCTATGGCTGATATGGCTATGGCTATGGCTATGGCTGCTCTGGCTATGGCTGCTATGACTATGGCTATGGCTGCTATGGCTATGACTGCTATGGCTATGGCTGCTATGGCTATGGTTATGGCTGCTATGGCTATAGCTATGGCTGCTACGGCTATGGCTGCTATGGCTATGGCAATGGCTACTATGGCCATGGCTATGACTGCTATGGCTATGGCTATTGCTGCTATGGCTATGGCTTCTATGGCTATCGCTATGGCTATGGCTGCTATGGCTATGGCTATGGCTGCTATGGCCATGGCTGTGTCTCCTATGGCTATGGCTATGTCTGCTATGGCTATGGCTATGGCTGCCATGGCTATGCCTTTTGTGGCTATGGCTTATGTGGCTATTTCTATGGCCATGGCTGCTTTGGCTATGGCTTTAGCTGCATTGGCTGCTGTGGCTATAGCTATGTCTATGGCTGCTATGGCTGTGGCTATGGCTATGGCTGCTATGGCTTTGGCTATGGCTGATATGTCTATGGCTATGGGTATGGCTGCTATAGCTATGTCTATGGCTGCTATGGCTGTGGCTATGGCTATGGCTGCTATGGCTTTGGCTATGGCTGATATGTCTATGGCTACGTGTATGGCTGCTATGGCTATGGCAATGGCTACTATGGCCATGTCTATGACTGCTATGGCTATGGCTATGGCTGCTATAGCTATGGCTTCTAGGGCTATGGCTATGGCTGCTATTGTTCTGGCTGCAATGGCTATGGCAATGGCTATGGCTGCTATGGCTATGGCTGCTGTGGCTATGGCTATGGCTGCTATGGCTGTGGTTACGGCTTCTATGGCTATGTCTATGGCTATGTCTGCTATGGCTATGGCTATGGCTGCTCTGGCTTTGGCTATGGCTACTATGGCTGTTATTGCTATGGCTATAACTCCTGTGGCTATGGCTATGCCTGCTATGGCTATGGTTATGGCTATAGCTGCTATGCCTATGGCTATGGCTGCTATGGCTATGGCTACGGCTACAATGGCTATGGCAATGGCTAGTATGGTCATGGCTATGGCTGCTAGGGCTATGGCTATGGCTGCTATGGCTATGGCTACGGCTACAATGGCTATGGCTACGTCTGTGGTTGCTATGGCTGTGGCTGCTGTGGCTTTGGCTATGGCTTCTATGGCTATGGGTTCTATGGCTATCGCTCTGGCTATGAGTGCTATGGCTATGGCTATGGCTATGGCTGCTATGGCTATGGCTATGGCTATGGCTATGGCTTCTATGGCTATGGCTATAACTCCTATGGCTATGGCTATGCCTGCTATGGCTATGGTTATGGCTATAGCTGCTATGCCTATGGCTATGGCTGCTATGGCCATGGCTACGGCTACAATGGCTATGGCAATGGCTAGTATGGCCATGGCTATGGCTGCTAGGGCTATGGCTATGGCTGCTATGGCTGTGGGTATGGCTATAGCTGCTGTGGCTATGGCTATGGCTGCTATGGCTATGGCTGCTATGGCTTTGGCTATGGCTTGTATTGGGTATGGCTATGGCTATGGCCGCTATTGCTGTGGCTATGTCTATGGCTGCTATGGAAATAGCTATGGCTGCTATGGCTATGGCTATGGCTATGGCTGCTATGGCTATTGCTGCTATGGGTATGGCGACGGTTGCTATTGCTATTGCGTCTATCTGCTAGGGCTATGGCTATGGCAGTGGCTTCTGAGGCTATGTCTATGGCTAAGGCTGCTATGGCTATGGCTATGGCTGCGATGGCTATGGCTATGTGTATGGCTACTATGGCTATGGCTATGGCTGCTATGGCTATGGCTATGGCTACTATGCCCATGGCTATGGCTGCTGTGGCTATGGCTATGGCTGCTATGGCTGTGGCTGCTATGGCTATTGCTGCTATGGGTATGGCGACGGTTGCTATTGCTATTGCGTCTATCTGCTAGGGCTATGGCTATGGCAGTGGCTTCTGAGGCTATGTCTATGGCTAAGGCTGCTATGGCTATGGCTATGGCTGCTTTGGCTATGGCTATAGCTGCATTGGCTGCTGTGGCTATGGCTATGTCTACGGCTGCTATGGCTGTGGCTATGGCTATGGCTGCTATGGAAATAGCTATGGCAGCTATGGCTATGCCTATGGCTGCTATGGCTATGGCTATGGCTACGGCTATGGCTGCTATGGCTATGCCTATGGCTATGGCTATGGCTATGGATGCTATGGCTATGGATATGCGAGCTATGGATATGGCTATGGCTACGGCTATGGCTGCTATGGCCACCATGGCTATGGCAATATCTGCTATGGCTATGGCTATGGCTATGGCTGCTATGGCTATGGCTGCTATGGCTATGGCTATGGCTATGGCTGCTACGGCTATGGCTGCTATGGCTATGGCTATGGCTGTTATGGCTATGACTGCTATGGTTGTGGCTATGGCTATGGCTATGTCTATGGCGATGGCTGCTATGGCTATGGCTATGGCTGCTTTGGCTATGGCTATAGCTGCATTGGCTGCTGTGGCTATGGATATGTCTACGGCGGCTATGGCTGTGGCTATGGCTACGGCTGCTATGGAAATAGCTATGGGAGCTATATCTATGGCTATGGCTGCTATGGCTATGGCTACGGCTATGGCTGCTATGGCTATGGCTATGGCTATGGCTGCTACGGCTATGGCTGCTATGGCTATGGCTATGGCTGTTATGGCTATGGCTGCTATGGCTGTGGCAATGGCTATGGCTGCTATGGCTATGGCTATGGCTGCTATGGCTATGGCTACGTCTGTGGCTGCTATGGCTATGGTTGCTATGGCTATGGCTGCTATGGCTATGGCTGCTATGGCTATGGCTATGGTTGCGATGGCTATGGCTTCTATGGCTATGGCTTCTATGGCTATCGCTATGGCTATGACTGCTATGGCTATGGCTACGGCTATGGCTGCTATGGCTATGGATATGGCTTGTATGGCTATGGCTTCTATGGCTATCGCTATGGCTATGGCTGCTATGGCTATGGCAATGGCTGCTATGGCTATGGTTATGGCTATAGATGCTATGGCTATGGCTATGGCTGCTATGGCTATGGCTACGTCTGTGGCTGCTATGGCTATGGCTGCTATGGATTTGGCTATGGCTGCTATGGCTATGGCTGGTATGGCTATGGCTATGGCTGCTATGGCTATGGCTGCTATGGCTATGGCTATGGCTGTTATGGCTATGACTGCTATGGTTGTGGCTATGGCTATGGCTATGTCTATGGCGATGGCTGCTATGGCTATGGCTATGGCTGCTTTGGCTATGGCTATAGCTGCATTGGCTGCTGTGGCTATGGATATGTCTACGGCGGCTATGGCTGTGGCTATGGCTACGGCTGCTATGGAAATAGCTATGGGAGCTATGGCTATGGCTATGGCTGCTATGGCTATGGCTACGGCTATGATTGCTATGGCTATGGCTATGGCTATGGCTGCTATGGCTATGGCTATGGGTGCTATGGATATGGCTATGGCTGATATGGTTATGGCTATGGCTATGGCTGCTATGGCTATGGGTATGGCTGCTATGGCTGTGGCTGCTATGGCTATGGCTATGGCTATGGCTGCTACGGCTATGGCTGCTATGGCTATGGCTATGGCTGTTATGGCTATGGCTGCTATGGCTGTGGCAATGGCTATGGCTGCTATGGCTATGGCTATGGCTGCTATGGCTATGGCTACGCCTGTGGCTGCTATGGCAATGGCTGCTATGGCTTTGGCTATGGCTGCTATGGCTCTGGATATGGCTATGGCTATGGCTGCTATGGCTATGGCTATGGCTACGGCTGCTATGGCTGTGGCTATGGCTATGGCTGCTATGGAAATAACTATGGCAACTATGGCTATGGCTATGGCTTCTATGGCTACGGCTATGGCTGCTATGGCCACAATGGCTATGGCAATGGCTGCTATGGCTATGGCTCTGGCTGCTATGGCTATGGCTATGTCTGCTATGGCTATGGCTACGTCTACTATGGCTGCTATGGCTATTACTATGGCTACTATGTCAATGGATACGGCTGCTATGGCTATGGCTATTTCTGCTATGGCTATGGCTGCTAAGGCTATGGCTATGGCTGCTATGGCTATGGCTGCTATGGCTATGGCTGCTATGGCTATGGCTATGACTATGGCTGCGGTGGCTATGGCTATGGCTGATATGGCTATTGCTTTGGCTATAGCTGCTATGGCTATCGCCATGGCTGCTATGGCTATGGCTATGGCTACGGCTATGGCTGCTATGGCTATGTCTATGGCTATGGCTATGGCTATGGATGCTATGGCTATGGATATGCGAGCTATGGATATGGCTATGGCTACGGCTATGGCTGCTATGGCCACCATGGCTATGGCAATATCTGCTATGGCTATGGCTATGGTTGCGGCTGCTATGGCTATGGCTGCTACGGCTATGGCTGCTATGGCTATGGCTTCTATGGCTATGGTTATGGCGTTGGCTGCTATGGCTATGGCTATGGCTGCTATGGCTATGGCTGCTATGGCTGTGGCAATGGCTATGGCTGCTATGGCTATGGCTATGGCTGCTATGGCTATGGCTACGTCTGTGGCTGCTATGGCAATGGCTGCTATGGCTCTGGATATGGCTATGGCTATGGCTACTATGGCTCTGGCTATGTCTATGGCTGCTATGGCTATGGCTATGTCTATTGCGACTGTGGCTATGGCTATGGTTGCTATGGCTATTGCGTCTATCTGCTATGGCTATGGCTATTGCTATGGCTTCTATGGCTATGTCTATGGCTAAGGCTGCTATGGTTATGGCTATGGCTGCTATGACTATGGTTATGGCTATAGCTGCTATGGCAAAGGCTATGGCTGCTATGGCTATGGTTGCTATGGCTATGCCTGCTATGGCTATGGCTGCTATGGCTATGGCTATGGTTGCGATGGCTATGGCTTCTATGGCTATGGCTTCTATGGTTATCGCTATGGCTATGACTGCTATGGCTATGGCTACGGCTATGGCTGCTATGGCTATGGATATGGCTGCTATGGCTGTGTCTATGGCTGCTATGGCTATGTCTATGGCTGCTATGGCTATGGCTATGGCTGCTATGGCTATGGCCATGTCTGCTATGGCTATGGCTATGTCTACTATGGCTATGTCTGCTATGGCTATGGCTATGTCTACTATGGCTATGTCTGCTATGGCTATGGCTATGTCTACTATGGCTGCTATGGCTACGACTATGGCTACTATGGCTATGGATACGGCTGCTATGGCTATGGCTATTTCTGCTATGGCTATGGCTGCTATGGCTATGGCTATGGCTGCTACGGCTATGGCTGCTACGGCTATGGCTGCTATGGCTATGGCAATGGCTATGGCTGCTATGGCTGTGGCTTCTATGGCTATGGTTATGGCTATGGCTGCTATGACTATGGCTGCTATGGCTGCTATGGCTATGGCTATGGCTATGGCAGCTATGGCTATGGTTATGGTGGCTATGGCTATTGCGTCTATAAGCTATGGCTATGGCTATGTCTATGACTGCTATGGCTATGACTATGGCTGCTATAGCTATGGCTGTATCTGCTATGGCTATGGCTATGGCTGCTATGGCTATGGTTATGGCTGCTATGACTATGGCTATGGGTATGACTGCTATGGTTATGGCTTTGGCTGCTATGGCTATGGCTATGGCTGCTATGGCTATGGCAATGGCTACTATGGCCATGGCTATGACTGCTATGGCTATGGCTATGGCTGCTATGGCTATGGCTATGGCTGCCATCGCTATGGCTACGTCTGTGGTTGCTATGGCTGTGGCTGCTGTGGCTTTGGCTATGGCTTCAATGGCTATGGGTTCTATGGCTATCGCTCTGGCTATGAGTGCTATGGCTATGGCTATGGCTATGGCGGCTATGGCTATGGCTATGGCTATGGCTATGGCTTCTATGGCTATGGCAATGACTCCTATGGCTATGGCTATGGCTGCTATGGCTATGGTTATGGCTATAGCTGCTATGCCTATGGCTATGGCTGCTATGGCTATGGCTACGGCTACAATGGCTATGGCAATGTCTAGTATGGCCATGGCTATGGCTGCTATGGCTATGGCTATGGCTGCTATGGCTGTGGGTATGGCTATAGCTGCTGTGGCTATGGCTATGGCTGCTATGGCTATGGCTGCTATGGCTTTGGCTATGGCTTGTATTGGGTATGGCTATGGCTATGGCCGCTATTGCTGTGGCTATGTCTATGGCTGCTATGGAAATAGCTATGGCGGCTATGGCTATGGCTATGGCTGCTATGACTATGGCTATGGGTATGGCTGCTGTGGCTATGGCTATGGCTGATATGGCTATGGCTATGGCTATGGCTGCTATGGCTATGGCTGCTATGGCTATGGCTATGGCTGCTGTGGCTATGACTATGGCTATGGCCGCTATGCCTATCGTTTCTATCGCTATGGATTTTATGGCTATCGCTATGGCTATGGCTGCTCTGGCAATGGATATGGCTATGACTGCTATGGCTATGGCCATGGCTATGGCTGCTATGGCTATGGCTATGGTTGCTATGGCTATGGCTGATATGGCTATGGCTATGGCTGCGATGGCTATGTATGCGATGGCTATGGCTATGGCTATGGCTATGGCTGCTATGGCTATGGCTACGTCTGTGGCTGCTATGGCTAGGGCTGCTATGGATTTGGCTATGGCTGCTATGGCAATGGCTATGGCTATGGCTGCTATGGCTATGGCTATGGCTATGGTTGCTATGGCTGCTATGGCTATGGCTATGGTTGCGATGGCTATGGCTTCTATGGCTATGGCTTCTATGGCTATCGCTATGGCTATGACTGCTATGGCTATGGCTATGGCTGCTATGGCTATGGCTATGGCTATGGCCGCTATGGCTGTGGCTATGTCTATGGCTGCTATGGCTATGGCTGCTATGACTATGGCTATGGCTGCTGTGGCTATGGCTATGGCTGATATGGCTATGGCTATGGCTATGGCTGCTCTGGCTATGGCTGCTATGACTATGGCTATGGCTGCTATGGCTATGACTGCTATGGCTATGGCTGCTATGGCTATGGTTATGGCTGCTATGGCTATAGCTATGGCTGCTACGGCTATGGCTGCTATGGCTATGGCAATGGCTACTATGGCCATGGCTATGACTGCTATGGCTATGGCTATTGCTGCTATGGCTATGGCTTCTATGGCTATCGCTATGGCTATGGCTGCTATGGCTATGGCTATGGCTGCTATGGCCATGGCTGTGTCTCCTATGGCTATGGCTATGTCTGCTATGGCTATGGCTATGGCTGCCATGGCTATGCCTTTTGTGGCTATGGCTTATGTGGCTATTTCTATGGCCATGGCTGCTTTGGCTATGGCTTTAGCTGCATTGGCTGCTGTGGCTATAGCTATGTCTATGGCTGCTATGGCTGTGGCTATGGCTATGGCTGCTATGGCTTTGGCTATGGCTGATATGTCTATGGCTATGGGTATGGCTGCTATAGCTATGTCTATGGCTGCTATGGCTGTGGCTATGGCTATGGCTGCTATGGCTTTGGCTATGGCTGATATGTCTATGGCTACGTGTATGGCTGCTATGGCTATGGCAATGGCTACTATGGCCATGTCTATGACTGCTATGGCTATGGCTATGGCTGCTATAGCTATGGCTTCTAGGGCTATGGCTATGGCTGCTATTGTTCTGGCTGCAATGGCTATGGCAATGGCTATGGCTGCTATGGCTATGGCTGCTGTGGCTATGGCTATGGCTGCTATGGCTGTGGTTACGGCTTCTATGGCTATGTCTATGGCTATGTCTGCTATGGCTATGGCTATGGCTGCTCTGGCTTTGGCTATGGCTACTATGGCTGTTATTGCTATGGCTATAACTCCTGTGGCTATGGCTATGCCTGCTATGGCTATGGTTATGGCTATAGCTGCTATGCCTATGGCTATGGCTGCTATGGCTATGGCTACGGCTACAATGGCTATGGCAATGGCTAGTATGGTCATGGCTATGGCTGCTAGGGCTATGGCTATGGCTGCTATGGCTATGGCTACGGCTACAATGGCTATGGCTACGTCTGTGGTTGCTATGGCTGTGGCTGCTGTGGCTTTGGCTATGGCTTCTATGGCTATGGGTTCTATGGCTATCGCTCTGGCTATGAGTGCTATGGCTATGGCTATGGCTATGGCTGCTATGGCTATGGCTATGGCTATGGCTATGGCTTCTATGGCTATGGCTATAACTCCTATGGCTATGGCTATGCCTGCTATGGCTATGGTTATGGCTATAGCTGCTATGCCTATGGCTATGGCTGCTATGGCCATGGCTACGGCTACAATGGCTATGGCAATGGCTAGTATGGCCATGGCTATGGCTGCTAGGGCTATGGCTATGGCTGCTATGGCTGTGGGTATGGCTATAGCTGCTGTGGCTATGGCTATGGCTGCTATGGCTATGGCTGCTATGGCTTTGGCTATGGCTTGTATTGGGTATGGCTATGGCTATGGCCGCTATTGCTGTGGCTATGTCTATGGCTGCTATGGAAATAGCTATGGCTGCTATGGCTATGGCTATGGCTATGGCTGCTATGGCTATGGTTATGGTGGCTATGGCTAGTGCGTCTATAAGCTATGGCTATGGCTATGTCTATGACTGCTATGGCTATGACTATGGCTGCTATAGCTTTGGCTGTATCTGCTATGGCTGTGGCTATGGCTGCTATGGCTATGGTTATGGCTGCTATGACTATGGCTATGGGTATGGCTGCTATGGCTGTGGCTTTGGCTGCTATGGCTATTGCTACGACTGCTATGGCTATGGCTATGGCTGCTGTGGCTGTGGGTATGGCTACAGCTGCTGTGGCTATGGCTATGTCTGCTATGGCTATGGCTGCTATGGCTTTGGCTATGGCTACGGCTGCTGTGGAAATAGCTATGGCAGCTATGGCTATGGCTATGTCTGCTATGGCTATGGCTGCTATGGCCATGGCTATGGCTTTGGCTGCTATGGCTATGGCTATGGCTGCTATGGCTATGGCAATGGCTACTATGGCCATGGCTATGACTGCTATGGCTATGGCTATGGCTGCTATGGCTATGGCTATGGCTGCTATGGCTATGGCTACGTCTGTGGTTGCTATGGCTGTGGCTGCTGTGGCTTTGGCTATGGCTTCTGTGGCTATGGGTTCTATGGCTATCGCTCTGGCTATGAGTGCTGTGGCTATGGCTATGGCTATGGCTGCTATGGCTATGGCTATGGCTATGGCTGTGGCTTCTATGGCTATGGCTATGGTTATGGTGGCTATGGCTATTGCGTCTATAGGCTATGGCTATGGCTATGTCTATAACTGCTATGGCTATTGCGTCTATAGGCTATGGCTATGGCTATGTCTATGACTGCTATGGCTATGACTATGGCTGCTATGGCTATGGCTGCTATGGCTGCTATGGCTATGGCTGTGGCTATGGCTGCTATGGAAATAGCTATGGCTGCTATGGCTATGGCTATGGCTATGGCTGCTATGGCTATGGTTATGGTGGCTATGGCTAGTGCGTCTATAAGCTATGGCTATGGCTATGTCTATGACTGCTATGGCTATGACTATGGCTGCTATAGCTTTGGCTGTATCTGCCATGGCTATGGCTATGGCTGCTATGGCTATGGTTATGGCTGCTATGACTATAGCTATGGGTATGGCTGCTATGGCTATGGCTATGTCTGCTATGGCTATGGCTGCTATGGCTTTGGCTATTGCTTGTATTGGCTATAGCTATGGCTATGGCTACTATGGCTGTGGCTATGTTTATGGGTGCTATGGCTATGGCTATGGCTATTGCTGCTATGGCTATGGCTATGTCTATGGCTGCTATGGCTATGGCTACGGCTGCTATGGCTATGGCTGCTATGGCTGTGGCTATGGCTGCTATGGCTATGGCTGCTATGGCTATGGCTATGACTATGGCTGCTATGCCTATCGCTTCTATCGCTATGGCTTTTATGGCTATCGCTGTGGCTATGGCTGCTATGGCTATGGCAATGGCTATGGCTGCTATGGCTGTGGCTTCTATGGCTATGGTTATGGCTATGGCTGCTATGACTATGGCTGCTATGGCTGCTATGGCTATGGCTATGGCTATGGCAGCTATGGCTATGGTTATGGTGGCTATGGCTATTGCGTCTATAAGCTATGGCTATGGCTATGTCTATGACTGCTATGGCTATGACTATGGCTGCTATAGCTATGGCTGTATCTGCTATGGCTATGGCTATGGCTGCTATGGCTATGGTTATGGCTGCTATGACTATGGCTATGGGTATGACTGCTATGGCTATGGCAATGGCTACTATGGCCATGGCTATGACTGCTATCGCTATGGCTATGGCTGCTATGGCTATGGCTATGGCTGCTATGGCTATGGCTACGTCTGTGGTTGCTATGGCTGTGGCTGCTGTGGCTTTGGCTATGGCTTCTATGGCTATGGGTTCTATGGCTATCGCTCTGGCTATGAGTGCTATGGCTATGGCTATGGCTATGGCTGCTATGGCTATGACTATGGCTATGGCTGCGGCTTCTATGGCTATGGCTATGACTCCTATGGCTATGGCTATGGCTGCTATGGCTATGGCTGTTATGGCTATGGCTATGGCTGCGATGGCTATGGCTTCAATGGCTATGGCTTCTATGGCTATCGCTATGGCTATGACTGCTATGGCTATCGCTGTGGCTATGGCTGCTATGGCTATGGCAATGGCTATGGCTGCTATGGATGTGGCTTCTATGGCTATGGCTATGGCTATGGCCGCTATTGCTGTGGCTATGTCTATGGCTGCTATGGAAATAGCTATGGCTGCTATGGCTATGGCTATGGCTATGGCTGCTATGGCTATGGTTATGGTGGCTATGGCTATTGCGTCTATAAGCTATGGCTATGGCTATGTCTATGACTGCTATGGCTATGACTATGGCTGCTATAGCTTTGGCTGTATCTGCTATGGCTATGGCTATGGCTGCTATGGCTATGGTTATGGCTGCTATGACTATGGCTATGGGTATGGCTGCTATGGCTGTGGCTTTGGCTGCTATGGCTATGGCTATGACTGCTATGGCTATGGCTATGGCTGCTATGGCTGTGGGTATGGCTACAGCTGCTGTGGCTATGGCTATGTCTGCTATGGCTATGGCTGCTATGGCTTTGGCTATGGCTACGGCTGCTGTGGAAATAGCTATGGCAGCTATGGCTATGGCTATGTCTGCTATGGCTATGGCTGCTATGGCTATGGCTATGGCTTTGGCTGCTATGGCTATGGCTATGGCTGCTATGGCTATGGCAATGGCTACTATGGCCATGGCTATGACTGCTATGGCTATGCCTATGGCTGCTATGGCTATGGCTATGGCTGCTATGGCTATGGCTACGTCTGTGGTTGCTATGGCTGTGGCTGCTGTGGCTTTGGCTATGGCTTCTGTGGCTATGGGTTCTATAAGCTATCGCTCTGGCTATGAGTGCTGTGGCTATGGCTATGGCTATGGCTGCTATGGTTATGGCTATGGCTATGGCTGTGGCTTCTATGGCTATGGCTATGGTTATGGTGGCTATGGCTATTGCGTCTATAGGCTATGGCTATGGCTATGTCTATGACTGCTATGGCTATTGCGTCTATAGGCTATGGCTATGGCTATGTCTATGACTGCTATGGCTATGACTATGGCTGCTATGGCTATGGCTGCTATGGCTGCTATGGCTATGGCTATGGCTATGGCTGCTATGGCTATGGTTATGGTGGCTATGGCTATTGCGTCTATAGGCTATGGCTATGGCTATGTCTATGACTGCTATGGCTATGACTATGGCTGCTATAGCTTTGGCTGTATCTGCTATGGCTATGGCTATGGCTGCTATGGCTATGGTTATGGCTGCTATGACTATAGCTATGGGTATGGCTGCTATGGCTATGGCTATGTCTGCTATGGCTATGGCTGCTATGGCTTTGGCTATTGCTTGTATTGGCTATAGCTATGGCTATGGCTACTATGGCTGTGGCTATGTTTATGGGTGCTATGGCTATGGCTATGGCTATTGCTGCTATGGCTATGGCTATGTCTATGGCTGCCATGGCTATGGCTCCGGCTGCTATGGCTATGGCTGCTATGGCTGTGGCTATGGCTGCTATGGCTATGGCTGCTATGGCTATGGCTATGACTATGGCTGCTATGCCTATCGCTTCTATCGCTATGGCTTTTATGGCTATCGCTGTGGCTATGGCTGCTATGGCTATGGCAATGGCTATGGCTGCTATGGCTGTGGCTTCTATGGCTATGGTTATGGCTATGGCTGCTATGACTATGGCTGCTATGGCTGCTATGGCTATGGTTATGGCTATGGCTGCTATGTCTATGACTGCTATGGCTATGACTATGGCTGCTATAGCTATGGCTGTATCTGCTATGGCTATGGCTATGGCTGCTATGGCTATGGTTATGGCTGCTGTGACTATGGCTATGGGTATGGCTGCTATGGCTATGGCTTTGGCTGCTATGGCTATGGCTATGGCTGCTATGGCTATGGCAATGGCTACTATGGCCATGGCTATGACTGCTATGGCTATGGCTATGGCTGCTATGGCTATGTCTATGGCTGCTATGGCTATGGCTACGTCTGTGGTTGCTATGGCTGTGGCTGCTGTGGCTTTGGCTATGGCTTCTATGGCTATGGGTTCTATGGCTATCGCTCTGGCTATGAGTGCTATGGCTATGGCTATGGCTATGACTGCTATGGCTATGGCTATGGCTATGGCTGTGGCTTCTATGGCTATGGCTATGACTCCTATGGCTATGGCTATGGCTGCTATGGCTATGGCTGTTATGGCTATGGCTATGGCTGCGATGGCTATGGCTTCAATGGCTATGGCTTCTATGGCTATCGGTATGGCTATGGCTGCTATGGCTATGGCTATGGCTACGGCCATGACTGCTATCGCCACCATGGCAATGGCAATGCCTGCTATGGCTATGGCTATGGCTTAGGCTGCTATGGCTATGGCTTTTATGGCTATCGCTATGGCTATGACTGCTATGGCTATGGCTATGGCTATGGCTGCTATTGCTATGTATGCTATGGCTATGGCAATGGCTATGGCTGCTATGGCTATGGCAGCTATGGCTATGGCCATGGCTGCTATGGCTATGGCTATGGCTGCTATGGCTATGGTTATGGCTATAGCTGCTATGGCTATGGATATGGTTTCTATGGCTATGTCTATGGCTAAGGCTGCTATGGCTATTGCTATGGCTGCTTTGGATATGGCTATAGCTGCATTGGCTGCTGTGGCTATGGCTATGGCTGCATTGGCTATGGCAATGCCTGCTATGGCTATGGCTGCTATGGCTATGGCTATGGCTGCTATGGCTATGGCTGCTATGGCTATGGCTATGGCTATGGCTGTTATGGCTATGGCTTCTATGGCTATGGCTTTTATGGCTATCGCTATGGCTATGACTGCTATGGCTGTTGCTATGGCTATGGCTGCTATGGCTATGGCATTGGCTATGTCTGCTACGGCTATGGCTATGGCTGCTATGGCTATGGTTGTGGTTGCAATGGCTATTGCGTCTATCTGCTATGGCTATGGCTGTGGATATGGCTTCTATGGCTATGTCTATGGCTAAGGCTGCTATGGCTTGGCCATGGCTGCTATGTCTATGGCTATAGCTAGATTGGCTGCTGTGGGTATGGCTATGTCTATGGCTGCTATGGCTGTGGTTATGGCTATGGCTTCTATGGAAATAACTATGGCGGCTATCGCTATGGCTATAGTTGCATTGGCTGCTATGGCTATGGCTATGTCTATGGCTGCTATGGCTATGAAAATGTCTATGGCTGCTATGGCTATGGCTATGTCTGCTATGGCTATGGCTATGGCTGCTTTGGCTATGGCTATAGCTGCGGCTGCTGTGGCTATGGCTGCTATGGCTATGGCTATGGCTGCTTTCGCTAGGGCTATAACTGCATTGGCTGCTGTGGCTATGGCTATGTGTATGGCTGCTATGGCTGTGGCTCTGGCTATGGCTGCTATGGATATAGCTATGGCAGCTATGGCTATGACTATGCCTGCTTTGGATATAGCTATGGCAGGTATGGCTATGGCTATGACTGCTATGGCTATGGCTATGGCTATGGCTGCTATGGCTTTGGCTATGGCTGATATGGCTATGGCTATGGGTATGGCTGCTATGGCTATGGCAATGGCTACTATGGCCATGGTTATGACTGCTATGGCTATGGCTATGGCTGCTATGGCTATGGCAGCTAGGGCTATGGCTATGGCTGCTATTGCTGTGGCTGCTATGGCTATGGCAATGGCTATGGCTGCTATGGCTATGGCTATGGCTATGACTGCTATGGCTATGGCTATGGCTGCTATGGCTATGGCTGCTATGGCTATGGCTATGGCAATGACTATGGCTGCTATGGCTATGGCTGCTATGGCTACGGCAGTGGCTATGGCTGCTATGACTATGGCTTCTATGGCTATGGCTTCTATGGCTATCGCTATGGCTATGGCTGCTATGGCTATGGCTATGGCTGCTATGGCCATGGCTATGTCTCCTATGGCTATGGCTATGTCTGCTATGGCTATGGCTATGGCTGCCATGGCTATGCCTTTTGTGGCTATGGCTTCTGTGGCTATCGCTATGGCCATGGCTGCTTTGGCTATGGCTTTAGCTGCATTGGCTGCTGTGGCTATAGCTATGTCTATGGCTGCTATGGCTGTGGCTACGGCTATGGCTGCTATGGCTTTGGCTATGGCTGATATGTCTATGGCTATGGGTATGGCTGCTATGGCTATGGCAATGGCTACTATGGCCATGACTATGACTGCTATGGTTATGGCTATGGCTGCTAGGGCTATGGCTATGGCTGCTATTGCTCTGGCTGCTATGGCTATGGCAATGGTTATGGCTGCTACGGCCATGGCTGCTGTGGCTATGGCTGTGGCTGCTATGGCTGTGGTTACGGATGCTATGGCTATGGCTAAGGCTGCTCTGGCTATGGCTATGGCTGCTATGGCTATGGCTATAGCTGCTGTGGCCTTGGCTATGGCTACTATGGCTGTTATTGCTATGGCTATGGCTACTATGGCTATGGATACGGCTGCTCTGGCTATGGCTATGGCTATGTCTGCTATGGCTATGGCTATGGCTGCCATGGCTATGCCTTTTCTGGCTATGGCTTCTATAGCTATCGCTATGGCTATGGCTGCTTTGGCTATGGCTTTAGCTGCATTGGCTGCTGTGGCTATGGCTGTGTCTGTGTCTGCTATGGCTGTGGCTATGGCTATGGCTGCTATGGAAATAGTTATGGCAGCAATGGCTATGGCTATGGCTGCTATGGCTACGGCTATGGCTGCTATGGCCACCATGGCTATGTCTATGGCTGCTATGGCTGTGGCTCTGGCTATGGCTGCTATGGATATAGCTATGGCAGCTATGGCTATGACTATGCCTGCTATGGATATAGCTATGGCAGGTATGGCTGTGGCTATGGCTGCTATGGCTATGGCTATGGCTATGGCTGCTATGGCTTTGGCTATGGCTGATATGTCTATGGCTACGTGTATGGCTGCTATGGCTATGGCAATGGCTACTATGGCCATTGCTATGACTGCTATGGCTATGGCTATGGCTGCTATAGCTATGGCTTCTAGGGCTATGGCTATGGCTGCTATTGCTCTGGCTGCAATGGCTATGGCAATGGCTATGGCTGCTATGGCTATGGCTGCTGCGGCTATGGCTATGGCTGCTATGGCTGTGGTTACGGCTTCTATGGCTATGTCTATGGCTATGTCTGCTATGGCTATGGCTATGGCTGCTCTGGCTTTGGCTATGGCTACTATGGCTGTTATTGCTATGGCTATAACTCCTGTGGCTATGGCTATGCCTGCTATGGCTATGGTTATGGCTATAGCTGCTATGCCTATGGCTATGGCTGCTATGGCTATGGCGACGGCTACAACGGCTATGGCAATGGCTAGTATGGCCATGGCTATGGCTGCTAGGGCTATGGCTATGGCTGCTATGGCTATGGCTACGGCTACAATGGCTATGGCTACGTCTGTGGTTGCCATGGCTGTGGCTGCTGTGGCTTTGGCTATGGCTTCTATGGCTATGGGTTCTATGGCTATCGCTCTGGCTATGAGTGCTATGGCTATGGCTATGGCTATGGCTGCTATGGCTGTGGGTATGGCTACAGCTGCTGTGGCTATGGCTATGTCTGCTATGGCTATGGCTGCTATGGCGTTGGCTATGGCTACGGCTGCTGTGGAAATAGCTATGGCAGCTATGGCTATGGCTATGTCTGCTATGGCTATGGCTGCTATGGCTATGGCTATGGCTTTGGCTGCTATGGCTATGGCTATGGCTGCTATGGCTATGGCAATGGCTACTATGGCCATGGCTATGACTGCTATGGCTATGGCTATGGCTGCTATGGCTATGGCTATGGCTGCTATGGCTATGGCTACGTCTGTGGTTGCTATGGCTGTGGCTGCTGTGGCTTTGGCTATGGCTTCTGTGGCTATGGGTTCTATAAGCTATCGCTCTGGCTATGAGTGCTGTGGCTATGGCTATGGCTATGGCTGCTATGGCTATGGCTATGGCTATGGCTGCTATGGCTATGGTTATGGTGGCTATGGCTATTGCGTCTATAGGCTATGGCTATGGCTATGTCTATGACTGCTATGGCTATGACTATGGCTGCTATAGCTTTGGCTGTATCTGCTATGGCTATGGCTATGGCTGCTATGGCTATGGTTATGGCTGCTATGACTATAGCTATGGGTATGGCTGCTATGGCTATGGCTATGTCTGCTATGGCTATGGCTGCTATGGCTTTGGCTATTGCTTGTATTGGCTATAGCTATGGCTATGGCTACTATGGCTGTGGCTATGTTTATGGGTGCTATGGCTATGGCTATGGCTATTGCTGCTATGGCTATGGTTATGTCTGTGGCTGCTATGGCTATGGCTACGGCTGCTATGGCTATGGCTGCTATGGCTGTGGCTATGGCTGCTATGGCTATGGCTGCTATGGCTATGGCTATGACTATGGCTGCTATGCCTGTCGCTTCTATCGCTATGGCTTTTATGGCTATCGCTGTGGCTATGGCTGCTATGGCTATGGCAATGGCTATGGCTGCTATGGCTGTGGCTTCTATGGTTATGGTTATGGCTATGGCTGCTATGACTATGGCTGCTATGGCTGCTATGGCTATGGCTATGGCTGTGGCAGCTATGGCTATGGTTATGGTGGCTATGGCTATTGCGTCTATAAGCTATGGCTATGGCTATGTCTATGACTGCTATGGCTATGACTATGGCTGCTATAGCTACGGCTGTATCTGCTATGGCTATGGCTATGGCTGCTATGGCTATGGTTATGGCTGCTATGACTATGGCTATGGGTATGGCTGCTATGGCTATGGCTTTGGCTGCTATGGCTATTGCTATGACTGCTATGGCTATGGCAATGGCTACTATGGCCATGGCTATGACTGCTATGGCTATGGCTATGGCTGCTATGGCTACGTCTATGGCTGCTATGGCTATGGCTACGTCTGTGGTTGCTATGGCTGTGGCTGCTGTGGCTTTGGCTATGGCTTCTATGGCTATGGGTTCTATGGCTATCGCTCTGGCTATGAGTGCTATGGCTATGGCTATGGCTATGGCTATGGCTGCTATGGCTATGGCTATGGCTATGGCTATGGCTTCTATGGCTATGGCTATAACTCCTATGGCTATGGCTACGCCTGCTATGGCTATGGTTATGGCTATAGCTGCTATGCCTATGGCTATGGCTGCTATGGCTATGGCGACGGCTACAACGGCTATGGCAATGGCTAGTATGGCCATGGCTATGGCTGCTATGGCTATGGCTATGGCTGCTATGGCTATGGCTATGGCTATGGCTGCTATGGCTATGGCTACGGCTATGGCCACTATGCCTATCGCTTCTATCGCTATGGCTTTTCTGGCTATCGCTATGGCTATGGCTGCTCTGGCAATGGCTATGGCTATGACTGCTATGGCTATGGCCATGGTTATGGCTGCTATGGCTATGGCTATGGTTGCTATGGCTATGGCTGCTATGGCTTTGGCTATGGCTTGTATTGGCTATAGCTATGGCTATGGCTACTATGGCTGTGGCTATGTTTATGGGTGCTATGGCTATGGCTATGGCTATTGCTGCTATGGCTATGGCTATGGCTATGGCTGCTATGGCTATGGCTATGGCTATGGCTATGGCTGCGATGGCTATGGCTATGGCTGCGGCTGCTATGTCTATGGCTGCTATGGCTACGTATATGTCTGCTATGGCTGTGTCTATGGCTGCTATGGCTATGTCTATAGCTGCTATGGCTATGGCTACGGCTGCTATGGCTATGGCTGCTATGGCTGTGGCTATGGCTGCTATGGCTATGGCTGCTATGGCTATGGCTATGACTATGGCTGCTATGCCTATCGCTTCTATCGCTATGGCTTTTATGGCTATCGCTGTGGCTATGGCTGCTATGGCTATGGCAATGGCTATGGCTGCTATGGCTGTGGCTTCTATGGCTATGGTTATGGCTATGTCTGCTATGACTATGGCTGCTATGGCTGCTATGGCTATGGCTATGGCTATGGCAGCTATGGCTATGGTTATGGTGGCTATGGCTATTGCGTCTATAAGCTATGGCTATGGCTATGTCTATGACTGCTATGGCTATGACTATGGCTGCTATAGCTATGGCTGTATCTGCTATGGCTATGGCTATGGCTGCTATGGCTATGGTTATGGCTGCTATGACTATGGCTATGGGTATGGCTGCTATGGCTATGGCAATGGCTACTATGGCCATGGCTATGACTGCTATGGCTATGGCTATGGCTGCTATGGCTATGGCTATGGCTGCTATGGCTATGGCTACGTCTGTGGTTGCTATGGCTGTGGCTGCTGTGGCTTTGGCTATGGCTTCTATGGCTATGGGTTCTATGGCTATCGCTCTGGCTATGAGTGCTATGGCTATGGCTATGGCTATGGCTGCTATGGCTATGGCTATGGCTATGGCTGTGGCTTCTATGGCTATGGCTATGACTCCTATGGCTATGGCTATGGCTACTATGGCTATGGCTGTTATGGCTATGGCTATGGCTGCGATGGCTATGGCTTCAATGGCTATGGCTTCTATGGCTATCGCTATGGCTATGACTGCTATGGCTATCGCTGTGGCTATGGCTGCTATGGCTATGGCAATGGCTATGGCTGCTATGGCTGTGGCTTCTATGGCTATGGCTATGGCTATGGCCGCTATTGCTGTGGCTATGTCTATGGCTGCTATGGAAATAGCTATGGCTGCTATGGCTATGGCTATGGCTATGGCTGCTATGGCTATGGTTATGGTGGCTATGGCTATTGCGTCTATAAGCTATGGCTATGGCTATGTCTATGACTGCTATGGCTATGACTATGGCTGCTATAGCTTTGGCTGTATCTGCTATGGCTATGGCTATGGCTGCTATGGCTATGGTTATGGCTGCTATGACTATGGCTATGGGTATGGCTGCTATGGCTGTGGCTTTGGCTGCTATGGCTATGGCTATGACTGCTATGGCTATGGCTATGGCTGCTATGGCTGTGGGTATGGCTACAGCTGCTGTGGCTATGGCTATGTCTGCTATGGCTATGGCTGCTATGGCTTTGGCTATGGCTACGGCTGCTGTGGAAATAGCTATGGCAGCTATGGCTATGGCTATGTCTGCTATGGCTATGGCTGCTATGGCTATGGCTATGGCTTTGGCTGCTATGGC
The DNA here is from genome assembly GCF_051401765.1 of Calliopsis andreniformis. Taxonomy (NCBI): domain Eukaryota; kingdom Metazoa; phylum Arthropoda; class Insecta; order Hymenoptera; family Andrenidae; genus Calliopsis; species Calliopsis andreniformis. The sequence continues at coordinate 2,091,775 of NW_027480456.1, read as the reverse complement.
TATGGCTATGGCTGCTATGGCTATGGCAATGGCTACTATGGCCATGGCTATGACTGCTATGGCTATGGCTATGGCTGCTATGGCTATGGCTATGGCTGCTATGGCTATGGCTACGTCTGTGGTTGCTATGGCTGTGGCTGCTGTGGCTTTGGCTATGGCTTCTGTGGCTATGGGTTCTATAAGCTATCGCTCTGGCTATGAGTGCTGTGGCTATGGCTATGGCTATGGCTGCTATGGCTATGGCTATGGCTATGGCTATGGCTGTGGCTTCTATGGCTATGGCTATGGTTATGGTGGCTATGGCTATTGCGTCTATAGGCTATGGCTATGGCTATGTCTATGACTGCTATGGCTATTGCGTCTATAGGCTATGGCTATGGCTATGTCTATGACTGCTATGGCTATGACTATGGCTGCTATGGCTATGGCTGCTATGGCTGCTATGGCTATGGCTATGGCTATGGCTGCTATGGCTATGGTTATGGTGGCTATGGCTATTGCGTCTATAGGCTATGGCTATGGCTATGTCTATGACTGCTATGGCTATGACTATGGCTGCTGTAGCTTTGGCTGTATCTGCTATGGCTATGGCTATGGCTGCTATGGCTCTGGTTATGGCTGCTATGACTATAGCTATGGGTATGGCTGCTATGGCTATGGCTATGTCTGCTATGGCTATGGCTGCTATGGCTTTGGCTATTGCTTGTATTGGCTATAGCTATGGCTATGGCTACTATGGCTGTGGCTATGTTTATGGCTGCTATGGCTATGGCTACGGCTGCTATGGCTATGGCTGCTATGGCTGTGGCTATGGCTGCTATGGCTATGGCTGCTATGGCTATGGCTATGACTATGGCTGCTATGCCTATCGCTTCTATCGCTATGGCCTTTATGGCTATCGCTGTGGCTATGGCTGCTATGGCTATGGCAATGGCTATGGCTGCTATGGCTGTGGCTTCTATGGCTATGGTTATGGCTATGGCTGCTATGACTATGGCTGCTATGGCTGCTATGGCTATGGTTATGGCTATGGCTGCTATGTCTATGACTGCTATGGCTATGACTATGGCTGCTATAGCTATGGCTGTATCTGCTATGGCTATGGCTATGGCTGCTATGGCTATGGTTATGGCTGCTATAACTATGGCTATGGGTATGGCTGCTATGGCTATGGCTTTGGCTGCTATGGCTATGGCTATGGCTGCTATGGCTATGGCAATGGCTACTATGGCCATGGCTATGACTGCGATGGCTATGGCTATGGCTGCTATGGCTATGTCTATGGCTGCTATGGCTATGGCTACGTCTGTGGTTGCTATGGCTGTGGCTGCTGTGGCTTTGGCTATGGCTTCTATGGCTATGGGTTCTATGGCTATCGCTCTGGCTATGAGTGCTATGGCTATGGCTATGGCTATGGCTATGGCTGCTATGGCTATGGCTATAGCTATGGCTATGGCTTCTATGGCTATGGCTATAACTCCTATGGCTATGGCTATGCCTGCTATGGCTATGGTTATGGCTATAGCTGCTATGCCTATGGCTATGGCTGCTATGGCTATGGCTACGGCTACAATGGCTATGGCAATGGCTAGTATGGCCATGGCTATGGCTGCTATGGCTATGACTACGGCTGCAATGGCTATGGCAATGGCTAGTATGGCCATGGCTATGGCTGCTATGGCTGTGGCTCTGGCTATGGCTGCTATGGATATAGCTATGGCAGCTATGGCTATGACTATGCCTGCTTTGGATATAGCTATGGCAGGTATGGCTATGGCTATGACTGCTATGGCTATGGCTATGGCTATGGCTGCTATGGCTTTGGCTATGGCTGATATGGCTATGGCTATGGGTATGGCTGCTATGGCTATGGTAATGGCTACTATGGCCATGGTTATGACTGCTATGGCTATGGCTATGGCTGCTATGGCTATGGCAGCTAGGGCTATGGCTATGGCTGCTATTGCTGTGGCTGCTATGGCTATGGCAATGGCTATGGCTGCTATGGCTATGGCTATGGCTATGACTGCTATGGCTATGGCTATGGCTGCTATGGCTATGGCTGCTATGGCTATGGCTATGGCTATGACTGCTATGGCTATGGCTATGGCTGCTATGGCTATGGCTGCTATGGCTATGGCTATGGCAATGGCTATGGCTGCTATGGCTATGGCTGCTATGGCTACGGCAGTGGCTATGGCTGCTATGACTATGGCTTCTATGGCTATGGCTTCTATGGCTATCGCTATGGCTATGGCTGCTATGGCTATGGCTATGGCTGCTATGGCTATGGCTATGGCTGCTATGGCCATGGCTATGTCTCCTATGGCTATGGCTATGTCTGCTATGGCTATGGCTATGGCTGCAATGGCTATGCCTTTTGTGGCTATGGCTTCTGTGGCTATCGCTATGGCCATGGCTGCTTTGGCTATGGCTTTAGCTGCATTGGCTGCTGTGGCTATAGCTATGTCTATGGCTGCTATGGCTGTGGCTATGGCTATGGCTGCTATGGCTATGGCAATGGCTACTATGGCCATGACTATGACTGCTATGGTTATGGCTATGGCTGCTATTGCTCCGGCTGCTATGGCTATGGCAATGGTTATGGCTGCTACGGCTATGGCTGCTGTGGCTATGGCTGTGGCTGCTATGGCTGTGGTTACGGATGCTATGGCTATGGCTAAGGCTGCTCTGGCTATGGCTATGGCTGCTATGGCTATGGCTATAGCTGCTGTGGCTTTGGCTATGGCTACTATGGCTGTTATTGCTATGGCTATGGCTACTATGGCTATGGATACGGCTGCTCCGGCTATGGCTATGGCTATGTCTGCTATGGCTATGGCTATGGCTGCCATGGCTATGCCTTTTCTGGCTATGGCTTCTATAGCTATCGCTATGGCTATGGCTGCTTTGGCTATGGCTTTAGCTGCATTGGCTGCTGTGGCTATGGCTGTGTCTGTGTCTGCTATGGCTGTGGCTATGGCTATGGCTGCCATGGAAATAGTTATGGCAGCAATGGCTATGGCTATGGCTGCTATGGCTACGGCTATGGCTGCTATGGCCACCATGGCTATGTCTATGGCTGCTATGGCTGTGGCTCTGGCTATGGCTGCTATGGATATATCTATGGCAGCTATGGCTATGACTATGCCTGCTATGGATATAGCTATGGCAGGTATGGCTATGGCTATGGCTGCTATGGCTATGGCTATGGCTATGGCTGCTATGGCTTTGGCTATGGCTGATATGTCTATGGCTACGTGTATGGCTGCTATGGCTATGGCAATGGCTACTATGGCCATTGCTATGACTGCTATGGCTATGGCTATGGCTGCTATAGCTATGGCTTCTAGGGCTATGGCTATGGCTGCTATTGCTCTGCCTGCAATGGCTATGGCAATGGCTATGGCTGCTATGGCTATGGCTGCTGTGGCTATGGCTATGGCTGCTATGGCTGTGGTTACGGCTTCTATGGCTATGTCTATGGCTATGTCTGCTATGGCTATGGCTATGGCTGCTCTGGCTTTGGCTATGGCTACTATGGCTGTTATTGCTATGGCTATAACTCCTGTGGCTATGGCTATGCCTGCTATGGCTATTGTTATGGCTATAGCTGCTATGCCTATGGCTATGGCTGCTATGGCTATGGCTACGGCTACAATGGCTATGGCAATGGCTAGTATGGCCATGGCTATGGCTGCTAGGGCTATGGCTATGGCTGCTATGGCTATGGCTACGGCTACAATGGCTATGGCTACGTCTGTGGTTGCTATGGCTGTGGCTGCTGTGGCTTTGGCTATGGCTTCTATGGCTATGGGTTCTATGGCTATCGCTCTGGCTATGAGTGCTATGGCTATGGCTATGGCTATGGCTGCTATGGCTGTGGGTATGGCTACAGCTGCTGTGGCTATGGCTATGTCTGCTATGGCTATGGCTGCTATGGCGTTGGCTATGGCTACGGCTGCTGTGGAAATAGCTACGGCAGCTGTGGCTATGGCTATGTCTGCTATGGCTATGGCTGCTATGGCTATGGCTATGGCTTTGGCTGCTATGGCTATGGCTATGGCTGCTATGGCTATGGCAATGGCTACTATTGCCATGGCTATGACTGCTATGGCTATGGCTATGGCCGCTATGGCTATGGCTATGGCTGCTATGGCTATGGCTACGTCTGTGGTTGCTATGGCTGTGGCTGCTGTGGCTTTGGCTATGGCTTCTGTGGCTATGGGTTCTATGGCTATCGCTCTGGCTATGAGTGCTGTGGCTATGGCTATGGCTATGGCTGCTATGGCTATGGCTATGGCTATGGCTGTGGCTTCTATGGCTATGGCTATGGTTATGGTGGCTATGGCTATTGCGTCTATAGGCTATGGCTATGGCTATGTCTATGACTGCTATGGCTATTGCGTCTATAGGCTATGGCTATGGCTATGTCTATGACTGCTATGGCTATGACTATGGCTGCTATGGCTATGGCTGCTATGGCTGCTATGGCTATGGCTATGGCTATGGCTGCTATGGCTATGGTTATGGTGGCTATGGCTATTGCGTCTATAGGCTATGGCTATGGCTATGTCTATGACTGCTATGGCTATGACTATGGCTGCTATAGCTTTGGCTGTATCTGCTATGGCTGTGGCTATGGCTGCTATGGCTATGGTTATGGCTGCTATGACTATAGCTATGGGTATGGCTGCTATGGCTATGGCTATGTCTGCTATGGCTATGGCTGCTATGGCTTTGGCTATTGCCTGTATTGGCTATAGCTATGGCTATGGCTACTATGGCTGTGGCTATGTTTATGGGTGCTATGGCTATGGCTATGGCTATTGCTGCTATGGCTATGGCTATGTCTATGGCTGCTATGGCTATGGCTACGGCTGCTATGGCTATGGCTGCTATGGCTGTGGCTATGGCTGCTATGGCTATGGCTGCTACGGCTATGGCTATGACTATGGCTGCTATGCCTACCGCATCTATCGCTATGGCTTTTATGGCTATCGCTGTGGCTATGGCTGCTATGGGTATGGCAATGGCTATGGCTGCTATGGCTGTGGCTTCTATGGCTATGGTTATGGCTATGGCTGCTATGACTATGGCTGCTATGGCTGCTATGGCTATGGCTATGGCTATGGCAGCTATGGCTATGGTTATGGTGGCTATGGCTATTGCGTCTATAAGCTATGGCTATGGCTATGTCTATGACTGCTATGGCTATGACTATGGCTGCTATAGCTATGGCTGTATCTGCTATGGCTATGGCTATGGCTGCTATGGCTATGGTTATGGCTGCTATGACTATGGCTATGGGTATGGCTGCTATGGCTATGGCAATGGCTAGTATGGCCATGGCTATGACTGCTATGGCTATGGCTATGGCTGCTATGGCTATGGCTATGGCTGCTATGGCTATGGCTACGTCTGTGGTTGCTATGGCTGTGGCTGCTGTGGCTTTGGCTATGGCTTCTATGGCTATGGGTTCTATGGCTATCGCTCTGGCTATGAGTGCTATGGCTATGGCTATGGCTATGGCTGCTATGGCTATGGCTATGGCTATGGCTGTGGCTTCTATGGCTATGGCTATGACTCCTATGGCTATGGCTATGGCTGCTATGGCTATGACTGCTATGGCTATGGCTATGGCTGCTATGGCTGTGGGTATGGCTACAGCTGCTGTGGCTATGGCTACGTCTGCTATGGCTATGGCTGCTATGGCTTTGGCTATGGCTACGGCTGCTGTGGAAATAGCTATGGCAGCTATGGCTATGGCTATGTCTGCTATGGCTATGGCTGCTATGGCTATGGCTATGGCTTTGGCTGCTATGGCTATGGCTATGGCTGCTATGGCTATGGCAATGGCTACTATGGCCATGGCTATGACTGCTATGGCTATGGCTATGGCTGCTATGGCTATGGCTATGGCTGCTATGGCTATGGCTACGTCTGTGGTTGCTATGGCTGTGGCTGCTGTGGCTTTGGCTATGGCTTCTGTGGCTATGGGTTCTATAAGCTATCGCTCTGGCTATGAGTGCTGTGGCTATGGCTATGGCTATGGCTGCTATGGCTATGGCTATGGCTATGGCTATGGCTGTGGCTTCTATGGCTATGGCTATGGTTATGGTGGCTATGGCTATTGCGTCTATAGGCTATGGCTATGGCTATGTCTATGACTGCTATGGCTATTGCGTCTATAGGCTATGGCTATGGCTATGTCTATGACTGCTATGGCTATGACTATGGCTGCTATGGCTATGGCTGCTATGGCTGCTATGGCTATGGCTATGGCTATGGCTGCTATGGCTATTGTTATGGTGGCTATGGCTATTGCGTCTATAGGCTATGGCTATGGCTATGTCTATGACTGCTATGGCTATGACTATGGCTGCTATAGCTTTGGCTGTATCTGCTATGGCTATGGCTATGGCTGCTATGGCTCTGGTTATGGCTGCTATGACTATAGCTATGGGTATGGCTGCTATGGCTATGGCTATGTCTGCTATGGCTATGGCTGCTATGGCTTTGGCTATTGCTTGTATTGGCTATAGCTATGGCTATGGCTACTATGGCTGTGGCTATGTTTATGGCTGCTATGGCTATGGCTACGGCTGCTATGGCTATGGCTGCTATGGCTGTGGCTATGGCTGCTATGGCTATGGCTGCTATGGCTATGGCTATGACTATGGCTGCTATGCCTATCGCTTCTATCGCTATGGCCTTTATGGCTATCGCTGTGGCTATGGCTGCTATGGCTATGGCAATGGCTATGGCTGCTATGGCTGTGGCTTCTATGGCTATGGCTATGGCTATGGCTGCTATGACTATGGCTGCTATGGCTGCTATGGCTATGGTTATGGCTATGGCTGCTATGTCTATGACTGCTATGGCTATGACTATGGCTGCTATAGCTATGGCTGTATCTGCTATGGCTATGGCTATGGCTGCTATGGCTATGGTTATGGCTGCTATGACTATGGCTATGGGTATGGCTGCTATGGCTATGGCTTTGGCTGCTATGGCTATGGCTATGGCTGCTATGGCTATGGCAATGGCTACTATGGCCATGGCTATGACTGCGATGGCTATGGCTATGGCTGCTATGGCTATGTCTATGGCTGCTATGGCTATGGCTACGTCTGTGGTTGCTATGGCTGTGGCTGCTGTGGCTTTGGCTATGGCTTCTATGGCTATGGGTTCTATGGCTATCGCTCTGGCTATGAGTGCTATGGCTATGGCTATGGCTATGGCTATGGCTGCTATGGCTATGGCTATAGCTATGGCTATGGCTTCTATGGCTATGGCTATAACTCCTATGGCTATGGCTATGCCTGCTATGGCTATGGTTATGGCTATAGCTGCTATGCCTATGGCTATGGCTGCTATGGCTATGGCTACGGCTACAATGGCTATGGCAATGGCTAGTATGGCCATGGCTATGGCTGCTATGGCTATGACTACGGCTGCAATGGCTATGGCAATGGCTAGTATGGCCATGGCTATGGCTGCTATGGCTATGGCAATGGCTATGGCTGCTATGGCTATGGCTGCTTTGGCTATGGCTATAGCTGCGGCTGCTGTGGCTATGACTGCTATGGCTATGGCTATGGCTGCTTTCGCTAGGGCTATAGCTGCATTGGCTGCTGTGGCTATGGCTATGTCTATGGCTGCTATGGCTGTGGCTCTGGCTATGGCTGCTATGGATATAGCTATGGCAGCTATGGCTATGACTATGCCTGCTTTGGATATAGCTATGGCAGGTATGGCTATGGCTATGACTGCTATGGCTATGGCTATGGCTATGGCTGCTATGGCTTTGGCTATGGCTGATATGGCTATGGCTATGGGTATGGCTGCTATGGCTATGGTAATGGCTACTATGGCCATGGTTATGACTGCTATGGCTATGGCTATGGCTGCTATGGCTATGGCAGCTACGGCTATGGCTATGGCTGCTATTGCTGTGGCTGCTATGGCTATGGCAATGGCTATGGCTGCTATGGCTATGGCTATGGCTATGACTGCTATGGCTATGGCTATGGCTGCTATGGCTATGGCTGCTATGGCTATGGCTATGGCTATGACTGCTATGGCTATGGCTATGGCTGCTATGGCTATGGCTGCTATGGCTATGGCTATGGCAATGGCTATGGCTGCTATGGCTATGGCTGCTATGGCTACGGCAGTGGCTATGGCTGCTATGACTATGGCTTCTATGGCTATGGCTTCTATGGCTATCGCTATGGCTATGGCTGCTATGGCTATGGCTATGGCTGCTATGGCTATGGCTATGGCTGCTATGGCCATGGCTATGTCTCCTATGGCTATGGCTATGTCTGCTATGGCTATGGCTATGGCTGCAATGGCTATGCCTTTTGTGGCTATGGCTTCTGTGGCTATCGCTATGGCCATGGCTGCTTTGGCTATGGCTTTAGCTGCATTGGCTGCTGTGGCTATAGCTATGTCTATGGCTGCTATGGCTGTGGCTATGGCTATGGCTGCTATGGCTTTGGCTATGGCTGATATGTCTATGGCTATGGGTATGGCTGCTATGGCTATGGCAATGGCTACTATGGCCATGACTATGACTGCTATGGTTATGGCTATGGCTGCTAGGGCTATGGCTATGGCTGCTATTGCTCCGGCTACTATGGCTATGGCAATGGTTATGGCTGCTACGGCTATGGCTGCTGTGGCTATGGCTGTGGCTGCTATGGCTGTGGTTACGGATGCTATGGCTATGGCTAAGGCTGCTCTGGCTATGGCTATGGCTGCTATGGCTATGGCTATAGCTGCTGTGGCTTTGGCTATGGCTACTATGGCTGTTATTGCTATGGCTATGGCTACTATGGCTATGGATACGGCTGCTCTGGCTATGGCTATGGCTATGTCTGCTATGGCTATGGCTATGGCTGCCATGGCTATGCCTTTTCTGGCTATGGCTTCTATAGCTATCGCTATGGCTATGGCTGCTTTGGCTATGGCTTTAGCTGCATTGGCTGCTGTGGCTATGGCTGTGTCTGTGTCTGCTATGGCTGTGGCTATGGCTATGGCTGCCATGGAAATAGTTATGGCAGCAATGGCTATGGCTATGGCTGCTATGGCTACGGCTATGGCTGCTATGGCCACCATGGCTATGTCTATGGCTGCTATGGCTGTGGCTCTGGCTATGGCTGCTATGGATATATCTATGGCAGCTATGGCTATGACTATGCCTGCTATGGATATAGCTATGGCAGGTATGGCTATGGCTATGGCTGCTATGGCTATGGCTATGGCTATGGCTGCTATGGCTTTGGCTATGGCTGATATGTCTATGGCTACGTGTATGGCTGCTATGGCTATGGCAATGGCTACTATGGCCATTGCTATGACTGCTATGGCTATGGCTATGGCTGCTATAGCTATGGCTTCTAGGGCTATGGCTATGGCTGCTATTGCTCTGCCTGCAATGGCTATGGCAATGGCTATGGCTGCTATGGCTATGGCTGCTGTGGCTATGGCTATGGCTGCTATGGCTGTGGTTACGGCTTCTATGGCTATGTCTATGGCTATGTCTGCTATGGCTATGGCTATGGCTGCTCTGGCTTTGGCTATGGCTACTATGGCTGTTATTGCTATGGCTATAACTCCTGTGGCTATGGCTACGCCTGCTATGGCTATTGTTATGGCTATAGCTGCTATGCCTATGGCTATGGCTGCTATGGCTATGGCTACGGCTACAATGGCTATGGCAATGGCTAGTATGGCCATGGCTATGGCTGCTAGGGCTATGGCTATGGCTGCTATGGCTATGGCTACGGCTACAATGGCTATGGCTACGTCTGTGGTTGCTATGGCTGTGGCTGCTGTGGCTTTGGCTATGGCTTCTATGGCTATGGGTTCTATGGCTATCGCTCTGGCTATGAGTGCTATGGCTATGGCTATGGCTATGGCTGCTATGGCTGTGGGTATGGCTACAGCTGCTGTGGCTATGGCTATGTCTGCTATGGCTATGGCTGCTATGGCGTTGGCTATGGCTACGGCTGCTGTGGAAATAGCTATGGCAGCTGTGGCTATGGCTATGTCTGCTATGGCTATGGCTGCTATGGCTATGGCTATGGCTTTGGCTGCTATGGCTATGGCTATGGCTGCTATGGCTATGGCAATGGCTACTATTGCCATGGCTATGACTGCTATGGCTATGGCTATGGCCGCTATGGCTATGGCTATGGCTGCTATGGCTATGGCTACGTCTGTGGTTGCTATGGCTGTGGCTGCTGTGGCTTTGGCTATGGCTTCTGTGGCTATGGGTTCTATGGCTATCGCTCTGGCTATGAGTGCTGTGGCTATGGCTATGGCTATGGCTGCTATGGCTATGGCTATGGCTATGGCTGTGGCTTCTATGGCTATGGCTATGGTTATGGTGGCTATGGCTATTGCGTCTATAGGCTATGGCTATGGCTATGTCTATGACTGCTATGGCTATTGCGTCTATAGGCTATGGCTATGGCTATGTCTATGACTGCTATGGCTATGACTATGGCTGCTATGGCTATGGCTGCTATGGCTGCTATGGCTATGGCTATGGCTATGGCTGCTATGGCTATGGTTATGGTGGCTATGGCTATTGCGTCTATAGGCTATGGCTATGGCTATGTCTATGACTGCTATGGCTATGACTATGGCTGCTATAGCTTTGGCTGTATCTGCTATGGCTATGGCTATGGCTGCTATGGCTATGGTTATGGCTGCTATGACTATAGCTATGGGTATGGCTGCTATGGCTATGGCTATGTCTGCTATGGCTATGGCTGCTATGGCTTTGGCTATTGCCTGTATTGGCTATAGCTATGGCTATGGCTACTATGGCTGTGGCTATGTTTATGGGTGCTATGGCTATGGCTATGGCTATTGCTGCTATGGCTATGGCTATGTCTATGGCTGCTATGGCTATGGCTACGGCTGCTATGGCTATGGCTGCTATGGCTGTGGCTATGGCTGCTATGGCTATGGCTGCTACGGCTATGGCTATGACTATGGCTGCTATGCCTATCGCATCTATCGCTATGGCTTTTATGGCTATCGCTGTGGCTATGGCTGCTATGGGTATGGCAATGGCTATGGCTGCTATGGCTGTGGCTTCTATGGCTATGGTTATGGCTATGGCTGCTATGACTATGGCTGCTATGGCTGCTATGGCTATGGCTATGGCTATGGCAGCTATGGCTATGGTTATGGTGGCTATGGCTATTGCGTCTATAAGCTATGGCTATGGCTATGTCTATGACTGCTATGGCTATGACTATGGCTGCTATAGCTATGGCTGTATCTGCTATGGCTATGGCTATGGCTGCTATGGCTATGGTTATGGCTGCTATGACTATGGCTATGGGTATGGCTGCTATGGCTATGGCAATGGCTAGTATGGCCATGGCTATGACTGCTATGGCTATGGCTATGGCTGCTATGGCTATGGCTATGGCTGCTATGGCTATGGCTACGTCTGTGGTTGCTATGGCTGTGGCTGCTGTGGCTTTGGCTATGGCTTCTATGGCTATGGGTTCTATGGCTATCGCTCTGGCTATGAGTGCTATGGCTATGGCTATGGCTATGGCTGCTATGGCTATGGCTATGGCTATGGCTGTGGCTTCTATGGCTATGGCTATGACTCCTATGGCTATGGCTATGGCTGCTATGGCTATGGCTGTTATGGCTATGGCTATGGCTGCGATGGCTATGGCTTCAATGGCTATGGCTTCTATGGCTATCGCTATGGCTATGACTGCCATGGCTATCGCTGTGGCTATGGCTGCTATGGCTATGGCAATGGCTATGGCTGCTATGGCTGTGGCTTCTATGGCTATGGCTATGGCTATGGCCGCTATTGCTGTGGCTATGTCTATGGCTGCTATGGAAATAGCTATGGCTGCTATGGCTATGGCTATGGCTATGGCTGCTATGGCTATGGTTATGGTGGCTATGGCTATTGCGTCTATAAGCTATGGCTATGGCTATGTCTATGACTGCTATGGCTATGACTATGGCTGCTATAGCTTTGGCTGTATCTGCTATGGCTATGGCTATGGCTGCTATGGCTATGGTTATGGCTGCTATGACTATGGCTATGGGTATGGCTGCTATGGCTGTGGCTTTGGCTGCTATGGCTATGGCTATGACTGCTATGGCTATGGCTATGGCTGCTATGGCTGTGGGTATGGCTACAGCTGCTGTGGCTATGGCTATGTCTGCTATGGCTATGGCTGCTATGGCTTTGGCTATGGCTACGGCTGCTGTGGAAATAGCTATGGCAGCTATGGCTATGGCTATGTCTGCTATGGCTATGGCTGCTATGGCTATGGCTATGGCTTTGGCTGCTATGGCTATGGCTATGGCTGCTATGGCTATGGCAATGGCTACTATGGCCATGGCTATGACTGCTATGGCTATGGCTATGGCTGCTATGGCTATGGCTATGGCTGCTATGGCTATGGCTACGTCTGTGGTTGCTATGGCTGTGGCTGCTGTGGCTTTGGCTATGGCTTCTGTGGCTATGGGTTCTATAAGCTATCGCTCTGGCTATGAGTGCTGTGGCTATGGCTATGGCTATGGCTGCTATGGCTATGGCTATGGCTATGGCTATGGCTGTGGCTTCTATGGCTATGGCTATGGTTATGGTGGCTATGGCTATTGCGTCTATAGGCTATGGCTATGGCTATGTCTATGACTGCTATGGCTATTGCGTCTATAGGCTATGGCTATGGCTATGTCTATGACTGCTATGGCTATGACTATGGCTGCTATGGCTATGGCTGCTATGGCTGCTATGGCTATGGCTATGGCTATGGCTGCTATGGCTATGGTTATGGTGGCTATGGCTATTGCGTCTATAGGCTATGGCTATGGCTATGTCTATGACTGCTATGGCTATGACTATGGCTGCTATAGCTTTGGCTGTATCTGCTATGGCTATGGCTATGGCTGCTATGGCTCTGGTTATGGCTGCTATGACTATAGCTATGGGTATGGCTGCTATGGCTATGGCTATGTCTGCTATGGCTATGGCTGCTATGGCTTTGGCTATTGCTTGTATTGGCTATAGCTATGGCTATGGCTACTATGGCTGTGGCTATGTTTATGGCTGCTATGGCTATGGCTACGGCTGCTATGGCTATGGCTGCTATGGCTGTGGCTATGGCTGCTATGGCTATGGCTGCTATGGCTATGGCTATGACTATGGCTGCTATGCCTATCGCTTCTATCGCTATGGCCTTTATGGCTATCGCTGTGGCTATGGCTGCTATGGCTATGGCAATGGCTATGGCTGCTATGGCTGTGGCTTCTATGGCTATGGTTATGGCTATGGCTGCTATGACTATGGCTGCTATGGCTGCTATGGCTATGGTTATGGCTATGGCTGCTATGTCTATGACTGCTATGGCTATGACTATGGCTGCTATAGCTATGGCTGTATCTGCTATGGCTATGGCTATGGCTGCTATGGCTATGGTTATGGCTGCTATGACTATGGCTATGGGTATGGCTGCTATGGCTATGGCTTTGGCTGCTATGGCTATGGCTATGGCTGCTATGGCTATGGCAATGGCTACTATGGCCATGGCTATGACTGCGATGGCTATGGCTATGGCTGCTATGGCTATGTCTATGGCTGCTATGGCTATGGCTACGTCTGTGGTTGCTATGGCTGTGGCTGCTGTGGCTTTGGCTATGGCTTCTATGGCTATGGGTTCTATGGCTATCGCTCTGGCTATGAGTGCTATGGCTATGGCTATGGCTATGGCTATGGCTGCTATGGCTATGGCTATAGCTATGGCTATGGCTTCTATGGCTATGGCTATAACTCCTATGGCTATGGCTATGCCTGCTATGGCTATGGTTATGGGTATAGCTGCTATGCCTATGGCTATGGCTGCTATGGCTATGGCTACGGCTACAATGGCTATGGCAATGGCTAGTATGGCCATGGCTATGGCTGCTATGGCTATGACTACGGCTGCAATGGCTATGGCAATGGCTAGTATGGCCATGGCTATGGCTGCTATGGCTATGGCAATGGCTATGGCTGCTATGGCTATGGCTGCTTTGGCTATGGCTATAGCTGCGGCTGCTGTGGCTATGACTGCTATGGCTATGGCTATGGCTGCTTTCGCTAGGGCTATAGCTGCATTGGCTGCTGTGGCTATGGCTATGTCTATGGCTGCTATGGCTGTGGCTCTGGCTATGGCTGCTATGGATATAGCTATGGCAGCTATGGCTATGACTATGCCTGCTTTGGATATAGCTATGGCAGGTATGGCTATGGCTATGACTGCTATGGCTATGGCTATGGCTATGGCTGCTATGGCTTTGGCTATGGCTGATATGGCTATGGCTATGGGTATGGCTGCTATGGCTATGGTAATGGCTACTATGGCCATGGTTATGACTGCTATGGCTATGGCTATGGCTGCTATGGCTATGGCAGCTAGGGCTATGGCTATGGCTGCTATTGCTGTGGCTGCTATGGCTATGGCAATGGCTATGGCTGCTATGGCTATGGCTATGGCTATGACTGCTATGGCTATGGCTATGGCTGCTATGGCTATGGCTGCTATGGCTATGGCTATGGCTATGACTGCTATGGCTATGGCTATGGCTGCTATGGCTATGGCTGCTATGGCTATGGCTATGGCAATGGCTATGGCTGCTATGGCTATGGCTGCTATGGCTACGGCAGTGGCTATGGCTGCTATGACTATGGCTTCTATGGCTATGGCTTCTATGGCTATCGCTATGGCTATGGCTGCTATGGCTATGGCTATGGCTGCTATGGCTACGGCTATGGCTGCTATGGCCATGGCTATGTCTCCTATGGCTATGGCTATGTCTGCTATGGCTATGGCTATGGCTGCAATGGCTATGCCTTTTGTGGCTATGGCTTCTGTGGCTATCGCTATGGCCATGGCTGCTTTGGCTATGGCTTTAGCTGCATTGGCTGCTGTGGCTATAGCTATGTCTATGGCTGCTATGGCTGTGGCTATGGCTATGGCTGCTATGGCTTTGGCTATGGCTGATATGTCTATGGCTATGGGTATGGCTGCTATGGCTATGGCAATGGCTACTATGGCCATGACTATGACTGCTATGGTTATGGCTATGGCTGCTAGGGCTATGGCTATGGCTGCTATTGCTCCGGCTACTATGGCTATGGCAATGGTTATGGCTGCTACGGCTATGGCTGCTGTGGCTATGGCTGTGGCTGCTATGGCTGTGGTTACGGATGCTATGGCTATGGCTAAGGCTGCTCTGGCTATGGCTATGGCTGCTATGGCTATGGCTATAGCTGCTGTGGCTTTGGCTATGGCTACTATGGCTGTTATTGCTATGGCTATGGCTACTATGGCTATGGATACGGCTGCTCTGGCTATGGCTATGGCTATGTCTGCTATGGCTATGGCTATGGCTATGGCTGCCATGGCTATGCATTTTCTGGCTATGGCTTCTATAGCTATCGCTATGGCTATGGCTGGTTTGGCTATGGCTTTAGCTGCATTGGCTGCTGTGGCTATGGCTGTGTCTGTGTCTGCTATGGCTGTGGCTATGGCTATGGCTGCCATGGAAATAGTTATGGCAGCAATGGCTATGGCTATGGCTGCTATGGCTACGGCTATGGCTGCTATGGCCACCATGGCTATGTCTATGGCTGCTATGGCTGTGGCTCTGGCTATGGCTGCTATGGATATATCTATGGCAGCTATGGCTATGACTATGCCTGCTATGGATATAGCTATGGCAGGTATGGCTATGGCTATGGCTGCTATGGCTATGGCTATGGCTATGGCTGCTATGGCTTTGGCTATGGCTGATATGTCTATGGCTACGTGTATGGCTGCTATGGCTATGGCAATGGCTACTATGGCCATTGCTATGACTGCTATGGCTATGGCTATGGCTGCTATAGCTATGGCTTCTAGGGCTATGGCTATGGCTGCTATTGCTCTGCCTGCAATGGCTATGGCAATGGCTATGGCTGCTATGGCTATGGCTGCTGTGGCTATGGCTATGGCTGCTATGGCTGTGGTTACGGCTTCTATGGCTATGTCTATGGCTATGTCTGCTATGGCTATGGCTATGGCTGCTCTGGCTTTGGCTATGGCTACTATGGCTGTTATTGCTATGGCTATAACTCCTGTGGCTATGGCTATGCCTGCTATGGCTATGGTTATGGCTATAGCTGCTATGCCTATGGCTATGGCTGCTATGGCTATGGCTACGGCTACAATGGCTATGGCAATGGCTAGTATGGCCATGGCTATGGCTGCTAGGGCTATGGCTATGGCTGCTATGGCTATGGCTACGGCTACAATGGCTATGGCTACGTCTGTGGTTGCTATGGCTGTGGCTGCTGTGGCTTTGGCTATGGCTTCTATGGCTATGGGTTCTATGGCTATCGCTCTGGCTATGAGTGCTATGGCTATGGCTATGGCTATGGCTGCTATGGCTGTGGGTATGGCTACAGCTGCTGTGGCTATGGCTATGTCTGCTATGGCTATGGCTGCTATGGCGTTGGCTATGGCTACGGCTGCTGTGGAAATAGCTATGGCAGCTGTGGCTATGGCTATGTCTGCTATGGCTATGGCTGCTATGGCTATGGCTATGGCTTTGGCTGCTATGGCTATGGCTATGGCTGCTATGGCTATGGCAATGGCTACTATTGCCATGGCTATGACTGCTATGGCTATGGCTATGGCCGCTATGGCTATGGCTATGGCTGCTATGGCTATGGCTACGTCTGTGGTTGCTATGGCTGTGGCTGCTGTGGCTTTGGCTATGGCTTCTGTGGCTATGGGTTCTATGGCTATCGCTCTGGCTATGAGTGCTGTGGCTATGGCTATGGCTATGGCTGCTATGGCTATGGCTATGGCTATGGCTGTGGCTTCTATGGCTATGGCTATGGTTATGGTGGCTATGGCTATTGCGTCTATAGGCTATGGCTATGGCTATGTCTATGACTGCTATGGCTATTGCGTCTATAGGCTATGGCTATGGCTATGTCTATGACTGCTATGGCTATGACTATGGCTGCTATGGCTATGGCTGCTATGGCTGCTATGGCTATGGCTATGGCTATGGCTGCTATGGCTATGGTTATGGTGGCAATGGCTATTGCGTCTATAGGCTATGGCTATGGTTATGGCTGCTATGACTATGGCTATGGGTATGGCTGCTATGGCTATGGCTTTGGCTGCTATGGCTATGGCTATGACTGCTATGGCTATGGCAATGGCTACTATGGCCATGGCTATGACTGCTATGGCTATGGCTATGGCTGCTATGGCTATGTCTATGGCTGCTATGGCTATGGCTACGTCTGTGGTTGCTATGGTTGTGGCTGCTTTGGCTTTGGCTATGGCTTCTATGGCTATGGGTTCTATGGCTATCGCTCTGGCTATGAGTGCTATGGCTATGGCTATGGCTATGGCTATGGCTGCTATGGCTATGGCTATGGCTATAGCTATGGCTTCTATAGCTATGGCTATAACTCCTATGGCTATGGCTACGCCTGCTATGGCTATGGTTATGGCTATAGCTGCTATGCCTATGGCTATGGCTGCTATGGCTATGGCTACGGCTACAATGGCTATGGCAATGGCTAGTATGGCCATGGCTATGGCTGCTATGGCTATGGCTATGGCTGCTATGGCTATGGCTATGGCTATGGCTGCTATGGCTATGGCTATGGCTATGGCCGCTATGCCTATCGCTTCTATCGCTATGGCTTTTCTGGCTATCGCTATAGCCATGGCTGCTCTGGCAATGGCTATGGCTATGACTGCTATGGCTATGGCCGTGGCTATGGCTGCTATGGCTATGGCTATGGTTGCTATGGCTATGGCTGCTATGGCTTTGGCTATGGCTTGTATTGGCTATAGCTATGGCTATGGCTACTATGGCTGTGGCTATGTTTATGGGTGCTATGGCTATGGCTATGGCTATTGCTGCTATGGCTATGGCTATGGCCATGGCTGCTATGGCTATGGCTATGGCTATGGCTATGGCTGCGATGGCTATGGCTATGGCTGCGGCTGCTATGTCTATGGCTGCTATGGCTACGGATATGTCTGCTATGGCTGTGTCTATGGCTGCTATGGCTATGTCTATGGCTGCTATGGCTATGGCTACGGCTGCTATGGCTATGGCTGCTATGGCTGTGGGTATGGCTACAGCTGCTGTGGCTATGGCTATGTCTGCTATGGCTATGGCTGCTATGGCTTTGGCTATGGCTACGGCTGCTGTGGAAATAGCTATGGCAGCTATGGCTATGGCTATGTCTGCTATGGCTATGGCTGCTATGGCTATGGCTATGGCTTTGGCTGCTATGGCTATGGCTATGGCTGCTATGGCTATGGCAATGGCTACTATGGCCATGGCTATGACTGCTATGGCTATGGCTATGGCTGCTATGGCTATGGCTATGGCTGCTATGGCTATGGCTACGTCTGTGGTTGCTATGGCTGTGGCTGCTGTGGCTTTGGCTATGGCTTCTGTGGCTATGGGTTCTATGGCTATCGCTCTGGCTATGAGTGCTGTGGCTATGGCTATGGCTATGGCTGCTATGGCTATGGCTATGGCTATGGCTGTGGCTTCTATGGCTATGGCTATGGTTATGGTGGCTATGGCTATTGCGTCTATAGGCTATGGCTATGGCTATGTCTATGACTGCTATGGCTATTGCGTCTATAGGCTATGGCTATGGCTATGTCTATGACTGCTATGGCTATGACTATGGCTGCTATGGCTATGGCTGCTATGGCTGCTATGGCGATGGCTATGGCTATGGCTGCTATGGCTATGGTTATGGTGGCTATGGCTATTGCGTCTATAGGCTATGGCTATGGCTATGTCTATGACTGCTATGGCTATGACTATGGCTGCTATAGCTTTGGCTGTATCTGCTATGGCTATGGCTATGGCTGCTATGGCTATGGTTATGGCTGCTATGACTATAGCTATGGGTATGGCTGCTGTGGCTATGGCTATGTCTGCTATGGCTATGGCTGCTATGGCTGTGGCTATGGCTGCTATGGCTATGGCTGCTATGGCTATGGCTATGACTATGGCTGCTATGCCTATCGCTTCTATCGCTATGGCTTTTATGGCTATCGCTGTGGCTATGGCTCCTATGGCTATGGCAATGGCTATGGCTGCTATGGCTGTGGCTTCTATGGCTATGGTTATGGCTATGGCTGCTATGACTATGGCTGCTATGGCTGCTATGGCTATGGTTATGGCTATGGCTGCTATGTCTATGACTGCTATGGCTATGACTATGGCTGCTATAGCTATGGCTGTATCTGCTATGGCTATGGCTATGGCTGCTATGGCTATGGTTATGGCTGCTATGACTATGGCTATGGGTATGGCTGCTATGGCTATGGCTTTGGCTGCTATGGCTATGGCTATGGCTGCTATGGCTATGGCAATGGCTACTATGGCCATGGCTATGACTGCTATGGCTATGGCTATGGCTGCTATGGCTATGTCTATGGCTGCTATGGCTATGGCTACGTCTGTGGTTGCTATGGCTGTGGCTGCTGTGGCTTTGGCTATGGCTTCTATGGCTATGGGTTCTATGGCTATCGCTCTGGCTATGAGTGCTATGGCTATGGCTATGGCTATGGCTATGGCTGCTATGGCTATGGCTATAGCTATGGCTATGGCTTCTATGGCTATGGCTATAACTCCTATGGCTATGGCTATGCCTGCTATGGCTATGGTTATGGCTATAGCTGCTATGCCTATGGCTATGGCTGCTATGGCTATGGCTACGGCTACAATGGCTATGGCAATGGCTAGTATGGCCATGGCTATGGCTGCTATGGCTATGGCTACGGCTACAATGGCTATGGCAATGGCTAGTATGGCCATGGCTATGGCTGCTATGGCTATGGCTATGGCTGCTATGGCTATGGCTATGGCTATGACTGCTATGGCTATGGCTATGGCTGCTATGGCTATGGCTGCTATGGCTATGGCTATGGCAATGGCTATGGCTGCTATGGCTATGGCTGCTATGGCTACGGCAGTGGCTATGGCTGCTATGACTATGGCTTCTATGGCTATGGCTTCTATGGCTATCGCTATGGCTATGGCTGCTATGGCTATGGCTATGGCTGCTATGGCCATGGCTATGTCTCCTATGGCTATGGCTATGTCTGCTATGGCTATGGCTATGGCTGCCATGGCTATGCCTTTTGTGGCTATGGCTTCTGTGTCTATCGCTATGGCCATGGCTGCTTTGGCTATGGCTTTAGCTGCATTGGCTGCTGTGGCTATAGCTATGTCTATGGCTGCTATGGCTGTGGCTATGGCTATGGCTGCTATGGCTTTGGCTATGGCTGGTATGTCTATGGCTATGGGTATGGCTGCTATGGCTATGGCAATGGCTACTATGGCCATGACTATGAATGCTATGGTTATGGCTATGGCTGCTAGGGCTGTGGCTATGGCTGCTATTGCTCTGGCTGCTATGGCTATGGCAATGGTTATGGCTGCTACGGCTATGGCTGCTGTGGCTATGGCTGTGGCTGCTATGGCTGTGGTTACGGATGCTATGGCTATGGCTAAGGCTGCTCTGTCTATGGCTATGGCTGCTATGGCTATGGCTATAGCTGCTGTGGCTTTGGCTATGGCTACTATGGCTGTTATTGCTATGGCTATGGCTACTATGGCTATGGATACGGCTGCTCTGGCTATGGCTATGGCTATGTCTGCTATGGCTATGGCTATGGCTGCCATGGCTATGCCTTTTCTGGCTATGGCTTCTATAGTTATCGCTATGGCTATGGCTGCTTTGGCTATGGCTTTAGCTGCATTGGCTGCTGTGGCTATGGCTGTGTCTGTGTCTGCTATGGCTGTGGCTATGGCTATGGCTGCTATGGAAATAGTTATGGCAGCAATGGCTATGGCTATGGCTGCTATGGCTACGGCTATGGCTGCTATGGCCACCATGGCTATGTCTATGGCTGCTATGGCTGTGGCTCTGGCTATGGCTGCTATGGATATAGCTATGGCAGCTATGGCTATGACTATGCCTGCTATGGATATAGCTATGGCAGGTATGGCTATGGCTATGGCTGCTATGGCTATGGCTATGGCTATGGCTGCTATGGCTTTGGCTATGACTGATATGTCTATGGCTACGTGTATGGCTGCTATGGCTATGGCAATGGCTACTATGGCCATTGCTATGACTGCTATGGCTATGGCTATGGCTGCTATAGCTATGGCTTCTAGGGCTATGGCTATGGCTGCTATTGCTCTGGCTGCAATGGCTATGGCAATGGCTATGGCTGCTATGGCTATGGCTGCTGTGGCTATGGCTATGGCTGCTATGGCTGTGGTTACGGCTTCTATGGCTATGTCTATGGCTATGTCTGCTATGGCTATGGCTGCTCTGGCTTTGGCTATGGCTACTATGGCTGTTATTGCTATGGCTATAACTCCTGTGGCTATGGCTATGCCTGCTATGGCTATGGTTATGGCTATAGCTGCTATGCCTATGGCTATGGCTGCTATGGCTATGGCTACGGCTACAATGGCTATGGCAATGGCTAGTATGGCCATGGCTATGGCTGCTAGGGCTATGGCTATGGCTGCTATGGCTATGGCTACGGCTACAATGGCTATGGGTACGTCTGTGGTTGCTATGGCTGTGGCTGCTGTGGCTTTGGCTATGGCTTCTATGGCTATGGGTTCTATGGCTATCGCTCTGGCTATGAGTGCTATGGCTATGGCTATGGCTATGGCTGCTATGGCTGTGGGTATGGCTACAGCTGCTGTGGCTATGGCTATGTCTGCTATGGCTATGGCTGCTATGGCGTTGGCTATGGCTACGGCTGCTGTGGAAATAGCTATGGCAGCTATGGCTATGGCTATGTCTGCTATGGCTATGGCTGCTATGGCTATGGCTATGGCTATGGCTGCTATGGCTGTGGGTATGGCTACAGCTGCTGTGGCTATGGCTATGTCTGCTATGGCTATGGCTGCTATGGCGTTGGCTATGGCTACGGCTGCTGTGGAAATAGCTATGGCAGCTATGGCTATGGCTATGTCTGCTATGGCTATGGCTGCTATGGCTATGGCTATGGCTTTGGCTGCTATGGCTATGACTATGGCTGCTATGGCTATGGCTGCTATGGCTGCTATGGCTATGGCTATGGCTATGGCTGCTATGGCTATGGTTATGGTGGCTATGGCTATTGCGTCTATAGGCTATGGCTATGGCTATGTCTATGACTGCTATGGCTATGACTATGGCTGCTATAGCTTTGGCTGTATCTGCTATGGCTATGGCTATGGCTGCTATGGCTATGGTTATGGCTGCTATGACTGTAGCTATGGGTATGGCTGCTATGGCTATGGCTATGTCTGCTATGGCTATGGCTGCTATGACTTTGGCTATTGCTTGTATTGGCTATAGCTATGGCTATGGCTACTATGGCTGTGGCTATGTTTATGGGTGCTATGGCTATGGCTATGGCTATTGCTGCTATGGCTATGGCTATGTCTATGGCTGCTATGGCTATGGCTACGGCTGCTATGGCTATGGCTGCTATGGCTGTGGCTATGGCTGCTATGGCTATGGCTGCTATGGCTATGGCTATGACTATGGCTGCTATGCCTATCGCTTCTATCGCTATGGCTTTTATGGCTATCGCTGTGGCTATGGCTGCTATGGGTATGGCAATGGCTATGGCTGCTATGGCTGTGGCTTCTATGGCTATGGTTATGGCTATGGCTGCTATGACTATGGCTGCTATGGCTGCTATGGCTATGGCTATGGCTGTGGCAGCTATGGCTATGGTTATGGTGTCTATGGCTATTGCGTCAATAAACTATGGCTATGGCTATGTCTATGACTGCTATGGCTATGACTATGGCTGCTATAGCTACGGCTGTATCTGCTATGGCTATGGCTATGGCTGCTATGGCTATGGTTATGGCTGCTATGACTATGGCGATGGGTATGGCTGCTATGGCTATGGCTTTGGCTGCTATGGCTATGGCTATGACTGCTATGGCTATGGCAATGGCTACTATGGCCATGGCTATGACTGCTATGGCTATGGCTATGGCTGCTATGGCTATGTCTATGGCTGCTATGGCTATGGCTACGTCTGTGGTTGCTATGGCTGTGGCTGCTTTGGCTTTGGCTATGGCTTCTATGGCTATGGGTTCTATGGCTATCGCTCTGGCTATGAGTGCTATGGCTATGGCTATGGCTATGGCTATGGCTGCTATGGCTATGGCTATGGCTATAGCTATGGCTTCTATAGCTATGGCTATAACTCCTATGGCTATGGCTACGCCTGCTATGGCTATGGTTATGGCTATAGCTGCTATGCCTATGGCTATGGCTGCTATGGCTATGGCTACGGCTACAATGGCTATGGCAATGGCTAGTATGGCCATGGCTATGGCTGCTATGGCTATGGCTATGGCTGCTATGGCTATGGCTATGGCTATGGCTGCTATGGCTATGGCTATGGCTATGGCCGCTATGCCTATCGCTTCTATCGCTATGGCTTTTCTGGCTATCGCTATAGCCATGGCTGCTCTGGCAATGGCTATGGCTATGACTGCTATGGCTATGGCCATGGCGATGGCTGCTATGGCTATGGCTATGGTTGCTATGGCTATGGCTGCTATGGCTTTGGCTATGGCTTGTATTGGCTATAGCTATGGCTATGGCTACTATGGCTGTGGCTATGTTTATGGGTGCTATGGCTATGGCTATGGCTATTGCTGCTATGGCTACGGCTATGGCCATGGCTGCTATGGCTATGGCTATGGCTATGGCTATGGCTGCGATGGCTATGGCTATGGCTGCGGCTGCTATGTCTATGGCTGCTATGGCTACGGATATGTCTGCTATGGCTGTGTCTATGGCTGCTATGGCTATGTCTATGGCTGCTATGGCTATGGCTACGGCTGCTATGGCTATGGCTGCTATGGCTGTGGGTATGGCTACAGCTGCTGTGGCTATGGCTATGTCTGCTATGGCTATGGCTGCTATGGCTTTGGCTATGGCTACGGCTGCTGTGGAAATAGCTATGGCAGCTATGGCTATGGCTATGTCTGCTATGGCTATGGCTGCTATGGCTATGGCTATGGCTTTGGCTGCTATGGCTATGGCTATGGCTGCTATGGCTATGGCAATGGCTACTATGGCCATGGCTATGACTGCTATGGCTATGGCTATGGCTGCTATGGCTATGGCTATGGCTGCTATGGCTATGGCTACGTCTGTGGTTGCTATGGCTGTGGCTGCTGTGGCTTTGGCTATGGCTTCTGTGGCTATGGGTTCTATGGCTATCGCTCTGGCTATGAGTGCTGTGGCTATGGCTATGGCTATGGCTGCTATGGCTATGGCTATGGCTATGGCTGTGGCTTCTATGGCTATGGCTATGGTTATGGTGGCTATGGCTATTGCGTCTATAGGCTATGGCTATGGCTATGTCTATGACTGCTATCGCTATAGCCATGGCTGCTCTGGCAATGGCTATGGCTATGACTGCTATGGCTATGGCCATGGCTATGGCTGCTATGGCTATGGCTATGGTTGCTATGGCTATGGCTGCTATGGCTTTGGCTATGGCTTGTATTGGCTATAGCTATGGCTATGGCTACTATGGCTGTGGCTATGTTTATGGGTGCTATGGCTATGGCTATGGCTATTGCTGCTATGGCTACGGCTATGGCCATGGCTGCTATGGCTATGGCTATGGCTATGGCTATGGCTGCGATGGCTATGGCTATGGCTGCGGCTGCTATGTCTATGGCTGCTATGGCTACGGATATGTCTGCTATGGCTGTGTCTATGGCTGCTATGGCTATGCCTATGGCTGCTATGGCTATGGCTACGGCTGCTATGGCTATGGCTGCTATGGCTGTGGGTATGGCTACAGCTGCTGTGGCTATGGCTATGTCTGCTATGGCTATGGCTGCTATGGCTTTGGCTATGGCTACGGCTGCTGTGGAAATAGCTATGGCAGCTATGGCTATGGCTATGTCTGCTATGGCTATGGCTGCTATGGCTATGGCTATGGCTTTGGCTGCTATGGCTATGGCTATGGCTGCTATGGCTATGGCAATGGCTACTATGGCCATGGCTATGACTGCTATGGCTATGGCTATGGCTATGTCTATGACTGCTATGGCTATGACTATGGCTGCTATGGCTATGGCTGCTATGGCTGCTATGGCGATGGCTATGGCTATGGCTGCTATGGCTATGGTTATGGTGGCTATGGCTATTGCGTCTATAGGCTATGGCTATGGCTATGTCTATGACTGCTATGGCTATGACTATGGCTGCTATAGCTTTGGCTGTATCTGCTATGGCTATGGCTATGGCTGCTATGGCTATGGTTATGGCTGCTATGACTATAGCTATGGGTATGGCTGCTATGGCTATGGCTATGTCTGCTATGGCTATGGCTGCTATGGCTGTGGCTATGGCTGCTATGGCTATGGCTGCTATGGCTATGGCTATGACTATGGCTGCTATGCCTATCGCTTCTATCGCTATGGCTTTTATGGCTATCGCTGTGGCTATGGCTCCTATGGCTATGGCAATGGCTATGGCTGCTATGGCTGTGGCTTCTATGGCTATGGTTATGGCTATGGCTGCTATGACTATGGCTGCTATGGCTGCTATGGCTATGGTTATGGCTATGGCTGCTATGTCTATGACTGCTATGGCTATGACTATGGCTGCTATAGCTATGGCTGTATCTGCTATGGCTATGGCTATGGCTGCTATGGCTATGGTTATGGCTGCTATGACTATGGCTATGGGTATGGCTGCTATGGCTATGGCTTTGGCTGCTATGGCTATGGCTATGGCTGCTATGGCTATGGCAATGGCTACTATGGCCATGGCTATGACTGCTATGGCTATGGCTATGGCTGCTATGGCTATGTCTATGGCTGCTATGGCTATGGCTACGTCTGTGGTTGCTATGGCTGTGGCTGCTGTGGCTTTGGCTATGGCTTCTATGGCTATGGGTTCTATGGCTATCGCTCTGGCTATGAGTGCTATGGCTATGGCTATGGCTATGGCTATGGCTGCTATGGCTATGGCTATAGCTATGGCTATGGCTTCTATGGCTATGGCTATAACTCCTATGGCTATGGCTATGCCTGCTATGGCTATGGTTATGGCTATAGCTGCTATGCCTATGGCTATGGCTGCTATGGCTATGGCTACGGCTACAATGGCTATGGCAATGGCTAGTATGGCCATGGCTATGGCTGCTATGGCTATGGCTACGGCTACAATGGCTATGGCAATGGCTAGTATGGCCATGGCTATGGCTGCTATGGCTATGGCTATGGCTGCTATGGCTATGGCTATGGCTATGACTGCTATGGCTATGGCTATGGCTGCTATGGCTATGGCTGCTATGGCTATGGCTATGGCAATGGCTATGGCTGCTATGGCTATGGCTGCTATGGCTACGGCAGTGGCTATGGCTGCTATGACTATGGCTTCTATGGCTATGGCTTCTATGGCTATCGCTATGGCTATGGCTGCTATGGCTATGGCTATGGCTGCTATGGCCATGGCTATGTCTCCTATGGCTATGGCTATGTCTGCTATGGCTATGGCTATGGCTGCCATGGCTATGCCTTTTGTGGCTATGGCTTCTGTGTCTATCGCTATGGCCATGGCTGCTTTGGCTATGGCTTTAGCTGCATTGGCTGCTGTGGCTATAGCTATGTCTATGGCTGCTATGGCTGTGGCTATGGCTATGGCTGCTATGGCTTTGGCTATGGCTGGTATGTCTATGGCTATGGGTATGGCTGCTATGGCTATGGCAATGGCTACTATGGCCATGACTATGAATGCTATGGTTATGGCTATGGCTGCTAGGGCTGTGGCTATGGCTGCTATTGCTCTGGCTGCTATGGCTATGGCAATGGTTATGGCTGCTACGGCTATGGCTGCTGTGGCTATGGCTGTGGCTGCTATGGCTGTGGTTACGGATGCTATGGCTATGGCTAAGGCTGCTCTGTCTATGGCTATGGCTGCTATGGCTATGGCTATAGCTGCTGTGGCTTTGGCTATGGCTACTATGGCTGTTATTGCTATGGCTATGGCTACTATGGCTATGGATACGGCTGCTCTGGCTATGGCTATGGCTATGTCTGCTATGGCTATGGCTATGGCTGCCATGGCTATGCCTTTTCTGGCTATGGCTTCTATAGCTATCGCTATGGCTATGGCTGCTTTGGCTATGGCTTTAGCTGCATTGGCTGCTGTGGCTATGGCTGTGTCTGTGTCTGCTATGGCTGTGGCTATGGCTATGGCTGCTATGGAAATAGTTATGGCAGCAATGGCTATGGCTATGGCTGCTATGGCTACGGCTATGGCTGCTATGGCCACCATGGCTATGTCTATGGCTGCTATGGCTGTGGCTCTGGCTATGGCTGCTATGGATATAGCTATGGCAGCTATGGCTATGACTATGCCTGCTATGGATATAGCTATGGCAGGTATGGCTATGGCTATGGCTGCTATGGCTATGGCTATGGCTATGGCTGCTATGGCTTTGGCTATGACTGATATGTCTATGGCTACGTGTATGGCTGCTATGGCTATGGCAATGGCTACTATGGCCATTGCTATGACTGCTATGGCTATGGCTATGGCTGCTATAGCTATGGCTTCTAGGGCTATGGCTATGGCTGCTATTGCTCTGGCTGCAATGGCTATGGCAATGGCTATGGCTGCTATGGCTATGGCTGCTGTGGCTATGGCTATGGCTGCTATGGCTGTGGTTACGGCTTCTATGGCTATGTCTATGGCTATGTCTGCTATGGCTATGGCTGCTCTGGCTTTGGCTATGGCTACTATGGCTGTTATTGCTATGGCTATAACTCCTGTGGCTATGGCTATGCCTGCTATGGCTATGGTTATGGCTATAGCTGCTATGCCTATGGCTATGGCTGCTATGGCTATGGCTACGGCTACAATGGCTATGGCAATGGCTAGTATGGCCATGGCTATGGCTGCTAGGGCTATGGCTATGGCTGCTATGGCTATGGCTACGGCTACAATGGCTATGGGTACGTCTGTGGTTGCTATGGCTGTGGCTGCTGTGGCTTTGGCTATGGCTTCTATGGCTATGGGTTCTATGGCTATCGCTCTGGCTATGAGTGCTATGGCTATGGCTATGGCTATGGCTGCTATGGCTGTGGGTATGGCTACAGCTGCTGTGGCTATGGCTATGTCTGCTATGGCTATGGCTGCTATGGCGTTGGCTATGGCTACGGCTGCTGTGGAAATAGCTATGGCAGCTATGGCTATGGCTATGTCTGCTATGGCTATGGCTGCTATGGCTATGGCTATGGCTATGGCTGCTATGGCTGTGGGTATGGCTACAGCTGCTGTGGCTATGGCTATGTCTGCTATGGCTATGGCTGCTATGGCGTTGGCTATGGCTACGGCTGCTGTGGAAATAGCTATGGCAGCTATGGCTATGGCTATGTCTGCTATGGCTATGGCTGCTATGGCTATGGCTATGGCTTTGGCTGCTATGGCTATGACTATGGCTGCTATGGCTATGGCTGCTATGGCTGCTATGGCTATGGCTATGGCTATGGCTGCTATGGCTATGGTTATGGTGGCTATGGCTATTGCGTCTATAGGCTATGGCTATGGCTATGTCTATGACTGCTATGGCTATGACTATGGCTGCTATAGCTTTGGCTGTATCTGCTATGGCTATGGCTATGGCTGCTATGGCTATGGTTATGGCTGCTATGACTATAGCTATGGGTATGGCTGCTATGGCTATGGCTATGTCTGCTATGGCTATGGCTGCTATGACTTTGGCTATTGCTTGTATTGGCTATAGCTATGGCTATGGCTACTATGGCTGTGGCTATGTTTATGGGTGCTATGGCTATGGCTATGGCTATTGCTGCTATGGCTATGGCTATGTCTATGGCTGCTATGGCTATGGCTACGGCTGCTATGGCTATGGCTGCTATGGCTGTGGCTATGGCTGCTATGGCTATGGCTGCTATGGCTATGGCTATGACTATGGCTGCTATGCCTATCGCTTCTATCGCTATGGCTTTTATGGCTATCGCTGTGGCTATGGCTGCTATGGGTATGGCAATGGCTATGGCTGCTATGGCTGTGGCTTCTATGGCTATGGTTATGGCTATGGCTGCTATGACTATGGCTGCTATGGCTGCTATGGCTATGGCTATGGCTGTGGCAGCTATGGCTATGGTTATGGTGTCTATGGCTATTGCGTCAATAAACTATGGCTATGGCTATGTCTATGACTGCTATGGCTATGACTATGGCTGCTATAGCTACGGCTGTATCTGCTATGGCTATGGCTATGGCTGCTATGGCTATGGTTATGGCTGCTATGACTATGGCGATGGGTATGGCTGCTATGGCTATGGCTTTGGCTGCTATGGCTATGGCTATGACTGCTATGGCTATGGCAATGGCTACTATGGCCATGGCTATGACTGCTATGGCTATGGCTATGGCTGCTATGGCTATGTCTATGGCTGCTATGGCTATGGCTACGTCTGTGGTTGCTATGGCTGTGGCTGCTTTGGCTTTGGCTATGGCTTCTATGGCTATGGGTTCTATGGCTATCGCTCTGGCTATGAGTGCTATGGCTATGGCTATGGCTATGGCTATGGCTGCTATGGCTATGGCTATGGCTATAGCTATGGCTTCTATAGCTATGGCTATAACTCCTATGGCTATGGCTACGCCTGCTATGGCTATGGTTATGGCTATAGCTGCTATGCCTATGGCTATGGCTGCTATGGCTATGGCTACGGCTACAATGGCTATGGCAATGGCTAGTATGGCCATGGCTATGGCTGCTATGGCTATGGCTATGGCTGCTATGGCTATGGCTATGGCTATGGCTGCTATGGCTATGGCTATGGCTATGGCCGCTATGCCTATCGCTTCTATCGCTATGGCTTTTCTGGCTATCGCTATAGCCATGGCTGCTCTGGCAATGGCTATGGCTATGACTGCTATGGCTATGGCCATGGCTATGGCTGCTATGGCTATGGCTATGGTTGCTATGGCTATGGCTGCTATGGCTTTGGCTATGGCTTGTATTGGCTATAGCTATGGCTATGGCTACTATGGCTGTGGCTATGTTTATGGGTGCTATGGCTATGGCTATGGCTATTGCTGCTATGGCTACGGCTATGGCCATGGCTGCTATGGCTATGGCTATGGCTATGGCTATGGCTGCGATGGCTATGGCTATGGCTGCGGCTGCTATGTCTATGGCTGCTATGGCTACGGATATGTCTGCTATGGCTGTGTCTATGGCTGCTATGGCTATGTCTATGGCTGCTATGGCTATGGCTACGGCTGCTATGGCTATGGCTGCTATGGCTGTGGGTATGGCTACAGCTGCTGTGGCTATGGCTATGTCTGCTATGGCTATGGCTGCTATGGCTTTGGCTATGGCTACGGCTGCTGTGGAAATAGCTATGGCAGCTATGGCTATGGCTATGTCTGCTATGGCTATGGCTGCTATGGCTATGGCTATGGCTTTGGCTGCTATGGCTATGGCTATGGCTGCTATGGCTATGGCAATGGCTACTATGGCCATGGCTATGACTGCTATGGCTATGGCTATGGCTGCTATGGCTATGGCTATGGCTGCTATGGCTATGGCTACGTCTGTGGTTGCTATGGCTGTGGCTGCTGTGGCTTTGGCTATGGCTTCTGTGGCTATGGGTTCTATGGCTATCGCTCTGGCTATGAGTGCTGTGGCTATGGCTATGGCTATGGCTGCTATGGCTATGGCTATGGCTATGGCTGTGGCTTCTATGGCTATGGCTATGGTTATGGTGGCTATGGCTATTGCGTCTATAGGCTATGGCTATGGCTATGTCTATGACTGCTATCGCTATAGCCATGGCTGCTCTGGCAATGGCTATGGCTATGGCTGCTATGGCTATGGCTATAGCTATGGCTATGGCTTCTATGGCTATGGCTATAACTCCTATGGCTATGGCTATGCCTGCTATGGCTATGGTTATGGCTATAGCTGCTATGCCTATGGCTATGGCTGCTATGGCTATGGCTACGGCTACAATGGCTATGGCAATGGCTAGTATGGCCATGGCTATGGCTGCTATGGCTATGGCTACGGCTACAATGGCTATGGCAATGGCTAGTATGGCCATGGCTATGGCTGCTATGGCTATGGCTATGGCTGCTATGGCTATGGCTATGGCTATGACTGCTATGGCTATGGCTATAGCTGCTATGGCTATGGCTGCTATGGCTATGGCTATGGCAATGGCTATGGCTGCTATGGCTATGGCTGCTATGGCTACGGCAGTGGCTATGGCTGCTATGACTATGGCTTCTATGGCTATGGCTTCTATGGCTATCGCTATGGCTATGGCTGCTATGGCTATGGCTATGGCTGCTATGGCCATGGCTATGTCTCCTATGGCTATGGCTATGTCTGCTATGGCTATGGCTATGGCTGCCATGGCTATGCCTTTTGTGGCTATGGCTTCTGTGTCTATCGCTATGGCCATGGCTGCTTTGGCTATGGCTTTAGCTGCATTGGCTGCTGTGGCTATAGCTATGTCTATGGCTGCTATGGCTGTGGCTATGGCTATGGCTGCTATGGCTTTGGCTATGGCTGGTATGTCTATGGCTATGGGTATGGCTGCTATGGCTATGGCAATGGCTACTATGGCCATGACTATGAATGCTATGGTTATGGCTATGGCAGCTAGGGCTGTGGCTATGGCTGCTATTGCTCTGGCTGCTATGGCTATGGCAATGGTTATGGCTGCTACGGCTATGGCTGCTGTGGCTATGGCTGTGGCTGCTATGGCTGTGGTTACGGATGCTATGGCTATGGCTAAGGCTGCTCTGTCTATGGCTATGGCTGCTATGGCTATGGCTATAGCTGCTGTGGCTTTGGCTATGGCTACTATGGCTGTTATTGCTATGGCTATGGCTACTATGGCTATGGATACGGCTGCTCTGGCTATGGCTATGGCTATGTCTGCTATGGCTATGGCTATGGCTGCCATGGCTATGCCTTTTCTGGCTATGGCTTCTATAGCTATCGCTATGGCTATGGCTGCTTTGGCTATGGCTTTAGCTGCATTGGCTGCTGTGGCTATGGCTGTGTCTGTGTCTGCTATGGCTGTGGCTATGGCTATGGCTGCTATGGAAATAGTTATGGCAGCAATGGCTATGGCTATGGCTGCTATGGCTACGGCTATGGCTGCTATGGCCACCATGGCTATGTCTATGGCTGCTATGGCTGTGGCTCTGGCTATGGCTGCTATGGATATAGCTATGGCAGCTATGGCTATGACTATGCCTGCTATGGATATAGCTATGGCAGGTATGGCTATGGCTATGGCTGCTATGGCTATGGCTATGGCTATGGCTGCTATGGCTTTGGCTATGACTGATATGTCTATGGCTACGTGTATGGCTGCTATGGCTATGGCAATGGCTACTATGGCCATTGCTATGACTGCTATGGCTATGGCTATGGCTGCTATAGCTATGGCTTCTAGGGCTATGGCTATGGCTGCTATTGCTCTGGCTGCAATGGCTATGGCAATGGCTATGGCTGCTATGGCTATGGCTGCTGTGGCTATGGCTATGGCTGCTATGGCTGTGGTTACGGCTTCTATGGCTATGTCTATGGCTATGTCTGCTATGGCTATGGCTGCTCTGGCTTTGGCTATGGCTACTATGGCTGTTATTGCTATGGCTATAACTCCTGTGGCTATGGCTATGCCTGCTATGGCTATGGTTATGGCTATAGCTGCTATGCCTATGGCTATGGCTGCTATGGCTATGGCTACGGCTACAATGGCTATGGCAATGGCTAGTATGGCCATGGCTATGGCTGCTAGGGCTATGGCTATGGCTGCTATGGCTATGGCTACGGCTACAATGGCTATGGGTACGTCTGTGGTTGCTATGGCTGTGGCTGCTGTGGCTTTGGCTATGGCTTCTATGGCTATGGGTTCTATGGCTATCGCTCTGGCTATGAGTGCTATGGCTATGGCTATGGCTATGGCTGCTATGGCTGTGGGTATGGCTACAGCTGCTGTGGCTATGGCTATGTCTGCTATGGCTATGGCTGCTATGGCGTTGGCTATGGCTACGGCTGCTGTGGAAATAGCTATGGCAGCTATGGCTATGGCTATGTCTGCTATGGCTATGGCTGCTATGGCTATGGCTATGGCTATGGCTGCTATGGCTGTGGGTATGGCTACAGCTGCTGTGGCTATGGCTATGTCTGCTATGGCTATGGCTGCTATGGCGTTGGCTATGGCTACGGCTGCTGTGGAAATAGCTATGGCAGCTATGGCTATGGCTATGTCTGCTATGGCTATGGCTGCTATGGCTATGGCTATGGCTTTGGCTGCTATGGCTATGACTATGGCTGCTATGGCTATGGCTGCTATGGCTGCTATGGCTATGGCTATGGCTATGGCTGCTATGGCTATGGTTATGGTGGCTATGGCTATTGCGTCTATAGGCTATGGCTATGGCTATGTCTATGACTGCTATGGCTATGACTATGGCTGCTATAGCTTTGGCTGTATCTGCTATGGCTATGGCTATGGCTGCTATGGCTATGGTTATGGCTGCTATGACTATAGCTATGGGTATGGCTGCTATGGCTATGGCTATGTCTGCTATGGCTATGGCTGCTATGGCTTTGGCTATTGCTTGTATTGGCTATAGCTATGGCTATGGCTACTATGGCTGTGGCTATGTTTATGGGTGCTATGGCTATGGCTATGGCTATTGCTGCTATGGCTATGGCTATGTCTATGGCTGCTATGGCTATGGCTACGGCTGCTATGGCTATGGCTGCTATGGCTGTGGCTATGGCTGCTATGGCTATGGCTGCTATGGCTATGGCTATGACTATGGCTGCTATGCCTATCGCTTCTATCGCTATGGCTTTTATGGCTATCGCTGTGGCTATGGCTGCTATGGGTATGGCAATGGCTATGGCTGCTATGGCTGTGGCTTCTATGGCTATGGTTATGGCTATGGCTGCTATGACTATGGCTGCTATGGCTGCTATGGCTATGGCTATGGCTGTGGCAGCTATGGCTATGGTTATGGTGTCTATGGCTATTGCGTCAATAAACTATGGCTATGGCTATGTCTATGACTGCTATGGCTATGACTATGGCTGCTATAGCTACGGCTGTATCTGCTATGGCTATGGCTATGGCTGCTATGGCTATGGTTATGGCTGCTATGACTATGGCGATGGGTATGGCTGCTATGGCTATGGCTTTGGCTGCTATGGCTATGGCTATGACTGCTATGGCTATGGCAATGGCTACTATGGCCATGGCTATGACTGCTATGGCTATGGCTATGGCTGCTATGGCTATGTCTATGGCTGCTATGGCTATGGCTACGTCTGTGGTTGCTATGGCTGTGGCTGCTTTGGCTTTGGCTATGGCTTCTATGGCTATGGGTTCTATGGCTATCGCTCTGGCTATGAGTGCTATGGCTATGGCTATGGCTATGGCTATGGCTGCTATGGCTATGGCTATGGCTATAGCTATGGCTTCTATAGCTATGGCTATAACTCCTATGGCTATGGCTACGCCTGCTATGGCTATGGTTATGGCTATAGCTGCTATGCCTATGGCTATGGCTGCTATGGCTATGGCTACGGCTACAATGGCTATGGCAATGGCTAGTATGGCCATGGCTATGGCTGCTATGGCTATGGCTATGGCTGCTATGGCTATGGCTATGGCTATGGCTGCTATGGCTATGGCTATGGCTATGGCCGCTATGCCTATCGCTTCTATCGCTATGGCTTTTCTGGCTATCGCTATAGCCATGGCTGCTCTGGCAATGGCTATGGCTATGACTGCTATGGCTATGGCCATGGCTATGGCTGCTATGGCTATGGCTATGGTTGCTATGGCTATG
This sequence comes from Calliopsis andreniformis, assembly GCF_051401765.1. Taxonomy (NCBI): domain Eukaryota; kingdom Metazoa; phylum Arthropoda; class Insecta; order Hymenoptera; family Andrenidae; genus Calliopsis; species Calliopsis andreniformis. The sequence continues at coordinate 2,056,764 of NW_027480456.1, read as the reverse complement.
GCTGCTATGGCTTTGGCTATGGCTTGTATTGGCTATAGCTATGGCTATGGCTACTATGGCTGTGGCTATGTTTATGGGTGCTATGGCTATGGCTATGGCTATTGCTGCTATGGCTACGGCTATGGCCATGGCTGCTATGGCTATGGCTATGGCTATGGCTATGGCTGCGATGGCTATGGCTATGGCTGCGGCTGCTATGTCTATGGCTGCTATGGCTACGGATATGTCTGCTATGGCTGTGTCTATGGCTGCTATGGCTATGTCTATGGCTGCTATGGCTATGGCTACGGCTGCTATGGCTATGGCTGCTATGGCTGTGGGTATGGCTACAGCTGCTGTGGCTATGGCTATGTCTGCTATGGCTATGGCTGCTATGGCTTTGGCTATGGCTACGGCTGCTGTGGAAATAGCTATGGCAGCTATGGCTATGGCTATGTCTGCTATGGCTATGGCTGCTATGGCTATGGCTATGGCTTTGGCTGCTATGGCTATGGCTATGGCTGCTATGGCTATGGCAATGGCTACTATGGCCATGGCTATGACTGCTATGGCTATGGCTATGGCTGCTATGGCTATGGCTATGGCTGCTATGGCTATGGCTACGTCTGTGGTTGCTATGGCTGTGGCTGCTGTGGCTTTGGCTATGGCTTCTGTGGCTATGGGTTCTATGGCTATCGCTCTGGCTATGAGTGCTGTGGCTATGGCTATGGCTATGGCTGCTATGGCTATGGCTATGGCTATGGCTGTGGCTTCTATGGCTATGGCTATGGTTATGGTGGCTATGGCTATTGCGTCTATAGGCTATGGCTATGGCTATGTCTATGACTGCTATCGCTATAGCCATGGCTGCTCTGGCAATGGCTATGGCTATGACTGCTATGGCTATGGCCATGGCTATGGCTGCTATGGCTATGGCTATGGTTGCTATGGCTATGGCTGCTATGGCTTTGGCTATGGCTTGTATTGGCTATAGCTATAGCTATGGCTACTATGGCTGTGGCTATGTTTATGGGTGCTATGGCTATGGCTATGGCTATTGCTGCTATGGCTACGGCTATGGCCATGGCTGCTATGGCTATGGCTATGGCTATGGCTATGGCTGCGATGGCTATGGCTATGGCTGCGGCTGCTATGTCTATGGCTGCTATGGCTACGGATATGTCTGCTATGGCTGTGTCTATGGCTGCTATGGCTATGCCTATGGCTGCTATGGCTATGGCTACGGCTGCTATGGCTATGGCTGCTATGGCTGTGGGTATGGCTACAGCTGCTGTGGCTATGGCTATGTCTGCTATGGCTATGGCTGCTATGGCTTTGGCTATGGCTACGGCTGCTGTGGAAATAGCTATGGCAGCTATGGCTATGGCTATGTCTGCTATGGCTATGGCTGCTATGGCTATGGCTATGGCTTTGGCTGCTATGGCTATGGCTATGGCTGCTATGGCTATGGCAATGGCTACTATGGCCATGGCTATGACTGCTATGGCTATGGCTATGGCTATGTCTATGACTGCTATGGCTATGACTATGGCTGCTATGGCTATGGCTGCTATGGCTGCTATGGCGATGGCTATGGCTATGGCTGCTATGGCTATGGTTATGGTGGCTATGGCTATTGCGTCTATAGGCTATGGCTATGGCTATGTCTATGACTGCTATGGCTATGACTATGGCTGCTATAGCTTTGGCTGTATCTGCTATGGCTATGGCTATGGCTGCTATGGCTATGGTTATGGCTGCTATGACTATAGCTATGGGTATGGCTGCTATGGCTATGGCTATGTCTGCTATGGCTATGGCTGCTATGGCTGTGGCTATGGCTGCTATGGCTATGGCTGCTATGGCTATGGCTATGACTATGGCTGCTATGCCTATCGCTTCTATCGCTATGGCTTTTATGGCTATCGCTGTGGCTATGGCTCCTATGGCTATGGCAATGGCTATGGCTGCTATGGCTGTGGCTTCTATGGCTATGGTTATGGCTATGGCTGCTATGACTATGGCTGCTATGGCTGCTATGGCTATGGTTATGGCTATGGCTGCTATGTCTATGACTGCTATGGCTATGACTATGGCTGCTATAGCTATGGCTGTATCTGCTATGGCTATGGCTATGGCTGCTATGGCTATGGTTATGGCTGCTATGACTATGGCTATGGGTATGGCTGCTATGGCTATGGCTTTGGCTGCTATGGCTATGGCTATGGCTGCTATGGCTATGGCAATGGCTACTATGGCCATGGCTATGACTGCTATGGCTATGGCTATGGCTGCTATGGCTATGTCTATGGCTGCTATGGCTATGGCTACGTCTGTGGTTGCTATGGCTGTGGCTGCTGTGGCTTTGGCTATGGCTTCTATGGCTATGGGTTCTATGGCTATCGCTCTGGCTATGAGTGCTATGGCTATGGCTATGGCTATGGCTATGGCTGCTATGGCTATGGCTATAGCTATGGCTATGGCTTCTATGGCTATGGCTATAACTCCTATGGCTATGGCTATGCCTGCTATGGCTATGGTTATGGCTATAGCTGCTATGCCTATGGCTATGGCTGCTATGGCTATGGCTACGGCTACAATGGCTATGGCAATGGCTAGTATGGCCATGGCTATGGCTGCTATGGCTATGGCTACGGCTACAATGGCTATGGCAATGGCTAGTATGGCCATGGCTATGGCTGCTATGGCTATGGCTATGGCTGCTATGGCTATGGCTATGGCTATGACTGCTATGGCTATGGCTATGGCTGCTATGGCTATGGCTGCTATGGCTATGGCTATGGCAATGGCTATGGCTGCTATGGCTATGGCTGCTATGGCTACGGCAGTGGCTATGGCTGCTATGACTATGGCTTCTATGGCTATGGCTTCTATGGCTATCGCTATGGCTATGGCTGCTATGGCTATGGCTATGGCTGCTATGGCCATGGCTATGTCTCCTATGGCTATGGCTATGTCTGCTATGGCTATGGCTATGGCTGCCATGGCTATGCCTTTTGTGGCTATGGCTTCTGTGTCTATCGCTATGGCCATGGCTGCTTTGGCTATGGCTTTAGCTGCATTGGCTGCTGTGGCTATAGCTATGTCTATGGCTGCTATGGCTGTGGCTATGGCTATGGCTGCTATGGCTTTGGCTATGGCTGGTATGTCTATGGCTATGGGTATGGCTGCTATGGCTATGGCAATGGCTACTATGGCCATGACTATGAATGCTATGGTTATGGCTATGGCTGCTAGGGCTGTGGCTATGGCTGCTATTGCTCTGGCTGCTATGGCTATGGCAATGGTTATGGCTGCTACGGCTATGGCTGCTGTGGCTATGGCTGTGGCTGCTATGGCTGTGGTTACGGATGCTATGGCTATGGCTAAGGCTGCTCTGTCTATGGCTATGGCTGCTATGGCTATGGCTATAGCTGCTGTGGCTTTGGCTATGGCTACTATGGCTGTTATTGCTATGGCTATGGCTACTATGGCTATGGATACGGCTGCTCTGGCTATGGCTATGGCTATGTCTGCTATGGCTATGGCTATGGCTGCCATGGCTATGCCTTTTCTGGCTATGGCTTCTATAGCTATCGCTATGGCTATGGCTGCTTTGGCTATGGCTTTAGCTGCATTGGCTGCTGTGGCTATGGCTGTGTCTGTGTCTGCTATGGCTGTGGCTATGGCTATGGCTGCTATGGAAATAGTTATGGCAGCAATGGCTATGGCTATGGCTGCTATGGCTACGGCTATGGCTGCTATGGCCACCATGGCTATGTCTATGGCTGCTATGGCTGTGGCTCTGGCTATGGCTGCTATGGATATAGCTATGGCAGCTATGGCTATGACTATGCCTGCTATGGATATAGCTATGGCAGGTATGGCTATGGCTATGGCTGCTATGGCTATGGCTATGGCTATGGCTGCTATGGCTTTGGCTATGACTGATATGTCTATGGCTACGTGTATGGCTGCTATGGCTATGGCAATGGCTACTATGGCCATTGCTATGACTGCTATGGCTATGGCTATGGCTGCTATAGCTATGGCTTCTAGGGCTATGGCTATGGCTGCTATTGCTCTGGCTGCAATGGCTATGGCAATGGCTATGGCTGCTATGGCTATGGCTGCTGTGGCTATGGCTATGGCTGCTATGGCTGTGGTTACGGCTTCTATGGCTATGTCTATGGCTATGTCTGCTATGGCTATGGCTGCTCTGGCTTTGGCTATGGCTACTATGGCTGTTATTGCTATGGCTATAACTCCTGTGGCTATGGCTATGCCTGCTATGGCTATGGTTATGGCTATAGCTGCTATGCCTATGGCTATGGCTGCTATGGCTATGGCTACGGCTACAATGGCTATGGCAATGGCTAGTATGGCCATGGCTATGGCTGCTAGGGCTATGGCTATGTCTGCTATGGCTATGGCTACGGCTACAATGGCTATGGGTACGTCTGTGGTTGCTATGGCTGTGGCTGCTGTGGCTTTGGCTATGGCTTCTATGGCTATGGGTTCTATGGCTATCGCTCTGGCTATGAGTGCTATGGCTATGGCTATGGCTATGTCTGCTATGGCTGTGGGTATGGCTACAGCTGCTGTGGCTATGGCTATGTCTGCTATGGCTATGGCTGCTATGGCGTTGGCTATGGCTACGGCTGCTGTGGAAATAGCTATGGCAGCTATGGCTATGGCTATGTCTGCTATGGCTATGGCTGCTATGGCTATGGCTATGGCTATGGCTGCTATGGCTGTGGGTATGGCTACAGCTGCTGTGGCTATGGCTATGTCTGCTATGGCTATGGCTGCTATGGCGTTGGCTATGGCTACGGCTGCTGTGGAAATAGCTATGGCAGCTATGGCTATGGCTATGTCTGCTATGGCTATGGCTGCTATGGCTATGGCTATGGCTTTGGCTGCTATGGCTATGACTATGGCTGCTATGGCTATGGCTGCTATGGCTGCTATGGCTATGGCTATGGCTATGGCTGCTATGGCTATGGTTATGGTGGCTATGGCTATTGCGTCTATAGGCTATGGCTATGGCTATGTCTATGACTGCTATGGCTATGACTATGGCTGCTATAGCTTTGCTGTATCTGCTATGGCTATGGCTATGGCTGCTATGGCTATGGTTATGGCTGCTATGACTATAGCTATGGGTATGGCTGCTATGGCTATGGCTATGTCTGCTATGGCTATGGCTGCTATGGCTTTGGCTATTGCTTGTATTGGCTATAGCTATGGCTATGGCTACTATGGCTGTGGCTATGTTTATGGGTGCTATGGCTATGGCTATGGCTATTGCTGCTATGGCTATGGCTATGTCTATGGCTGCTATGGCTATGGCTACGGCTGCTATGGCTATGGCTGCTATGGCTGTGGCTATGGCTGCTATGGCTATGGCTGCTATGGCTATGGCTATGACTATGGCTGCTATGCCTATCGCTTCTATCGCTATGGCTTTTATGGCTATCGCTGTGGCTATGGCTGCTATGGGTATGGCAATGGCTATGGCTGCTATGGCTGTGGCTTCTATGGCTATGGTTATGGCTATGGCTGCTATGACTATGGCTGCTATGGCTGCTATGGCTATGGCTATGGCTGTGGCAGCTATGGCTATGGTTATGGTGTCTATGGCTATTGCGTCAATAAACTATGGCTATGGCTATGTCTATGACTGCTATGGCTATGACTATGGCTGCTATAGCTACGGCTGTATCTGCTATGGCTATGGCTATGGCTGCTATGGCTATGGTTATGGCTGCTATGACTATGGCGATGGGTATGGCTGCTATGGCTATGGCTTTGGCTGCTATGGCTATGGCTATGACTGCTATGGCTATGGCAATGGCTACTATGGCCATGGCTATGACTGCTATGGCTATGGCTATGGCTGCTATGGCTATGTCTATGGCTGCTATGGCTATGGCTACGTCTGTGGTTGCTATGGCTGTGGCTGCTTTGGCTTTGGCTATGGCTTCTATGGCTATGGGTTCTATGGCTATCGCTCTGGCTATGAGTGCTATGGCTATGGCTACGGCTACAATGGCTATGGCAATGGCTAGTATGGCCATGGCTATGGCTGCTATGGCTATGGCTATGGCTGCTATGGCTATGGCTATGGCTATGGCTGCTATGGCTATGGCTATGGCTATGGCCGCTATGCCTATCGCTTCTATCGCTATGGCTTTTCTGGCTATCGCTATGGCCATGGCTGCTCTGGCAATGGCTATGGCTATGACTGCTATGGCTATGGCCATGGCTATGGCTGCTATGGCTATGGCTATGGTTGCTATGGCTATGGCTGCTATGGCTTTGGCTATGGCTTGTATTGGCTATAGCTATGGCTATGGCTACTATGGCTGTGGCTATGTTTATGGGTGCTATGGCTATGGCTATGGCTATTGCTGCTATGGCTATGGCTATGGCCATGGCTGCTATGGCTATGGCTATGGCTATGGCTATGGCTGCGATGGCTATGGCTATGGCTGCGGCTGCTATGTCTATGGCTGCTATGGCTACGGATATGTCTGCTATGGCTGTGTCTATGGCTGCTATGGCTATGTCTATGGCTGCTATGGCTATGGCTACGGCTGCTATGGCTATGGCTGCTATGGCTGTGGGTATGGCTACAGCTGCTGTGGCTATGGCTATGTCTGCTATGGCTATGGCTGCTATGGCTTTGGCTATGGCTACGGCTGCTGTGGAAATAGCTATGGCAGCTATGGCTATGGCTATGTCTGCTATGGCTATGGCTGCTATGGCTATGGCTATGGCTTTGGCTGCTATGGCTATGGCTATGGCTGCTATGGCTATGGCAATGGCTACTATGGCCATGGCTATGACTGCTATGGCTATGGCTATGGCTGCTATGGCTATGGCTATGGCTGCTATGGCTATGGCTACGTCTGTGGTTGCTATGGCTGTGGCTGCTGTGGCTTTGGCTATGGCTTCTGTGGCTATGGGTTCTATGGCTATCGCTCTGGCTATGAGTGCTGTGGCTATGGCTATGGCTATGGCTGCTATGGCTATGGCTATGGCTATGGCTGTGGCTTCTATGGCTATGGCTATGGTTATGGTGGCTATGGCTGTTGCGTCTATAGGCTATGGCTATGGCTATGTCTATGACTGCTATGGCTATTGCGTCTATAGGCTATGGCTATGGCTATGTCTATGACTGCTATGGCTATGACTATGGCTGCTATGGCTATGGCTGCTATGGCTGCTATGGCGATGGCTATGGCTATGGCTGCTATGGCTATGGTTATGGTGGCTATGGCTATTGCGTCTATAGGCTATGGCTATGGCTATGTCTATGACTGCTATGGCTATGACTATGGCTGCTATAGCTTTGGCTGTATCTGCTATGGCTATGGCTATGGCTGCTATGGCTATGGTTATGGCTGCTATGACTATAGCTATGGGTATGGCTGCTATGGCTATGGCTATGTCTGCTATGGCTATGGCTGCTATGGCTGTGGCTATGGCTGCTATGGCTATGGCTGCTATGGCTATGGCTATGACTATGGCTGCTATGAATATCGCTTCTATCGCTATGGCTTTTATGGCTATCGCTGTGGCTATGGCTCCTATGGCTATGGCAATGGCTATGGCTGCTATGGCTGTGGCTTCTATGGCTATGGTTATGGCTATGGCTGCTATGACTATGGCTGCTATGGCTGCTATGGCTATGGTTATGGCTATGGCTGCTATGTCTATGACTGCTATGGCTATGACTATGGCTGCTATAGCTATGGCTGTATCTGCTATGGCTATGGCTATGGCTGCTATGGCTATGGTTATGGCTGCTATGACTATGGCTATGGGTATGGCTGCTATGGCTATGGCTTTGGCTGCTATGGCTATGGCTATGGCTGCTATGGCTATGGCAATGGCTACTATGGCCATGGCTATGACTGCTATGGCTATGGCTATGGCTGCTATGGCTATGTCTATGGCTGCTATGGCTATGGCTACGTCTGTGGTTGCTATGGCTGTGGCTGCTGTGGCTTTGGCTATGGCTTCTATGGCTATGGGTTCTATGGCTATCGCTCTGGCTATGAGTGCTATGGCTATGGCTATGGCTATGGCTATGGCTGCTATGGCTATGGCTATAGCTATGGCTATGGCTTCTATGGCTATGGCTATAACTCCTATGGCTATGGCTATGCCTGCTATGGCTATGGTTATGGCTATAGCTGCTATGCCTATGGCTATGGCTGCTATGGCTATGGCTACGGCTACAATGGCTATGGCAATGGCTAGTATGGCCATGGCTATGGCTGCTATGGCTATGGCTACGGCTACAATGGCTATGGCAATGGCTAGTATGGCCATGGCTATGGCTGCTATGGCTATGGCTATGGCTGCTATGGCTATGGCTATGGCTATGACTGCTATGGCTATGGTTATGGCTGCTACGGCTATGGCTGCTGTGGCTATGGCTGTGGCTGCTATGGCTGTGGTTACGGATGCTATGGCTATGGCTAAGGCTGCTCTGTCTATGGCTATGGCTGCTATGGCTATGGCTATAGCTGCTGTGGCTTTGGCTATGGCTACTATGGCTGTTATTGCTATGGCTATGGCTACTATGGCTATGGATACGGCTGCTCTGGCTATGGCTATGGCTATGTCTGCTATGGCTATGGCTATGGCTGCCATGGCTATGCCTTTTCTGGCTATGGCTTCTATAGCTATCGCTATGGCTATGGCTGCTTTGGCTATGGCTTTAGCTGCATTGGCTGCTGTGGCTATGGCTGTGTCTGTGTCTGCTATGGCTGTGGCTATGGCTATGGCTGCTATGGAAATAGTTATGGCAGCAATGGCTATGGCTATGGCTGCTATGGCTACGGCTATGGCTGCTATGGCCACCATGGCTATGTCTATGGCTGCTATGGCTGTGGCTCTGGCTATGGCTGCTATGGATATAGCTATGGCAGCTATGGCTATGACTATGCCTGCTATGGATATAGCTATGGCAGGTATGGCTATGGCTATGGCTGCTATGGCTATGGCTATGGCTATGGCTGCTATGGCTTTGGCTATGACTGATATGTCTATGGCTACGTGTATGGCTGCTATGGCTATGGCAATGGCTACTATGGCCATTGCTATGACTGCTATGGCTATGGCTATGGCTGCTATAGCTATGGCTTCTAGGGCTATGGCTATGGCTGCTATTGCTCTGGCTGCAATGGCTATGGCAATGGCTATGGCTGCTATGGCTATGGCTGCTGTGGCTATGGCTATGGCTGCTATGGCTGTGGTTACGGCTTCTATGGCTATGTCTATGGCTATGTCTGCTATGGCTATGGCTGCTCTGGCTTTGGCTATGGCTACTATGGCTGTTATTGCTATGGCTATAACTCCTGTGGCTATGGCTATGCCTGCTATGGCTATGGTTATGGCTATAGCTGCTATGCCTATGGCTATGGCTGCTATGGCTATGGCTACGGCTACAATGGCTATGGCAATGGCTAGTATGGCCATGGCTATGGCTGCTATGGCTATGGCTACGGCTACAATGGCTATGGCAATGGCTAGTATGGCCATGGCTATGGCTGCTATGGCTATGGCTATGGCTGCTATGGCTATGGCTATGGCTATGGCTGCTATGGCTATGGTTGTGGTTGCAATGGCTATTGCGTCTATCTGCTATGGCTATGGCTGTGGATATGGCTTCTATGGCTATGTCTATGGCTAAGGCTGCTATGGCTTGGCCATGGCTGCTATGGCTATGGCTATAGCTACATTGGCTGCTGTGGGTATGGCTATGTCTATGGCTGCTATGGCTGTGGTTATGGCTATGGCTTCTATGGAAATAACTATGGCGGCTATCGCTATGGCTATAGTTGCATTGGCTGCTATGGCTATGGCTATGTCTATGGCTGCTATGGCTATGAAAATGTCTATGGCTGCTATGGCTATGGCTATGTCTGCTATGGCTATGGCTATGGCTGCTTTGGCTATGGCTATAGCTGGGGCTGCTGTGGCTATGGCTGCTATGGCTATGGCTATGGCTGCTTTCGCTAGGGCTATAGCTGCATTGGCTGCTGTGGCTATGGCTATGTCTATGGCTGCTATGGCTGTGGCTCTGGCTATGGCTGCTACGGATATAGCTATGGCAGCTATGGCTATGACTATGCCTGCTTTGGATATAGCTATGGCAGGTATGGCTATGGCTATGACTGCTATGGCTATGGCTATGGCTATGGCTGCTATGGCTTTGGCTATGGCTGATATGGCTATGGCTATGGGTATGGCTGCTATGGCTATGGCAATGGCTACTATGGCCATGGTTATGACTGCTATGGCTATGGCTATGGCTGCTATGGCTATGGCAGCTAGGGCTAGGGCTATGGCTGCTATTGCTGTGGCTGCTATGGCTATGGCAATGGCTATGGCTGCTATGGCTATGGCTATGGCTATGACTGCTATGGCTATGGCTATGGCTGCTATGGCTATGGCTGCTATGGCTATGGCTATGGCAATGGCTATGGCTGCTATGGCTATGGCTGCTATGGCTACGGCAGTGGCTATGGCTGCTATGACTATGGCTTCTATGGCTATGGCTTCTATGGCTATCGCTATGGCTATGGCTGCTATGGCTATGACTATGGCTGCTATGGCCATGGCTATGTCTCCTATGGCTATGGCTATGTCTGCTATGGCTATGGCTATGGCTGCCATGGCTATGCCTTTTGTGGCTATGGCTTCTGTGGCTATCGCTATGGCCATGGCTGCTTTGGCTATGGCTTTAGCTGCATTGGCTGCTGTGGCTATAGCTATGTCTATGGCTGCTATGGCTGTGGCTATGGCTATGGCTGCTATGGCTTTGGCTATGGCTGGTATGTCTATGGCTATGGGTATGGCTGCTATGGCTATGGCAATGGCTACTATGGCCATGACTATGACTGCTATGGTTATGGCTATGGCTGCTAGGGCTATGGCTATGGCTGCTATTGCTCTGGCTGCTATGGCTGTGGCAATGGTTATGGCTGCTACGGCTATGGCTGCTGTGGCTATGGCTGTGGCTGCTATGGCTGTGGTTACGGATGCTATGGCTATGGCTAAGGCTGCTCTGTCTATGGCTATGGCTGCTATGGCTATGGCTATAGCTGCTGTGGCTTTGGCTATGGCTACTATGGCTGTTATTGCTATGGCTATGGCTACTATGGCTATGGATACGGCTGCTCTGGCTATGGCTATGGCTATGTCTGCTATGGCTATGGCTATGGCTGCCATGGCTATGCCTTTTCTGGCTATGGCTTCTATAGCTATCGCTATGGCTATGGCTGCTTTGGCTATGGCTTTAGCTGCATTGGCTGCTGTGGCTATGGCTGTGTCTGTGTCTGCTATGGCTGTGGCTATGGCTATGGCTGCTATGGAAATAGTTATGGCAGCAGTGGCTACGGCTATGGCTGCTATGGCTACGGCTATGGCTGCTATGGCCACCATGGCTATGTCTATGGCTGCTATGGCTGTGGCTCTGGCTATGGCTGCTATGGATATAGCTATGGCAGCTATGGCTATGACTATGCCTGCTATGGATATAGCTATGGCAGGTATGGCTATGGCTATGGCTGCTATGGCTATGGCTATGGCTATGGCTGCTATGGCTTTGGCTATGACTGATATGTCTATGGCTACGTGTATGGCTGCTATGGCTATGGCAATGGCTACTATGGCCATTGCTATGACTGCTATGGCTATGGCTATGGCTGCTATAGCTATGGCTTCTAGGGCTATGGCTATGGCTGCTATTGCTCTGGCTGCAATGGCTATGGCAATGGCTATGGCTGCTATGGCTATGGCTGCTGTGGCTATGGCTATGGCTGCTATGGCTGTGGTTACGGCTTCTATGGCTATGTCTACGGCTATGTCTGCTATGGCTATGGCTATGGCTGCTCTGGCTTTGGCTATGGCTACTATGGCTGTTATTGCTATGGCTATAACTCCTGTGGCTATGGCTATGCCTGCTATGGCTATGGTTATGGCTATAGCTGCTATGCCTATGGCTATGGCTGCTATGGCTATGGCTACGGCTACAATGGCTATGGCAATGGCTAGTATGGCCATGGCTATGGCTGCTAGGGCTATGGCTATGGCTGCTATGGCTATGGCTACGGCTACAATGGCTATGGGTACGTCTGTGGTTGCTATGGCTGTGGCTGCTGTGGCTTTGGCTATGGCTTCTATGGCTATGGGTTCTATGGCTATCGCTCTGGCTATGAGTGCTATGGCTATGGCTATGGCTATGGCTGCTATGGCTGTGGGTATGGCTACAGCTGCTGTGGCTATGGCTATGTCTGCTATGGCTATGGCTGCTATGGCTATGGCTATGGCTTTGGCTGCTATGGCTATGGCTATGGCTGCTATGGCTATGGCAATGGCTACTATGGCCATGGCTATGACTGCTATGGCTATGGCTATGGCTGCTATGGCTATGGTTATGGCTATAGCTGCTATGCCTATGGCTATGGCTGCTATGGCTATGGCTACGGCTACAATGGCTATGGCTGCTATGGCTATGGCTACGGCTACAATGGCTATGGCAATGGCTAGAATGGCCATGGCTATGGCTGCTATGGCTATGGCTATGGCTGCTATGGCTATGGCTATGGCTATGGCTGCTATGGCTATGGCTATGGCTATGGCCGCTATGCCTATCGCTTCTATCGCTATGGCTTTTCTGGCTATCGCTATGGCTATGGCTGCTCTGGCAATGGCTATGGCTATGACTGCTATGGCTATGGTCATGACTATGGCTGCTATGGCTATGGCTATGGTTGCTATGGCTATGGCTGCTATGGCTTTGGCTATGGCTTGTATTGGCTATAGCTATGGCTATGGCTACTATGGCTGTGGCTATGTTTATGGGTGCTATGGCTATGGCTATGGCTATTGCTGCTATGGCTATGGCTATGGCTATGGCTGCTATGGCTATGGCTATGGCTATGGCTATGGCTAGGATGGCTATGGCTATGGCTGCGGCTGCTATGTCTATGGCTGCTATGGCTACGGATATGTCTGCTATGGCTGTGTCTATGGCTGCTATGGCTATGTCTATGGCTGCTATGGCTATGGCTACGGCTGCTATGGCTATGGCTGCTATGGCTGTGGCTATGGCTGCTATGGCTATGGCTGCTATGGCTATGGCTATGTCTATGGCTGCTATGCCTATCGCTTCTATCGCTATGGCTTTTATGGCTATCGCTGTGGCTATGGCTGCTATGGCTATGGCAATGGCTATGGCTGCTATGGCTGTGGCTTCTATGGCTATGGTTATGGCTATTTCCTGCTATGACTATGGCTGCTATGGCTGCTATGGCTATGGCTATGGCTATGGCAGCTATGGCTATGGTCATGGTGGCTATGGCTATTGCGTCTATAAGCTATGGCTATGGCTATGTCTATGACTGCTATGGCTATGACTATGGCTGCTATAGCTATGGCTGTATCTGCTATGGCTATGGCTATGGCTGCTATGGCTATGGTTATGGCTGCTATGACTATGGCTATGGGTATGGCTGCTATGGCTATGGCTTTGGCTGCTATGGCTATGGCTATGGCTGCTGTGGCTATGGCTATGGCTATGGCTGTGGCTTCTATGGCTATGGCTATGACTCCTATGGCTATGGCTATGGCTGCTATGGCTATGGCTGTTATGGCTATGGCTATGGCTGCGATGGCTATGGCTTCAATGGCTATGGCTTCTATGGCTATCGCTATGGCTATGACTGCTATGGCTATGGCTATGGCTATGGCTGCTATGGCTATGGCTATGGCTATGGCTGCTATGGCTATGGTTATGGCTGCTATGACTATAGCTATGGGTATAGCTGCTATGGCTATGGCTATGGCTGCTATGGCTATGGCTACGTCTGTGGTTGCTATGGCTGTGGCTGCTGTGGCTTTGGCTATGGCTTCTATGGCTATGGGTTCTATGGCTATCGCTCTGGCTATGAGTGCTATGGCTATGGCTATGGCTATGGCTATGGTTATGGCTGCTATGACTATGGCTATGGGTATGGCTGCTATGGCTATGGCTTTGGCTGCTATGGCTATGGCTATGGCTGCTATGGCTATGGCAATGGCTACTATGGCCATGGCTATGACTGCTATGGCTATGGCTATGGCTGCTATGGCTATGTCTATGGCTGCTATGGCTATGGCTACGTCTGTGGTTGCAATGGCTGTGGCTGCTGTGGCTTTGGCTATGGCTTCTATGGCTATGGGTTCTATGGCTATCGCTCTGGCTATGAGTGCTATGGCTATGGCTATGGCTATGGCTATGGCTGCTATGGCTATGGCTATAGCTATGGCTATGGCTTCTATGGCTATGGCTATAACTCCTATGGCTATGGCTATGCCTGCTATGGCTATGGTTATGGCTATAGCTGCTATGCCTATGGCTATGGCTGCTATGGCTATGGCTACGGCTACAATGGCTATGGCAATGGCTAGTATGGCCATGGCTATGGCTGCTATGGCTATGGCTACGGCTACAATGGCTATGGCAATGGCTAGTATGGCCATGGCTATGGCTGCTATGGCTATGGCTATGGCTGCTATGGCTATGGCTATGGCTATGGCTGCTATGGCTATGGCTATGGCTATGGCCGCTATGCCTATCGCTTCTATCGCTATTGCTTTTCTGGCTATCGCTATGGCTATGGCTGCTCTGGCAATGGCTATGGCTATGACTGCTATGGCTATGGCCATGACTATGGCTGCTATGGCTATGGCTATGGTTGCTATGGCTATGGCTGCTATGGCTTTGGCTATGGCTTGTATTGGCTATAGCTATGGCTATGGCTACTATGGCTGTGGCTATGTTTATGGGTGCTATGGCTATGGCTATGGCTATTGCTGCTATGGCTATGGCTATGGCTATGGCTGCTATGGCTATGGCTATGGCCATGGCTATGGCTAGGATGGCTATGGCTATGGCTGCGGCTGCTATGTCTATGGCTGCTATGGCTACGGATATGTCTGCTATGGCTGTGTCTATGGCTGCTATGGCTATGTCTATGGCTGCTATGGCTATGGCTACGGCTGCTATGGCTATGGCTGCTATGGCTGTGGCTATGGCTGCTATGGCTATGGCTGCTATGGCTATGGCTATGACTATGGCTGCTATGCCTATCGCTTCTATCGCTATGGCTTTTATGGCTATCGCTGTGGCTATGGCTGCTATGGCTATGGCAATGGCTATGGCTGCTATGGCTGTGGCTTCTATGGCTATGGTTATGGCTATTTCCTGCTATGACTATGGCTGCTATGGCTGCTATGGCTATGGCTATGGCTATGGCAGCTATGGCTATGGTCATGGTGGCTATGGCTATTGCGTCTATAAGCTATGGCTATGGCTATGTCTATGACTGCTATGGCTATGACTATGGCTGCTATAGCTATGGCTGTATCTGCTATGGCTATGGCTATGGCTGCTATGGCTATGGTTATGGCTGCTATGACTATGGCTATGGGTATGGCTGCTATGGCTATGGCTTTGGCTGCTATGGCTATGGCTATGGCTGCTGTGGCTATGGCTATGGCTATGGCTGTGGCTTCTATGGCTATGGCTATGACTCCTATGGCTATGGCTATGGCTGCTATGGCTATGGCTGTTATGGCTATGGCTATGGCTGCGATGGCTATGGCTTCAATGGCTATGGCTTCTATGGCTATCGCAATGGCTATGACTGCTATGGCTATGGCTATGGCTATGGCTGCTATGGCTATGGCTATGGCTATGGCTGCTATGGCTATGGTTATGGCTGCTATGACTATAGCTATGGGTATAGCTGCTATGGCTATGGCTATGGCTGCTATGGCTATGGCTACGTCTGTGGTTGATATGGCTGTGGCTGCTGGGGCTTTGGCTATGGCTTCTATGGCTATGGGTTCTATGGCTATCGCTCTGGCTATGAGTGCTATGGCTATGGCTATGGCTATGGCGGCTATGGCTATGGCTATGGCTATGGCTATGGCTTCTATGGCTATGGGTATGACTCCTATGGCTATGGCTATGGCTGCTATGGCTATGGCTATGGCTGCTATTGCTATGGCTGCTATGGCTGTGGCTATGGCTGCTATGGCTATGGCTGCTATGGCTATGGCTATGGCTATGGCTATGGCTGCTATGCCTATCGCTTCTATTGCTATGGCTTTTATGGCTATCGCTATGGCTATGGCTGCTATGGCAATGGCTACGGTTATGGCTGCTATGGCTATGGCCGTGGCTATGGCTGCTATGGCTATGGCTATGGCTATGGTTGCTATGGCTATGGCTGCTATGGCTATGGCTGCTATGGCTATGGCTATGGCTGCGATGGCTATGGCTTCAATCGCTATGGCTTCTATGGCTATCGCTATGGCTATGACTGCTATGCCTATGGCTATGGCTGTGGCTGATATGGCTATGGCTGTGGCTACGGCTATGGCTGCTATAGCTATGGCTATGTCTGCTATGGCTATGGCTGTGGCTACGACTATGGCTACTATGGCTATGGATACGGCTGCTATGGCTATGGCTATTTCTGCTATGGTTATGGCTGCTATGGCTATGGCTATGGCTCCTACGGCTATGGCTGCTATGGCTATGGCTGCTATGGCTATGGCTGTGGCTATGGCTGCTATGGCTATGGCTGCTATGGCTATGGCTGCCATGGCTATGGCTATCGCTGCTATGGCTATGGCTGCTATGGCTATGGCAATGGCTATGGCTGCTATGGCTATGGCTTCTATGGCTATGGTTATGGCTATGGCTGCTATGGCTATGGCTGCTATGGCTGCTATGGCCATGGCTATGGCTATGGCTGCTATGGCTATGGTTATGGTGGCTATGGCTATTGCGTCTATAAGCTATGGCTATGGCTATGTCTATGACTGCTATGTCTATGACTATGGCTGCTATAGCTTTGGCTGTATCTGCTATGGCTATGGCTATGGCTACTATGGCCATGGCTATGACTGCTATGGGTATGGCTATGGCTGCTATGGCTGTGGGTATGGCTATAGCTGCTGTGGCTATGGCTATGTCTGCTATGGCTATGGCTGCTATGGCTTTGGCTATGGCTTGTATTGGCTATAGCTATGGCTATGGCTACTATGGCTGTGGCTATGTTTATAGCTGCTATGGCTATGGCTATTGCTATTGCTGCTATGGCTATGGCTATGGCTATGGCTGCTATGGCTATGGCTATGGCTATGGCTATGGCTGCGATGGCTATGGCTATGGCTGCGGCTGCTATGTCTATGGCTGCTATGGCTACGGATATGTCTGCTATGGCTGTGTCAATGTCTGCTATGGCTACGTCTATGGCTGCTATGGCTATGGCTACGTCTGCTATGGCTATGGCTGCTATGGCTGTGGCTACGGCTGCTATGGCTATGGCTGCTATGGCTATGGCTATGGCTATGGCTGCTATGCCTATCGATTCTATCGCTATGGCTTTTATGGCTATCGCTGTGGCTATGGCTGCTATGGCAATGGCTATGGTTATGGCTGCTATGGCTATGGCCATGGCTATGGCTGCTATGGCTATGGCTATGGCTATGGTTGCTATGGCTATGGTTGCTATGGCTATGGCTGCTATGGCTATGCCTGCTATGGCTATGGCTATGCCTGCGATGGCTATGTATGCTATGGCTATGGCAATGGCTATGGCTGCAATGGCTATGGCTGCTATGGCTATGGCTATGGCTGCTATGGCTATGGCTGCTATGGCTGTGGCAATGGCTATGGCTGCTATGGCTATGGCTATGGCTGCTATGGCTATGGCTACGTCTGTGGCTGCTATGGCTATGGCTGCTATGGCTCTGGATATGGCTATGGCTATGGCTACTATGGCTCTGGCTATGTCTATGGCTGCTATGGCTATGGCTATGTCTATTGCGACTATGGCTATGGCTATGGTTGCTATGGCTATTGCGTCTATCTGCTATGGCTATGGCTATTGCTATGGCTTCTATCTCTATGTCTATGGCTAAGGCTGCTATGGTTATGGCTATGGCTGCTATGGCTATGGTTATGGCTATAGCTGCTATGGCAAAGGCTATGGCTGCTATGGCTATGGCTGCTATGGCTATGGCAACGGCTGCTATGGCTATGGCTGCTATGCCTATCGCTTCTATCGCTATGGCTTTTATGGCTATCGCTGTGGCTATGGCTGCTATGGCAATGGCTATGGTTATGGCTGCTATGGCTATGGCCATGGCTATGGCTGCTATGGCTATGGCTATGGCTATGGTTGCTATGGCTATGGCTGCTATGGCTATGGCTGCTATGGCTATGGCTATGGTTGCGATGGCTATGGCTTCTATGGCTATGGCTTCTATGGCTATCGCTATGGCTATGACTGCTATGGCTATGGCTACGGCTGTGGCTGCTATGGCTATGGATGTGGCTGCTATGGCTGTGTCTATGTCTGCTATGGCTATGTCTATGGCTGCTATGGCTATGGCTATGGCTGCTATGGCTATGGCCATGTCTGCTATGGCTATGGCTATGTCTACTATGGCTATGTCTGCTATGGCTATGGCTATGTCTACTATGGCTATGTCTCCTATGGCTATGGCTATGTCTACTATGGCTGATATGGCTACGACTATGGCTACTATGGCTATGGATACGGCTGCTATGGCTATGGCTGTTTCTGCTATGGCTATGGCTGCTATGGCTATGGCTATGGCTGCTACGGCTATGGCTGCTACGGCTATGGCTGCTATGGCTATGGCAATGGCTATGGCTGCTATGGCTGTGGCTTCTATGGCTATGGTTATGGCTATGGCTGCTGTGACTATGGCTGCTATGGCTGCTATGGCTATGGCTATGGCTATGGCAGCTATGGCTATGGTTATGGTGGCTATGGCTATTGCGTCTATAAGCTATGGCTATGGCTATGTCTATGACTGCTATGGCTATGACTATGGCTGCTATAGCTATGGCTGTATCTGCTATGGCTATGGCTATGTCTGCTATGGCTATGGTTATGGCTGCTATGACTATGGCTATGGGTATGACTGCTATGGCTATGGCTTTGGCTGCTATGGCTATGGCTATGGCTGCTATGGCTATTGCAATGGCTACTATGGCCATGGCTATGACTGCTATGGCTATGGCTATGGCTGCTATGGCTATGGCTATGGCTGCTATGGCTATGGCTACGTCTGTGGTTGCTATGGCTGTGGCTGCTGTGGCTTTGGCTATGGCTTCTATGGCTATGGGTTCTATGGCTATCGCTCTGGCTATGAGTGCTATGGCTATGGCTATTTCTATGGCGGCTATGGCTATGGCTATGGCTATGGCTATGGCTTCTATGGCTATGGCTATGACTCCTATGGCTATGGCTATAGCTGCTATGGCTATGGTTATGGCTATAGCTGCTATGCCTATGGCTATGGCTGCTATGGCTATGGCTACGGCTACAATGGCTATGGCAATGGCTAGTATGGCCATGGCTATGGCTGCTATGGCTATGGCTATGGCTGCTATGGCTGTGGGTATGGTTATAGCTGCTGTGGCTATGGCCATGGCTGCTATGGCTATGGCTGCTATGGCTTTGGCTATGGCTTATATTGGGTATGGCTATGGCTATGGCCGCTATTGCTGTGGCTATGTCTATGGCTGTATGGAAATAGCTATGGCGGCTATGGCTATGGCTATGGCTGCTATGACTATGGCTATGGGTATGGCTGCTGTGGCTATGGCTATGGCTGATATGGCTATGGCTATGGCTATGGCTGCTATGGCTATGGCTGCTATGGCTATGGATATGGCTGCTATGCCTATGGCTATGGCTATGGCCGCTATGCCTATCGTTTCTATCGCTATGGCTTTTATGGCTATCGCTATGGCTATGGCTGCTCTGGCAATGGATATGGCTATGGCTGCTGTTGCTATGGCTATGGCTGATATGGCTATGGCTATGGCTACTATGCCCATGGCTATGGCTGCTACGGCTATGGTTGCTATGGCTGTGGTTACGGCTATAGCTGCTATGGCTATGGCTAGGGCTGCTATGGCTATGGCTATTGCTATGTCTAGGCCTATGGCTGCTATGGCTATGGCTATGTGTATGGCTACTATGGCTATGGCTATGGCTGCTATGGCTATGGCTATGGCTACTATGCCCATGGCTATGGCTGCTGTGGCTATGGCTATGGCTGCTATGGCTGTGGCTGCTATGGCTATTGCTGCTATGGGTATGGCGACGGTTGTTATTGCTATTGCGTCTATCTGCTAGGGCTATGGCTATGGCAGTGGGTTCTGAGGCTATGCCTATGGCTAAGGCTGCTATGGCTATGGCTATGGCTGCTTTGGCTATGGCTATAGCTGCATTGGCTGCTGTGGCTGTGGCTATGTCTACGGCTGCTATGGCTGTGGCTATGGCTATGGCTGCTATGGAAATAGCTATGGCAGCTATGGCTATGGCTATGGCTGCTATGGCTATGGCTATGGCTATGGCTGCTATGGCTATGGCTACGTCTGTGGCTGCTATGGCTATGGCTGCTATGGATTTGGCTATGGCTGCTACGGCTATGGCTGGTATGGCTATGGCTATGGCTGCTATGGCTATGGCTGCTATGGCTATGGCTATGGCTGTTATGGCTATGACTGCTATGGTTGTGGCTATGGCTATGGCTATGTCTATGGCGATGGCTGCTATGGCTATGGCTATGGCTGCTTTGGCTATGGCTATAGCTGCATTGGCTGCTGTGGCTATGGATATGTCTACGGCGGCTATGGCTGTGGCTATGGCTACGGCTGCTATGGAAATAGCTATGGGAGCTATGGCTATGTCTATGGCTGCTATGGCTATGGCTACGGCTATGGCTGCTATGGCTATGGCTATGGCTATGGCTGCTATGGCTATGGCTATGGGTGCTATGGATATGGCTATGACTGATATGGTTATGGCTATGGCTATGGCTGCTATGGCTATGGGTATGGCTGCTATGGCTGTGGCTGCTATGGCTATGGCTATGGCTATGGCTGCTACGGCTATGGCTGCTATGGCTATGGCTATGGCTGTTATGGCTATGGCTGCTATGGCTGTGGCAATGGCTATGGCTGCTATGGCTATGGCTATGGCTGCTATGGCTATGGCTACGTCTGTGGCTGCTATGGCTATGGCTGCTATGGCTTTGGCTATGGCTGCTATGGCTCTGGATATGGCTATGGCTATGGCTGCTATGGCTATGGCTATGGCTTCGGCTGCTATGGCTATGGCTTCTATGGCTATGGCTTCTATGACTATCGCTATGGCTATGGCTATGGCTGCTATGGCTATGGCTATGGCTATGGCTATGGCTGCTATAGCTATGGCTATGTCTGCTATGGCTATGGCTATGGCTACGGCTATAGCTGCTATGGCCACCATGGCTATGGCAATGGCTGCTATGGTTATGGCTATGGCTGCGGCTGCTATGGCTATGGCTGCTGTGGCTTTGGCTATGGCTGCTATGACTATGGCTATGGCTATGGCTAAGGCTGCTATGGCTATGTTTATGTCTATGGCTGCTATGGCTGTGGCTATGGCTAAGGCTGCTATGGCTATGTTTATGTCTATGGCTGCTATGGCTGTGGCTATGGCTATTGCTGCTATGGAAATAACTATGGCAACTATGGCTATGGCTATGGCTTCTATGGTTACGGCTATGGCTGCTATGGCCACAATGGCTATGGCAATGGCTGCTATGGCTATGGCTATGGCTGCTATGCCTATGGCTGTGTGTGTGGCTGCTATGGCTATGGCAATGGCTATTGCTGCTCTGGCTATGGCTGATATGGCTATGGCTATGGCTATGGCTGCTATGGCTATGGCTATGGCTGCTATGGCTATGACTGCTATGGCTATGGCTATGCCTATGGCTGCTATGCCTATCGCTTCTATCGCTGTGGCTTTTATGGCTATAGCTATATCTATGGCTGCTATGGCAATGGCTATGGCTATGGCTATGTCTGCTATGGCTATGGCCATGGCTATGGCTGCTATGGCTATGGCTATAGCTGCATTGGCTGCTGTGGCTGTGGCTATGTCTATGGCTGCTATGGCTGTGGCTATCGCTATGGCTGCTATGGAAATAGCTATGGCGGCTATGGCTATGGCTATGGCTGCTATGGCTATGGCTGCTATGGCTATGGCTATGGCTATGGCTGCGGTGGCTATGGCTATGGCTGATATGGCTATTGCTTTGGCTATAGCTGCTATGGCTATCGCCATGGCTGCTATGGCTATGGCTATGGCTACGGCTATGGCTGCTATGGCTATGCCTATGGCTATGGCTATGGCTATGGATGCTATGGCTATGGATATGCGAGCTATGGATATGGATATGGCTACGGCTATGGCTGCTATGGCCACCATGGCTATGGCAATATCTGCTATGGCTATGGCTATGGTTGCGGCTGCTATGGCTATGGCTGCTACGGCTATGGCTGCTATGGCTATGGCTTCTATGGCTATGGTTATGGCGTTGGCTGCTATGGCTATGGCTATGGCTGCTATGGCTATGGTTGCTATGGCTGTGGCAATGGCTATGGCTGCTATGGCTATGGCTATGGATGCTATGGCTATGGATATGCGAGCTATGGATATGGATATGGCTACGGCTATGGCTGCTATGGCCACCATGGCTATGGCAATATCTGCTATGGCTATGGCTATGGTTGCGGCTGCTATGGCTATGGCTGCTACGGCTATGGCTGCTATGGCTATGGCTTCTATGGCTATGGTTATGGCGTTGGCTGCTATGGCTATGGCTATGGCTGCTATGGCTATGGCGGCTATGGCTGTGGCAATGGCTATGGCTGCTATGGCTATGGCTATGGCTGCTATGGCTATGGTTATGGCTGCTATGACTATGGCTATGGGTATGACTGCTATGGCTATGGCTTTGGCTGCTATGGCTATGGCTATGGCTGCTATGGCTATTGCAATGGCTACTATGGCCATGGCTATGACTGCTATGGCTATGGCTATGGCTGCTATGGCTATGGCTATGGCTGCTATGGCTATGGCTACGTCTGTTGTTGCTATGGCTGTGGCTGCTGTGGCTTTGGCTATGGCTTCTATGGCTATGGGTTCTATGGCTATCGCTCTGGCTATGAGTGCTATGGCTATGGCTATTTCTATGGCGGCTATGGCTATGGCTATGGCTATGGCTATGGCTTCTATGGCTATGGCTATGACTCCTATGGCTATGGCTATAGCTGCTATGGCTATGGTTATGGCTATAGCTGCTATGCCTATGGCTATGGCTGCTATGGCTATGGCTACGGCTACAATGGCTATGGCAATGGCTAGTATGGCCATGGCTATGGCTGCTATGGCTATGGCTATGGCTGCTATGGCTGTGGGTATGGTTATAGCTGCTGTGGCTATGGCTATGGCTGCTATGGCTATGGCTGCTATGGCTTTGGCTATGGCTTATATTGGGTATGGCTATGGCTATGGCCGCTATTGCTGTGGCTATGTCTATGGCTGTATGGAAATAGCTATGGCGGCTATGGCTATGGCTATGGCTGCTATGACTATGGCTATGGGTATGGCTGCTGTGGCTATGGCTATGGCTGATATGGCTATGGCTATGGCTATGGCTGCTATGGCTATGGCTGCTATGGCTATGGCTATGGCTGCTATGCCTATGGCTATGGCTATGGCCGCTATGCCTATCGTTTCTATCGCTATGGCTTTTATGGCTATCGCTATGGCTATGGCTGCTCTGGCAATGGATATGGCTATGACTGCTATGGCTATGGCCATGGCTATGGCTGCTATGGCTAGGGCTATGGTTGCTATGGCTATGGCTGATATGGCTATGGCTATGGCGGCGATGGCTATGTATGCGATCGCTATGGCTATGGCTATGGCTATGGCTGCTATGGCTATGGCTACGTCTGTGGCTGCTATGGCTAGGGCTGCTATGGATTTGGCTATGGCTGCTATGGCAATGGCTATGGCTATGGCTGCTATGGAAGTAGCTATGGCAGTTATTGTTATGGCTATGGCTGCTATGGCTATGGCTATGGCTATGGCTGCTGTTGCTATGGCTATGGCTGATATGGCTATGGCTATGGCTACTATGCCCATGGCTATGGCTGCTATGGCTATGGTTGCTATGGCTGTGGTTACGGCTATAGCTGCTATGGCTATGGCTAGGGCTGCTATGGCTATGGCTATTGCTATGTCTAGGCCTATGGCTGCTATTACTATGGCTATGTGTATGGCTACTATGGCTATGGCTATGGCTGCTATGGCTATGGCTATGGCAACTATGCCCATGGCTATGGCTGCTGTGGCTATGGCTATGGCTGCTATGGCTGCGGCTGCTATGGCTATTGCTGCTATGGGTATGGCGACGGTTGCTATTGCTATTGCGTCTATCTGCTAGGGCTAGGGCTATGGCAGTGGCTTCTGAGGCTATGTCTATGGCTAAGGCTGCTATGGCTATGGCTATGGCTGCTTTGGCTATGGCTATAGCTGCATTGGCTGCTGTGGCTATGGCTATGTCTACGGCTGCTATGGCTGTGGCTATGGCTATGGCTGCTATGGAAATAGCTATGGCAGCTATGGCTATGGCTATGGCTGCTATGGCTATGGCTATGGCTATGGCTGCGGTGGCTATGGCTATGGCTGATATGGCTATTGCTTTGGCCATAGCTGCTATGGCTATCGCCATGGCTGCTATGGCTATGGCTATGGCTACGGCTATGGCTGCTATGGCTATGCCTATGGCTACGGCTATGGCTATGGATGCTATGGCTATGGATATGCGAGCTATGGATATGGCTATGGCTACGGCTATGGCTGCTATGGCCACCATGGCTATGGCAATATCTGCTATGGCTATGGCTATGGTTGCGGCTGCTATGGCTATGGCTGCTACGGCTATGGCTATGGCTATGGCTGCTATGGCTATGGCTACGGCTATGGCTGCTATGGCTATGCCTATGGCTACGGCTATGGCTATGGATGCTATGGCTATGGATATGCGAGCTATGGATATGGCTATGGCTACGGCTATGGCTGCTATGGCCACCATGGCTATGGCAATATCTGCTATGGCTACGGCTATGGTTGCGGCTGCTATGGCTATGGCTGCTACGGCTATGGCTGCTATGGCTATGGCTTCTATGGCTATGGTTATGGCGTTGGCTGCTATGGCTATGGCTATGGCTGCTATGGCTATGGCTGCTATGGCTGTGGCAATGGCTATGGCTGCTATGGCTATGGCTATGGCTGCTATGGCTATGGCTACGTCTGTGGCTGCTATGGCTATGGCTGCTATGGCTCTGGATATGGCTATGGCTATGGCTACTATGGCTCTGGCTATGTCTATGGCTGCTATGGCTATGGCTATGTCTATTGCGACTATGGCTGTGGCTATGGTTGCTATGGCTATTGCGTCTATCTGCTATGGCTATGGCTATTGCTATGGCGTCTATGGCTATGTCTATGGCTAAGGCTGCTATGGTTATGGCTATGGCTGCTATGGCTATTGTTATGCCTATAGCTGCTATGGCAAAGGCTATGGCAGCTATGGCTATGGCTGCTATGGCTATGGCAATGGCTGCTATGGCTATGGCTGCTATGCCTATCGCTTCTATCCCTATGGCTTTTATGGCTATCGCTGTGGCTATGGCTGCTATGGCAATGGCTATGGTTATGGCTGCTATGGCTATGGCCATGGCTATGGCTGCTATGCCTATCGCTTCTATCGCTATGGCTTTTCTGGCTATCGCTATGGCTATGGCTGCTCTGGCAATGGCTATGACTATGGCTGCTATGCCTATCGCTTCTATCGCTATGGCTTTTATGGCTATCGCTGTGGCTGTGGCTTCTATGGCTATGGTTATGGCTATTTCCTGCTATGACTATGGCTGCTATGGCTGCTATGGCTATGGCTATGGCTATGGCAGCTATGGCTATGGTCATGGTGGCTATGGCTATTGCGTCTATAAGCTATGGCTATGGCTATGTCTATGACTGCTACGGCTATGACTATGGCTGCTATAGCTATGGCTGTATCTGCTATGGCTATGGCTATGGCTGCTATGGCTATGGTTATGGCTGCTATGACTATGGCTATGGGTATGGCTGCTATGGCTATGGCTTTGGCTGCTATGGCTATGGCTATGGCTGCTGTGGCTATGGCTGCTATGGCTATGGCTGCTATGGCTATGGCTGTGGCTATGGCTGCTATGGCTATGGCTGCTATGGCTATGGCTGCCATGGCTATGGCTATCGCTGCTATGGCTATGGCTGCTATGGCTATGGCAATGGCTATGGCTGCTATGGCTATGGCTTCTATGGCTATGGTTATGGCTATGGCTGCTATGGCTATGGCTGCTATGGCTGCTATGGCCATGGCTATGGCTATGGCTGCTATGGCTATGGTTATGGTGGCTATGGCTATTGCGTCTATAAGCTATGGCTATGGCTATGTCTATGACTGCTATGGCTATGACTATGGCTGCTATAGCTTTGGCTGTATCTGATATGGCTATGGCTATGGCTACTATGGCCATGGCTATGACTGCTATGGGTATGGCTATGGCTGCTATGGCTGTGGGTATGGCTATAGCTGCTGTGGCTATGGCTATGTCTGCTATGGCTATGGCTGCTATGGCTTTGGCTATGGCTTGTATTGGCTATAGCTATGGCTATGGCTACTATGGCTGTGGCTATGTTTATAGCTGCTATGGCTATGGCTATTGCTATTGCTGCTATGGCTATGGCTATGGCTATGGCTGCTATGGCTATGGCTATGGCTATGGCTATGGCTGCGATGGCTATGGCTATGGCTGCGGCTGCTATGTCTATGGCTGCTATGGCTACGGATATGTCTGCTATGGCTGTGTCAATGGCTGCTATGGCTACGTCTATGGCTGCTATGGCTATGGCTACGTCTGCTATGGCTATGGCTGCTATGGCTGTGGCTATGGCTGCTATGGCTATGGCTGCTATGGCTATGGCTATGGCTATGGCTGCTATGCCTATCGCTTCTATCGCTATGGCTTTTATGGCTATCGCTGTGGCTATGGCTGCTATGGCAATGGCTATGGTTATGGCTGCTATGGCTATGGCCATGGCTATGGCTGCTATGGCTATGGCTATGGCTATGGTTGCTATGGCTATGGTTGCTATGGCTATGGCTGCTATGGCTATGCCTGCTATGGCTATGGCTATGCCTGCGATGGCTATGTATGCTATGGCTATGGCAATGGCTATGGCTGCTATGGCTATGGCTGCTATGGCTATGGCTATGGCTGCTATGGCTATGGCTGCTATGGCTGTGGCAATGGCTATGGCTGCTATGGCTATGGCTACGTATGTGGCTGCTATGGCTATGGCTGCTATGACTCTGGATATGGCTATGGCTATGGCTACTATGGCTCTGGCTATGTCTATGGCTGCTATGGCTATGGCTATGTCTATTGCGACTATGGCTATGGCTATGGTTGCTATGGCTATTGCGTCTATCTGCTATGGCTATGGCTATTGCTATGGCTTCTATCTCTATGTCTATGGCTAAGGCTGCTATGGTTATGGCTATGGCTGCTATGGCTATGGTTATGGCTATAGCTGCTATGGCAAAGGCTATGGCTGCTATGGCTATGGCTGCTATGGCTATGGCAATGGCTGCTATGGCTATGGCTGCTATGCCTATCGCTTCTATCGCTATGGCTTTTATGGCTATCGCTGTGGCTATGGCTGCTATGGCAATGGCTATGGTTATGGCTGCTATGGCTATGGCCATGGCTATGGCTGCTATGGCTATGGCTATGGCTATGGTTGCTATGGCTATGGCTGCTATGGCTATGGCTGCTATGGCTATGGCTATGGTTGCGATGGCTATGGCTTCTATGGCTATGGCTTCTATGGCTATCGCTATGGCTATGACTGCTATGGCTATGGCTACGGCTGTGGCTGCTATGGCTATGGATATGGCTGATATGGCTGTGTCTATGTCTGCTATGATTATGTCTATGGCTGCTATGGCTATGGCTATGGCTGCTATGGCTATGGCCATGTCTGCTATGGCTATGGCTATGTCTACTATGGCTATGTCTGCTATGGCTATGGCTATGTCTACTATGGCTATGTCTCCTATGGCTATGGCTATGTCTACTATGGCTGATATGGCTACGACTATGGCTACTATGGCTATGGATACGGCTGCTATGGCTATGGCTGTTTCTGCTATGGCTATGGCTGCTATGGCTATGGCTATGGCTGCTACGGCTATGGCTGCTACGGCTATGGCTGCTATGGCTATGGCAATGGCTATGGCTGCTATGGCTGTGGCTTCTATGGCTATGGTTATGGCTATGGCTGCTATGACTATGGCTGCTATGGCTGCTATGGCTATGGCTATGGCTATGGCAGCTATGGCTATGGTTATGGTGGCTATGGCTATTGCGTCTATAAGCTATGGCTATGGCTATGTCTATGACTGCTATGGCTATGACTATGGCTGCTATAGCTATGGCTGTATCTGCTATGGCTATGGCTATGTCTGCTATGGCTATGGTTATGGCTGCTATGACTATGGCTATGGGTATGACTGCTATGGCTATGGCTTTGGCTGCTATGGCTATGGCTATGGCTGCTATGGCTATTGCAATGGCTACTATGGCCATGGCTATGACTGCTATGGCTATGGCTATGGCTGCTATGGCTATGGCTATGGCTGCTATGGCTATGGCTACGTCTGTGGTTGCTATGGCTGTGGCTGCTGTGGCTTTGGCTATGGCTTCTATGGCTATGGGTTCTATGGCTATCGCTCTGGCTATGAGTGCTATGGCTATGGCTATTTCAATGGCGGCTATGGCTATGGCTATGGCTATGGCTATGGCTTCTATGGCTATGGCTATGACTCCTATTGCTATGGCTATAGCTGCTATGGCTATGGTTATGGCTATAGCTGCTATGCCTATGGCTATGGCTGCTATGGCTATGGCTACGGCTACAATGGCTATGGCAATGGCCAGTATGGCCATGGCTATGGCTGCTATGGCTATGGCTATGGCTGCTATGGCTGTGGGTATGGTTATAGCTGCTGTGGCTATGGCTATGGCTGCTATGGCTATGGCTGCTATGGCTTTGGCTATGGCTTATATTGGGTATGGCTATGGCTATGGCCGCTATTGCTGTGGCTATGTCTATGGCTGTATGGAAATAGCTATGGCGGCTATGGCTATGGCTATGGCTGCTATGACTATGGCTATGGGTATGGCTGCTGTGGCTATGGCTATGGCTGATATGGCTATGGCTATGGCTATGGCTGCTATGGCTATGGCTGCTATGGCTATGGCTATGGCTGCTATGCCTATGGCTATGGCTATGGCCGCTATGCCTATCGTTTCTATCGCTATGGCTTTTATGGCTATCGCTATGGCTATGGCTGCTCTGGCAATGGATATGGCTATGACTGCTATGGCTATGGCCATGGCTATGGCTGCTATGGCTAGGGCTATGGTTGCTATGGCTATGGCTGATATGGCTATGGCTATGGCGGCGATGGCTATGTATGCGATGGCTATGGCTATGGCTATGGCTATGGCTGCTATGGCTATGGCTACGTCTGTGGCTGCTATGGCTAGGGCTGCTATGGATTTGGCTATGGCTGCTATGGCAATGGCTATGGCTATGGCTGCTATGGAAGTAGCTATGGCAGTTATTGTTATGGCTATGGCTGCTATGGCTATGGCTATGGCTATGGCTGCTGTTGCTATGGCTATGGCTGATATGGCTATGGCTATGGCTACTATGCCCATGGCTATGGCTGCTATGGCTATGGTTGCTATGGCTGTGGTTACGGCTATAGCTGCTATGGCTATGGCTAGGGCTGCTATGGCTATGGCTATTGCTATGTCTAGGCCTATGGCTGCTATTACTATGGCTATGTGTATGGCTACCATGGCTATGGCTATGGCTGCTATGGCTATGGCTATGGCTACTATGCCCATGGCTATGGCTGCTGTGGCTATGGCTATGGCTGCTATGGCTGCGGCTGCTATGGCTACTGCTGCTATGGGTATGGCGACGGTTGCTATTGCTATTGCGTCTATCTGCTAGGGCTAGGGCTATGGCAGTGGCTTCTGAGGCTATGTCTATGGCTAAGGCTGCTATGGGTATGGCTCTGGCTGCTATGGCTATGGCTACGTCTACTATGGCTGCTATGGCTATTACTATGGCTACTATGACAATGGATACGGCTGCTATGGCTATGACTATTTCTGCTATGGCTATGGCTGCTAAGGCTATGGCTATGGCTGCTATGGCTATGGCTGCTATGGCTATGGCTGCTATGGCTAAGGCTATGGCTGCTATGGCTATGGCAATGGCTATGGCTGCTATGGCTATGGCTATGGGTATGGCTGCTGTGGCTATGGCTATGGCTGATATGGCTATGGCTATGGCTATGGCTGCTATGGCTATGGCTATGGCTGCTATGGCTAAGGCTATGGCTGCTATGGCTATGGCTATGGTTGCTATGGCTATTGCTGATATGGCTATGGCTATGGCTGCGATGGCTATGTATGCGATGGCTATGGCTATGGCTATGGCTATGGCTGCTATGGCTATGGCTACGTCTGTGGCTGCTATGGCTAGGGCTGCTATGGATTTGGCTATGGCTGCTATGGCAATGGCTATGGCTATGGCTGCTATGGCTATGGCTATGGCTATGGTTGCTATGGCTATGGCTGCTTTGGCTATGCCTGCTATGGCTATGGCTATGGCTGCGATGGCTATGTATGCTATGGCTATGGCAATGGCTATGGCTGCTATGGCTATGGCTGCTATGCCTATGGCAATGGCTACGGCTGCTATGGCTATGTCTTCTATGGCTACGACTACTATGGCTATCGCTATGGCTATGACTGCTATGGCTATGGCTATGGCTATGGCTGCTATGGCTATGGCTATGGCTATGGCTATGGCTGCTATAGCTATGGCTATGTCTGCTATCGCTATGGCTATGGCTATGTCTGCTATCGCTATGGCTATGGCTACGGCGATGGCTGCTATGGCTATGGCTATGGCTGCTTTGGCTATGGCTATAGCTGCGTTGGCTGCTGTGGCTATGGCTATGTCTATGGCTGCTATGGCTGTGGCTATGGCTATGGCTGCTATGGAAATAGCTATGGCAGTTATTGTTATGGCTATGGCTGCTATGGCTATGGCTATGGCTATGGCTGCTGTTGCTATGGCTATGGCTGATATGGCTATGGCTATGGCTACTATGCCCATGGCTATGGCTGCTACGGCTATGGTTGCTATGGCTGTGGTTACGGCTATAGCTGCTATGGCTATGGCTAGGGCTGCTATGGCTATGGCTATTGCTATGTCTAGGCCTATGGCTGCTATGGCTATGGCTATGTGTATGGCTACTATGGCTATGGCTATGGCTGCTATGGCTATGGCTATGGCTACTATGCCCATGGCTATGGCTGCTGTGGCTATGGCTATGGCTGCTATGGCTGTGGCTGCTATGGCTATTGCTGCTATGGGTATGGCGACGGTTGTTATTGCTATTGCGTCTATCTGCTAGGGCTATGGCTATGGCAGTGGGTTCTGAGGCTATGCCTATGGCTAAGGCTGCTATGGCTATGGCTATGGCTGCTTTGGCTATGGCTATAGCTGCATTGGCTGCTGTGGCTGTGGCTATGTCTACGGCTGCTATGGCTGTGGCTATGGCTATGGCTGCTATGGAAATAGCTATGGCAGCTATGGCTATGGCTATGGCTGCTATGGCTATGGCTATGGCTATGGCTGCGGTGGCTATGGCTATGGCTGATATGGCTATTGCTTTGGCTATAGCTGCTATGGCTACCGCCATGGCTGCTATGGCTATGGCTATGGCTACGGCTATGGCTGCTATGGCTATGCCTATGGCTATGGCTATGGCTATGGCTGCTATGGCCACCATGGCTATGGCAATATCTGCTATGGCTATGGCTATGGTTGCGGCTGCTATGGCTATGGCTGCTACGGCTATGGCTATGGCTATGGCTGCTACGGCTATGGCTATGGCTTGTATGGCTATGGCAATGGCTACTATGGCCATGGCTATGGCTGCTATGGCTATGGCAATGGCTGCTATGGCTATGGTTATGGCTATAGATGCTATGGCTATGGCTATGGCTGCTATGGCTATGGCTACGTCTGTGGCTGCTATGGCTATGGCTGCTATGGATTTGGCTATGGCTGCTACGGCTATGGCTGGTATGGCTATGGCTATGGCTGCTATGGCTATGGCTATGGCTATGGCTGCTACGGCTATGGCTGCTATGGCTATGGCTATGGCTGTTATGGCTATGACTGCTATGGTTGTGGCTATGGCTATGGCTATGTCTATGGCGATGGCTGCTATGGCTATGGCTATGGCTGCTTTGGCTATGGCTATAGCTGCATTGGCTGCTGTGGCTATGGATATGTCTACGGCGGCTATGGCTGTGGCTATGGCTACGGCTGCTATGGAAATAGCTATGGGAGCTATGGCTATGTCTATGGCTGCTATGGCTATGGCTACGGCTATGGCTGCTATGGCTATGGCTATGGCTATGGCTGCTATGGCTATGGCTATGGGTGCTATGGATATGGCTATGACTGATATGGTTATGGCTATGGCTATGGCTGCTATGGCTATGGGTATGGCTGCTATGGCTGTGGCTGCTATGGCTATGGCTATGGCTATGGCTGCTACGGCTATGGCTGCTATGGCTATGGCTATGGCTGTTATGGCTATGGCTGCTATGGCTGTGGCAATGGCTATGGCTGCTATGGCTATGGCTATGGCTGCTATGGCTATGGCTACGTCTGTGGCTGCTATGGCTATGGCTGCTATGGCTTTGGCTATGGCTGCTATGGCTCTGGATATGGCTATGGCTATGGCTGCTATGGCTATGGCTATGGCTTCGGCTGCTATGGCTATGGCTTCTATGGCTATGGCTTCTATGACTATCGCTATGGCTATGGCTATGGCTGCTATGGCTATGGCTATGGCTATGGCTATGGCTGCTATAGCTATGGCTATGTCTGCTATGGCTATGGCTATGGCTACGGCTATAGCTGCTATGGCCACCATGGCTATGGCAATGGCTGCTATGGTTATGGCTATGGCTGCGGCTGCTATGGCTATGGCTGCTGTGGCTTTGGCTATGGCTGCTATGACTATGGCTATGGCTATGGCTAAGGCTGCTATGGCTATGTTTATGTCTATGGCTGCTATGGCTGTGGCTATGGCTAAGGCTGCTATGGCTATGTTTATGTCTATGGCTGCTATGGCTGTGGCTACGGCTATGGCTGCTATGGAAATAACTATGGCAACTATGGCTATGGCTATGGCTTCTATGGCTACGGCTATGGCTGCTATGGCCACAATGGCTATGGCAATGGCTGCTATGGCTACGGCTATGGCTGCTATGCCTATGGCTGTGTGTGTGGCTGCTATGGCTATGGCAGTGGCTATTGCTGCTCTGGCTATGGCTGATATGGCTATGGCTATGGCTATGGCAGCTATGGCTATGGCTATGGCTGCTATGGCTATGACTGCTATGGCTATGGCTATGCCTATGGCTGCTATGCCTATCGCTTCTATCGCTGTGGCTTTTATGGCTATAGCTATATCTATGGCTGCTATGGCAATGGCTATGGCTATGGCTATGTCTGCTATGGCTATGGCCATGGCTATGGCTGCTATGGCTATGGCTATAGCTGCATTGGCTGCTGTGGCTGTGGCTATGTCTATGGCTGCTATGGCTGTGGCTATCGCTATGGCTGCTATGGAAATAGCTATGGCGGCTATGGCTATGGCTATGGCTGCTATGGCTATGGCTGCTATGGCTATGGCTATGGCTATGGCTGCGGTGGCTATGGCTATGGCTGATATGGCTATTGCTTTGGCTATAGCTGCTATGGCTATCGCCATGGCTGCTATGGCTATGGCTATGGCTACGGCTATGGCTGCTATGGCTATGCCTATGGCTATGGCTATGGCTATGGATGCTATGGCTATGGATATGCGAGCTATGGATATGGATATGGCTACGGCTATGGCTGCTATGGCCACCATGGCTATGGCAATATCTGCTATGGCTATGGCTATGGTTGCGGCTGCTATGGCTATGGCTGCTACGGCTATGGCTGCTATGGCTATGGCTTCTATGGCTATGGTTATGGCGTTGGCTGCTATGGCTATGGCTATGGCTGCTATGGCTATGGCTGCTATGGCTGTGGCAATGGCTATGGCTGCTATGGCTATGGCTATGGCTGCTATGGCTATGGCTACGTCTGTGGCTGCTATGGCTATGGCTGCTATGGCTCTGGATATGGCTATGGCTATGGCTACTATGGCTCTGGCTATGTCTATGGCTGCTATGGCTATCGCTATGTCTATTGCGACTGTGGCTATGGCTATGGTTGCTATGGCTATTGCGTCTATCTGCTATGGCTATGGCTATTGCTATGGCTTCTATGGCTATGTCTATGGCTAAGGCTGCTATGGTTATGGCTATGGCTGCTATGGCTATGGTTATGGCTATAGCTGCTATGGCAAAGGCTATGGCTGCTATGGCTATGGTTGCT
Organism: Calliopsis andreniformis; assembly: GCF_051401765.1. Lineage (NCBI taxonomy): Eukaryota > Metazoa > Arthropoda > Insecta > Hymenoptera > Andrenidae > Calliopsis > Calliopsis andreniformis. The sequence goes on along the minus strand of NW_027480456.1, from coordinate 2,022,178 downwards.
ATGGCTATGGCTGCTATGGCTATGGCTGCTATGGCTATGGCTATGGTTGCGATGGCTGTGGCTTCTATGGCTATGGCTTCTATGGCTATCATTATGGCTATGACTGCTATGGCTATGGCTACGGCTATGGCTGCTATGGCTATGGCAGCTATGGCTATGGTTATGGTGGCTATGGCTATTGCGTCTATAAGCTATGGCTATGGCTATGTCTATGACTGCTATGGCTATGACTATGGCTGCTATAGCTATGGCTGTATCTGCTATGGCTATGGCAATGGCTACTATGGCCATGGCTATGACTGCTATGGCTATGGCTATGGCTGCTATGGCTATGGCTATGGCTGCCATGGCTATGGCTACGTCTGTGGTTGCTATGGCTGTGGCTGCTGTGGCTTTGGCTATGGCTTCTATGGCTATGGGTTCTATGGCTATCGCTCTGGCTATGAGTGCTATGGCTATGGCTATGGCTAAGGCGGCTATGGCTATGGCTATGGCTATGGCTATGGCTTCTATGGCTATGGCTATGACTCCTATGGCTATGTCTATGGCTGCTATGGCTATGGTTATGGCTATAGCTGCTATGCCTATGGCTGTGGCTGCTATGGCTATGGCTACGGCTACAATGGCTATGGCAATGGCTAGTATGGCCATGGCTATGGCTGCTATGGCTATGGCTATGGCTGCTATGGCTGTGGGTATGGCTATAGCTGCTGTGGCTATGGCTATGGCTGCTATGGCTATGGCTGCTATGGCTTTGGCTATGGCTTGTATTGGGTATGGCTATGGCTATGGCCGCTATTGCTGTGGCTATATCTATGGCTGCTATGGAAATAGCTATGGCGGCTATGGCTATGGCTATGGCTGCTATGACTATGGCTATGGGTATTGCTGCTGTGGCTATGGCTATGGCTGATATGGCTATGGCTATGGCTATGGCTGCTATGGCTATGGCTGCTATGGCTATGGCTATGGCTGCTATGGCTATGGCTATGGCTATGGCCGCTATGTTTATCGTTTCTATCGCTATGGATTTTATGGCTATCGCTATGGCTATGGCTGCTCTGGCAATGGATATGGCTATGACTGCTATGGCTATGGCCATGGCTGTGGCTGCTATGGCTATGGCTATGGTTGCTATGGCTATGGCTGATATGGCTATGGCTATGGCTGCGATGGCTATGTATGCGATGGCTATGGCTATGGCTATGGCTATGGCTGCTATGGCTATGGCTACGTCTGTGGCTGCTATGGCTACGGCTGCTATGGATTTGGCTATGGCTGCTATGGCAATGGCTATGGCTATGGCTGCTATGGCTATGGCTATGGCTATGGTTGCTATGGCTATGGCTGTGAGGTGGTAGGTAACAAAAATAATAATTCACTCCGTAAATATATACCACACTCTTTTAATCGTCAAAACTACGACGTGAAAAACAAGTACAAGAAAAAAAAAACTGAGCGATAGCTCGACAGCGACCTGGCGGGTTCGAGTCTCGGTCAAGGAATCTCCCTTCAATACGCGCGGAAAAATTACCTGGCACGAAACGCAGGCCTACATACATCTGGTTCCCAGATGGGTAACCTTGGCGAAAACTCCTCGCTACAAACCTTCGGGAAAAACCCCGGCCGACTCGTCGCTTTCCGATTTTATGATAGGGTGAATGGTAGTGCTAGTCGCTACATCACCCCCCCACTAGTAATTCACTGTAATTACGAAAAGAACAATTAGCTATCCTAATCTATTAAACTTTAGCAGTGACTCTTAAAAAAACAAATCTAAAACAATTACGGAAAACCGGCTTGTAACCTATCGGGAAACCTAACACGTCTGCCAGATCGCGTAGTGAAAGGCGCTGTTGTGTCTGTATTCGGCGCTGGTACAATTGGTACTGTGTTGGTGTGGAACGAAGTTCTTACAACTGATGAACCGGCAGTATTGCTCGTTGACGCAAAATCAGACGGTACGGAATTACTGTCTGGTATAATTTGAGTACGGTCCGGTTGTATCGGAATATCATCGGAAACTACATACGCTGGTTTTAATCTGTTAATTGAAACTACCGTATGCTTGCCACGAATGTTAATGGTAAATGTCTTTTGATTCCGACTTATGACCTGATACGGTCCATCGTATGGCTGTTGCAAAATTGATCTTGACGCATCGTGACGAAGAAAAACCTGATCACAATTCTCTAAATCTTTGTAAACAAATATCCGTGGGCTACCATGACACGACGCTTCAGTAGGACCGATATTCCGGAAATATTCCCGCAAATCCTTCACGAAAGTTACTGAATCTGAGATCGCAGACGGTGTCAAAAATTCGCCAGGCAACCGTAGGGTTTCGCCATACACCAATTCCGCTGAAGTAGCCTTCAGATCCTCCTTCCAGGCTGAGCGAATGCCCAGCATAATGGTCGGAAGGACCTCCGTCCACCGACTATGTTGATAGCATCTAATAGCGGCTTTAAATTGGCGATGAAAACGTTCGACCATACCGTTTGCCGCGGGGTGGTAAGCCGTGGTGTGCCAATGGGTCATTCCTAGCAACGAATTCAATTCTTTGAAAAGGTGGGACTCAAACTGCCTACCTTGGTCGGTAGTCACTCGTAACGGAATTCCAAAACGGCAAATCCACGCTTCGTAAAATGCTCGTGCCACGGTAGCAGCCTCCTGGTCGCGCAAAGGTATGGCCTCTGGCCACCGCGTGAAACGATCGACGCAGGTCAGGCAATATCGATACCCCTCAGAAACGGGTAGAATCACAATATCCACGTGGACGTGTTCGAATCTCGCCGAAAGTTGCGTAAAAGAACCTATAGGTGCAGCCACGTGTTTATTAATTTTAGATCGCTGGCATGGAATACAACTTCGAGTCCATTCTCGACAATCAGCTTTAATCGACGGCCAAACGTAGCGCTGCGTTACGAGCTTGACCGTCGAATTAATTCCGGGATGCGAAAGACCATGCAACGCGTTAAACGCAGTTCGACGAAAAGGCACCGTAAGGAATGGTCGCACACACTCCGTCGACACATCACAATATATTTTCGTACTCGAACCGGGAATCGCCAGCAGTTTCAACGATAACCCGGAAGATTCTTGTAAAAACGCTTGTAATTCTGGGTCGGTAGCCTGAGACGTTGCCAATGCTTCAAAATTTATGGCTTTTTCCACCGTGTCAATCCTAGACAACGCATCCGCGACAACATTATCGCGTCCTGATACATGACGAATGTCAGTAGTAAATTGGCTAATATAACTTAATTGCCGTATCTGTCTCGGGGTATGTTTATCCGATTTACAATTAAATGCAAAAATTAAAGGTTTGTGGTCAGTATACACTACAAAGCTTCTGCCTTCAAGAAGATGACGAAAATGCTTAATAGAGGAATAAATAGCTAATAGCTCTCTATCAAAAGTAGAATAATTTTGCTCTGTTTCTGAAAGTTTGGCTGAAAAGAAGGCTAAAGGTTCTACACTATTATTGACACGCTGGTGGAGGGCTGCGCCAACCATAATATTTGATGCATCGCAAATAAGCTCCACCTGTGCGTTGGGTTCTGGATGAGCTAACAAAGCTGCTTGCGACAAGCTCTCCTTGCACTGACGGAACGCTTCCCGTGCCTCCGGTGTCCAAACCACCGGTTGGCTACCCTTAATATTCGAAACTAACAGCTCGTTCAAGGGGGCCTGAACCTGCGCCGCTCTCGGTATAAAACGCCTATAAAAGTTCACCATCCCTAAGAAACGACGCAACTGTTTCGCTGTTTCTGGTTCAGGAAAACTTTTAATTATTTCGACTTTGTCATCTAATGGACGTGTCCCGCTATCCGACACGATATAGCCAAGGAATTTTACCTCTGACTTCCCAAAAACGCATTTGCTTGGATTAAGCACGATATTATACTGCTTGAGACGATTGAATAAAATCTCTAAATGTTTTAAATGTTCTTCCTCAGACTCAGATGCAACCAAAATATCGTCAATGAAGACATAGCAAAAATCTAACTCTCTTACTACCTCGTCCATGAACCTTTGGAACGTCTGTGCGGCGTTCCGTAAGCCAAAGGTCATGACAAGAAATTCAAATAGTCCAAATGGAGTGACAATTGCAGTTTTTGGAATGTCTTCGGTTGCTACAGGTATCTGATTGTAAGCGCGTACAAGGTCAATAGTTGAAAAAATACGTTTCCCTCTCAACGATTGTGCAAAATCGTGAATATGACGGACAGGATAGCGGTCGGGAACCGTCCGTGCGTTAAGCGCGCGATAATCGCCGCACGGTCGCCAAGAATCGCTACCCTTTTTCGGAACTAAATGTAACGGAGAAGACCAGTTACTCTTCGAAGGGCGCGCAATGCCGAGTCGCAACATCACTTCAAACTCTTTTCTAGCAATACTCAGCCTATCCGGTGCAAGACGTCGTGGCTTGCAGGCAACGGAAGGTCCAGGAGTGGTCTTGATATGATGGCGAATGCTGTGCTTAATCTCCGCAGGTATTCCTCCAGGCTTCGTTATCTCCGGAAACCGTTTAAGCAGGGCATGGTATACAGATCCACCATGAACCGTTTTGATGGAACAGGGTTCGGCTCCAACAGCTGCTCCTTTCGACGCGATGTTAGAGAGCTGGTCGATCAAACAGCGATTTCGCACGTCCACCAACAATCCAAAATGGGCCAAAAAATCTGCTCCGATGATTGGTCTGGAAACATCCGCGATCACAAATCTCCATGTAAAATCCCGACGGAGTCCCAAATTTAGCGTCAGGGTAGTCGTGCCGTACGTCGCAATCGCGGTACCGTTCGCCGCAAAGAGCTCGTACGCCGCCTTCGAACATGGGCCGCGAATAGACTTGCGGGGAATTACGCAGAGGTCGGCCCCAGTATCGACCAAAAATTGCGTCTTTGATTGACGATCGTTGATAAAAAGACGACACAACGTCGGGCAGGAGCCGCTAGTCGTCATTAACGACTGCCCCGAGTGTTTCCCTGATTGTATGTACACGGCTGTATACACCGGTGCGCCTTATCAGCATAATTGTAATGGTACCAGCACATACCATTCGACGCATGATCTCTAGAAGGAGTTCTTCTTCTTGATGTACTTCGACGTCGTCCTCGACCGCCGCTGTTGCGGAAAGGTCTATCCCTACGGGAGAATCGCAATTCTGCGATTTGGCCCTTCAAGACTTCCGTTTGTTCTTGAAGTGAGATAATGAGCTGCATCATACGCTCCGTAAGTGTCTCACTCTGACTGGAATGAGCGGTTTCGGCGACCACAGAACGGCCTGGGATTGTATCGCATATCGCATCCGCCAACTCAGCAACTTTATCCAGCGCTGTGTCCTTCTGCGTCACCAAAATTGCCTGCACATTCACCGGTAAACGTCCGATCCAAAGAGTTCGCAGCAAAGATTCGGACACACACGTTCCGGCCAGGCCACGCAAATGCCGCAAAAATTGTGACGGCTTCCGATCGCCGATCTCTTCATGTTCTAGCAATCTACGAGCCTTTTGCTCCTGCGAGACACTTAGACGTCGAATCAGCTCAGTCTTAAGAGCTTCGTATAGGCCAGATTTCGGGGGATCCAAAAGGATATCGCGAACTTCCGCGATATATCGCGGTCCTAAGGCACCCGTCACATAGCTGGCTTTATGAGCGTCGGACACGATCCCGGCAGTCGCGAAATTACGTTCCAGTATACAGAACCACAGTTCAGGATCACTCGGAGTAAATTCCGGTATTCGGAAACCGACACGATCACCAAGGGGCGCGAGAGCGGGCCCTGTAGAAGCACTAGCAGCACTTTCATTATCTGGCATCGTTATAATGTTTTACCACACACGGCACAGTTCAATGTTCACAATTCACGTAGTACCCGATTACGCCTGGCTCCGAATCACGTCGGGGTCACCACTGAGGTGGTAGGTAACAAAAATAATAATTCACTCCGTAAATATATACCACACTCTTTTAATCGTCAAAACTACGACGTGAAAAACAAGTACAAGAAAAAAAAAACTGAGCGATAGCTCGACAGCGACCTGGCGGGTTCGAGTCTCGGTCAAGGAATCTCCCTTCAATACGCGCGGAAAAATTACCTGGCACGAAACGCAGGCCTACATACATCTGGTTCCCAGATGGGTAACCTTGGCGAAAACTCCTCGCTACAAACCTTCGGGAAAAACCCCGGCCGACTCGTCGCTTTCCGATTTTATGATAGGGTGAATGGTATTGCTAGTCGCTACAGCTGCTATGGCTATGGCTATGGTTGCGATGGCTATGGCTTCTATGGGTATGGCTTCTATGGCTATCGCTATGGCTATGACTGCTATGGCTATGGCTACGGCTATGGCTGCTATGGCTATGGATATGGCTGCTATGGCTGTGTCTATGGCTGCTATGGCTATGTCTATGGCTGCTATGGCTATGGCTATGGCTGCTATGGCTATGGCCATGTCTGCTATGGCTATGGCTATGTCTACTATGGCTATGTCTGCTATGGCTATGGCTATGTCTACTATGGCTATGTCTGCTATGGCTATGGCTATGTCTACTATGGCTGCTATGGCTACGACTATGGCTACTATGGCTATGGATACGGCTGCTATGGCTATGGCTATTTCTGCTATGGCTATGGCTGCTATGGCTATGGCTATGGCTGCTACGGCTATGGCTGCTACGGCTATGGCTGCTATGGCTATGGCTATGGCTATGGCAGCTATGGCTATGGTTATGGTGGCTATGGCTATTGCGTCTATAAGCAATGGCTATGGCTATGGCTATGGCTATGGCTATGGCTGCTATGGCTTTGGCTATGGCTGATATGGCTATGGCTATGGGTATGGCTGCTATGGCTATGGCAATGGCTACTATGGCCATGGTTATGACTACTATGGCTATGGCTATGGCTGCTATGGCTATGGCTGCTAGGACTATGGCTATGGCTGCTATTGCTGTGGCTGCTATGGCTATGGCAATGGCTATGGCTGCTATGGCTATGGCTATGGCTATGACTGCTATGGCTATGGCTATGGCTGCTATGGCTATGGCTGCTATGGCTATGGCTATGGCAATGGCTATGGCTGGTATGGCTATGGCTGCTATGGCAATGGCTATGGCTATGGCTGCTATGGCTATGGCTATGGCTATGGTTGCTATGGCTATGGCTGCTATGGCTATGGCTATGGTTGCGATGGCTATGGCTTCTATGGCTATGGCTTCTATGGCTATCGCTATGGCTATGACTGCTATGGCTATGGCTACGGCTATGGCTGCTATGGATATGGATATGGCTGCTATGGCTGTGTCTATGGCTGCTATGGCTATGTCTATGGCTGCTATGGCTATGGCTATGGCTGCTATGGCTATGGCCATGTCTGCTATGGCTATGGCTATGTCTTCTATGGCTATGTCTGCTATGGCTATGGCTATGTCTACTATGGCTATGTCTGCTATCGCTATGGCTATGTCTACTATGGCTGCTATGGCTACGACTATGGCTACTATGGCTATGGATACGGCTGCTATGGCTATGGCTATTTCTGCTATGGCTATGGCTTCTATGGCTATGGCTATGGCTGCTACGGCTATGGCTGCTACGGCTATGGCTGCTATGGCTATGGCAATGGCTATGGCTGCTATGGCTGTGGCTTCTATGGCTATGGTTATGGCTATGGCTGCTATGACTATGGCTGCTATGGCTGCTATGGCTATGGCTATGGCTATGGCAGCTATGGCTATGGTTATGGTGGCTATGGCTATTGCGTCTATAAGCAATGGCTATGGCTATGGCTATGGCTATGGCTATGGCTGCTATGGCTTTGGCTATGGCTGATATGGCTATGGCTATGGGTATGGCTGCTATGGCTATGGCAATGGCTACTATCGCCATGGTTATGACTACTATGGCTATGGCTATGGCTGCTATGGCTATGGCTGCTAGGGCTATGGCTATGGCTGCTATTGCTGTGGCTGCTATGGCTATGGCAATGGCTATGGCTGCTATGGCTATGGCTATGGCTATGACTGCTATGGCTATGGCTATGGCTGCTATGGCTATGGCTGCTATGGCTATGGCTATGGCAATGGCTATGGCTGCTATGGCTATGGCTGCTATGGCTACGGCAGTGGCTATGGCTGCTATGACTATGGCTTCTATGGCTATGGCTTCTATGGCTATCGCTATGGCTATGGCTGCTATGGCTATGGCTGCTATGGCCATGGCTATGTCTCCTATGGCTATGGCTATGTCTGCTATGGCTATGGCTATGGCTGCCATGGCTATGCCTTTTGTGGCTATGGCTTCTGTGGCTATCGCTATGGCCATGGCTGCTTTGGCTATGGCTTTAGCTGCATTGGCTGCTGTGGCTATAGCTATGTCTATGGCTGCTATGGCTGTGGCTATGGCTATGGCTGCTATAGCTTTGGCTATGGCTGATATGTCTATGGCTATGGGTATGGCTGCTATGGCTATGGCAATGGCTACTATGGCCATGACTATGACTGCTATGGTTATGGCTATGGCTGCTATAGCTATGGCTGCTAGGGCTATGGCTATGGCTGCTATTGCTCTGGCTGCTATGGCTATGGCAATGGTTATGGCTGCTACGGCTATGGCTGCTGTGGCTATGGCTGTGGCTGCTATGGCTGTGGTTACGGATGCTATGGCTAGGGCTGCTCTGGCTATGGCTATGCCTGCTATGGCTATGGCTATAGCTGCTGTGGCTTTGGCTATGGCTACTATGGCTGTTATTGCTGTGCCTATGGCTACTATGGCTATAGATACGGCTGCTCTGGCTATGGCTATGGCTATGTCTGCTATGGCTATGGCTATGGCTGCCATGGCTATGCCTTTTGTGGCTATGGCTTCTATGGCTATCGCTATGGCTATGGCTGCTTTGGCTATGGCTTTAGCTGCATTGGCTGCTGTGGCTATGGCTATGTCTATGGCTGCTATGGCTGTGGCTATGGCTATGGCTGCTATGGAAATAGTTATGGCAGCAATGGCTATGGCTATGGCTGCTATGGCTACGGCTATGGCTGCTATGGCCACCATGGCTATGTCTATGGCTGCTATGGCTGTGGCTCTGGCTATGGCTGCTATGGATATAGCTATGGCAGCTATGGCTATGACTATGCCTGCTATGGATATAGCTATGGCAGGTATGGCTATGGCTATGGCTGCTATGGCTATGGCTATGGCTATGGCTGCTATGGCTTTGGCTATGACTGATATGTCTATGGCTACGTGTATGGCTGCTATGGCTATGGCAATGGCTACTATGGCCATTGCTATGACTGCTATGGCTATGGCTATGGCTGCTATAGCTATGGCTTCTAGGGCTATGGCTATGGCTGCTATTGCTCTGGCTGCAATGGCTATGGCAATGGCTATGGCTGCTATGGCTATGGCTGCTGTGGCTATGGCTATGGCTGCTATGGCTGTGGTTACGGCTTCTATGGCTATGTCTATGGCTATGTCTGCTATGGCTATGGCTGCTCTGGCTTTGGCTATGGCTACTATGGCTGTTATTGCTATGGCTATAACTCCTGTGGCTATGGCTATGCCTGCTATGGCTATGGTTATGGCTATAGCTGCTATGCCTATGGCTATGGCTGCTATGGCTATGGCTACGGCTACAATGGCTATGGCAATGGCTAGTATGGCCATGGCTATGGCTGCTATGGCTATGGCTACGGCTACAATGGCTATGGCAATGGCTAGTATGGCCATGGCTATGGCTGCTATGGCTATGGCTATGGCTGCTATGGCTATGGCTATGGCTATGGCTGCTATGGCTATGGTTGTGGTTGCAATGGCTATTGCGTCTATCTGCTATGGCTATGGCTGTGGATATGGCTTCTATGGCTATGTCTATGGCTAAGGCTGCTATGGCTTGGCCATGGCTGCTATGGCTATGGCTATAGCTACATTGGCTGCTGTGGGTATGGCTATGTCTATGGCTGCTATGGCTGTGGTTATGGCTATGGCTTCTATGGAAATAACTATGGCGGCTATCGCTATGGCTATAGTTGCATTGGCTGCTATGGCTATGGCTATGTCTATGGCTGCTATGGCTATGAAAATGTCTATGGCTGCTATGGCTATGGCTATGTCTGCTATGGCTATGGCTATGGCTGCTTTGGCTATGGCTATAGCTGGGGCTGCTGTGGCTATGGCTGCTATGGCTATGGCTATGGCTGCTTTCGCTAGGGCTATAGCTGCATTGGCTGCTGTGGCTATGGCTATGTCTATGGCTGCTATGGCTGTGGCTCTGGCTATGGCTGCTACGGATATAGCTATGGCAGCTATGGCTATGACTATGCCTGCTTTGGATATAGCTATGGCAGGTATGGCTATGGCTATGACTGCTATGGCTATGGCTATGGCTATGGCTGCTATGGCTTTGGCTATGGCTGATATGGCTATGGCTATGGGTATGGCTGCTATGGCTATGGCAATGGCTACTATGGCCATGGTTATGACTGCTATGGCTATGGCTATGGCTGCTATGGCTATGGCAGCTAGGGCTAGGGCTATGGCTGCTATTGCTGTGGCTGCTATGGCTATGGCAATGGCTATGGCTGCTATGGCTATGGCTATGGCTATGACTGCTATGGCTATGGCTATGGCTGCTATGGCTATGGCTGCTATGGCTATGGCTATGGCAATGGCTATGGCTGCTATGGCTATGGCTGCTATGGCTACGGCAGTGGCTATGGCTGCTATGACTATGGCTTCTATGGCTATGGCTTCTATGGCTATCGCTATGGCTATGGCTGCTATGGCTATGACTATGGCTGCTATGGCCATGGCTATGTCTCCTATGGCTATGGCTATGTCTGCTATGGCTATGGCTATGGCTGCCATGGCTATGCCTTTTGTGGCTATGGCTTCTGTGGCTATCGCTATGGCCATGGCTGCTTTGGCTATGGCTTTAGCTGCATTGGCTGCTGTGGCTATAGCTATGTCTATGGCTGCTATGGCTGTGGCTATGGCTATGGCTGCTATGGCTTTGGCTATGGCTGGTATGTCTATGGCTATGGGTATGGCTGCTATGGCTATGGCAATGGCTACTATGGCCATGACTATGACTGCTATGGTTATGGCTATGGCTGCTAGGGCTATGGCTATGGCTGCTATTGCTCTGGCTGCTATGGCTGTGGCAATGGTTATGGCTGCTACGGCTATGGCTGCTGTGGCTATGGCTGTGGCTGCTATGGCTGTGGTTACGGATGCTATGGCTATGGCTAAGGCTGCTCTGTCTATGGCTATGGCTGCTATGGCTATGGCTATAGCTGCTGTGGCTTTGGCTATGGCTACTATGGCTGTTATTGCTATGGCTATGGCTACTATGGCTATGGATACGGCTGCTCTGGCTATGGCTATGGCTATGTCTGCTATGGCTATGGCTATGGCTGCCATGGCTATGCCTTTTCTGGCTATGGCTTCTATAGCTATCGCTATGGCTATGGCTGCTTTGGCTATGGCTTTAGCTGCATTGGCTGCTGTGGCTATGGCTGTGTCTGTGTCTGCTATGGCTGTGGCTATGGCTATGGCTGCTATGGAAATAGTTATGGCAGCAGTGGCTATGGCTATGGCTGCTATGGCTACGGCTATGGCTGCTATGGCCACCATGGCTATGTCTATGGCTGCTATGGCTGTGGCTCTGGCTATGGCTGCTATGGATATAGCTATGGCAGCTATGGCTATGACTATGCCTGCTATGGATATAGCTATGGCAGGTATGGCTATGGCTATGGCTGCTATGGCTATGGCTATGGCTATGGCTGCTATGGCTTTGGCTATGACTGATATGTCTATGGCTACGTGTATGGCTGCTATGGCTATGGCAATGGCTACTATGGCCATTGCTATGACTGCTATGGCTATGGCTATGGCTGCTATAGCTATGGCTTCTAGGGCTATGGCTATGGCTGCTATTGCTCTGGCTGCAATGGCTATGGCAATGGCTATGGCTGCTATGGCTATGGCTGCTGTGGCTATGGCTATGGCTGCTATGGCTGTGGTTACGGCTTCTATGGCTATGTCTACGGCTATGTCTGCTATGGCTATGGCTATGGCTGCTCTGGCTTTGGCTATGGCTACTATGGCTGTTATTGCTATGGCTATAACTCCTGTGGCTATGGCTATGCCTGCTATGGCTATGGTTATGGCTATAGCTGCTATGCCTATGGCTATGGCTGCTATGGCTATGGCTACGGCTACAATGGCTATGGCAATGGCTAGTATGGCCATGGCTATGGCTGCTAGGGCTATGGCTATGGCTGCTATGGCTATGGCTACGGCTACAATGGCTATGGGTACGTCTGTGGTTGCTATGGCTGTGGCTGCTGTGGCTTTGGCTATGGCTTCTATGGCTATGGGTTCTATGGCTATCGCTCTGGCTATGAGTGCTATGGCTATGGCTATGGCTATGGCTGCTATGGCTGTGGGTATGGCTACAGCTGCTGTGGCTATGGCTATGTCTGCTATGGCTATGGCTGCTATGGCTATGGCTATGGCTTTGGCTGCTATGGCTATGGCTATGGCTGCTATGGCTATGGCAATGGCTACTATGGCCATGGCTATGACTGCTATGGCTATGGCTATGGCTGCTATGGCTATGGTTATGGCTATAGCTGCTATGCCTATGGCTATGGCTGCTATGGCTATGGCTACGGCTACAATGGCTATGGCTGCTATGGCTATGGCTACGGCTACAATGGCTATGGCAATGGCTAGAATGGCCATGGCTATGGCTGCTATGGCTATGGCTATGGCTGCTATGGCTATGGCTATGGCTATGGCTGCTATGGCTATGGCTATGGCTATGGCCGCTATGCCTATCGCTTCTATCGCTATGGCTTTTCTGGCTATCGCTATGGCTATGGCTGCTCTGGCAATGGCTATGGCTATGACTGCTATGGCTATGGTCATGACTATGGCTGCTATGGCTATGGCTATGGTTGCTATGGCTATGGCTGCTATGGCTTTGGCTATGGCTTGTATTGGCTATAGCTATGGCTATGGCTACTATGGCTGTGGCTATGTTTATGGGTGCTATGGCTATGGCTATGGCTATTGCTGCTATGGCTATGGCTATGGCTATGGCTGCTATGGCTATGGCTATGGCTATGGCTATGGCTAGGATGGCTATGGCTATGGCTGCGGCTGCTATGTCTATGGCTGCTATGGCTACGGATATGTCTGCTATGGCTGTGTCTATGGCTGCTATGGCTATGTCTATGGCTGCTATGGCTATGGCTACGGCTGCTATGGCTATGGCTGCTATGGCTGTGGCTATGGCTGCTATGGCTATGGCTGCTATGGCTATGGCTATGTCTATGGCTGCTATGCCTATCGCTTCTATCGCTATGGCTTTTATGGCTATCGCTGTGGCTATGGCTGCTATGGCTATGGCAATGGCTATGGCTGCTATGGCTGTGGCTTCTATGGCTATGGTTATGGCTATTTCCTGCTATGACTATGGCTGCTATGGCTGCTATGGCTATGGCTATGGCTATGGCAGCTATGGCTATGGTCATGGTGGCTATGGCTATTGCGTCTATAAGCTATGGCTATGGCTATGTCTATGACTGCTATGGCTATGACTATGGCTGCTATAGCTATGGCTGTATCTGCTATGGCTATGGCTATGGCTGCTATGGCTATGGTTATGGCTGCTATGACTATGGCTATGGGTATGGCTGCTATGGCTATGGCTTTGGCTGCTATGGCTATGGCTATGGCTGCTGTGGCTATGGCTATGGCTATGGCTGTGGCTTCTATGGCTATGGCTATGACTCCTATGGCTATGGCTATGGCTGCTATGGCTATGGCTGTTATGGCTATGGCTATGGCTGCGATGGCTATGGCTTCAATGGCTATGGCTTCTATGGCTATCGCTATGGCTATGACTGCTATGGCTATGGCTATGGCTATGGCTGCTATGGCTATGGCTATGGCTATGGCTGCTATGGCTATGGTTATGGCTGCTATGACTATAGCTATGGGTATAGCTGCTATGGCTATGGCTATGGCTGCTATGGCTATGGCTACGTCTGTGGTTGCTATGGCTGTGGCTGCTGTGGCTTTGGCTATGGCTTCTATGGCTATGGGTTCTATGGCTATCGCTCTGGCTATGAGTGCTATGGCTATGGCTATGGCTATGGCTATGGTTATGGCTGCTATGACTATGGCTATGGGTATGGCTGCTATGGCTATGGCTTTGGCTGCTATGGCTATGGCTATGGCTGCTATGGCTATGGCAATGGCTACTATGGCCATGGCTATGACTGCTATGGCTATGGCTATGGCTGCTATGGCTATGTCTATGGCTGCTATGGCTATGGCTACGTCTGTGGTTGCAATGGCTGTGGCTGCTGTGGCTTTGGCTATGGCTTCTATGGCTATGGGTTCTATGGCTATCGCTCTGGCTATGAGTGCTATGGCTATGGCTATGGCTATGGCTATGGCTGCTATGGCTATGGCTATAGCTATGGCTATGGCTTCTATGGCTATGGCTATAACTCCTATGGCTATGGCTATGCCTGCTATGGCTATGGTTATGGCTATAGCTGCTATGCCTATGGCTATGGCTGCTATGGCTATGGCTACGGCTACAATGGCTATGGCAATGGCTAGTATGGCCATGGCTATGGCTGCTATGGCTATGGCTACGGCTACAATGGCTATGGCAATGGCTAGTATGGCCATGGCTATGGCTGCTATGGCTATGGCTATGGCTGCTATGGCTATGGCTATGGCTATGGCTGCTATGGCTATGGCTATGGCTATGGCCGCTATGCCTATCGCTTCTATCGCTATGGCTTTTCTGGCTATCGCTATGGCTATGGCTGCTCTGGCAATGGCTATGGCTATGACTGCTATGGCTATGGCCATGACTATGGCTGCTATGGCTATGGCTATGGTTGCTATGGCTATGGCTGCTATGGCTTTGGCTATGGCTTGTATTGGCTATAGCTATGGCTATGGCTACTATGGCTGTGGCTATGTTTATGGGTGCTATGGCTATGGCTATGGCTATTGCTGCTATGGCTATGGCTATGGCTATGGCTGCTATGGCTATGGCTATGGCCATGGCTATGGCTAGGATGGCTATGGCTATGGCTGCGGCTGCTATGTCTATGGCTGCTATGGCTACGGATATGTCTGCTATGGCTGTGTCTATGGCTGCTATGGCTATGTCTATGGCTGCTATGGCTATGGCTACGGCTGCTATGGCTATGGCTGCTATGGCTGTGGCTATGGCTGCTATGGCTATGGCTGCTATGGCTATGGCTATGACTATGGCTGCTATGCCTATCGCTTCTATCGCTATGGCTTTTATGGCTATCGCTGTGGCTATGGCTGCTATGGCTATGGCAATGGCTATGGCTGCTATGGCTGTGGCTTCTATGGCTATGGTTATGGCTATTTCCTGCTATGACTATGGCTGCTATGGCTGCTATGGCTATGGCTATGGCTATGGCAGCTATGGCTATGGTCATGGTGGCTATGGCTATTGCGTCTATAAGCTATGGCTATGGCTATGTCTATGACTGCTATGGCTATGACTATGGCTGCTATAGCTATGGCTGTATCTGCTATGGCTATGGCTATGGCTGCTATGGCTATGGTTATGGCTGCTATGACTATGGCTATGGGTATGGCTGCTATGGCTATGGCTTTGGCTGCTATGGCTATGGCTATGGCTGCTGTGGCTATGGCTATGGCTATGGCTGTGGCTTCTATGGCTATGGCTATGACTCCTATGGCTATGGCTATGGCTGCTATGGCTATGGCTGTTATGGCTATGGCTATGGCTGCGATGGCTATGGCTTCAATGGCTATGGCTTCTATGGCTATCGCAATGGCTATGACTGCTATGGCTATGGCTATGGCTATGGCTGCTATGGCTATGGCTATGGCTATGGCTGCTATGGCTATGGTTATGGCTGCTATGACTATAGCTATGGGTATAGCTGCTATGGCTATGGCTATGGCTGCTATGGCTATGGCTACGTCTGTGGTTGATATGGCTGTGGCTGCTGGGGCTTTGGCTATGGCTTCTATGGCTATGGGTTCTATGGCTATCGCTCTGGCTATGAGTGCTATGGCTATGGCTATGGCTATGGCGGCTATGGCTATGGCTATGGCTATGGCTATGGCTTCTATGGCTATGGGTATGACTCCTATGGCTATGGCTATGGCTGCTATGGCTATGGCTATGGCTGCTATTGCTATGGCTGCTATGGCTGTGGCTATGGCTGCTATGGCTATGGCTGCTATGGCTATGGCTATGGCTATGGCTATGGCTGCTATGCCTATCGCTTCTATTGCTATGGCTTTTATGGCTATCGCTATGGCTATGGCTGCTATGGCAATGGCTACGGTTATGGCTGCTATGGCTATGGCCGTGGCTATGGCTGCTATGGCTATGGCTATGGCTATGGTTGCTATGGCTATGGCTGCTATGGCTATGGCTGCTATGGCTATGGCTATGGCTGCGATGGCTATGGCTTCAATCGCTATGGCTTCTATGGCTATCGCTATGGCTATGACTGCTATGCCTATGGCTATGGCTGTGGCTGATATGGCTATGGCTGTGGCTACGGCTATGGCTGCTATAGCTATGGCTATGTCTGCTATGGCTATGGCTGTGGCTACGACTATGGCTACTATGGCTATGGATACGGCTGCTATGGCTATGGCTATTTCTGCTATGGTTATGGCTGCTATGGCTATGGCTATGGCTCCTACGGCTATGGCTGCTATGGCTATGGCTGCTATGGCTATGGCTGTGGCTATGGCTGCTATGGCTATGGCTGCTATGGCTATGGCTGCCATGGCTATGGCTATCGCTGCTATGGCTATGGCTGCTATGGCTATGGCAATGGCTATGGCTGCTATGGCTATGGCTTCTATGGCTATGGTTATGGCTATGGCTGCTATGGCTATGGCTGCTATGGCTGCTATGGCCATGGCTATGGCTATGGCTGCTATGGCTATGGTTATGGTGGCTATGGCTATTGCGTCTATAAGCTATGGCTATGGCTATGTCTATGACTGCTATGTCTATGACTATGGCTGCTATAGCTTTGGCTGTATCTGCTATGGCTATGGCTATGGCTACTATGGCCATGGCTATGACTGCTATGGGTATGGCTATGGCTGCTATGGCTGTGGGTATGGCTATAGCTGCTGTGGCTATGGCTATGTCTGCTATGGCTATGGCTGCTATGGCTTTGGCTATGGCTTGTATTGGCTATAGCTATGGCTATGGCTACTATGGCTGTGGCTATGTTTATAGCTGCTATGGCTATGGCTATTGCTATTGCTGCTATGGCTATGGCTATGGCTATGGCTGCTATGGCTATGGCTATGGCTATGGCTATGGCTGCGATGGCTATGGCTATGGCTGCGGCTGCTATGTCTATGGCTGCTATGGCTACGGATATGTCTGCTATGGCTGTGTCAATGTCTGCTATGGCTACGTCTATGGCTGCTATGGCTATGGCTACGTCTGCTATGGCTATGGCTGCTATGGCTGTGGCTACGGCTGCTATGGCTATGGCTGCTATGGCTATGGCTATGGCTATGGCTGCTATGCCTATCGATTCTATCGCTATGGCTTTTATGGCTATCGCTGTGGCTATGGCTGCTATGGCAATGGCTATGGTTATGGCTGCTATGGCTATGGCCATGGCTATGGCTGCTATGGCTATGGCTATGGCTATGGTTGCTATGGCTATGGTTGCTATGGCTATGGCTGCTATGGCTATGCCTGCTATGGCTATGGCTATGCCTGCGATGGCTATGTATGCTATGGCTATGGCAATGGCTATGGCTGCAATGGCTATGGCTGCTATGGCTATGGCTATGGCTGCTATGGCTATGGCTGCTATGGCTGTGGCAATGGCTATGGCTGCTATGGCTATGGCTATGGCTGCTATGGCTATGGCTACGTCTGTGGCTGCTATGGCTATGGCTGCTATGGCTCTGGATATGGCTATGGCTATGGCTACTATGGCTCTGGCTATGTCTATGGCTGCTATGGCTATGGCTATGTCTATTGCGACTATGGCTATGGCTATGGTTGCTATGGCTATTGCGTCTATCTGCTATGGCTATGGCTATTGCTATGGCTTCTATCTCTATGTCTATGGCTAAGGCTGCTATGGTTATGGCTATGGCTGCTATGGCTATGGTTATGGCTATAGCTGCTATGGCAAAGGCTATGGCTGCTATGGCTATGGCTGCTATGGCTATGGCAACGGCTGCTATGGCTATGGCTGCTATGCCTATCGCTTCTATCGCTATGGCTTTTATGGCTATCGCTGTGGCTATGGCTGCTATGGCAATGGCTATGGTTATGGCTGCTATGGCTATGGCCATGGCTATGGCTGCTATGGCTATGGCTATGGCTATGGTTGCTATGGCTATGGCTGCTATGGCTATGGCTGCTATGGCTATGGCTATGGTTGCGATGGCTATGGCTTCTATGGCTATGGCTTCTATGGCTATCGCTATGGCTATGACTGCTATGGCTATGGCTACGGCTGTGGCTGCTATGGCTATGGATGTGGCTGCTATGGCTGTGTCTATGTCTGCTATGGCTATGTCTATGGCTGCTATGGCTATGGCTATGGCTGCTATGGCTATGGCCATGTCTGCTATGGCTATGGCTATGTCTACTATGGCTATGTCTGCTATGGCTATGGCTATGTCTACTATGGCTATGTCTCCTATGGCTATGGCTATGTCTACTATGGCTGATATGGCTACGACTATGGCTACTATGGCTATGGATACGGCTGCTATGGCTATGGCTGTTTCTGCTATGGCTATGGCTGCTATGGCTATGGCTATGGCTGCTACGGCTATGGCTGCTACGGCTATGGCTGCTATGGCTATGGCAATGGCTATGGCTGCTATGGCTGTGGCTTCTATGGCTATGGTTATGGCTATGGCTGCTGTGACTATGGCTGCTATGGCTGCTATGGCTATGGCTATGGCTATGGCAGCTATGGCTATGGTTATGGTGGCTATGGCTATTGCGTCTATAAGCTATGGCTATGGCTATGTCTATGACTGCTATGGCTATGACTATGGCTGCTATAGCTATGGCTGTATCTGCTATGGCTATGGCTATGTCTGCTATGGCTATGGTTATGGCTGCTATGACTATGGCTATGGGTATGACTGCTATGGCTATGGCTTTGGCTGCTATGGCTATGGCTATGGCTGCTATGGCTATTGCAATGGCTACTATGGCCATGGCTATGACTGCTATGGCTATGGCTATGGCTGCTATGGCTATGGCTATGGCTGCTATGGCTATGGCTACGTCTGTGGTTGCTATGGCTGTGGCTGCTGTGGCTTTGGCTATGGCTTCTATGGCTATGGGTTCTATGGCTATCGCTCTGGCTATGAGTGCTATGGCTATGGCTATTTCTATGGCGGCTATGGCTATGGCTATGGCTATGGCTATGGCTTCTATGGCTATGGCTATGACTCCTATGGCTATGGCTATAGCTGCTATGGCTATGGTTATGGCTATAGCTGCTATGCCTATGGCTATGGCTGCTATGGCTATGGCTACGGCTACAATGGCTATGGCAATGGCTAGTATGGCCATGGCTATGGCTGCTATGGCTATGGCTATGGCTGCTATGGCTGTGGGTATGGTTATAGCTGCTGTGGCTATGGCCATGGCTGCTATGGCTATGGCTGCTATGGCTTTGGCTATGGCTTATATTGGGTATGGCTATGGCTATGGCCGCTATTGCTGTGGCTATGTCTATGGCTGTATGGAAATAGCTATGGCGGCTATGGCTATGGCTATGGCTGCTATGACTATGGCTATGGGTATGGCTGCTGTGGCTATGGCTATGGCTGATATGGCTATGGCTATGGCTATGGCTGCTATGGCTATGGCTGCTATGGCTATGGATATGGCTGCTATGCCTATGGCTATGGCTATGGCCGCTATGCCTATCGTTTCTATCGCTATGGCTTTTATGGCTATCGCTATGGCTATGGCTGCTCTGGCAATGGATATGGCTATGGCTGCTGTTGCTATGGCTATGGCTGATATGGCTATGGCTATGGCTACTATGCCCATGGCTATGGCTGCTACGGCTATGGTTGCTATGGCTGTGGTTACGGCTATAGCTGCTATGGCTATGGCTAGGGCTGCTATGGCTATGGCTATTGCTATGTCTAGGCCTATGGCTGCTATGGCTATGGCTATGTGTATGGCTACTATGGCTATGGCTATGGCTGCTATGGCTATGGCTATGGCTACTATGCCCATGGCTATGGCTGCTGTGGCTATGGCTATGGCTGCTATGGCTGTGGCTGCTATGGCTATTGCTGCTATGGGTATGGCGACGGTTGTTATTGCTATTGCGTCTATCTGCTAGGGCTATGGCTATGGCAGTGGGTTCTGAGGCTATGCCTATGGCTAAGGCTGCTATGGCTATGGCTATGGCTGCTTTGGCTATGGCTATAGCTGCATTGGCTGCTGTGGCTGTGGCTATGTCTACGGCTGCTATGGCTGTGGCTATGGCTATGGCTGCTATGGAAATAGCTATGGCAGCTATGGCTATGGCTATGGCTGCTATGGCTATGGCTATGGCTATGGCTGCTATGGCTATGGCTACGTCTGTGGCTGCTATGGCTATGGCTGCTATGGATTTGGCTATGGCTGCTACGGCTATGGCTGGTATGGCTATGGCTATGGCTGCTATGGCTATGGCTGCTATGGCTATGGCTATGGCTGTTATGGCTATGACTGCTATGGTTGTGGCTATGGCTATGGCTATGTCTATGGCGATGGCTGCTATGGCTATGGCTATGGCTGCTTTGGCTATGGCTATAGCTGCATTGGCTGCTGTGGCTATGGATATGTCTACGGCGGCTATGGCTGTGGCTATGGCTACGGCTGCTATGGAAATAGCTATGGGAGCTATGGCTATGTCTATGGCTGCTATGGCTATGGCTACGGCTATGGCTGCTATGGCTATGGCTATGGCTATGGCTGCTATGGCTATGGCTATGGGTGCTATGGATATGGCTATGACTGATATGGTTATGGCTATGGCTATGGCTGCTATGGCTATGGGTATGGCTGCTATGGCTGTGGCTGCTATGGCTATGGCTATGGCTATGGCTGCTACGGCTATGGCTGCTATGGCTATGGCTATGGCTGTTATGGCTATGGCTGCTATGGCTGTGGCAATGGCTATGGCTGCTATGGCTATGGCTATGGCTGCTATGGCTATGGCTACGTCTGTGGCTGCTATGGCTATGGCTGCTATGGCTTTGGCTATGGCTGCTATGGCTCTGGATATGGCTATGGCTATGGCTGCTATGGCTATGGCTATGGCTTCGGCTGCTATGGCTATGGCTTCTATGGCTATGGCTTCTATGACTATCGCTATGGCTATGGCTATGGCTGCTATGGCTATGGCTATGGCTATGGCTATGGCTGCTATAGCTATGGCTATGTCTGCTATGGCTATGGCTATGGCTACGGCTATAGCTGCTATGGCCACCATGGCTATGGCAATGGCTGCTATGGTTATGGCTATGGCTGCGGCTGCTATGGCTATGGCTGCTGTGGCTTTGGCTATGGCTGCTATGACTATGGCTATGGCTATGGCTAAGGCTGCTATGGCTATGTTTATGTCTATGGCTGCTATGGCTGTGGCTATGGCTAAGGCTGCTATGGCTATGTTTATGTCTATGGCTGCTATGGCTGTGGCTATGGCTATTGCTGCTATGGAAATAACTATGGCAACTATGGCTATGGCTATGGCTTCTATGGTTACGGCTATGGCTGCTATGGCCACAATGGCTATGGCAATGGCTGCTATGGCTATGGCTATGGCTGCTATGCCTATGGCTGTGTGTGTGGCTGCTATGGCTATGGCAATGGCTATTGCTGCTCTGGCTATGGCTGATATGGCTATGGCTATGGCTATGGCTGCTATGGCTATGGCTATGGCTGCTATGGCTATGACTGCTATGGCTATGGCTATGCCTATGGCTGCTATGCCTATCGCTTCTATCGCTGTGGCTTTTATGGCTATAGCTATATCTATGGCTGCTATGGCAATGGCTATGGCTATGGCTATGTCTGCTATGGCTATGGCCATGGCTATGGCTGCTATGGCTATGGCTATAGCTGCATTGGCTGCTGTGGCTGTGGCTATGTCTATGGCTGCTATGGCTGTGGCTATCGCTATGGCTGCTATGGAAATAGCTATGGCGGCTATGGCTATGGCTATGGCTGCTATGGCTATGGCTGCTATGGCTATGGCTATGGCTATGGCTGCGGTGGCTATGGCTATGGCTGATATGGCTATTGCTTTGGCTATAGCTGCTATGGCTATCGCCATGGCTGCTATGGCTATGGCTATGGCTACGGCTATGGCTGCTATGGCTATGCCTATGGCTATGGCTATGGCTATGGATGCTATGGCTATGGATATGCGAGCTATGGATATGGATATGGCTACGGCTATGGCTGCTATGGCCACCATGGCTATGGCAATATCTGCTATGGCTATGGCTATGGTTGCGGCTGCTATGGCTATGGCTGCTACGGCTATGGCTGCTATGGCTATGGCTTCTATGGCTATGGTTATGGCGTTGGCTGCTATGGCTATGGCTATGGCTGCTATGGCTATGGTTGCTATGGCTGTGGCAATGGCTATGGCTGCTATGGCTATGGCTATGGATGCTATGGCTATGGATATGCGAGCTATGGATATGGATATGGCTACGGCTATGGCTGCTATGGCCACCATGGCTATGGCAATATCTGCTATGGCTATGGCTATGGTTGCGGCTGCTATGGCTATGGCTGCTACGGCTATGGCTGCTATGGCTATGGCTTCTATGGCTATGGTTATGGCGTTGGCTGCTATGGCTATGGCTATGGCTGCTATGGCTATGGCGGCTATGGCTGTGGCAATGGCTATGGCTGCTATGGCTATGGCTATGGCTGCTATGGCTATGGTTATGGCTGCTATGACTATGGCTATGGGTATGACTGCTATGGCTATGGCTTTGGCTGCTATGGCTATGGCTATGGCTGCTATGGCTATTGCAATGGCTACTATGGCCATGGCTATGACTGCTATGGCTATGGCTATGGCTGCTATGGCTATGGCTATGGCTGCTATGGCTATGGCTACGTCTGTTGTTGCTATGGCTGTGGCTGCTGTGGCTTTGGCTATGGCTTCTATGGCTATGGGTTCTATGGCTATCGCTCTGGCTATGAGTGCTATGGCTATGGCTATTTCTATGGCGGCTATGGCTATGGCTATGGCTATGGCTATGGCTTCTATGGCTATGGCTATGACTCCTATGGCTATGGCTATAGCTGCTATGGCTATGGTTATGGCTATAGCTGCTATGCCTATGGCTATGGCTGCTATGGCTATGGCTACGGCTACAATGGCTATGGCAATGGCTAGTATGGCCATGGCTATGGCTGCTATGGCTATGGCTATGGCTGCTATGGCTGTGGGTATGGTTATAGCTGCTGTGGCTATGGCTATGGCTGCTATGGCTATGGCTGCTATGGCTTTGGCTATGGCTTATATTGGGTATGGCTATGGCTATGGCCGCTATTGCTGTGGCTATGTCTATGGCTGTATGGAAATAGCTATGGCGGCTATGGCTATGGCTATGGCTGCTATGACTATGGCTATGGGTATGGCTGCTGTGGCTATGGCTATGGCTGATATGGCTATGGCTATGGCTATGGCTGCTATGGCTATGGCTGCTATGGCTATGGCTATGGCTGCTATGCCTATGGCTATGGCTATGGCCGCTATGCCTATCGTTTCTATCGCTATGGCTTTTATGGCTATCGCTATGGCTATGGCTGCTCTGGCAATGGATATGGCTATGACTGCTATGGCTATGGCCATGGCTATGGCTGCTATGGCTAGGGCTATGGTTGCTATGGCTATGGCTGATATGGCTATGGCTATGGCGGCGATGGCTATGTATGCGATCGCTATGGCTATGGCTATGGCTATGGCTGCTATGGCTATGGCTACGTCTGTGGCTGCTATGGCTAGGGCTGCTATGGATTTGGCTATGGCTGCTATGGCAATGGCTATGGCTATGGCTGCTATGGAAGTAGCTATGGCAGTTATTGTTATGGCTATGGCTGCTATGGCTATGGCTATGGCTATGGCTGCTGTTGCTATGGCTATGGCTGATATGGCTATGGCTATGGCTACTATGCCCATGGCTATGGCTGCTATGGCTATGGTTGCTATGGCTGTGGTTACGGCTATAGCTGCTATGGCTATGGCTAGGGCTGCTATGGCTATGGCTATTGCTATGTCTAGGCCTATGGCTGCTATTACTATGGCTATGTGTATGGCTACTATGGCTATGGCTATGGCTGCTATGGCTATGGCTATGGCAACTATGCCCATGGCTATGGCTGCTGTGGCTATGGCTATGGCTGCTATGGCTGCGGCTGCTATGGCTATTGCTGCTATGGGTATGGCGACGGTTGCTATTGCTATTGCGTCTATCTGCTAGGGCTAGGGCTATGGCAGTGGCTTCTGAGGCTATGTCTATGGCTAAGGCTGCTATGGCTATGGCTATGGCTGCTTTGGCTATGGCTATAGCTGCATTGGCTGCTGTGGCTATGGCTATGTCTACGGCTGCTATGGCTGTGGCTATGGCTATGGCTGCTATGGAAATAGCTATGGCAGCTATGGCTATGGCTATGGCTGCTATGGCTATGGCTATGGCTATGGCTGCGGTGGCTATGGCTATGGCTGATATGGCTATTGCTTTGGCCATAGCTGCTATGGCTATCGCCATGGCTGCTATGGCTATGGCTATGGCTACGGCTATGGCTGCTATGGCTATGCCTATGGCTACGGCTATGGCTATGGATGCTATGGCTATGGATATGCGAGCTATGGATATGGCTATGGCTACGGCTATGGCTGCTATGGCCACCATGGCTATGGCAATATCTGCTATGGCTATGGCTATGGTTGCGGCTGCTATGGCTATGGCTGCTACGGCTATGGCTATGGCTATGGCTGCTATGGCTATGGCTACGGCTATGGCTGCTATGGCTATGCCTATGGCTACGGCTATGGCTATGGATGCTATGGCTATGGATATGCGAGCTATGGATATGGCTATGGCTACGGCTATGGCTGCTATGGCCACCATGGCTATGGCAATATCTGCTATGGCTACGGCTATGGTTGCGGCTGCTATGGCTATGGCTGCTACGGCTATGGCTGCTATGGCTATGGCTTCTATGGCTATGGTTATGGCGTTGGCTGCTATGGCTATGGCTATGGCTGCTATGGCTATGGCTGCTATGGCTGTGGCAATGGCTATGGCTGCTATGGCTATGGCTATGGCTGCTATGGCTATGGCTACGTCTGTGGCTGCTATGGCTATGGCTGCTATGGCTCTGGATATGGCTATGGCTATGGCTACTATGGCTCTGGCTATGTCTATGGCTGCTATGGCTATGGCTATGTCTATTGCGACTATGGCTGTGGCTATGGTTGCTATGGCTATTGCGTCTATCTGCTATGGCTATGGCTATTGCTATGGCGTCTATGGCTATGTCTATGGCTAAGGCTGCTATGGTTATGGCTATGGCTGCTATGGCTATTGTTATGCCTATAGCTGCTATGGCAAAGGCTATGGCAGCTATGGCTATGGCTGCTATGGCTATGGCAATGGCTGCTATGGCTATGGCTGCTATGCCTATCGCTTCTATCCCTATGGCTTTTATGGCTATCGCTGTGGCTATGGCTGCTATGGCAATGGCTATGGTTATGGCTGCTATGGCTATGGCCATGGCTATGGCTGCTATGCCTATCGCTTCTATCGCTATGGCTTTTCTGGCTATCGCTATGGCTATGGCTGCTCTGGCAATGGCTATGACTATGGCTGCTATGCCTATCGCTTCTATCGCTATGGCTTTTATGGCTATCGCTGTGGCTGTGGCTTCTATGGCTATGGTTATGGCTATTTCCTGCTATGACTATGGCTGCTATGGCTGCTATGGCTATGGCTATGGCTATGGCAGCTATGGCTATGGTCATGGTGGCTATGGCTATTGCGTCTATAAGCTATGGCTATGGCTATGTCTATGACTGCTATGGCTATGACTATGGCTGCTATAGCTATGGCTGTATCTGCTATGGCTATGGCTATGGCTGCTATGGCTATGGTTATGGCTGCTATGACTATGGCTATGGGTATGGCTGCTATGGCTATGGCTTTGGCTGCTATGGCTATGGCTATGGCTGCTGTGGCTATGGCTGCTATGGCTATGGCTGCTATGGCTATGGCTGTGGCTATGGCTGCTATGGCTATGGCTGCTATGGCTATGGCTGCCATGGCTATGGCTATCGCTGCTATGGCTATGGCTGCTATGGCTATGGCAATGGCTATGGCTGCTATGGCTATGGCTTCTATGGCTATGGTTATGGCTATGGCTGCTATGGCTATGGCTGCTATGGCTGCTATGGCCATGGCTATGGCTATGGCTGCTATGGCTATGGTTATGGTGGCTATGGCTATTGCGTCTATAAGCTATGGCTATGGCTATGTCTATGACTGCTATGGCTATGACTATGGCTGCTATAGCTTTGGCTGTATCTGCTATGGCTATGGCTATGGCTACTATGGCCATGGCTATGACTGCTATGGGTATGGCTATGGCTGCTATGGCTGTGGGTATGGCTATAGCTGCTGTGGCTATGGCTATGTCTGCTATGGCTATGGCTGCTATGGCTTTGGCTATGGCTTGTATTGGCTATAGCTATGGCTATGGCTACTATGGCTGTGGCTATGTTTATAGCTGCTATGGCTATGGCTATTGCTATTGCTGCTATGGCTATGGCTATGGCTATGGCTGCTATGGCTATGGCTATGGCTATGGCTATGGCTGCGATGGCTATGGCTATGGCTGCGGCTGCTATGTCTATGGCTGCTATGGCTACGGATATGTCTGCTATGGCTGTGTCAATGGCTGCTATGGCTACGTCTATGGCTGCTATGGCTATGGCTACGTCTGCTATGGCTATGGCTGCTATGGCTGTGGCTATGGCTGCTATGGCTATGGCTGCTATGGCTATGGCTATGGCTATGGCTGCTATGCCTATCGCTTCTATCGCTATGGCTTTTATGGCTATCGCTGTGGCTATGGCTGCTATGGCAATGGCTATGGTTATGGCTGCTATGGCTATGGCCATGGCTATGGCTGCTATGGCTATGGCTATGGCTATGGTTGCTATGGCTATGGTTGCTATGGCTATGGCTGCTATGGCTATGCCTGCTATGGCTATGGCTATGCCTGCGATGGCTATGTATGCTATGGCTATGGCAATGGCTATGGCTGCTATGGCTATGGCTGCTATGGCTATGGCTATGGCTGCTATGGCTATGGCTGCTATGGCTGTGGCAATGGCTATGGCTGCTATGGCTATGGCTACGTATGTGGCTGCTATGGCTATGGCTGCTATGACTCTGGATATGGCTATGGCTATGGCTACTATGGCTCTGGCTATGTCTATGGCTGCTATGGCTATGGCTATGTCTATTGCGACTATGGCTATGGCTATGGTTGCTATGGCTATTGCGTCTATCTGCTATGGCTATGGCTATTGCTATGGCTTCTATCTCTATGTCTATGGCTAAGGCTGCTATGGTTATGGCTATGGCTGCTATGGCTATGGTTATGGCTATAGCTGCTATGGCAAAGGCTATGGCTGCTATGGCTATGGCTGCTATGGCTATGGCAATGGCTGCTATGGCTATGGCTGCTATGCCTATCGCTTCTATCGCTATGGCTTTTATGGCTATCGCTGTGGCTATGGCTGCTATGGCAATGGCTATGGTTATGGCTGCTATGGCTATGGCCATGGCTATGGCTGCTATGGCTATGGCTATGGCTATGGTTGCTATGGCTATGGCTGCTATGGCTATGGCTGCTATGGCTATGGCTATGGTTGCGATGGCTATGGCTTCTATGGCTATGGCTTCTATGGCTATCGCTATGGCTATGACTGCTATGGCTATGGCTACGGCTGTGGCTGCTATGGCTATGGATATGGCTGATATGGCTGTGTCTATGTCTGCTATGATTATGTCTATGGCTGCTATGGCTATGGCTATGGCTGCTATGGCTATGGCCATGTCTGCTATGGCTATGGCTATGTCTACTATGGCTATGTCTGCTATGGCTATGGCTATGTCTACTATGGCTATGTCTCCTATGGCTATGGCTATGTCTACTATGGCTGATATGGCTACGACTATGGCTACTATGGCTATGGATACGGCTGCTATGGCTATGGCTGTTTCTGCTATGGCTATGGCTGCTATGGCTATGGCTATGGCTGCTACGGCTATGGCTGCTACGGCTATGGCTGCTATGGCTATGGCAATGGCTATGGCTGCTATGGCTGTGGCTTCTATGGCTATGGTTATGGCTATGGCTGCTATGACTATGGCTGCTATGGCTGCTATGGCTATGGCTATGGCTATGGCAGCTATGGCTATGGTTATGGTGGCTATGGCTATTGCGTCTATAAGCTATGGCTATGGCTATGTCTATGACTGCTATGGCTATGACTATGGCTGCTATAGCTATGGCTGTATCTGCTATGGCTATGGCTATGTCTGCTATGGCTATGGTTATGGCTGCTATGACTATGGCTATGGGTATGACTGCTATGGCTATGGCTTTGGCTGCTATGGCTATGGCTATGGCTGCTATGGCTATTGCAATGGCTACTATGGCCATGGCTATGACTGCTATGGCTATGGCTATGGCTGCTATGGCTATGGCTATGGCTGCTATGGCTATGGCTACGTCTGTGGTTGCTATGGCTGTGGCTGCTGTGGCTTTGGCTATGGCTTCTATGGCTATGGGTTCTATGGCTATCGCTCTGGCTATGAGTGCTATGGCTATGGCTATTTCAATGGCGGCTATGGCTATGGCTATGGCTATGGCTATGGCTTCTATGGCTATGGCTATGACTCCTATTGCTATGGCTATAGCTGCTATGGCTATGGTTATGGCTATAGCTGCTATGCCTATGGCTATGGCTGCTATGGCTATGGCTACGGCTACAATGGCTATGGCAATGGCCAGTATGGCCATGGCTATGGCTGCTATGGCTATGGCTATGGCTGCTATGGCTGTGGGTATGGTTATAGCTGCTGTGGCTATGGCTATGGCTGCTATGGCTATGGCTGCTATGGCTTTGGCTATGGCTTATATTGGGTATGGCTATGGCTATGGCCGCTATTGCTGTGGCTATGTCTATGGCTGTATGGAAATAGCTATGGCGGCTATGGCTATGGCTATGGCTGCTATGACTATGGCTATGGGTATGGCTGCTGTGGCTATGGCTATGGCTGATATGGCTATGGCTATGGCTATGGCTGCTATGGCTATGGCTGCTATGGCTATGGCTATGGCTGCTATGCCTATGGCTATGGCTATGGCCGCTATGCCTATCGTTTCTATCGCTATGGCTTTTATGGCTATCGCTATGGCTATGGCTGCTCTGGCAATGGATATGGCTATGACTGCTATGGCTATGGCCATGGCTATGGCTGCTATGGCTAGGGCTATGGTTGCTATGGCTATGGCTGATATGGCTATGGCTATGGCGGCGATGGCTATGTATGCGATGGCTATGGCTATGGCTATGGCTATGGCTGCTATGGCTATGGCTACGTCTGTGGCTGCTATGGCTAGGGCTGCTATGGATTTGGCTATGGCTGCTATGGCAATGGCTATGGCTATGGCTGCTATGGAAGTAGCTATGGCAGTTATTGTTATGGCTATGGCTGCTATGGCTATGGCTATGGCTATGGCTGCTGTTGCTATGGCTATGGCTGATATGGCTATGGCTATGGCTACTATGCCCATGGCTATGGCTGCTATGGCTATGGTTGCTATGGCTGTGGTTACGGCTATAGCTGCTATGGCTATGGCTAGGGCTGCTATGGCTATGGCTATTGCTATGTCTAGGCCTATGGCTGCTATTACTATGGCTATGTGTATGGCTACCATGGCTATGGCTATGGCTGCTATGGCTATGGCTATGGCTACTATGCCCATGGCTATGGCTGCTGTGGCTATGGCTATGGCTGCTATGGCTGCGGCTGCTATGGCTACTGCTGCTATGGGTATGGCGACGGTTGCTATTGCTATTGCGTCTATCTGCTAGGGCTAGGGCTATGGCAGTGGCTTCTGAGGCTATGTCTATGGCTAAGGCTGCTATGGGTATGGCTCTGGCTGCTATGGCTATGGCTACGTCTACTATGGCTGCTATGGCTATTACTATGGCTACTATGACAATGGATACGGCTGCTATGGCTATGACTATTTCTGCTATGGCTATGGCTGCTAAGGCTATGGCTATGGCTGCTATGGCTATGGCTGCTATGGCTATGGCTGCTATGGCTAAGGCTATGGCTGCTATGGCTATGGCAATGGCTATGGCTGCTATGGCTATGGCTATGGGTATGGCTGCTGTGGCTATGGCTATGGCTGATATGGCTATGGCTATGGCTATGGCTGCTATGGCTATGGCTATGGCTGCTATGGCTAAGGCTATGGCTGCTATGGCTATGGCTATGGTTGCTATGGCTATTGCTGATATGGCTATGGCTATGGCTGCGATGGCTATGTATGCGATGGCTATGGCTATGGCTATGGCTATGGCTGCTATGGCTATGGCTACGTCTGTGGCTGCTATGGCTAGGGCTGCTATGGATTTGGCTATGGCTGCTATGGCAATGGCTATGGCTATGGCTGCTATGGCTATGGCTATGGCTATGGTTGCTATGGCTATGGCTGCTTTGGCTATGCCTGCTATGGCTATGGCTATGGCTGCGATGGCTATGTATGCTATGGCTATGGCAATGGCTATGGCTGCTATGGCTATGGCTGCTATGCCTATGGCAATGGCTACGGCTGCTATGGCTATGTCTTCTATGGCTACGACTACTATGGCTATCGCTATGGCTATGACTGCTATGGCTATGGCTATGGCTATGGCTGCTATGGCTATGGCTATGGCTATGGCTATGGCTGCTATAGCTATGGCTATGTCTGCTATCGCTATGGCTATGGCTATGTCTGCTATCGCTATGGCTATGGCTACGGCGATGGCTGCTATGGCTATGGCTATGGCTGCTTTGGCTATGGCTATAGCTGCGTTGGCTGCTGTGGCTATGGCTATGTCTATGGCTGCTATGGCTGTGGCTATGGCTATGGCTGCTATGGAAATAGCTATGGCAGTTATTGTTATGGCTATGGCTGCTATGGCTATGGCTATGGCTATGGCTGCTGTTGCTATGGCTATGGCTGATATGGCTATGGCTATGGCTACTATGCCCATGGCTATGGCTGCTACGGCTATGGTTGCTATGGCTGTGGTTACGGCTATAGCTGCTATGGCTATGGCTAGGGCTGCTATGGCTATGGCTATTGCTATGTCTAGGCCTATGGCTGCTATGGCTATGGCTATGTGTATGGCTACTATGGCTATGGCTATGGCTGCTATGGCTATGGCTATGGCTACTATGCCCATGGCTATGGCTGCTGTGGCTATGGCTATGGCTGCTATGGCTGTGGCTGCTATGGCTATTGCTGCTATGGGTATGGCGACGGTTGTTATTGCTATTGCGTCTATCTGCTAGGGCTATGGCTATGGCAGTGGGTTCTGAGGCTATGCCTATGGCTAAGGCTGCTATGGCTATGGCTATGGCTGCTTTGGCTATGGCTATAGCTGCATTGGCTGCTGTGGCTGTGGCTATGTCTACGGCTGCTATGGCTGTGGCTATGGCTATGGCTGCTATGGAAATAGCTATGGCAGCTATGGCTATGGCTATGGCTGCTATGGCTATGGCTATGGCTATGGCTGCGGTGGCTATGGCTATGGCTGATATGGCTATTGCTTTGGCTATAGCTGCTATGGCTACCGCCATGGCTGCTATGGCTATGGCTATGGCTACGGCTATGGCTGCTATGGCTATGCCTATGGCTATGGCTATGGCTATGGCTGCTATGGCCACCATGGCTATGGCAATATCTGCTATGGCTATGGCTATGGTTGCGGCTGCTATGGCTATGGCTGCTACGGCTATGGCTATGGCTATGGCTGCTACGGCTATGGCTATGGCTTGTATGGCTATGGCAATGGCTACTATGGCCATGGCTATGGCTGCTATGGCTATGGCAATGGCTGCTATGGCTATGGTTATGGCTATAGATGCTATGGCTATGGCTATGGCTGCTATGGCTATGGCTACGTCTGTGGCTGCTATGGCTATGGCTGCTATGGATTTGGCTATGGCTGCTACGGCTATGGCTGGTATGGCTATGGCTATGGCTGCTATGGCTATGGCTATGGCTATGGCTGCTACGGCTATGGCTGCTATGGCTATGGCTATGGCTGTTATGGCTATGACTGCTATGGTTGTGGCTATGGCTATGGCTATGTCTATGGCGATGGCTGCTATGGCTATGGCTATGGCTGCTTTGGCTATGGCTATAGCTGCATTGGCTGCTGTGGCTATGGATATGTCTACGGCGGCTATGGCTGTGGCTATGGCTACGGCTGCTATGGAAATAGCTATGGGAGCTATGGCTATGTCTATGGCTGCTATGGCTATGGCTACGGCTATGGCTGCTATGGCTATGGCTATGGCTATGGCTGCTATGGCTATGGCTATGGGTGCTATGGATATGGCTATGACTGATATGGTTATGGCTATGGCTATGGCTGCTATGGCTATGGGTATGGCTGCTATGGCTGTGGCTGCTATGGCTATGGCTATGGCTATGGCTGCTACGGCTATGGCTGCTATGGCTATGGCTATGGCTGTTATGGCTATGGCTGCTATGGCTGTGGCAATGGCTATGGCTGCTATGGCTATGGCTATGGCTGCTATGGCTATGGCTACGTCTGTGGCTGCTATGGCTATGGCTGCTATGGCTTTGGCTATGGCTGCTATGGCTCTGGATATGGCTATGGCTATGGCTGCTATGGCTATGGCTATGGCTTCGGCTGCTATGGCTATGGCTTCTATGGCTATGGCTTCTATGACTATCGCTATGGCTATGGCTATGGCTGCTATGGCTATGGCTATGGCTATGGCTATGGCTGCTATAGCTATGGCTATGTCTGCTATGGCTATGGCTATGGCTACGGCTATAGCTGCTATGGCCACCATGGCTATGGCAATGGCTGCTATGGTTATGGCTATGGCTGCGGCTGCTATGGCTATGGCTGCTGTGGCTTTGGCTATGGCTGCTATGACTATGGCTATGGCTATGGCTAAGGCTGCTATGGCTATGTTTATGTCTATGGCTGCTATGGCTGTGGCTATGGCTAAGGCTGCTATGGCTATGTTTATGTCTATGGCTGCTATGGCTGTGGCTACGGCTATGGCTGCTATGGAAATAACTATGGCAACTATGGCTATGGCTATGGCTTCTATGGCTACGGCTATGGCTGCTATGGCCACAATGGCTATGGCAATGGCTGCTATGGCTACGGCTATGGCTGCTATGCCTATGGCTGTGTGTGTGGCTGCTATGGCTATGGCAGTGGCTATTGCTGCTCTGGCTATGGCTGATATGGCTATGGCTATGGCTATGGCAGCTATGGCTATGGCTATGGCTGCTATGGCTATGACTGCTATGGCTATGGCTATGCCTATGGCTGCTATGCCTATCGCTTCTATCGCTGTGGCTTTTATGGCTATAGCTATATCTATGGCTGCTATGGCAATGGCTATGGCTATGGCTATGTCTGCTATGGCTATGGCCATGGCTATGGCTGCTATGGCTATGGCTATAGCTGCATTGGCTGCTGTGGCTGTGGCTATGTCTATGGCTGCTATGGCTGTGGCTATCGCTATGGCTGCTATGGAAATAGCTATGGCGGCTATGGCTATGGCTATGGCTGCTATGGCTATGGCTGCTATGGCTATGGCTATGGCTATGGCTGCGGTGGCTATGGCTATGGCTGATATGGCTATTGCTTTGGCTATAGCTGCTATGGCTATCGCCATGGCTGCTATGGCTATGGCTATGGCTACGGCTATGGCTGCTATGGCTATGCCTATGGCTATGGCTATGGCTATGGATGCTATGGCTATGGATATGCGAGCTATGGATATGGATATGGCTACGGCTATGGCTGCTATGGCCACCATGGCTATGGCAATATCTGCTATGGCTATGGCTATGGTTGCGGCTGCTATGGCTATGGCTGCTACGGCTATGGCTGCTATGGCTATGGCTTCTATGGCTATGGTTATGGCGTTGGCTGCTATGGCTATGGCTATGGCTGCTATGGCTATGGCTGCTATGGCTGTGGCAATGGCTATGGCTGCTATGGCTATGGCTATGGCTGCTATGGCTATGGCTACGTCTGTGGCTGCTATGGCTATGGCTGCTATGGCTCTGGATATGGCTATGGCTATGGCTACTATGGCTCTGGCTATGTCTATGGCTGCTATGGCTATCGCTATGTCTATTGCGACTGTGGCTATGGCTATGGTTGCTATGGCTATTGCGTCTATCTGCTATGGCTATGGCTATTGCTATGGCTTCTATGGCTATGTCTATGGCTAAGGCTGCTATGGTTATGGCTATGGCTGCTATGGCTATGGTTATGGCTATAGCTGCTATGGCAAAGGCTATGGCTGCTATGGCTATGGTTGCTATGGCTATGGCTGCTATGGCTATGGCTGCTATGGCTATGGCTATGGTTGCGATGGCTGTGGCTTCTATGGCTATGGCTTCTATGGCTATCATTATGGCTATGACTGCTATGGCTATGGCTACGGCTATGGCTGCTATGGCTATGGCAGCTATGGCTATGGTTATGGTGGCTATGGCTATTGCGTCTATAAGCTATGGCTATGGCTATGTCTATGACTGCTATGGCTATGACTATGGCTGCTATAGCTATGGCTGTATCTGCTATGGCTATGGCAATGGCTACTATGGCCATGGCTATGACTGCTATGGCTATGGCTATGGCTGCTATGGCTATGGCTATGGCTGCCATGGCTATGGCTACGTCTGTGGTTGCTATGGCTGTGGCTGCTGTGGCTTTGGCTATGGCTTCTATGGCTATGGGTTCTATGGCTATCGCTCTGGCTATGAGTGCTATGGCTATGGCTATGGCTAAGGCGGCTATGGCTATGGCTATGGCTATGGCTATGGCTTCTATGGCTATGGCTATGACTCCTATGGCTATGTCTATGGCTGCTATGGCTATGGTTATGGCTATAGCTGCTATGCCTATGGCTGTGGCTGCTATGGCTATGGCTACGGCTACAATGGCTATGGCAATGGCTAGTATGGCCATGGCTATGGCTGCTATGGCTATGGCTATGGCTGCTATGGCTGTGGGTATGGCTATAGCTGCTGTGGCTATGGCTATGGCTGCTATGGCTATGGCTGCTATGGCTTTGGCTATGGCTTGTATTGGGTATGGCTATGGCTATGGCCGCTATTGCTGTGGCTATATCTATGGCTGCTATGGAAATAGCTATGGCGGCTATGGCTATGGCTATGGCTGCTATGACTATGGCTATGGGTATTGCTGCTGTGGCTATGGCTATGGCTGATATGGCTATGGCTATGGCTATGGCTGCTATGGCTATGGCTGCTATGGCTATGGCTATGGCTGCTATGGCTATGGCTATGGCTATGGCCGCTATGTTTATCGTTTCTATCGCTATGGATTTTATGGCTATCGCTATGGCTATGGCTGCTCTGGCAATGGATATGGCTATGACTGCTATGGCTATGGCCATGGCTGTGGCTGCTATGGCTATGGCTATGGTTGCTATGGCTATGGCTGATATGGCTATGGCTATGGCTGCGATGGCTATGTATGCGATGGCTATGGCTATGGCTATGGCTATGGCTGCTATGGCTATGGCTACGTCTGTGGCTGCTATGGCTACGGCTGCTATGGATTTGGCTATGGCTGCTATGGCAATGGCTATGGCTATGGCTGCTATGGCTATGGCTATGGCTATGGTTGCTATGGCTATGGCTGTGAGGTGGTAGGTAACAAAAATAATAATTCACTCCGTAAATATATACCACACTCTTTTAATCGTCAAAACTACGACGTGAAAAACAAGTACAAGAAAAAAAAAACTGAGCGATAGCTCGACAGCGACCTGGCGGGTTCGAGTCTCGGTCAAGGAATCTCCCTTCAATACGCGCGGAAAAATTACCTGGCACGAAACGCAGGCCTACATACATCTGGTTCCCAGATGGGTAACCTTGGCGAAAACTCCTCGCTACAAACCTTCGGGAAAAACCCCGGCCGACTCGTCGCTTTCCGATTTTATGATAGGGTGAATGGTAGTGCTAGTCGCTACATCACCCCCCCACTAGTAATTCACTGTAATTACGAAAAGAACAATTAGCTATCCTAATCTATTAAACTTTAGCAGTGACTCTTAAAAAAACAAATCTAAAACAATTACGGAAAACCGGCTTGTAACCTATCGGGAAACCTAACACGTCTGCCAGATCGCGTAGTGAAAGGCGCTGTTGTGTCTGTATTCGGCGCTGGTACAATTGGTACTGTGTTGGTGTGGAACGAAGTTCTTACAACTGATGAACCGGCAGTATTGCTCGTTGACGCAAAATCAGACGGTACGGAATTACTGTCTGGTATAATTTGAGTACGGTCCGGTTGTATCGGAATATCATCGGAAACTACATACGCTGGTTTTAATCTGTTAATTGAAACTACCGTATGCTTGCCACGAATGTTAATGGTAAATGTCTTTTGATTCCGACTTATGACCTGATACGGTCCATCGTATGGCTGTTGCAAAATTGATCTTGACGCATCGTGACGAAGAAAAACCTGATCACAATTCTCTAAATCTTTGTAAACAAATATCCGTGGGCTACCATGACACGACGCTTCAGTAGGACCGATATTCCGGAAATATTCCCGCAAATCCTTCACGAAAGTTACTGAATCTGAGATCGCAGACGGTGTCAAAAATTCGCCAGGCAACCGTAGGGTTTCGCCATACACCAATTCCGCTGAAGTAGCCTTCAGATCCTCCTTCCAGGCTGAGCGAATGCCCAGCATAATGGTCGGAAGGACCTCCGTCCACCGACTATGTTGATAGCATCTAATAGCGGCTTTAAATTGGCGATGAAAACGTTCGACCATACCGTTTGCCGCGGGGTGGTAAGCCGTGGTGTGCCAATGGGTCATTCCTAGCAACGAATTCAATTCTTTGAAAAGGTGGGACTCAAACTGCCTACCTTGGTCGGTAGTCACTCGTAACGGAATTCCAAAACGGCAAATCCACGCTTCGTAAAATGCTCGTGCCACGGTAGCAGCCTCCTGGTCGCGCAAAGGTATGGCCTCTGGCCACCGCGTGAAACGATCGACGCAGGTCAGGCAATATCGATACCCCTCAGAAACGGGTAGAATCACAATATCCACGTGGACGTGTTCGAATCTCGCCGAAAGTTGCGTAAAAGAACCTATAGGTGCAGCCACGTGTTTATTAATTTTAGATCGCTGGCATGGAATACAACTTCGAGTCCATTCTCGACAATCAGCTTTAATCGACGGCCAAACGTAGCGCTGCGTTACGAGCTTGACCGTCGAATTAATTCCGGGATGCGAAAGACCATGCAACGCGTTAAACGCAGTTCGACGAAAAGGCACCGTAAGGAATGGTCGCACACACTCCGTCGACACATCACAATATATTTTCGTACTCGAACCGGGAATCGCCAGCAGTTTCAACGATAACCCGGAAGATTCTTGTAAAAACGCTTGTAATTCTGGGTCGGTAGCCTGAGACGTTGCCAATGCTTCAAAATTTATGGCTTTTTCCACCGTGTCAATCCTAGACAACGCATCCGCGACAACATTATCGCGTCCTGATACATGACGAATGTCAGTAGTAAATTGGCTAATATAACTTAATTGCCGTATCTGTCTCGGGGTATGTTTATCCGATTTACAATTAAATGCAAAAATTAAAGGTTTGTGGTCAGTATACACTACAAAGCTTCTGCCTTCAAGAAGATGACGAAAATGCTTAATAGAGGAATAAATAGCTAATAGCTCTCTATCAAAAGTAGAATAATTTTGCTCTGTTTCTGAAAGTTTGGCTGAAAAGAAGGCTAAAGGTTCTACACTATTATTGACACGCTGGTGGAGGGCTGCGCCAACCATAATATTTGATGCATCGCAAATAAGCTCCACCTGTGCGTTGGGTTCTGGATGAGCTAACAAAGCTGCTTGCGACAAGCTCTCCTTGCACTGACGGAACGCTTCCCGTGCCTCCGGTGTCCAAACCACCGGTTGGCTACCCTTAATATTCGAAACTAACAGCTCGTTCAAGGGGGCCTGAACCTGCGCCGCTCTCGGTATAAAACGCCTATAAAAGTTCACCATCCCTAAGAAACGACGCAACTGTTTCGCTGTTTCTGGTTCAGGAAAACTTTTAATTATTTCGACTTTGTCATCTAATGGACGTGTCCCGCTATCCGACACGATATAGCCAAGGAATTTTACCTCTGACTTCCCAAAAACGCATTTGCTTGGATTAAGCACGATATTATACTGCTTGAGACGATTGAATAAAATCTCTAAATGTTTTAAATGTTCTTCCTCAGACTCAGATGCAACCAAAATATCGTCAATGAAGACATAGCAAAAATCTAACTCTCTTACTACCTCGTCCATGAACCTTTGGAACGTCTGTGCGGCGTTCCGTAAGCCAAAGGTCATGACAAGAAATTCAAATAGTCCAAATGGAGTGACAATTGCAGTTTTTGGAATGTCTTCGGTTGCTACAGGTATCTGATTGTAAGCGCGTACAAGGTCAATAGTTGAAAAAATACGTTTCCCTCTCAACGATTGTGCAAAATCGTGAATATGACGGACAGGATAGCGGTCGGGAACCGTCCGTGCGTTAAGCGCGCGATAATCGCCGCACGGTCGCCAAGAATCGCTACCCTTTTTCGGAACTAAATGTAACGGAGAAGACCAGTTACTCTTCGAAGGGCGCGCAATGCCGAGTCGCAACATCACTTCAAACTCTTTTCTAGCAATACTCAGCCTATCCGGTGCAAGACGTCGTGGCTTGCAGGCAACGGAAGGTCCAGGAGTGGTCTTGATATGATGGCGAATGCTGTGCTTAATCTCCGCAGGTATTCCTCCAGGCTTCGTTATCTCCGGAAACCGTTTAAGCAGGGCATGGTATACAGATCCACCATGAACCGTTTTGATGGAACAGGGTTCGGCTCCAACAGCTGCTCCTTTCGACGCGATGTTAGAGAGCTGGTCGATCAAACAGCGATTTCGCACGTCCACCAACAATCCAAAATGGGCCAAAAAATCTGCTCCGATGATTGGTCTGGAAACATCCGCGATCACAAATCTCCATGTAAAATCCCGACGGAGTCCCAAATTTAGCGTCAGGGTAGTCGTGCCGTACGTCGCAATCGCGGTACCGTTCGCCGCAAAGAGCTCGTACGCCGCCTTCGAACATGGGCCGCGAATAGACTTGCGGGGAATTACGCAGAGGTCGGCCCCAGTATCGACCAAAAATTGCGTCTTTGATTGACGATCGTTGATAAAAAGACGACACAACGTCGGGCAGGAGCCGCTAGTCGTCATTAACGACTGCCCCGAGTGTTTCCCTGATTGTATGTACACGGCTGTATACACCGGTGCGCCTTATCAGCATAATTGTAATGGTACCAGCACATACCATTCGACGCATGATCTCTAGAAGGAGTTCTTCTTCTTGATGTACTTCGACGTCGTCCTCGACCGCCGCTGTTGCGGAAAGGTCTATCCCTACGGGAGAATCGCAATTCTGCGATTTGGCCCTTCAAGACTTCCGTTTGTTCTTGAAGTGAGATAATGAGCTGCATCATACGCTCCGTAAGTGTCTCACTCTGACTGGAATGAGCGGTTTCGGCGACCACAGAACGGCCTGGGATTGTATCGCATATCGCATCCGCCAACTCAGCAACTTTATCCAGCGCTGTGTCCTTCTGCGTCACCAAAATTGCCTGCACATTCACCGGTAAACGTCCGATCCAAAGAGTTCGCAGCAAAGATTCGGACACACACGTTCCGGCCAGGCCACGCAAATGCCGCAAAAATTGTGACGGCTTCCGATCGCCGATCTCTTCATGTTCTAGCAATCTACGAGCCTTTTGCTCCTGCGAGACACTTAGACGTCGAATCAGCTCAGTCTTAAGAGCTTCGTATAGGCCAGATTTCGGGGGATCCAAAAGGATATCGCGAACTTCCGCGATATATCGCGGTCCTAAGGCACCCGTCACATAGCTGGCTTTATGAGCGTCGGACACGATCCCGGCAGTCGCGAAATTACGTTCCAGTATACAGAACCACAGTTCAGGATCACTCGGAGTAAATTCCGGTATTCGGAAACCGACACGATCACCAAGGGGCGCGAGAGCGGGCCCTGTAGAAGCACTAGCAGCACTTTCATTATCTGGCATCGTTATAATGTTTTACCACACACGGCACAGTTCAATGTTCACAATTCACGTAGTACCCGATTACGCCTGGCTCCGAATCACGTCGGGGTCACCACTGAGGTGGTAGGTAACAAAAATAATAATTCACTCCGTAAATATATACCACACTCTTTTAATCGTCAAAACTACGACGTGAAAAACAAGTACAAGAAAAAAAAAACTGAGCGATAGCTCGACAGCGACCTGGCGGGTTCGAGTCTCGGTCAAGGAATCTCCCTTCAATACGCGCGGAAAAATTACCTGGCACGAAACGCAGGCCTACATACATCTGGTTCCCAGATGGGTAACCTTGGCGAAAACTCCTCGCTACAAACCTTCGGGAAAAACCCCGGCCGACTCGTCGCTTTCCGATTTTATGATAGGGTGAATGGTATTGCTAGTCGCTACAGCTGCTATGGCTATGGCTATGGTTGCGATGGCTATGGCTTCTATGGGTATGGCTTCTATGGCTATCGCTATGGCTATGACTGCTATGGCTATGGCTACGGCTATGGCTGCTATGGCTATGGATATGGCTGCTATGGCTGTGTCTATGGCTGCTATGGCTATGTCTATGGCTGCTATGGCTATGGCTATGGCTGCTATGGCTATGGCCATGTCTGCTATGGCTATGGCTATGTCTACTATGGCTATGTCTGCTATGGCTATGGCTATGTCTACTATGGCTATGTCTGCTATGGCTATGGCTATGTCTACTATGGCTGCTATGGCTACGACTATGGCTACTATGGCTATGGATACGGCTGCTATGGCTATGGCTATTTCTGCTATGGCTATGGCTGCTATGGCTATGGCTATGGCTGCTACGGCTATGGCTGCTACGGCTATGGCTGCTATGGCTATGGCTATGGCTATGGCAGCTATGGCTATGGTTATGGTGGCTATGGCTATTGCGTCTATAAGCAATGGCTATGGCTATGGCTATGGCTATGGCTATGGCTGCTATGGCTTTGGCTATGGCTGATATGGCTATGGCTATGGGTATGGCTGCTATGGCTATGGCAATGGCTACTATGGCCATGGTTATGACTACTATGGCTATGGCTATGGCTGCTATGGCTATGGCTGCTAGGACTATGGCTATGGCTGCTATTGCTGTGGCTGCTATGGCTATGGCAATGGCTATGGCTGCTATGGCTATGGCTATGGCTATGACTGCTATGGCTATGGCTATGGCTGCTATGGCTATGGCTGCTATGGCTATGGCTATGGCAATGGCTATGGCTGGTATGGCTATGGCTGCTATGGCAATGGCTATGGCTATGGCTGCTATGGCTATGGCTATGGCTATGGTTGCTATGGCTATGGCTGCTATGGCTATGGCTATGGTTGCGATGGCTATGGCTTCTATGGCTATGGCTTCTATGGCTATCGCTATGGCTATGACTGCTATGGCTATGGCTACGGCTATGGCTGCTATGGATATGGATATGGCTGCTATGGCTGTGTCTATGGCTGCTATGGCTATGTCTATGGCTGCTATGGCTATGGCTATGGCTGCTATGGCTATGGCCATGTCTGCTATGGCTATGGCTATGTCTTCTATGGCTATGTCTGCTATGGCTATGGCTATGTCTACTATGGCTATGTCTGCTATCGCTATGGCTATGTCTACTATGGCTGCTATGGCTACGACTATGGCTACTATGGCTATGGATACGGCTGCTATGGCTATGGCTATTTCTGCTATGGCTATGGCTTCTATGGCTATGGCTATGGCTGCTACGGCTATGGCTGCTACGGCTATGGCTGCTATGGCTATGGCAATGGCTATGGCTGCTATGGCTGTGGCTTCTATGGCTATGGTTATGGCTATGGCTGCTATGACTATGGCTGCTATGGCTGCTATGGCTATGGCTATGGCTATGGCAGCTATGGCTATGGTTATGGTGGCTATGGCTATTGCGTCTATAAGCAATGGCTATGGCTATGGCTATGGCTATGGCTATGGCTGCTATGGCTTTGGCTATGGCTGATATGGCTATGGCTATGGGTATGGCTGCTATGGCTATGGCAATGGCTACTATCGCCATGGTTATGACTACTATGGCTATGGCTATGGCTGCTATGGCTATGGCTGCTAGGGCTATGGCTATGGCTGCTATTGCTGTGGCTGCTATGGCTATGGCAATGGCTATGGCTGCTATGGCTATGGCTATGGCTATGACTGCTATGGCTATGGCTATGGCTGCTATGGCTATGGCTGCTATGGCTATGGCTATGGCAATGGCTATGGCTGCTATGGCTATGGCTGCTATGGCTACGGCAGTGGCTATGGCTGCTATGACTATGGCTTCTATGGCTATGGCTTCTATGGCTATCGCTATGGCTATGGCTGCTATGGCTATGGCTGCTATGGCCATGGCTATGTCTCCTATGGCTATGGCTATGTCTGCTATGGCTATGGCTATGGCTGCCATGGCTATGCCTTTTGTGGCTATGGCTTCTGTGGCTATCGCTATGGCCATGGCTGCTTTGGCTATGGCTTTAGCTGCATTGGCTGCTGTGGCTATAGCTATGTCTATGGCTGCTATGGCTGTGGCTATGGCTATGGCTGCTATAGCTTTGGCTATGGCTGATATGTCTATGGCTATGGGTATGGCTGCTATGGCTATGGCAATGGCTACTATGGCCATGACTATGACTGCTATGGTTATGGCTATGGCTGCTATAGCTATGGCTGCTAGGGCTATGGCTATGGCTGCTATTGCTCTGGCTGCTATGGCTATGGCAATGGTTATGGCTGCTACGGCTATGGCTGCTGTGGCTATGGCTGTGGCTGCTATGGCTGTGGTTACGGATGCTATGGCTATGGCTAGGGCTGCTCTGGCTATGGCTATGCCTGCTATGGCTATGGCTATAGCTGCTGTGGCTTTGGCTATGGCTACTATGGCTGTTATTGCTGTGCCTATGGCTACTATGGCTATAGATACGGCTGCTCTGGCTATGGCTATGGCTATGTCTGCTATGGCTATGGCTATGGCTGCCATGGCTATGCCTTTTGTGGCTATGGCTTCTATGGCTATCGCTATGGCTATGGCTGCTTTGGCTATGGCTTTAGCTGCATTGGCTGCTGTGGCTATGGCTATGTCTATGGCTGCTATGGCTGTGGCTATGGCTATGGCTGCTATGGAAATAGCTATGGCAGCAATGGCTATGGCTATGTCTGCTACGGCTATGGCTATGGCTGCTATGGCCACCATGGCCATGGCAATGGCTGCTGTGGCTATGGCTATGGCTGCTATGACTATGGCTACGTCTGCGGCTGCTATGGCTATGGCTGCTATGGCTATGGCTATGGCTATGGCTATGGCTGCTATGGCTGTGGCTATGTCTATGGCTGCTATTGCTATGGCTATGGCTATGGCTGCTGTGGCTGTTGCTATGGCTGATATGGCTATGGCTATGGCTATGGCTGCTATGGCTATGGCTATGGCTACGGCTATGGCTGCTATGGCTATGGCTATGGCTATGGCTGCTATGGCTATGGCTATTGCTGCTATGGCTATGGCTATGGCTGCTATGGCTATGGCTATGGCTACGGCTATGGCTGCTATGGCTATGGCTTTGGCTATGGCTGCTATGGCTATGGCTATTGCTGCTATGGCTATGGCTATGGCTACGGCCATGACTGCTATCGCCACCGTGGCTATGGCAATGCCTGCTATGGCTATGGCTATGGCTGGGGCTGCTATGGTTATGGCTTTTATGGCTATCGCTATGGGTATGACTGCTATGGCTATGGCTATGGCTGCTATTGCTATGTATGCTATTGCTATGGCAATGGCTATGGCGGCTATGGCTATGGCAGCTATGGCTATGGCCATGGCTGCTATGGCTATGGCTATGGCTGCTATGGCTATGGTTATGGCTATAGCTGCTATGGCTATGGCTATGGCTTCTATGGCTATGTCTATGGCTAAGGCTGCTATGGCTATTGCTATGGCTGCTT
The DNA here is from genome assembly GCF_051401765.1 of Calliopsis andreniformis. Classification (NCBI taxonomy): domain Eukaryota; kingdom Metazoa; phylum Arthropoda; class Insecta; order Hymenoptera; family Andrenidae; genus Calliopsis; species Calliopsis andreniformis. The sequence goes on along the minus strand of NW_027480456.1, from coordinate 1,977,574 downwards.
TGGATATGGCTATAGCTGCATTGGCTGCTGTGGCTATGGCTATGGCTGCATTGGCTATGGCTATAGCTGCATTCGCTGCTGTGGCTATGGCTACGTCTATGGCTGCTATGGCTGTGGCTCTGGCTGCTTTGTCTATGGCTATAGCTGCATTGTCTGCTGTGGCTATGTCAATGTCTATGGCTGCTATGGCTGTGGCTATGGCTATGGCTGCTATGGAAATATCTATGGCGGCTATGGCTATGGCTATAGCTGCTATGGCTTTGGTTATGGCTATGGCTGCTGTGGCTGTGGCCATTGCTGATATGGCTATGGCTATGGCTATGGCTGCTATGGCTATGGCTATGGCTGCTATGGCAATGGCTGCTGTGGCTTTACCTATGGCTGCTATGGCTATGGCTATGGCTGCTATGGCTATGGCTATGGATATGGCTGCTATGGCTATGGCTATGGCTGCTATGGCTATGGCTATTCCTGCTTTGGCTATGGCTATAGCTGCATTGGCTGCTGTGGCTATGACTATGTCTATGGCTGCTATGGCTGTGGCTATGGCTGTTCTGACTATGGCTACGTCTGTGTCTGCTATGGCTATGGCTGCTATGGCTTTGCCTATGGCTGCTATGGCTATGGCTATGGCTATGGCTGCTATGGCTATGGCTATGGCTGCTCTGGCTATGGCCTGGCTGCTATGGCTATGGCTATGGCTGCTGTGGCTTTGGCTATGGCTACTATGGCTGCAATGGCTATGGCTGTGGCTGCTATGGCTATGGCTATGGATATGGCTGCTATGGCCACGCCTATGTCTGGTATGGCCATGGCCATGGCTGCTATGGCTATGGCTATGGCTGCTATGGCTATGGCTATGGCTGCTACGTCTACCGCGATGACTGCTATGGCTATGCCTATGGCTATGGCTGCTATGGCTATGGCTATGGTTATGTCTGCTATGGCTATGGCTATGGCTATGGCTTCTATGGCTATGGCTACTATGGCTATGGATACGGCTGCTATGGCTATTACTGTGGCTGTGGCTATAGGTTCTATGGCTGCCTCTATGGCTGCTATGGCTGTTGCTATGGCTATGGCTGCTATGGCTATGTCTACGTCTGCAATGGCTATGGCTATCGCTGCTTCTGCTATAGGTATGGCTGCTATGGCTATGGCTATGGCCGCCATGACAATGGCTATGCGTGCTATGGCTATGGCTGTGACTGGTTTGGCTATGGCTATAGCTGCTATGGCTATGGCTATGGCTATTGCTGCTATGGCTATGGCAACGGCTATGGCTGCTGTGGCTATGTCTTCTATGGCTATGGCTATGGCTATGGCTGCTATGGCTATGGCTGCTATGGCTACTATGGCTATGGCTATGGCTTTGGCTGCTATGGCTATCGCTATGACTACTGCTATGGCTGCTGTGTCTATGAAAATATCTATGGCTGCTATGGCTATGGCTATGGCTGCTATGGCTATGGCTATGGCTGCTTTGGCTATGGCTATAGCTGCGGCTGCTATGGCTATGGCTGCTATGGCTATGGCTATGGCTGCTTTCGCTAGGGCTATAGCTGCATTGGCTGCTGTGGCTATGGCTATGTCTATGGCTGCTATGGCTGTGGCTCTGGCTATGTCTGCTATGGATATAGCTATGGCAGCTATGGCTATGACTATGCCTGCTATGGATATAGCTATGGCAGGTATGGCTATGGCTATGGCTGCTATGGCTATGGCTATGGCTATGGCTGCTATGGCTTTGGCTATGGCTGATATGGCTATGGCTATGGGTATGGCTGCTATGGCTATGGCAATGGCTACTATGGCCATGGCTATGACTGCTATGGCTATGGCTATGGCTGTTATGGCTATGGCTGCTAGAGCTATGGCTATGGCTGCTATTGCTCTGGCTGCTATGGCTATGACAATGGCTATGACTGCTATGGCTATGGCTGCTGTGGCTATGGCTATGGCTGCTATGGCTGTGGTTACGGCTGCTATGGCTATGGCTATGGCTGCTCTGGCCATGGCTATGGCTGCTGTGGCTATGGCTATGGCTGTTGTGGCTTTGGCTATTGCTACTATGGCTGTTATTGCTATGGCTATGGCTACTATGGCTATGGATACGGCTGCTCTGGCTATGGCTATGGCTATGACTGCAATGGCTATGGCTATGGCTGCATTGGCTATGGCTATAGCTGCATTGGCTGCTGTGGCTATGGCTATGTCTATGGCTGCTATGGCTGTGTCTCTGGCTGCTTTGTCTATGGCTATAGCTGCATTGGCTGCTGTGGCTATGTCTATGTCTATGGCTGCTATGGCTGCGGCTACGGCTATGGCTGCTATGGAAGTAGCTATGGCAGCTATGGCTATGGCTATGGCTGCTATGGCTATGGCTATGGCTATGGCTGCTATGGCTATGGCAATGGCTTCTATGGCTATGGCTTTTATGGCTTTCGCTATGGCTATGACTGCTATGGCTATTGCTATGGCTATGGCTGCTATGGCTATGGCAATGGCTATGTCTGCTATGGCTATGTCTGTGGCTGCTATGGCTATGGTTGTGGTTGCAATGGTTATTGCGTCTATCTGCTATGGCTATGGCCGTGGATATGGCTTCTATGGCTATGTCTATGGCTAAGGCTGCTATGGCTTGGCTATGGCTGCTATGGCTTGGCTATTGCTGCTATGGCTATGGCTATAGCTGCATTGGCTGCTGTGGCTATGGCTATGTCTATGGCTGCTATGGCTGTGGTTATGACTATGGCTTCTATGGAAATAACTATGGCGGATATCGCTATGCCTATAGCTGCATTGGCTGCTATGGCTATGGCTATGTCTATGGCTGCTATGGCTGTGGCTATGGCTATGGCTGCTATGGAAATATCTATGGCGTCTATGGCTATGGCTATAGCTGCTATGGCTATGGCTATGGCTATGGCTGCTGTGGCTGTGGCTATTGCTGATATGGCTATGGCTAAGGCTATGGCTGGTATGGCCATGGCCATGGCTGCTATGGCTATTGCTATGGCTGCTATGGCAATGTCTATGGCTACGGCTATGGCTGCTAGGGCCACCATGGCTAAGGCAATGGCTGCTATGGCTATGGCTATGGCTGCGGCTGCAATGGCTATGGCTGCTTTGGCTATGGTTATGGCAGCTATGGCTATGGCTATGGATATGCCTGCTATGGCTATGGCTATGACTGCTATGGCTATGGCTATGGCTGCTGTGGCTTTGGCTATGGCTACTATGGCTGCTATGGCTATGGCTATGGCTGCTATGGCTATGGCTATGGCTATGGCTGCTCTGGCTTTGGCTATGGCTACTATGGCTGTTATTGCTATGGCTATGGTTACTATGGCTATGGATACGGCTGCTCTGGCTATGGCTATGGCTATGTCTGCTATGGCTATGGCTATGGCTGCCATGGCTATGCCTTTTGTGGCTATGGCTTCTATGGCTATCGCTATGGCTATGGCTGCTTTGGCTATGGCTTTAGCTGCATTGGCTGCTGTGGCTATGGCTGTGTCTATGTCTGCTATGGCTGTGGCTATGGCTATGGCTGCTATGGAAATAGTTATGGCAGCAACGGCTATGGCTATGGCTGCTATGGCTATGGCTATGGCTGCTAAGGCCACCATGGCTATGTCTATGGCTGCTATGGCTGTGGCTCTGGCTATGGCTGCTATGGATATAGCTATGGCAGCTATGGCTATGACTATGCCTGCTATGGATATAGCTACGGCAGGTATGGCTATGGCTATGGCTGCTATGGCTATGGCTATGGCCATGGCTGCTATGGCTTTGGCTATGGCTGATATGTCTATGGCTACGTGTATGGCTGCTATGGCTATGGCAATGGCTACTATGGCCATGGCTATGACTGCTATGGCTATGGCTATGGCTGCTATAGCTATTGCTTCTAGGGCTATGGCTATGGCTGCTATTGCTCTGGCTGCAATGGCTATGGCAATGGCTATGGCTGCTATGGGTGTGGCTGCTGTGGCTATGGCTATGGCTGCTATGGCTGTGGTTACGGCTTCGATGGCTATGTCTATGGCTGCTCTGGCTATGGCTATGTCTGCTATGGCTATGGCTATGGCTGCTCTGGCTTTGGCTATGGCTACTATGGCTGTTATTGCTATGGCTATGGCTACTATGGCGATGGATACGGCTGCTCTGGCTATGGCTATGGCTATGTCTGCTATGGCTATGGCTATGGCTGCCATGGCTATGCCTTTTGTGGCTATGGCTTCTATGGCTATCGCTATGGCTATGGCTGCTTTGGCTATGGCTTTAGCTGCATTGGCTGCTGTAGCTGTGGCTATGTCTATGCCTGCTATGGCTATGGCTATGGCTATGGCTGCTATGGCTTTGGCTATGACTGCTATGGCTATGGCTATGGATATGGCTGCTATGGCTATGGCTATGGCTGCTATGGCTATGGCTATGGCTGCTTTGGCTATGGCTATAGCTGCATTGGCTGCTGTGGCTATGGATATGTCTATGGCTGCTATGGCTGTGGCTATGGCTGTTCTGACTATGGCTACGTCTGTGGCTGCTATGGCTACGGCTGCTATGGCTTTGCCTATGGCTGCTATGGCTATGGCTATGGCTATGGCTGCTATGGCTATGGCTATGGCTGCTCTGGCTATGGCTATGGCTGCTATGGCTATGGCTATGGCTGCTGTGGCTTTGCTATGGCTACTATGGCTGCTATGGCTATGGCTATGGCTGCTATGGCTATGGCTATGGATATGGCTGCTATGGCCACGGCTATGTCTGGTATGGCCATGGCTATGGCTGCTATGGCTATGGCTATGGCTGCTATGGCTATGGCTATGGCTGCTACGGCTACCGCGATGACTGCTATGGCTATGCCTATGGCTATGGCTGCTATGGCTATGGCTATGGTTATGTCTGCTATGGCTATGGCTATGGCTTTGGCTTCTATGGCTATGGCTACTATGGCTATGGATACGGCTGCTATGGCTACTACTGTGGCTGTGGCTATAGGTTCTATGGCCGCCTCTATGGCTGCTATGGCTATGTCTACGTCTGCAGTGGCTATGGCTATCGCTGCGTCTGCTATAGGTATGGCTGCTATGGCTATGGCTATGGTCGCCATGACAATGGCTATGCGTGCTATGGCTATGGCCGTGACTGGTTTGGCTATGGCTATAGCTGCTATGGCTATGGCTATGGCTATTGCTGCTATGGCTATGGGAACGGCTATGGCTGCTGTGGCTATGTCTTCTATGGCTGTGGCTATGGCTATGGCTGCTATGGCTATGGCTGCTATGGCTACTATGGCTATGGCTATGGCTTTGGCTGCTATGTCTATGGCTATGGCTGCTATGGCCATTGCTGCTATGCCTATGGCTGCTATTGCTATGGCTATGGCTATGGCTGCTGTGGCTGTTGCTATGGCTGATATGGGTATGGCTATGGCTATGGCTGCTATGGCTATGGCTATGACTACGGCTATGGCAGCTATGGGTATGGCTATGGCTATGGCTGCTATGGCTATGGCTATGGCTGCTATGGCTATGGCTATGGCTATGGCTGCTCTGGCTTTGGCTATGGCTACTATGGCTGTTATTGCTATGGCTATGGTTACTATGGCTATGGATACGGCTGCTCTGGCTATGGCTATGGCTATGTCTGCTATGGCTATGGCTATGGCTGCCATGGCTATGCCTTTTGTGGCTATTGCTTCTATGGCTATCGCTATGGCTATGGCTGCTTTGGCTATGGCTTTAGCTGCATTGGCTGCTGTGGCTATGGCTGTGTCTATGTCTGCTATGGCTGTGGCTATGGCTATGGCTGCTATGGAAATAGTTATGGCAGCAATGGCTATGGCTATGGCTGCTATGGCTATGGCTATGGCTGCTAAGGCTACCATGGCTATGTCTATGGCTGCTATGGCTGTGGCTCTGGCTATGGCTGCTATGGATATAGCTATGGCAGCTATGGCTATGACTATGCCTGCTATGGATATAGCTACGTCAGGTGTGGCTATGGCTATGGCTGCTATGGCTATGGCTATGGCCATCGCTGCTATGGCTTTGGCTATGGCTGATATGTCTATGGCTACGTGTATGGCTGCTATGGCTATGGCAATGGCTACTATGGCCATGGCTATGACTGCTATGGCTATGGCTATGGCTGCTATAGCTATTGCTTCTAGGGCTATGGCTATGGCTGCTATTGCTCTGGCTGCAATGGCTATGGCAATGGCTATGTCTGCTATGGGTGTGGCTGCTGTGGCTATGGCTATGGCTGCTATGGCTGTGGTTACGGCTTCGATGGCTATGTCTATGGCTGCTCTGGCTTTGGCTATGTCTGCTATGGCTATGGCTATGGCTGCTCTGGCTTTGGCTATGGCTACTATGGCTGTTATTGCTATGGCTATGGCTACTATGGCTATGGATACGGCTGCTCTGGCTATGGCTATGGCTATGTCTGCTATGGCTATGGCTATGGCTGCCATGGCTATGCCTTTTGTGGCTATGGCTTCTATGGCTATCGCTATGGCTATGGCTGCTTTGGCTATGGCTTTAGCTGCATTGGCTGCTGTAGCTGTGGCTATGTCTATGGCTGCTATTGCTATGGCTATGGCTATGGCTGCTGTGGCTGTTGCTATGGCTGATATGGCTATGGCTATGGCTATGGCTGCTATGGCTATGGCTATGGCTACGGCTATGGCTGCTGTGGCTATGGCTATGGCTATGGCTGCTATGGCTATGGCTATTGCTGCTATGGCTATGGCTATGGCTACGGCCATGACTGCTATCGCCACCGTGGCTATGGCAATGCCTGCTATGGCTATGGCTATGGCTATGGCTGCTATGGCTATGGCTATGGCAATGGCTGCTACGGCTATGGCAATGGCTGCTATGGCTATGGCAATGGCTGCTATGGCTATGGCTGCTATGGCTATGGCTATGGCTGCTATGGCTATGGCAATGGCTATGTCTGCTACGGCTATGCCTATGGCTGCTATGGCTATGGTTGTGGTTGCAATGGCTATTGCGTCTATCTGCTATGGCTATGGCTGTGGATATGGCTTCTATGGCTATGTCTATGGCTAAGGCTGCTATGGCTTGGCTATGGCTGCTATGGCTGTGGCTATGGCTGCTATGGCAATGGCTACGTCTGTGGCTGCTTTGGCTATGGCTGCTGTGGCTTTGCCTATGGCTGCTATGGCTATGGCTATGGCTGTTATGGCTATGGCTATGGATATGGCTGCTATGGCTATGGCTATGGCTGCTATGGCTATGGCTATGGCTGCTTTGGCTATGGCTATAGCTGCATTGGCTGCTGTGGCTATGGATATGTCTATGGCTGCTATGGCTGTGGCTATGTCTGGTATGGCCATGGCTATGGCTGCTATGGCTATGGCTATGGCTGCTATGGCTATGGCTATGGCTGCTACGGCTACCGCGATGACTGCTATGGCTATGCCTATGGCTATGGCTGCTATGGCTATGGCTATGGTTATGTCTGCTATGGCTATGGCTATGGCTATGGCTACTATGGCTATGGATACGGCTGCTATGGCTACTACTGTGGCTGTGGCTATAGGTTCTATGGCCGCCTCTATGGCTGCTATGGCTATGTCTACGTCTGCAGTGGCTATGGCTATCGCTGCGTCTGCTATAGGTATGGCTGCTATGGCTATGGCTATGGTCGCCATGACAATGGCTATGCGCGCTATGGCTATGGCCGTGACTGGTTTGGCTATGGCTATAGCTGCTATGGCTATGGCTATGGCTATTGCTGCTATGGCTATGGCAACGGCTATGGCTGCTGTGGCTATGTCTTCTATGGCTATGGCTATGGCTATGGCTGCTATGGCTATGGCTGCTATGGCTACTATGGCTATGGCTATGGCTTTGGCTGCTATGTCTATGGCTATGGCTGCTATGGCCATTGCTGCTATGCCTATGGCTGCTATTGCTATGGCTATGGCTATTCCTGCTGTGGCTGTTGCTATGGCTGATATGGGTATGGCTATGGCTATGGCTGCTATGGATATGGCTATGACTACGGCTATGGCTGCTATGGGTATGGCTATGGCTATGGCTGCTATGGCTATGGCTATGGCTGCTATGGCTATGGCTATGGCTACGGCCATGACTGCTATCGCCACCATGGCTATGGCAATGCCTGCTATGGCTATGGCTATGGCTGGGGCTGCTATGGCTATGGCTTTTATGGCTATCGCTCTGGCTATGACTGCTATGGCTATGGCTATGGCTGCTATTGCTATGTATGCTATGGCTATGGCAATATCTATGGCTGCTATGGCTATTGCAGCTATGGCTATGGCCATTGCTGCTATGGCTATGGCTATGGCTGCTATGGCTATGGTTATGGCTATGGCTGCTATGGCTATGGCTATGGATATGGCTGCTATGGCTATGGCTATGGCTGCTATGGCTATGGCTATGGCTGCTTTGGATATGGCTATAGCTGCATTGGCTGCTGTGGCTATGGCTATATCTATGGCTGCTATGGCTGTGGCTATGGCTGTTCTGACTATGGCTACGTCTGTTGCTGCTATGGCTATGGCTGCTATGGCTTTGCCTATGGCTGCTATGGCTATGGCTATGGCTATGGCTGCTATGGCTATGGCTATGGCTGCTCTGGCTATGGCTATGGCTGCTATGGCTATGGCTACGGCTGCTGTGGCTTTGGCTATGTCTACTATGGCTGCAATGGCTATGGCTGTGGCTGCTATGGCTATGGCTATGGATATGGCTGCTATGGCCACGGCTATGTCTGGTATGGCCATGGCCATGGCTGCTATGGCTATGGCTATGGCTGCTATGGCTATGGCTATGGCTGCTACGGCTACCGCGATGACTGCTATGGCTATGCCTATGGCTATGGCTGCTATGGCTATGGCTATGGCTATGGTTATGTCTGCTATGGCTATGGCTATGGCTATGGCTTCTATGGCTATGGCTACTATGGCTATGGATACGGCTGCTATGGCTATTACTGTGGCTGTGGCTATAGGTTCTATGGCTGCCTCTATGGCTGCTATGGCTATTGCTATGGCTATGGCTGCTATGGCTATGTCTACGTCTGCAATGGCTATGGCTATCGCTGCTTCTGCTATAGGTATGGCTGCTATGGCTATGGCTATGGCTGCTATGGCTATGGCTATGGCTATGGCTGCTATGGCAATGGTTGTGGTTGCAATGGCTATTGCGTCTATCTGCTATGGCTATGGCTGTGGATATGGCTTCTATGGCTATGTCTATGGCTAAGGCTGCTATGGCTTGGCCATGGCTGCTATGGCTATGGCTATAGCTACATTGGCTGCTGTGGGTATGGCTATATCTATGGCTGCTATGGCTGTGGTTATGGCTATGGCTTCTATGGAAATAACTATGGCGGCTATCGCTATGGCTATAGTTGCATTGGCTGCTATGGCTATGGCTATGTCTATGGCTGCTATGGCTATGAAAATGTCTATGGCTGCTATGGCTATGGCTATGTCTGCTATGGCTATGGCTATGGCTGCTTTGGCTATGGCTATAGCTGGGGCTGCTGTGGCTATGGCTGCTATGGCTATGGCTATGGCTGCTTTCGCTAGGGCTATAGCTGCATTGGCTGCTGTGGCTATGGCTATGTCTATGGCTGCTATGGCTGTGGCTCTGGCTATGGCTGCTACGGATATAGCTATGGCAGCTATGGCTATGACTATGCCTGCTTTGGATATAGCTATGGCAGGTATGGCTATGGCTATGACTGCTATGGCTATGGCTATGGCTATGGCTGCTATGGCTTTGGCTATGGCTGATATGGCTATGGCTATGGGTATGGCTGCTATGGCTATGGCAATGGCTACTATGGCCATGGTTATGACTGCTATGGCTATGGCTATGGCTGCTATGGCTATGGCAGCTAGGGCTAGGGCTATGGCTGCTATTGCTGTGGCTGCTGTGGCTATGGCAATGGCTATGGCTGCTATGGCTATGGCTATGGCTATGACTGCTATGGCTATGGCTATGGCTGCTATGGCTATGGCTGCTATGGCTATGGCTATGGCAATGGCTATGGCTGCTATGGCTATGGCTGCTATGGCTACGGCAGTGGCTATGGCTGCTATGACTATGGCTTCTATGGCTATGGCTTCTATGGCTATCGCTATGGCTATGGCTGCTATGGCTATGGCTATGGCTGCTATGGCCATGGCTATGTCTCCTATGGCTATGGCTATGTCTGCTATGGCTATGGCTATGGCTGCCATGGCTATGCCTTTTGTGGCTATGGCTTCTGTGGCTATCGCTATGGCCATGGCTGCTTTGGCTATGGCTTTAGCTGCATTGGCTGCTGTGGCTATAGCTATGTCTATGGCTGCTATGGCTGTGGCTATGGCTATGGCTGCTATGGCTTTGGCTATGGCTGGTATGTCTATGGCTATGGGTATGGCTGCTATGGCTATGGCAATGGCTACTATGGCCATGACTATGACTGCTATGGTTATGGCTATGGCTGCTAGGGCTATGGCTATGGCTGCTATTGCTCTGGCTGCTATGGCTGTGGCAATGGTTATGGCTGCTACGGCTATGGCTGCTGTGGCTATGGCTGTGGCTGCTATGGCTGTGGTTACGGATGCTATGGCTATGGCTAAGGCTGCTCTGTCTATGGCTATGGCTGCTATGGCTATGGCTATAGCTGCTGTGGCTTTGGCTATGGCTACTATGGCTGTTATTGCTATGGCTATGGCTACTATGGCTATGGATACGGCTGCTCTGGCTATGGCTATGGCTATGTCTGCTATGGCTATGGCTATGGCTGCCATGGCTATGCCTTTTCTGGCTATGGCTTCTATAGCTCTCGCTATGGCTATGGCTGCTTTGGCTATGGCTTTAGCTGCATTGGCTGCTGTGGCTATGGCTGTGTCTGTGTCTGCTATGGCTGTGGCTATGGCTATGGCTGCTATGGAAATAGTTATGGCAGCAATGGCTATGGCTATGGCTGCTATGGCTACGGCTATGGCTGCTATGGCCACCATGGCTATGTCTATGGCTGCTATGGCTGTGGCTCTGGCTATGGCTGCTATGGATATAGCTATGGCAGCTATGGCTATGACTATGCCTGCTATGGATATAGCTATGGCAGGTATGGCTATGGCTATGGCTGCTATGGCTATGGCTATGGCTATGGCTGCTATGGCTTTGGCTATGACTGATATGTCTATGGCTACGTGTATGGCTGCTATGGCTATGGCAATGGCTACTATGGCCATTGCTATGACTGCTATGGCTATGGCTATGGCTGCTATAGCTATGGCTTCTAGGGCTATGGCTATGGCTGCTATTGCTCTGGCTGCAATGGCTATGGCAATGGCTATGGCTGCTATGGCTATGGCTGCTGTGGCTATGGCTATGGCTGCTATGGCTGTGGTTACGGCTTCTATGGCTATGTCTACGGCTATGTCTGCTATGGCTATGGCTATGGCTGCTCTGGCTTTGGCTATGGCTACTATGGCTGTTATTGCTATGGCTATAACTCCTGTGGCTATGGCTATGCCTGCTATGGCTATGGTTATGGCTATGGCTGCTATGGCTATGGCTATGGCTGCTTTCGCTAGGGCTATAGCTGCATTGGCTGCTGTGGCTATGGCTATGTCTATGGCTGCTATGGCTGTGGCTCTGGCTATGGCTGCTACGGATATAGCTATGGCAGCTATGGCTATGACTATGCCTGCTTTGGATATAGCTATGGCAGGTATGGCTATGGCTATGACTGCTATGGCTATGGCTATGGCTATGGCTGCTATGGCTTTGGCTATGGCTGATATGGCTATGGCTATGGGTATGGCTGCTATGGCTATGGCAATGGCTACTATGGCCATGGTTATGACTGCTATGGCTATGGCTATGGCTGCTATGGCTATGGCAGCTAGGGCTAGGGCTATGGCTGCTATTGCTGTGGCTGCTGTGGCTATGGCAATGGCTATGGCTGCTATGGCTATGGCTATGGCTATGGCTGCTATGGCTATGGCTGCTATGGCTATGGCTATGGCAATGGCTATGGCTGCTATGGCTATGGCTGCTATGGCTACGGCAGTGGCTATGGCTGCTATGACTATGGCTTCTATGGCTATGGCTTCTATGGCTATCGCTATGGCTATGGCTGCTATGGCTATGGCTATGGCTGCTATGGCCATGGCTATGTCTCCTATGGCTATGGCTATGTCTGCTATGGCTATGGCTATGGCTGCCATGGCTATGCCTTTTGTGGCTATGGCTTCTGTGGCTATCGCTATGGCCATGGCTGCTTTGGCTATGGCTTTAGCTGCATTGGCTGCTGTGGCTATAGCTATGTCTATGGCTGCTATGGCTGTGGCTATGGCTATGGCTGCTATGGCTTTGGCTATGGCTGGTATGTCTATGGCTATGGGTATGGCTGCTATGGCTATGGCAATGGCTACTATGGCCATGACTATGACTGCTATGGTTATGGCTATGGCTGCTAGGGCTATGGCTATGGCTGCTATTGCTCTGGCTGCTATGGCTGTGGCAATGGTTATGGCTGCTACGGCTATGGCTGCTGTGGCTATGGCTGTGGCTGCTATGGCTGTGGTTACGGATGCTATGGCTATGGCTAAGGCTGCTCTGTCTATGGCTATGGCTGCTATGGCTATGGCTATAGCTGCTGTGGCTTTGGCTATGGCTACTATGGCTGTTATTGCTATGGCTATGGCTACTATGGCTATGGATACGGCTGCTCTGGCTATGGCTATGGCTATGTCTGCTATGGCTATGGCTATGGCTGCCATGGCTATGCCTTTTCTGGCTATGGCTTCTATAGCTCTCGCTATGGCTATGGCTGCTTTGGCTATGGCTTTAGCTGCATTGGCTGCTGTGGCTATGGCTGTGTCTGTGTCTGCTATGGCTGTGGCTATGGCTATGGCTGCTATGGAAATAGTTATGGCAGCAATGGCTATGGCTATGGCTGCTATGGCTACGGCTATGGCTGCTATGGCCACCATGGCTATGTCTATGGCTGCTATGGCTGTGGCTCTGGCTATGGCTGCTATGGATATAGCTATGGCAGCTATGGCTATGACTATGCCTGCTATGGATATAGCTATGGCAGGTATGGCTATGGCTATGGCTGCTATGGCTATGGCTATGGCTATGGCTGCTATGGCTTTGGCTATGACTGATATGTCTATGGCTACGTGTATGGCTGCTATGGCTATGGCAATGGCTACTATGGCCATTGCTATGACTGCTATGGCTATGGCTATGGCTGCTATAGCTATGGCTTCTAGGGCTATGGCTATGGCTGCTATTGCTCTGGCTGCAATGGCTATGGCAATGGCTATGGCTGCTATGGCTATGGCTGCTGTGGCTATGGCTATGGCTGCTATGGCTGTGGTTACGGCTTCTATGGCTATGTCTACGGCTATGTCTGCTATGGCTATGGCTATGGCTGCTCTGGCTTTGGCTATGGCTACTATGGCTGTTATTGCTATGGCTATAACTCCTGTGGCTATGGCTATGCCTGCTATGGCTATGGTTATGGCTATAGCTGCTATGCCTATGGCTATGGCTGCTATGGCTATGGCTACGGCTACAATGGCTATGGCAATGGCTAGTATGGCCATGGCTATGGCTGCTAGGGCTATGGCTATGGCTGCTATGCCTATGGCTACGGCTACAATGGCTATGGGTACGTCTGTGGTTGCTATGGCTGTGGCTGCTGTGGCTTTGGCTATGGCTTCTATGGCTATGGGTTCTATGGCTATCGCTCTGGCTATGAGTGCTATGGCTATGGCTATGGCTATGGCTGCTATGGCTGTGGGTATGGCTACAGCTGCTGTGGCTATGGCTATGTCTGCTATGGCTATGGCTGCTATGGCGTTGGCTATGGCTACGGCTGCTGTGGAAATAGCTATGGCAGCTATGGCTATGGCTATGTCTGCTATGGCTATGGCTGCTATGGCTATGGCTATGGCTTTGGCTGCTATGGCTATGGCTATGGCTGCTATGGCTATGGCAATGGCTACTATGGCCATGGCTATGACTGCTATGGCTATGGCTATGGCTGCTATGGCTATGGCTATGGCTGTGGCTTCTATGGCTATGGTTATGGCTATTTCCTGCTATGACTATGGCTGCTATGGCTGCTATGGCTATGGCTATGGCTATGGCAGCTATGGCTATGGTCATGGTGGCTATGGCTATTGCGTCTATAAGCTATGGCTATGGCTATGTCTATGACTGCTATGGCTATGACTATGGCTGCTATAGCTATGGCTGTATCTGCTATGGCTATGGCTATGGCTGCTATGGCTATGGTTATGGCTGCTATGACTATGGCTATGGGTATGGCTGCTATGGCTATGGCTTTGGCTGCTATGGCTATGGCTATGGCTGCTGTGGCTATGGCTATGGCTATGGCTGTGGCTTCTATGGCTATGGCTATGACTCCTATGGCTATGGCTATGGCTGCTATGGCTATGGCTGTTATGGCTATGGCTATGGCTGCGATGGCTATGGCTTCAATGGCTATGGCTTCTATGGCTATCGCTATGGCTATGACTGCTATGGCTATGGCTATGGCTATGGCTGCTATGGCTATGGCTATGGCTATGGCTGCTATGGCTATGGTTATGGCTGCTATGACTATAGCTATGGGTATAGCTGCTATGGCTATGGCTATGGCTGCTATGGCTATGGCTACGTCTGTGGTTGCTATGGCTGTGGCTGCTGTGGCTTTGGCTATGGCTTCTATGGCTATGGGTTCTATGGCTATCGCTCTGGCTATGAGTGCTATGGCTATGGCTATGGCTATGGCTATGGTTATGGCTGCTATGACTATGGCTATGGGTATGGCTGCTATGGCTATGGCTTTGGCTGCTATGGCTATGGCTATGGCTGCTATGGCTATGGCAATGGCTACTATGGCCATGGCTATGACTGCTATGGCTATGGCTATGGCTGCTATGGCTATGTCTATGGCTGCTATGGCTATGGCTACGTCTGTGGTTGCAATGGCTGTGGCTGCTGTGGCTTTGGCTATGGCTTCTATGGCTATGGGTTCTATGGCTATCGCTCTGGCTATGAGTGCTATGGCTATGGCTATGGCTATGGCTATGGCTGCTATGGCTATGGCTATAGCTATGGCTATGGCTTCTATGGCTATGGCTATAACTCCTATGGCTATGGCTATGCCTGCTATGGCTATGGTTATGGCTATAGCTGCTATGCCTATGGCTATGGCTGCTATGGCTATGGCTACGGCTACAATGGCTATGGCAATGGCTAGTATGGCCATGGCTATGGCTGCTATGGCTATGGCTACGGCTACAATGGCTATGGCAATGGCTAGTATGGCCATGGCTATGGCTGCTATGGCTATGGCTATGGCTGCTATGGCTATGGCTATGGCTATGGCTGCTATGGCTATGGCTATGGCTATGGCCGCTATGCCTATCGCTTCTATCGCTATGGCTTTTCTGGCTATCGCTATGGCTATGGCTGCTCTGGCAATGGCTATGGCTATGACTGCTATGGCTATGGCCATGACTATGGCTGCTATGGCTATGGCTATGGTTGCTATGGCTATGGCTGCTATGGCTTTGGCTATGGCTTGTATTGGCTATAGCTATGGCTATGGCTACTATGGCTGTGGCTATGTTTATGGGTGCTATGGCTATGGCTATGGCTATTGCTGCTATGGCTATGGCTATGGCTATGGCTGCTATGGCTATGGCTATGGCCATGGCTATGGCTAGGATGGCTATGGCTATGGCTGCGGCTGCTATGTCTATGGCTGCTATGGCTACGGATATGTCTGCTATGGCTGTGTCTATGGCTGCTATGGCTATGTCTATGGCTGCTATGGCTATGGCTACGGCTGCTATGGCTATGGCTGCTATGGCTGTGGCTATGGCTGCTATGGCTATGGCTGCTATGGCTATGGCTATGACTATGGCTGCTATGCCTATCGCTTCTATCGCTATGGCTTTTATGGCTATCGCTGTGGCTATGGCTGCTATGGCTATGGCAATGGCTATGGCTGCTATGGCTGTGGCTTCTATGGCTATGGTTATGGCTATTTCCTGCTATGACTATGGCTGCTATGGCTGCTATGGCTATGGCTATGGCTATGGCAGCTATGGCTATGGTCATGGTGGCTATGGCTATTGCGTCTATAAGCTATGGCTATGGCTATGTCTATGACTGCTATGGCTATGACTATGGCTGCTATAGCTATGGCTGTATCTGCTATGGCTATGGCTATGGCTGCTATGGCTATGGTTATGGCTGCTATGACTATGGCTATGGGTATGGCTGCTATGGCTATGGCTTTGGCTGCTATGGCTATGGCTATGGCTGCTGTGGCTATGGCTATGGCTATGGCTGTGGCTTCTATGGCTATGGCTATAACTCCTATGGCTATGGCTATGGCTGCTATGGCTATGGCTGTTATGGCTATGGCTATGGCTGCGATGGCTATGGCTTCAATGGCTATGGCTTCTATGGCTATCGCAATGGCTATGACTGCTATGGCTATGGCTATGGCTATGGCTGCTATGGCTATGGCTATGGCTATGGCTGCTATGGCTATGGTTATGGCTGCTATGACTATAGCTATGGGTATAGCTGCTATGGCTATGGCTATGGCTGCTATGGCTATGGCTACGTCTGTGGTTGCTATGGCTGTGGCTGCTGGGGCTTTGGCTATGGCTTCTATGGCTATGGGTTCTATGGCTATCGCTCTGGCTATGAGTGCTATGGCTATGGCTATGGCTATGGCGGCTATGGCTATGGCTATGGCTATGGCTATGGCTTCTATGGCTATGGGTATGACTCCTATGGCTATGGCTATGGCTGCTATGGCTATGGCTATGGCTGCTATTGCTATGGCTGCTATGGCTGTGGCTATGGCTGCTATGGCTATGGCTGCTATGGCTATGGCTATGGCTATGGCTATGGCTGCTATGCCTATCGCTTCTATTGCTATGGCTTTTATGGCTATCGCTATGGCTATGGCTGCTATGGCAATGGCTACGGTTATGGCTGCTATGGCTATGGCCGTGGCTATGGCTGCTATGGCTATGGCTATGGCTATGGTTGCTATGGCTATGGCTGCTATGGCTATGGCTGCTATGGCTATGGCTATGGCTGCGATGGCTATGGCTTCAATCGCTATGGCTTCTATGGCTATCGCTATGGCTATGACTGCTATGCCTATGGCTATGGCTGTGGCTGATATGGCTATGGCTGTGGCTACGGCTATGGCTGCTATAGCTATGGCTATGTCTGCTATGGCTATGGCTGTGGCTACGACTATGGCTACTATGGCTATGGATACGGCTGCTATGGCTATGGCTATTTCTGCTATGGTTATGGCTGCTATGGCTATGGCTATGGCTCCTACGGCTATGGCTGCTATGGCTATGGCTGCTATGGCTATGGCTGTGGCTATGGCTGCTATGGCTATGGCTGCTATGGCTATGGCTGCCATGGCTATGGCTATCGCTGCTATGGCTATGGCTGCTATGGCTATGGCAATGGCTATGGCTGCTATGGCTATGGCTTCTATGGCTATGGTTATGGCTATGGCTGCTATGGCTATGGCTGCTATGGCTGCTATGGCCATGGCTATGGCTATGGCTGCTATGGCTATGGTTATGGTGGCTATGGCTATTGCGTCTATAAGCTATGGCTATGGCTATGTCTATGACTGCTATGTCTATGACTATGGCTGCTATAGCTTTGGCTGTATCTGCTATGGCTATGGCTATGGCTACTATGGCCATGGCTATGACTGCTATGGGTATGGCTATGGCTGCTATGGCTGTGGGTATGGCTATAGCTGCTGTGGCTATGGCTATGTCTGCTATGGCTATGGCTGCTATGGCTTTGGCTATGGCTTGTATTGGCTATAGCTATGGCTATGGCTACTATGGCTGTGGCTATGTTTATAGCTGCTATGGCTATGGCTATTGCTATTGCTGCTATGGCTATGGCTATGGCTATGGCTGCTATGGCTATGGCTATGGCTATGGCTATGGCTGCGATGGCTATGGCTATGGCTGCGGCTGCTATGTCTATGGCTGCTATGGCTACGGATATGTCTGCTATGGCTGTGTCAATGTCTGCTATGGCTACGTCTATGGCTGCTATGGCTATGGCTACGTCTGCTATGGCTATGGCTGCTATGGCTGTGGCTACGGCTGCTATGGCTATGGCTGCTATGGCTATGGCTATGGCTATGGCTGCTATGCCTATCGATTCTATCGCTATGGCTTTTATGGCTATCGCTGTGGCTATGGCTGCTATGGCAATGGCTATGGTTATGGCTGCTATGGCTATGGCCATGGCTATGGCTGCTATGGCTATGGCTATGGCTATGGTTGCTATGGCTATGGTTGCTATGGCTATGGCTGCTATGGCTATGCCTGCTATGGCTATGGCTATGCCTGCGATGGCTATGTATGCTATGGCTATGGCAATGGCTATGGCTGCAATGGCTATGGCTGCTATGGCTATGGCTATGGCTGCTATGGCTATGGCTGCTATGGCTGTGGCAATGGCTATGGCTGCTATGGCTATGGCTATGGCTGCTATGGCTATGGCTACGTCTGTGGCTGCTATGGCTATGGCTGCTATGGCTCTGGATATGGCTATGGCTATGGCTACTATGGCTCTGGCTATGTCTATGGCTGCTATGGCTATGGCTATGTCTATTGCGACTATGGCTATGGCTATGGTTGCTATGGCTATTGCGTCTATCTGCTATGGCTATGGCTATTGCTATGGCTTCTATCTCTATGTCTATGGCTAAGGCTGCTATGGTTATGGCTATGGCTGCTATGGCTATGGTTATGGCTATAGCTGCTATGGCAAAGGCTATGGCTGCTATGGCTATGGCTGCTATGGCTATGGCAATGGCTGCTATGGCTATGGCTGCTATGGCTATGGCTATGTCTACTATGGCTATGTCTCCTATGGCTATGGCTATGTCTACTATGGCTGATATGGCTACGACTATGGCTACTATGGCTATGGATACGGCTGCTATGGCTATGGCTGTTTCTGCTATGGCTATGGCTGCTATGGCTATGGCTATGGCTGCTACGGCTATGGCTGCTACGGCTATGGCTGCTATGGCTATGGCAATGGCTATGGCTGCTATGGCTGTGGCTTCTATGGCTATGGTTATGGCTATGGCTGCTGTGACTATGGCTGCTATGGCTGCTATGGCTATGGCTATGGCTATGGCAGCTATGGCTATGGTTATGGTGGCTATGGCTATTGCGTCTATAAGCTATGGCTATGGCTATGTCTATGACTGCTATGGCTATGACTATGGCTGCTATAGCTATGGCTGTATCTGCTATGGCTATGGCTATGTCTGCTATGGCTATGGTTATGGCTGCTATGACTATGGCTATGGGTATGACTGCTATGGCTATGGCTTTGGCTGCTATGGCTATGGCTATGGCTGCTATGGCTATTGCAATGGCTACTATGGCCATGGCTATGACTGCTATGGCTATGGCTATGGCTGCTATGGCTATGGCTATGGCTGCTATGGCTATGGCTACGTCTGTGGTTGCTATGGCTGTGGCTGCTGTGGCTTTGGCTATGGCTTCTATGGCTATGGGTTC